>NC_141732.1:64315215-64935215 GCF_971803275.1 Cyanistes caeruleus
TGACCTGAGGCATCATGGGTACATTGAGACAGAAATAATTCACCCTTGTGTTGCCAGTCCAGATCCACCTGAGACGCTTCAACCTTGGCAACTTGATCTACCTCTCCATTGCTCTGATATTCTTCAGAAGTCCAGCTCTTGGGTATGGTCCACCTACATGATGTACTTTACAGACAACTTCTTCACCTGGGCAGAGGTGCCACACTTCAGTAGCCCAGATGGGCTTCCCTCTGCACTGCCAATTGGTCTTTTTCCAGTGGTCCAGCCACCCCTACAGAGCATTTGCCACCATGGGCAAGTCAGTGTAGAGGTAGAGTGTAGCGTTCTGGGTTGCAGGATCATGTCCAGGGAGGCTACAGTTACCAGTGACCGACATGGGACTCAACCAGACAAGCTTCTGGTCAGGAAACCATTTATTCATCACAGGGACAAACTCAGCTTAGATCAGAGACAGAGCCCCAAACAGAGGCAGGATGATGGGTTTTGTGGGACAGAACCTGGGGGGACTTTAAGGTCGCGGTCTAATAGGAGCAGAGCAAGGGAGAAACCCCAGGGGCACAAACCCAATCAGAACTCCCTGGACTGCCACCCCCACAGGGTGCAGGGTCCGGAATGGGGCAACTCTTCCTGCGCTCACAGGGCCCACCCCCGCGGCAGAGGAATGGAATTCCCTCTTCCTGGGCTTCAAAGCCAAGCCTCTCATTTTAACAATCCTTATCTGAAACTAAATCTTTGCCTCCCTGGGCGGGGAGCACCTCAGTAGAGCATTGGCCATCTCTCATTCAGTGATATCTAGAGCTATCTGGACAGCTTGTGAATTGCCTGGATCCACCTTGTTCCTCGATAGTGTAGAACAACTCCATACAGCACCTTTCCACTTTCAATTTGTCTTTACAATACATCAGGAACCATCAGTGAAGAGAGAACATCACTTCATTTTCTGGCAGCTGATTGTTATATAGGACCTCCTCAGCCTTTTCCTCCTCTTATGATGATAATCCAAAATTTTCACCTTCAGGCCAGTTTGTGATGACTTCCAAGATCCCTGGGTGATAGGGGTTTTCTGCTTGAGCTCCATGTGTGGCCAGAACAATTGACTTGTTCCAGTGGCATGATGTGTGGAAGGCACTTTCCTTTTCAACATCCAGTCCTGCACTGGCAGTCAGGATGCCAGAAGAAGCTGTGCTTTAGTGCCAATCATTTCTGAGGCAGCTCAAATCATATCATAAGCTACAAAGATCTCTTTTTCAGCCGGGGTGTAGAAGGCCTCAGATCCTTTGTATCCCTGACTCTAGAACTCCAGGGCTCACCCTTGAGTCTCCTGGATACCTTTTGACAGGACTCCAGGAAGGACCATTTTGCCTGGCTGCAGTGCAGAGCACATTTTTCACATTTTATCCTGTCCTGACTGGCCCAAGGACAACTCCATGAGCAATCTCCTGTTTCATTTGTTCAAAAGTTTGTTGTTGTTCAAGACCCCACCTGAAATCATTCTTCTTTAATGTCACATGATGGAGAGGGTTTACGATCTGACTGTGATCTGCAATATGCAATTTGCAAACCCCACAGCACTAGGAAAGCCTGGGACATAGCTGCTATTATATTGAACATGTCCATTGAAATCTGATTATGTCCATCCTGTCATTTACTCCTAAAAACTGAATGTCCCAGGCAGGTCCTTTGACCTACTTGAGTTTATGGCAAAACCAACCTTCAGCTTGCATGTTGCATGCCTGAGAAGTTCACTTTTCAGTTTACTTACTGGCTGCAGAGTTTTCTCTTGAAGGCAGAATAAACATGCTTACTGTTGTACTCTAATGGGCTTTCTCTGTCTGTCATCAAAGCTTCGTATGTTTGTAATTCCCTTACTCAAGTGGATCACAAGTAGAAATAGGTGAAGGAGGTTTCCTAACATATTCCAGTTTGACTTCCAACAGGTTGTGGCCTTGGAACATTTTGCACCATTTTTCAAGGTGAGAGGTAAAGAGTGTTAAAAAATCACTGCTGAACCTGTGACACACCACTGCTCAGCTTTCTAACATCCCTGAATAAGGTATTTTTTTCTCTTAGGACATTCCTTTGTATTGTTTTCTTTGCAATTGGTTGGTGCCCTAGGGATGATTACACAGGTGATAAGAGGTAGGCACCCAGTACTTCTATACAGTGTTCTTCAGAAGTCTAATTAGAGCTATCAAACATGCTTTCACATGATTGGAGCAATGGGCAACACATACCTCAGGATTTTCTGGGGTGTGCAGAGCAAGTGCATATCAACAAAACAAAGAGGAAAGGAAAAGATGGGGGTAAAATCAACAGCTGAATCTCTCACACTGGCCTCTTTGTGTGAAAGGTGTTATTAATAATACAGATGCAGATACATTTATTGTAAAAATTGTAGCATATTATTCTTGTTTGGTCTGATTGTCTCTAGTGTAGTTCCAATTTTATGTACGTTCATAGTGTGTTCCTCTCTTCTGAATTTTGTGATTAGATTTGTATCTCCAGGTGGAATTCACAGTCTCCTTTGTCTCAGTGGGCCTTTGAGTGTGTTCAGGAATACAGCCGTTCCAAGGTCTTTGCAGGACTAGAGACTCACAGTGTCTCTGAGAGGAGCTGGAATCTACTTGTATCTCTTGTGAGGGGAAGGAATTCTACAAAATGTGGGTTGGTAGAGATGGTTTGACCTATATTTATAACCTGAATATCAAGAAAGGGTTATAGAGGATAAGAAAAGTGGAAGAGTTGAAATAGATGAACATCTCCTACAGAGTAAGGTACAAACTGGGTATCTTCAACATTAAGTTTGTAAGTGCTGAGGGTACGACTTAACCTCTGTCATCTAAAATCTGCATCCCTGGTTTGCTGAAGTCCTTATCTCAGTAGGGAGGTGAGGGGTATTGTCTTTGTAAATTTGTAGATTGGAAAAATCTATTTTGATCTGTAAATGGATCAGTTTTGAAAGTGTGAATGTCATGGAGTTACTTTACCTTTAAGAAAGTTGGAGTTGCTGGGAACTGCCTGGAGTCTTTTCTCTGACCAATTATCGGTCATTGCTGGGAATTGAC
This sequence comes from Cyanistes caeruleus, assembly GCF_971803275.1. NCBI lineage: Eukaryota > Metazoa > Chordata > Aves > Passeriformes > Paridae > Cyanistes > Cyanistes caeruleus. The sequence goes on from NC_141732.1 coordinate 64,318,281, forward strand.
AGCAGTTTAGGCCATTGAAAAATGGGATCAACTTGTGAACCCTACCTTAAAGTGTAAAAGCAGAGCTCTCTGGGCTCTCTTTGTTTTCTGGCTGTGGAGGGTGGTGGAGCTCCAGGCCTCCCGTCCCTGCCCAGGCCATGCGGCCGGGCGGGGATGGGGCCGGGCCTGCCCCGTCTCCCGGCCGGGAGATGGGGGGGCCTGGGGAAGGTTTTCCCTGGGCCGGGCCAAGCCGATCTCAGGTTTTGCTGTAACTAATTCACTAGAAACTGCCCAGTGAAGAAAGAGAGAGGCCCTGGACTTGCAGCAAGCTGGAGCAGCGACCACGCTCTCCAGAGCAGCCATGAGGAACCTTCCATCGCAGACGGCTCCAGCTCCTGTTCGGCAGAGATCACAGAACCATCTACAAAAGCCTGGGCAAGATTTTAACTCTTTCATTACCCAGATGAGACTTGCGGATTAATCTTTTTATCCAGAGAGAGAGAGAGAGAGAGAGATCAACATGAAAAGAGACTTTATAAACTACCAGTGACAGGAAAGAAAAGAAGCTTCAGGAAAGGTAGAGAATTAAGAAGATGCTTTAATTAAGCTGAAATATCTCCCTGTTAAAACTATGGAGATGGACAATGAAGTCCTGAAAAGAACTCCTTTAATTCATGATACAGGATCTAGAGAGGAATAGTGTTCAAAGTGTAAATATGAGTAAAGAGTAATTATAGTATAGTGAAGTACTGGGAGATTAAAAGCCTTGAGAGGCAATGAGAAAACTGTTGGGAGATTTGAAGCCCTGAGAGGCCATGAGAAAACTGTTTTCTGGTGAAGCTCACATAAACAGATGAAGAAGACTTTTTTTTGCCTTTGAATAACTTATCCTTAAAAATGCTATCTCTAGACGCATGGCCCATACACACTTCAGAGTGATGTGAAAATGGGAGGAGTGAACTCTAATAATAGAAGCTCTGGGCAGCTAACATTAGGGCAATAGAAAACTATAACAAAAATAGTTTTCTTGTGAGAAACTCCATAAATTAACAGGAAGAAACTTCTGTTTCTCTATAAAGACTGGTGAAAAGACTGTAGCAAGAATTGGGACTGTTTTAAGCATCAAAGTTCCAGAGTTTTTTGTCTCTGTTGTCATGTGAACGGGGAAGTAGTGGGTGGATAGGGGATGGAAGGGTTTTTCTGGAAGTTTATTCTGGTGTTCTTGTTGTTGTAGTTTGTCAATAAACTTTTTTTTTTTTTTCCTTTTAAGTTGTATGCCTGTTTTGCTCTTGTTCTAATCCATATCTCACAGCAAAAAGTAAGTAATTTTCTTAGTTATTGGTTTAAAACCACGACAGTGAAACAGAAAAACAAACCCGAAAAACCATTTTAACTGAAAACTTAAATTATGCATTCAACTATATTGAAAATACAGTTGGACACTATCCCCTAAATAATAGTCTTTGGAAGTGAAACCAGGGACTTATTTCCATGGCAAATCATATGGAGGTGCAACAGAATTTCAGGAACTCACAGTTGTTGAAGCTGAACCTGTCAGCAATTACTTGAGTGAAAGATGCTTGCATTGAGAGATGACAGTGCTTTTTAATCTGTATTAAAAGGAAAGAATGTTAGAAACCTTGCCCTGTGTCCAAAATAACATGAGAGGAATCAACTACAGCAGGTGCCTGAAGCCTTAGATATAGTTGCAATCCATAATTTTTCAGAGCTGTAATTACTTTTTGCAATACTTAATTGTACAATAACATACAGAAGTTTGGTACTAGTAATGTAGAAATAAGTATTGTGTTAGGAATAGAAGCTGGTAGGGAAACTTTGGAAAGAACCATGTCCAAGTGCTATTTTGGCAGTTTATTAATCCAGACTCTTGGGATTACAGGATGAAATATTATTTAGGCACACTGCTGGCAGCTGGCAATGAACCCAGAGGTTCCTTTGTTCAGTTGGAGTTTATCCAAGGCTAAACAAGATGTAGTTTTACATTGTATGTGCTCCCTAATACCAGCACAGGATCCCAGCATGCTGGAAGCCTTGACTTAGAGTGTAGAAGTGGTGTGCTGAAATGGACTTGCAGTGTGCACAAAAAAAGGGAGAACATGCTGAAGAGCAAAACTCAGCCGAGAGGCCTGGGATGGATGACTTAGCAAGACAGCTTTTGATCTATCCATGGAAAAGCAAAACCAGGAAATTAGTGTAGTGTGCTGATGAAGAAATAGGCCATTGTTTTATGAAGGCTGAAGGTCAAATTAAAGCTGAAAATCCTGGGAGTCAACTGTGTGTTACATGAAAATTAATATAATTTATCAAAATGCATTTATCCCTTGATGCCCTTGTTTTCTTGGCTTCCTTTTTTTTTTTGTTTCCACCTCTCTCTTTTTAAACCAATAAAGCCAGAAAGTAGCAACTGACACAAATTCCTCACTGAGTTAAATAGAGCCTTAATCTACTCTCATTTACTTGCCAAGCAGGCTTCTTTGTTACTGCTAAATTTAGTGTTAGAAGTAAAAGAGGTTTAGATACAGGTTAAAGTGTGGCACAAATGGGTAAAAGACAGAAAAAATTGTATATCGATAGATTCCAATCTTTTATATGCCTGTCTATGAACATAATACATTCTTGTTGTGACAGAATGCAACACATAAACAACAGTTACATATTTTTTGCTTTTGTTTTCTCAATTGTTTGTGTAGGAGATGTAATTTTCTTTAATGTTTGAGTGTTTGGGTTCATCTGAAGAGTAATAGTGGATAGTTATTTCTAGAGCTCACTCCCCTCAAGTTCACAACCGCTTTTACTGTGCTGGCAAAGATAAATGTAATGAGAGATTTCTAATGAGCAGAGTACTGGACTGAGATGTTAATTGTTGATTTTAATTTAAGCCCCACCAAAGAAGCAGGAACTATTTCCTCCTCTTGTCCTCTTAATTACCTCTCCTTTGCACAGCTAAAATGAAGCTTTGAGTTCATTGTACAGCTAAAAGGAAGCTTTGAGTTCATTGCCAGAATATTCCAGTTACCTGGTCAACAATATTTCATTCTGGAGTCTAAACAACAGCTGCTCACTGCAGTGTGAAATGATGTGATGAGAACGGCCACATGAATTGAGTCCCTATTTCTTTCCTGATTCCTTTCTTCCCCTTACTTGCTTTGCTCTCTGTTGCAGGTAGAAATACTTAAGGGTCAAAACCCCCTTTAATAAATGAGAACCACCATCTACTACAACTGTCAGCCACTTAGAAAGGTCCAGTGTTTTGTCCGTACTGCTGTGAGAACTGTTCCTCCAACCCACTCAGAAGCACTTAAGCACTGAGCAGGCAGCAAGATTGGGATCTTTCTTGTATACTGGCTGAAAATCTAGAGAGAACAATGAAGAAATACAGGAAGACAAATTAAGATGTTTCCATATCTCAGGATCTCTGCTCAGTAAGCACTTAACAAAGCTGGGACATAATTTTCCCTCTGGTAGGAAGCTGGAGGCCTTGGTTCCCAGAAATCTCTCTTGGCTGCCATTGCAAAATGGAAACAAGCTTTCACCTCTGTATGTTCAAAAAATTTTTCCCATCTATTTCAAAACTCAGACCTGTGGTAAATCTTATTCAGGCTCCTCACACTGTTGAATGGTAATCCTTTCCTTAACACAACTTGTTACACCTTTCTTAGCACATGCAGTATACACTTGATATCTAAATCCCTGTGATCCTTATCTAGCAAGGTTTCTCAAAGTATGTCTTTATTTAAACAAAAGTTTCCTAAAAACTTACCCAAAGACCAGTTTTAGTCACCTATCTCTTTCTCTGACATGGAGACAATCTGTCATCTATTGCTTTTAAGGCAATGTTCTATGACCAACTCTTCACATCTTGCCACTTGCTGAAATCTGGTGTAAAATATGAGCACGTCTTGTCAGCAATCATGTGGCAAGGAGCACCCTCACTTTTATATCCTGAAATACTTGGGTCCTGAAAGTATTAGTGGTCCTTGTCCCACAGCCTAGACGTGATGAATCCACCTTTTCCTAAAACGTGTTGTTTCAGTTAGTGCTTAATTCTCTGATAATCTTGTGAATCTTGCTGTTAATGTCCAAACCTCATCTTCAAACTACAGACTGTATTTTATCTGGATAAATTCTGACTGATGATGATGATGATGATGATGATGATGATGATGGCAATTTTATAGTAAAGCACCTTAGGGATAATGGATGAGAAAAAACAATGTTGCTACGGTATTGATAACCTGAATAGCAGCTTTCAAAGAAGTATCAGGCACAACATATCAGCACCATCTGCTGCCAGCGAGGACAAACTACATGGTTTCTTACATACTGGTTTGGAAATACTTTTACAGTGAGCTACAAAATTTCAGCCACGTTTCTAGTACTTAAGTGAAATAACTGAGCAATTGGCTGTATAGGTTCCATAATGAAGAGCCTAAAATGAATATATAGTGAGAAAGAAACAAAAACACTTAACCCAGACGACTTCATTTCACTTTGCAGACATATCAGTGAGATGCTGGGAGCATTACAGAAGTGATACACTTAGCTGTCTACAACTTATCTAAAACAAATCTCTGTTTAAAATTCAGCTACAATCTCAAAGTGACAACACAGCTCTTATCTAGCACACAATTTCCAGAATATCATGTGCTTCAAGTGAAGAAGAATGTATTAAGGATATCCTCTCTTATAATACCTTCCTGACAATCCAACACATCCTCCTCAACAAACACAATGAAGTTCAGACTTCCCCATAGCACTTCTGCTTATTTTTATTTATCACTGACTTTACCTAGTGAGCTACTTACCTTAAGGTTACTACCAAACATAATATCTTGGCATATTTCCAATTGCTAATCAGTCTTCAGTAGAAATATTACAGAAAAACGTCCAGATCTTTCATTATAATCCATTCATAGTGCATATGTGTATGGGTGGGTTGAAGGTAGGAGTCACTACTTGTAACACCAGTTGCAGTGGGTCATATTGTTTACTCTTTAATGAATTGCTCAGCATTAATTAATCCTAATTCTAATTCATTCGAACAAAACCCTGTTGACTTTGAAAGACTTTCGACTTTTATTTTGTTGATATGGTTTACAGACATATAGCTCTCAACTGCAACCTCTTTCCTCCCACTTTTGAACAAACTTCACCATTACAGGTTTTCTCGTCTGAAAGAGACTTTCCAGTGTGAGAAAAAGTTTTGTTAAGAGCCTCAAACACTGGTCTGATAGGTAACAGTTCAATACACTTCACTTGAGTGCAGCTGATTTATTGAGTGTTCAAGCGAGCTGGCTTTGCAGCCCATGCCAGAGTCTGCTGTTAGGCAGGGTGACGATACTTGGCCGCGCTCGTTAAACGTTAGTCTTGTAGGAAAAAACTCGCATTCAGTTAAACGAGCAACTGAAGCATTGCAAACAATCCTTTGTGAAGCTATGCTAGCAGTGCCTTGTGTGCTGTTTGTTTTACAGAAAGCATTAAGAAGGTGCTGAGTGACCCAGCCACTTTGTATGCAGGGTGTGCTTAGTTGTGTCCTTACCAGCACAAAGGGAAGTAATAAGGTGGCACTTTTTGGAGAGAGTTTTACTTTGATTTGGCAAATCAGCTCCATCAACTGATATTTAATAATTGCTTATTACACATGCATCAATAAAAATATTGTCCTCCATCATCTGGCTTGCATGGTGTTTTTCTGCAGATGTGATGTGTGCAGCTGCAAGATAGAATTAGGTAGAAAATAAAAAAATCACATGAGAAGATTTTGCAAAAGAATTTTTTTTATTGGTTCAAATTATTTTCCAGTGGAAAATATAGAAAAAATCTCTCCTGGTTTCTAGAAACAGTAAGAGAGTGAAGAACACCTTCAGCATATTTTAAAAAGTGATACTCTTTCTTACTCTTAGGAAAAAACACCTGTAATGTTGCTCCTGACATCCAAAAGCCAGAAATAGAAAAATATGTGCTCTTTTACATGCTGTATGTCTGGCTGCATCTGTCTCTTGGAAACCTCTGTGTCACCCCAAATTTTGACACTATGACAAGGACTGAAAAAGAATGATTATGAACTTACATTGGAAAAAAAAGACATGTTACATGTGCCAGTAAATCTTCTCTTTCTACCTCTTTCGATTTAACTAAATCCTATCTTTTTTTAAAAAAACAAAACAACAACAACAAAAAAACCCCCAAAAAACAACCCAAACCGTGTTTTACCCTTCTTCTATCAAACTTGTGCTCAGGTTTTCTCAGATGAAGTGGGTGCCTAAGTATGGGTACTGTCCCTCCGGCATGCGAACTCCATAAAACACGTGCGTGAGCAATTCATCTGCTGAGCGATTCTTCACACTTTCTCCTACAACTTCTCCCTTTGCCTGTCACGTAAAAGCAAATAACCTGATCGCAGGTTATTTTTGGAGTCTGTCAATGTAAGATGGTGGTGAAGTGCTGAAGTTTTGTTTGGGTTTGGGGACCTGCGCCGGAGGAGAGTGTGTACTGGGCTGCGATGCCGTGTGCTCAGTCTCGTCTGGGAAAACGGCACCGCGTTCAGCTCTCAGCTTCAGAGAGCCCGCTTTGAGTGCCTCAGAATGGCACTGCCCCCAGACCCCTCTCTCTCTGCGGTGGTGCTCGGCTCCTCACAGCAGGAGAAGTGGGAAACAGCTGATGTGAGACGTGAGGGGTTTTGTGTGTAGCGTGTACTGAAGAGACGGGCAGAGAATGGCAACAAAGCTGGCGAAGGGTCTGGAGCACAACTCCCGTGAGGGACAGCTGAGGGAGCTGGGGGTGTTTAGTGTGGAGAAAAGGAGGCTCAGGGGTGACCTTATCACTCTCCACAACTGCCTGAAAGGAGACTGTGGCCAGGTGGGGGTCGGTCTCACCTTCCAGGCAACCTGTGACAGGACAAGAGGAAATAGCCTCCAGCCATTAGGTTTAGGTTAGACATTAGAAGGAATTTCTTCGCAGAAAGGGTGGTTAGACATTAGAATGGGCTGCCCAGGGATGTGGTGGAGTCACCATCCCTGGAGGTGTTTAAGAACGGGCTGGATGCTTAGTGCCCTGGTCTAGTTGACATAGTTGTGTTCGGTCGCAGGCTGGACACGATGATCTCCCTCAGAGGTCTTTTCCAACCTTATCGATTTTGTGAAGCCGTGATTCAGTGAAGTTGCCCTTGCCCTGTTCCCGAGGCAGGGAGAAGGGGCCGAGTGGCGGCAGCCGGAGACCGTAGCGCGGCGGCGGGGCAGCGCCAGGGGGCCCGGCTGGGGCGGTGACACAGCGGCCTCGGGGAGGCGGGCAGCGCCCGCCCGGGCTGTCGGTCTGGCGTGCTGCCCGTGCCCGATGCCGAGCCAGGGCCCTTTGGCACCGGCCGCCGCCGCCGCCCTGCCCGCGGAGCCGCGGGAGCCGCCGTGCCGGGTGCTTTGCCGCCAGCCGGGACCGCCACCGCGCAGCCCGGTCCCGCCGGCGGGACGGGACGGGACGGGGCTTCCCGCCTCGGCGGGCGCGCCTGCGGGATGCTTAAAGGACGGCGTGCGGCGCCAGGGAACGGTGCGGTGGGCGGCGAGCAGCTGGCACCGCCTCCAGCGGGGACCGGCGCCCCGAGGGCTGGCCGGGCTATAAAGATTCCCTCCGCACAGGTTGCCACGAGAGTAGGCTGCTTGCCACGCACCTGCCCGGAGCCGACCCGCTGGGAGGGATCCTGCCCCACGTCAGGGTACCTCTCCTGAGGTGGCGGCAGCGGCTTCAGCCAGCTCCGTCTTCAGACAGAGACGGAGCGGAAATTAGAAAAAGCCTCCCGGAGGACGAGCAGGAGGGATGAGGACTTGCTCTGGTAACAGTGCCCCGTGGGAGGGCAGGGGCTGCCGGCGCCCTGGGGAGACCGATCCTCCCGGCCGTCTCTGCCCTGTCCCCGGGACCGTGGCTCCCAGGGAAGCCTCGCCAGCAGCTAGGCTGGATGGAGGGTGATGTAGGGTGAATAAACTGAGCTGCGCGGTTGCTAAGTGTTGTGTCTCTTGTTTTTTTCAAGCATGACGCGATGAGAACGCTTGGAAAAGACCTGAAGTGGAGCAGAAAGCACAGCCCACAGAGAGCGGCTAAGGTAAGGACAGGCACAGACGTTTGCGCTCCTTTGTACGCACTTGAACTGAGAGTTCCACTGCACGTTTCTGGGGGACAGAGGGAGAAAGGGAGGAAGGAGAGAAGGAAACCATGGAAAAATAAGTAAATTTGAAGGAAACCCCACAACATGTAATTTTTATTATTTTCTATTAATCCTTATGACACTTATTCAAGTTTAGCATCTGCAATGTCAGAAAAACACAAGTTATGGTCAATTGACATCTGTTTGGGGGAGGAAACAAAAACACCTTTGGGCTTCTTTCCTGGTACACTGGAAGAGTCACTTACTCTTTAAAAGCAAAAGTTGCATGACCTGGTTTAAAGAGTTGTATAGATTTGCAGAGCTCTCTTCTCATTGGCACTGCAAACTCAGTTACCTGCATTTAGGGGGTGGTAGATGATAAAGGACACCACAAAGAACTCACGAGTACAGTAGCAACATAGGTAGGAAACGTATTAATCACAAAAGTAATTGCTGAACTGTTTTCAATAGGTAAAATCCAGGCAGCTTGTGTCTTAAGTTGACATGAATCACAAAAACAGGTAAGACTGTAATGTGCAAACTGATGGAGTGGGAAGTGAAAGTGTGGGTGGGATTGACCACACTGAAAAGAAGTGAGGCAGGTGATAAGCAGTATGCCATTAAATATGACAATATAGAAATGTAATTTCTAGCATGTTGAGAATGTTGCTTCAACATACGTATTTTATGTAAGTGACCCCTTAGGGAAAAGCCGTGCTGGTGAAGTGAGCAACGACTGAGCTCTGGGAGACAAAACTATGGGTTTGGTGGTGAAGGGGAACTAACAGCCAAAACTGACGAGAATTGTAACAGTCTGGCAGTGCATGTTAGCTGGCTGTTGTCCCTGATGTGTCCACAGCTGCTAGCTGCACTCCATATTGTTTCATTCAAAAGCATCACGGAAAACTCAGAGGTGGCCTCCTCTTGCTGTGGAACAAGAAGAACTCAATTAGCCAGTACTTTCTGTGGCTGCTAACAGCAGCAGCACTCAAGGAAGTAAATGTTTTATGTTTTGTTTTGTATCGAGTTAAGATTTATTTTGAGTGATTTAAGACCAATTTTGAAGGAACAAAGTGAAGGCTTCAAATGCAGTATTAATTTGCTTTATACAAAGTGACTACCTCAGTACCTCCCTTCCAGCATGACTTCAAAGGACTTTCAGTCAAAATGGATGTTGTTCCGTCAAAATGTTACCTCCATCCAGACTAAATTCATAAGCTTCAGTCCTGAAACCTTTGTTTGTTCTCCATCTGGGTGGCTGTAAATAGATGTATGCTATGGCTTCTAACCTACAGGTAAGTTGGACTATAGAGTAACCAATGATAATTGTAATGCCAAAATAAAATTTACTACACTGAGTTTGACTCTGGGCTCATCTAGACTAAGGGCAGGGTTGCAACGGTGGCCACAAATGAATGTCTCACAGACAAAAGGACTGAAGTAAGTGCATATGATACAAATTAACCAGTAGAGGTAACATACTATACTGGTATTTCAACAATTAAGACAAGAAACTGTTTGCAACACTATCCAGTTCCTTTTGGACAGCCTGGGAACTCCAGGCAGGGTTTATACTACTGCTCTCACTTGTGTTGGTCTTCCTGAGTCAGACATTTACTTGTGACATTTATTTCTTGAAGCCACATACAGCTTGAACTTGTATATATACATATATGAAACATGAACCTTAAAACAGGTGAATAATGCTGAATTTAGGTAAAAAATAAGGAATGTTTCTAGATGTATTATTTCAGGAGGCATCTCCCTCATAAGGACCCTGTGTCTGGCAGGCAGTGTATTGCTAGTTGACTGCTGTACCTAATGCAGCAGTCACTGCTGCACTGTCACCAGCTGCAGGGCTGGCTCACCGCTGTTTCAAGGCAATTCCTTTGGAAGGTGTTCGGATTCATGCAGGAATTCGTGATGGTGGTGCAGCTGTGTGTGATGGGATGGCAGTGTATGTTGGCTGCTTGAAATTCTGACAGCAGCTAACATGCAGCTGCTCTCTTTTCCCACATACCTTGGTCATCAAAATGGAGAGCTACTACTTTTGTATAAGAAATCTTCTTGCTTCTCTTGATTATTGCTTTCCTTGACTGCCAGGCAAATGCAAGTGTTATCTTGCATTTCCATTATTCTAACAACAGTGAGAATTTTTGATTGACTTAAACTCTGGTGTTCATCTACTTAGATACCAGATAAATATCTGGACGAGGTAAATAATAAAATATTTCAAAATTATTTAAGCTCTTGGGAGCTTTTTCCATCCAAAAGTGGCACAGTTAAAAATTTCACATGCATTTTAAACTTGATTTTAATTTTTTAAATTGTATTATTTGGCAGATATTACAATTTATTTAATTTATTTAAAATATTTCAAGGGCTGAGCAGCTTGATAGTTTCTTGAGAGGTATTTTTTGTTTGTTTGTTTTAAATTAAGTAATTAGAGCCCTCAATGGCTCAAAGTCACTTTCACTAACCTCCTAAATACTGTATCTGAAAAATAATTACCTTTCCATTATATGTGATTTTAAAAGTCAGCCTTAAAGTTTTTCCTCTCTCATTGCTGCTCTGAATAATTTAATTCATTAATATCAACACATTAAAACAACTGCACATAATCTTACCAACCACACAGTGTGAATAGGACATACCAGTATAATTGGAATAGTATAGTGGAATATACTATGAATAATCCACTAAATTCAAGTGAAATGTACTTGGGATAAGGGCTGGAAGCACATTGATGTTTTTGATTCATGTTACACTGCGAGCTTCTGTCAAACAAGCTGCCACAGCCAACAGAGTGTTAATTTTATTCTCCTCCTGGCACTTCAGCCATCTACAGAGTGCCCAAGAAAGTCTTTGTTGCCACTTGTTTTATCTCGGTGCTGCTGTATTTGCCTTGGACAGTGAAGAGAAAGAGCCCCAGTGCTGGTGAAGGTGTGCAGAGTCATGGCCATGCCCTCATTGTGTGTGGTGATTAGGCAGTGTATTGTTAGTTAGCTGCTCCTCAGGCACCAGCAACTGACTACACTGTCAGATTAGCACATCACTGTCGAGACAAGGATGTAAACACTGCTGTTATAAATATCTCATAGTTCCCTATCTGGTCCAGGACCTGCCTGGTTCCCTGATTGAATGGAGCTGCGCTAGGTTATGCAGACTGAGTGAATGCAGGGTTTAAAACAAAGTGTGTAAGTGATTATAGAAGTAAATGTAGCTGTATTTCACGTGGTTATACAGCTACCCCAACTGGCTTATAAACAATCTGCTGAATTATGTAAATACTAAGTAACAGTTTCAGGTTTGAACCCTATGTGAGCATGTTTCTCCTACATCACTAAATGTTTGAAGGAACATTGATGTGTTGGCTCAGCAAAAAACTCTTTTTATTTGAATTTACAGGAACATGTACTACTGGTGATGGAAATGGATTTAGAACATTTTCTAAAGGTAACTTCAGATAAATGGTATTTGTTTGAGAAAATAAGGAATGTCAGACCTAAGGAGTGAAGGAAGCATAAGATGGGAATGAGAGGTTAGGATGAAAGATAAAATAGGTATCCTCAAATGGATATCAAATAACTTTAACACTCACAGACTGACCTTTGTTAAGCATCATAGGAGGGTAGTTTAATCTTAAACTGGAGGGATTATTCAAGAATCCAAGAAATAGGTTTAAATCTGTTTAAAATGTTGGAGTTTTTTACATGCTATATTTTAAATTAACTCTAAGTGGATATTTTTACAGACACGAATTAACACTACTTTCTTGGCTTTTGACTGTAGATAACTGTTTGTTTATACAACAGTATTCTGACTTTCAGTTTATTAATTTGCCTTTCAAGGTTTGTGTAGACTTGGCCATTAAAGATGCTTTATTTTTACCATATAAGTAGTAAAATACTTTTAAGAAAGGTGTGATTAATTTATCAATGATCTGCCCTAAATATTATATTGGAAGAGCTGGCATGTCTCATGGTGTTTAATACAAACACACTTTTGAGTTTTTGTTAAGGAGGAATGTTAATTTTTTGAGGAATGTTAATTAACAGTAAATTTTGAAAAACTTGAACTGTGTAAAATCAGGACTGAATGGTACCTATACTGAAATTTCTTCAGAAGATGGTAGTAGTACATTGTGACTAAATAGTGGAATGGGAAGTTCCATGACTGTTTTCTCAGACAAAACCTTTTTTTTTTTTCTAGGACTCTGGAGTGAATATGATTCAGGAGGCTGTGAGTTAAGTAATTCTGTCCACTTGTTTGCTAATATCACATGTTCTTTCTGAATACCAGGAGAGACACTTAATCTTAATGCTGGCATTGAGATATTCAAGATTGCACTGTGTCCTCTGAAAAACCATATGAGCTTTAGTGAGCAAGTCACAAACGAGGTGTACACATTTCCTTCCCTCCTGATCGCTTTCAAACAAGAAAATCACACCACACTGTTTATCTTGAGTGTTTTAAGGACCCAGGTGAGATTTCCCATATGCTGAGTAAGTCTCAGGCATTACCAGGACTAAAACAGGCATTTTTTTGGGTCTTCCACTAACTGCACCCAACATTTCTTTACACCTACTCTTTTTTTATTCAATGGTACAAAAAGAGCTTTGTCATTTTGCATGAACATGCATGCATGTTTTAGACTTGTACATTTTCAAGTTAAGATAACTACCTTTATGAGTAAAACCTTGTGTTCTGCTACTTAGTTCCATGGACTGTTGAGTACTCCCAGCGAGGGGAGAGGAGCCATATCTCAATTCCTTTCCTGCTCCATCAAAACAGAGAAGACCTATGCCAAAAACCATGTTCCCACTACATGTCACACTGTACATGCAGGAGGAGACAGGAGGTAAATGCAGAACTTCAGCATAAATCAGGCACTGTCTTGACAGATTTGAAGAGGAATCTTTGGGGATAATGGCAAACAGTGCAGAGTCTGGTCTAAAACACCAGCAGCAGGCTTGTTTTGTCTAATGAGACTTTTACATAGTCCTTTACTGGGCTCTGAAATTTTAAGTGTATAAAATTGTCATGCATTAAGTTTGAATTCCTTTCCAAAAAGATGTTTGCCATTATTGAGAGTGCCTTTGTTTAATCTTCCACATCAGTACCTTTACTCAATCGTCATAGGTTATTTTTTGTGAAATTCTCAATGAATTCAATAAGTGAATGAAAAAAATCCTCTTTTAAAAAAAAAAAATCACTCTAATTTCTCATCTTTTTTATACAGCTGAGTGGCTGTCTTTACTGTAAAATGTTTTGAAGCGCTTTAAGAACAGCATAATTCTACCCATTTTTTCATATAGAAAACTCTACTGAGACACTGTAAAATTGTGCTGTAAAACTGAATTGTAAAATAATCAAAATATGAAGCAAGCAAATAAACTTATTTTCTTTTTTTTTTTTTTTTTGCTTCTTTTAATAATTTTGTTTTCTACTCACAATTTTTTTGCAACTGGCAGCTTCACAATTGAGCAGTCTTTCTTGAGAAGATATTGCAAAGCTGGTATCTTCAGTCATATTTGTGTCTAGAAACCATACTATGGATGTCTCTGGGTCCCATGTCTTTCAGAACAGGGCAATTATGTGTTAAAGGAATATAAAATCTGCTTGTTACTTGTAGATGGGGGAAAAACCCTGTGTAAATACTGAGTAATTTATTAATAAACTTTCTTTCTAACTATCTACCTGCTGGTGACAATTTTAATTTAATTTGCTACTGTCAGCAATTCAGAAAAAGAAATCATAAAGCTGTTATGCAAACAGGTGGTCCCTCCCTGCAAGGTACTGAGTGCCTTGCCACACCAGTAACCTCAGTTGTTCTTGAGGCCACGGCAGGAGCCAATCCAGAATTAACAGACAAATGGCAAACACCAATGCTAAAGAGTAGCAAAATCACCTGATGGTTCAGCTTCTAGCAACATTTCCCAGGGATGTAGAAAGGCTGTGTATACCCATGGTGTTGAATGGCTTTTTCAGAGGTCTTCTCTCTTCTTCATGATAATCTGCCTGATTAATGATATTACTTCTGGTTTGATACTTTCTATTGGCTCTTCTGGTCTCCAGAATTTCACAACTTTGCCCTCAGGGCTGACAAGGTACTTCCAGAAATTCCATCGAGGCTCTTTCTTTGAAGAATCTGTAAGGATGAAATCAGATCATTTTAGTGACTTATACCTGGAATTATCTCCAGGCCCCACACTGTGTCTTTGACTAATTATGCTATTGACCATTTATGAAGTAATCCCACCGTATTTTTTGCTAGTAGTGTGGGCATAGATTTACTGATTGCTGATGATCTGAAAAGCTGGAACTCAGTGATGCTCCCCCCTTCCTGTGAAACTGTTTGAGAGTTCCTACTTTTACTATGCTTAACTTCCTAGGGAAGATGATACAAGGCCTGCATATTTATTCAGGGATCCCCAGTTTTATGTCAGTTTTGGGAAGTGAGATGGGAACAGGCAGTTGTACTGGTGATGGTTTAATTAGGCTGCTTTCACGAAAAGCTCCAGTAGATTTTGACTGGAGAACATGTGTTTGGTTGGGAGTGGTGCTGAACCCTAAACTGATTTATTGAAGTTTGGGGCCACACTTACTCTGTAAGTGGACTAATTTTGCACTAGATTGTTGGACAGTGCTGTTGCCATCCTGTTGCTAGTAGTCACAGTCACCAAAGGGTGGTATGGTATGATGTTCAGCTTTCTGATTGTCAAAACAGTTACATGAAGAAAACAGGTACTACAATTGAAAATGTACAGGAATTTAATGTGAAACACAGAAATGCAGGAAGAGAAAAACTTTGTTTCAGAATATTGAAGTAACAAATCTTCTTTCTCTTTGTGGGTGAACAGCATGTCAAATAAGAAAATGATGGGTAAAAATTGTTTTCTTTATAGGTATCAATGTTTTACTCTGATGGCAGGGATATGTAGAATCTGGATTCATCCCATAAGTGGGTGCCTTTGTGCTCTAGTCTCTTCTAGAAAAACTGAGAGAAAACACAGATGATTCCACTGGACATCTGGCAACACAGGGTGACAAAGTTACCTGAGGATTTTAGTAGCATAAGAGGAGGTAGGAATGAGCATTGTTACAATGACAATGGGGACCACTTAAATGACTGCTCAATAAAAACAATTTTTAAGTAAACAGGAGGTATTATAGAGGATATGGCATGTAAGTGTTCTGGAAAATACTTCATTAAGATATTGAAAATAGTTCTCTGACAAGAGGCACTATGAGAGACTCTGAAGGCAAGGAGATGGAATACAGGTTCGGGCTTTCTGCTACTTTATCTTCTGGGTAAAATGCTGCGTTAGAAAAGGGTTATGTTTAAGCTATTTTTGACCTGGTCAAAGCTCAGGAAAATTCAGAGAGGCTTTTCAAGTGAGATCTTTGGTCAACTGAAAGGAGAGAACATTCCATTTTGCTCATGAGAATATGAGGTTGTAAGTCTGTAAATGCTCCCTGTATTCATACAGGATTTTGCAGGCTAGGCACTGAAGTTCGCATGACAAATTAAAACAAATCAGTGGTTATATATAACTAGTATATGCAAACCTGCTTTACAATACAGTTTACATAAAGGTGGACATGGAACCTAGCTAAAAATCTCATCTGCATGTAGTTATATAAAATGTTCTAGTAACTTTATGAACCCTATAACTCCATTTTTGTCCATAAGAAAAGTTTTTTGGTTTTTTTTTTTTTTAAATCACATACTTTGGAATAGGCAGGAGTTTCTAGCTCTAGCATTTCTAACAAAATGGATGTTCCTAGCTGGGCTGTTCAGAGAAGGCCAATTTTACAAGCAGTGAGGAGAGACTCTTGTTTTCAGGATACAATTATTTTTCCCATATTTTTGATATCCAGAATGAAAAGAGAGTAATTGTATGCTAAGTGCCTGTTTCTCTCCATACTTTGTGAAGACTTCAGTGTTTCCTGACAAAAACATGCAGCCTGGATTCAATGAGAGAACCACGGTCACAGACAGCTTAGATACATAAAATAAAACAGTTACCTATTAGAAATTTAAAGGCAGGATCTGCTTCTGATCCTAGGATCTTGATTTTGTGGAAAACAGGGAATGTTACTCCATAGTTTCCTTTGGCAAAAGATTCTATTTCCTGGCTTGAACCAGGCTCTGATTCTCCGAACTGGTTGCAGGGAAACGCCAGCACAGTGAAGTGGGAGGGACCAAACTCTCTGTGCAGTTCTTGTAGCGCGATGTAATTTTTGTCTGTGTATTGGCAGTAACTGGCCACGTTTACAACCAAAGTTGCCTTCAGAAAAATAAAGTTAGAATAGTAAGGGAAAAGCCTATAGATGTTGTAGAGGTCACAATTAAATCTTAAAATGTCATTTTTTATTATCACGATGGCTACTCTCAGAAAGCTAAATGTAACCTGTCTGATCATCATTTCATTAAAACAGATAAAGATGAAAGCAACTGAAGATATTTACTTCCAAACAAGCTGCTGTAAAAATGTAGTAAACTAATAAACTTCATTTCACAGCTTTGTTTAAATATAAGCATTTTAAAAAGCAGATATTTAGGACATGCACTACAATCATATTTACTAGATAAAATTCCAAAATCTGAACCCAACATTTCTAACAAAGATTAAAACCCACCAATTTGCCTGTTTAGCTGTATTGATTTATGCTAAATAATATAATTTATTTTCTTGATTTACTAGATGTAATATTTGATTCCTGGAGCAAGCCTAGATAGAACAAATTTTCTCCAGTATGAAGAACAGGACTTTAGCACAAATCTCTGCCAAAAACTCCCGTAACCAAACCTTCTATTTACCTAGAAATGCACATATTTTTTGTCAGTATGGATTCAAAAAAGAAATAATAACTTACTTTTCCTCTGTATTTCTCCAATGAAATGATCCTTCCTCGTGAATCCTTGACTTCAAAAGAATAAAAATCTTTGATTTTAGGTTTAAAAAACCTTAGTTGCAGCAGGCAGAGAATGGTGGTGCACAAAAGCATTGACAGGAAGACAACAAAGACCCTGGTTTTGGGCACTGAGTACTTCAGAGGATAACTAGTTGTGAGAGGCTCCATTTTTGAAATCTTTGGAGAGGAGCCTGGACAGGCCTGGAATGTGAAGGAGGAGCTGAAACATGAGACTCTCAGCTGAAGCCGGAAAGAACACGCTGCTCATTTTTGTCCCTGTTGCAAAACAGCTGCTACGTTTCGGAGTGCCTGCTGGGCTTCTGGGCTCTCGTGTAAAGCATGGGGATCTCTCCGGGAGGGAAGGGAGGGGGAGAAGAAATGAGTGAAAAAGGTGTAACTATCACCTGAGGAGGATGATTGAGCTGTGTGGGGATACTCCAGTGTGGGTCTGCGCTGTCTTGAGAGCTGCTGGGGACAAGAGCGGGTTTGTAGCGCAGCTCCAGCACACCCCCTGGGCCCCCCAGATGTATCTGGCCAAGGTGGTCAGCAGAAGGCAGCTGTGCTATCAGACAGACTTGGAAAAGCAGTCTGGGGGACAGCTGTTCGGGTAGGAAAGAGGGAATGGCTGAAAACACCCTGTTTACAAACTCAGCCCCGCATCTCATCAGCTGCTGTGGGGTCACTGGCAGCTATATAAAACTCTTTTCAGCACATGGAGCAGAGAAAAACTCCTTGTTAATAGGCTGTCATTAAGGAAGATAATATATAATGTGGATTCTTTTTGCAATGAGAGTGGGGATGATAATGGAAAATGGGTTGCTTTCTTAATTGCTGCTGGCTACCTGGCAACGAGCTGTACTGAGATGGTAAGATTGAAGGTCTGCATGAGAGAAGAGTTAGCTGATATAATGTGCGGGTTGTGGGTGGGCAGATGAAAATCCACGACTCATGAACCAGATGCCCATGAGACAAAACAGCCACGTTTATTGTGCAGATCTCATTTATACACTTGATTCAAAACTCCCGGGCTTAGATAGCTATTGGCTGGGATCTCTCTCCACCCAGATCTTTGGCTAGTGATGTGCTTCCTTCTCAGTTTGAGTGGGGCTGGCCAAGGGTCCCCTGTAACCCCTCTGGGACATGTTCAGCATGAACTAGGCTACCTGAATTAGATTTGTATTATGGTCAGATTTACCTTGTCCAGTCCAGGCCAGCTGTACTGTGACAATATTGTAACAAGCTGAGAGTCTCAGGTGTAAGCCATCCAGTGATGCTTTGCTGCTTATGAGTTTCTGCTTACTCTTTTCCTTCCTGGTACAAGCCACCATTGAAGAGTCATTTCTGCCTCTGTTGGTTTTCCATGTCACCTTGATTTTTTCCTGCACTTAGAGGATGCATTTTAAAGGCTGGAAACAGAAGGAGGTTTTTGGTATGTAAAACCTGAATCTGGTTGTTTCCTCCTTTTTAGTGACTTTAGTGTTGCTACCAGGGTCTTTGATTTGTACAATATCATAATGATATGTTCAACTCTTTCTACAATCTCTAAATAGCTAAAATCCATGTTCACTTTGTTTAACAAGACTATAGAGACAGTTTTCTATTGCTCTGCTTAACAGAGAGATGCTTAAGAAACTGTGAAATTTCAGTATTTGTATCTGAGGACTTGTTTGACTTTGCCTGGCAGTGAGGCCTGTGAGCATGGTGTTTTGATAGTGGGGAAGAAAACACATGGATTTCTTTGCTGAAATGAACAAAGCTGTACTCAACAAGGAGGCACAGGTGACTAATCCTGACCTTAAAGGCAAGAACAAACGTGTTTGGTTACAGAAAATCCATGCAACATCCTGATGTTGAAGCTACATCTCAAGTGTTTGCAATTTGTGCCTAATATTATTTCAGAGCTAAGTAAAAAAAACAAACAAACAAAATTTAATATGATACTGGCATACCTAATAATTACCCAGAAGCTCATTACATTATCTCTGTCTCCTTTTGTTACTCTCAACTAAAACCTTGCTCAAAAGCTGTTCTGAAAGACAAAATATGTTGTTTAATGTTGTCTGGGCTCTTACATTCTAAGTTGTGATAGTTTTTCAGGATTTATGGTTTTCTGACACAAATTGCTCTGTGAATGAATTTGAAAAAATGCAAACTAAAAAAACCCAACAAAACCAAACAATTTAATCTTTAGTTAGTATCCCTTAATATATTAAAAAAGTACAAGATAATGTTAAAAATAATGACACAAGTAAGCTGCAGTGGTGGTGAGAAAATTCAGACACCAGAAGAGGTCGAAGTTCTTTTCAGGTGGAGATCAGAGAACCTGCCTGGTTCCAGACAGACAAGTGGGTTTGCTCAGTGTCCCTCTCTCAGGAGCCCCCAGACCCCTAAACCTACGCTGCTATGTGGCTGGAGGTGCCTTGGGTCCTCAAAAGCCAGTGATGTACCTTTAGTGCATGAGTGATACAAAGTTAGTCAGTTCGTTAGTTAGTTCGTTCGTTGTTAGTTTTCCCTTTCCAGGCTTTCCGTGCCAGCGTTGATTCAGCTGTATTTATCTGAACAGAAACCTTTGTTTTGTACTATTTCCCCCGTGCGCGTTTGCCCGTCTGCCGGAGCCGTGCTCAGCCCAGCGCCCGCGGCTGTCTTCCTTAGGCGAGGGCACGGCAGAGCTGGAAGCAGCGCCAAGGGACGGGCTGACACCGAGCCCTGGCGGATCTGAGTGCTCGGTGTGCTGTCGGCGGGTCGGAGCGGGGCCGGAGCGGGGCCGGAGCGGGGTCGGAGCGGGGTCGGAGCGGGGCCGGAGCGGGGCCGGAGCGGGGCCGGAGCGGGGCCGGAGCGGGGCCGGAGCGGACGGGGCGCTGCGGGCGGGAGCGCTCCGTGCCGCGGGAGCGCAGCGCTGCCGGAGCGGAGCAGCCGCCGCCGAGCCCCGCCACAGCCGCACGGCCGGCGGGGCACCGGGGCAGCGAGCAGGGAAACGCGTCCTCAGAACGTGTGGAGACAGCATGGCCTTCAGCAGAGGTTTCTGAAACGGCTTGCGGCGGGGAATTTGTGAGAGGTGAGTGTCGGTGTTTGCCGTCTCCCGCTGCCGGGGCTCCGCAGCTGCGCAGGCTGCCCAGGCAGAGAGAGCTCCAGAACAGCATCCTCTCATTTCTTTTATTTATATCGAAATATTGGGGCAAGTCCAGAGGAGGGTAACCGAGCTGGTGATGGGTCTGGAGCACAAGTCCCGTGAGGAGCGGCTGAGAGAGCTGGGGGTTCTTTATTCTGGAGGAAAGGAAGCTCAGGGGTGGCCTTATCGCTCCCCAGCCTGAAAGGCAGCTGTGGTCAGGTGGAGGGCGGTCTCTTCTTCCAGGCAACCAGTGACAGGACAAGAGGAAATAGCCTCAAGCCATTAGGTTTAGGTTGGACATTATAAGGAATTTCCTCACAGAAATAATTAGACATTGTAATGGGCTGCCCAGGGCAGTGGCGGAGGTGTTTAAAGAAAGACTGGGCATGGCACTCAGTGCCACATTTTTGAATTGCCACGTATTGAAATGGTGGTGCTAGGTTATGGGCTGGACTCGATGATCTCTCTCAGAAGTCTTTTCTGACCCGATTGATTCTGTGATTTTTCTCACAGGAGCATGCTGCTGTCATGAAGAGAGGGCTGGGCCCACTGGTTCCCCTTCCCAGTGTGCAGACATCTTAGGGCAGCAGGTCATTCAGACAGCTGACCCTGAGTGTGGTGAAGGGAAAGAGGAAAAAACAGGTCTCATCCCTAGCCAAGCAATGCCTGTGGCAGACTAGCTGGCCTTTTTTTGCTCAGTGATGTGGGATACACGGGAATGTTTAAATTTTTTTGGACTGCAAGAGGGCATGGGGTCTGTACCAGCACCTTCACAGCTGGAAAAATTATCAACAACTGACAGAAGGGCAGGAGAGCTCATACAGGCCTCTCTCATTCACTTTCTTCTGCCTGTCCTTTACTGTATGTGCAGCACCGGCAGATCCAGCTGTAGCTGCAGAACTGGGGTTGGTCTGCAGGCCTGGATTTGGTGTGTGTACACTCATGGAAGGAGGAGATTGCCTTGTTGTTCCCTCTCCAATGCCTCAGGCCTCATGTACTGATGAAGGGGCATCCCCCAGGGGACACCCACACTCTACTCACCTTAGAAGAGATCTAGTGGAGAGCCATTCAGAGTGCCGATCAAACTTCCAGCACTCTGAATCAGTCTGCAGGAGAGATGATTCTAGGTGAGGCTGTTTCTCTCTGACAGCAACAGAGGGAGCTGATGAAACGTCAAATGGGTTTCAGAGTGCTGACTCCAGCTTCGAGCATTGCGAGGGGAAAGTGGGGAAGGGTTTGCATGCTGCTTGTCCACGAAGGGCTTCTGGGAACTTGACACAGTTGACTTACTGATTAATAATTGAAATATTTAGAAAACGAGTAAAAAATGCTCATAAGTGCTCTGGATATGTTCCTATTATTATGGCCAGAAAGTGCAATTCTATTTTCTACTAAGGAGAATACTAGAGCTTTTCGGTAATGCATACTCAGGTATAGGAAACTCTGGCTCTAAAACAGTCAAAAGTCTTTCCATCTTCAGTTTCTAGAACAGAAAGTTCTGCATGCTGCCTCTGCAAACAGTGATGAAAGCCTCTGTTGTCCTGGGAAATTAGATGTTAATTTTCTAACAAGCAGGATTCTCTGTAACAGAGAATTTATTTAGTCAATAAATCTAGGGCTGGACATGAGCTGTAAAAGTAAACAGGCATTCTTTATAAACAGAATGATCAAACTAATCTTGTTTAGACAGCTCTTTTAGATATCTCATTTAGACATTATTTTAGTTCTTAATATCTTATAAGTGATATAAAATGTATTTTATAAGATAAATAATGCTGTAGAAATGTCTCTTTTTCCTCACCGACAAAAGGAAAGGAGGATGACTGCTTTGAATACATGTCAGTATTGCATTGCCCTACTTAGTGTGCAGATCTGCTTTCTGAGTACTGCTCTTACACAATCAGTGCTATTCTAAAAAGTACTTGACTAATATTCCCATGCATGTTTTTAAAAGGAATTTTTTTCTATTAAAACTGTTTTTCCAGTAACACCTCAGAAATTGCCTAAGAAATTCTTCATCATGAAAACTACTCCACCTAGCAGTCATGCTGCAGCAGGTGTGGAAGGAAGAAACAGCAGGAGAGTTGAAACAGAAAAGTGAGAGGTGAGTTATGCCATATTCAAATGCACAGACAGGATATTTGCTATTCTGATTTTTTTTACCTTGTCTTTGGCCTGGAATCAGTTATGAGGATACTACCTTATCGACATGGATAACAGAAACATGAGAAGGCACATTTAGGAAGTGTCTGCTGGAGAAAAATCAGGAGTAATTTTTTTTGTCATTTATTTGATTCAGCTTTTCTCCTCTTTCTCTGGGCTACTATCCTGTAAACTAAAATCGAAACTAAACTCATGAAGCCCCTGAGATAGGTTTGTTACCTCTGAGGGAATGCATATATTGTAAGAAATATGCACGAAGAGCATGAATGACTCAGTTTGCCACTTGCTTTAATAAGCACTGTGTGTGAAGAAGTTCTGCAGGATGAAGCAGTTGATTTTTTCACACAGAAAGAATGAGGTGCTATGAAAAAATTACCAAAGCGTTACCAAAAAGTACCTTTCTCAGAATATTGCTGTGCAAATAGGTGGTCAGATTTTGGTCAAGGTTGAAAGAACACAAGGAAATTGCTTAACATATGCAAAAAAAAAGACTTCAGAACACTTCCTGTTTAAGTGTTATTTTCTATTGCTGTACATTTTATCAGTTTATACTTCATAGTGAACACTGGCACACCATTTTTTTTTTCTTTTTTAGGCATTATCCATGTCTTTTGGACCATTAATCTATGTTTCAACTACCCATCTTCATTAGAGGTTTCTCTTCACTAGAAAATTGACTTCTTATGTGAAGCATTGGTACTTATGTTAGAAAATCTGTTACCATAATATGGCACTCAGAACCTCTTCTCTACTGCTATCTCTTTGTGACTGTTCCTATATTAAGTTACAACTTTTTATCCAGTGATTACAGTTTCTCCTGCTCTCTCTTTCCCAGGATTGCACCAGTTCCAAAGGTGCTATCAACGTATTAATAGCTGTTTTCACATGATTTCTCTTTTGACCATAACTATTGAGTAATCCTGCTTCAGAAATGCATACCTAATGTCCTTTTAATAGCATCTTATAATCCTTAACTTAAATTGCTGAGAACTTTCTGTGAGGGTATTAAGGTGGAGTCCTTCTGACAAAAGGAGGTGATATCAGCATTGATGATGATGAACTAGGCTTGTTGTCTGATGCTTTGTAGTAATGGTACTCATCTCTGGGTGTTGGAAAGAGACCACGCTTTTATACCATTCTGGGAAACCTGATTATTCTTGGGACAATCACTTAATTTTCTTAATAAAAAAACTAGTCTTAAAAATATTTTTTTCAACAGGAAAGAATGTTTTCTTTCTTCTCACTCCCCTCCATCAACTGATTGTAGAGTAAATTTTAGAACTCTTAAAATAAACAGCTCAATTGTTTTAATAGTCATAGGTCAATCTAGACAACAGAGAAATTGAATGTAACTGCCCTTTTTTGGTGAGATGATAAGCACTTTCTATTAAGAAATGTACAGAAAACATTTTTTTCTTATAATGGAGCATCTTTTACAAGATGAGTATGTGTTCTCTTCAAATGGAGTCATAGAATGATTTGGGCTGGATGGGACACTTAAATATCAACTAGTCCAAATCCCCTTCAATTAACAGGGACATTTTCAACTAGGTTAAGTTGCTCAGAGCCCTGTCCAAACCAGCATCGGATGTTTTCAGGGATGGGGCATCCACCACCTCTTCAGGCAACATACTACACTGCTTCACCACCCCATTGTAAAAAATCTCTTCCTTATATCTAGTATTAATCTCCCTTCCTTTAATTTAAAACCATTACCTCTTGGCCCATCATAACAAGCCCTGCTGAAATGTCTGTGCTTCTTTCTTATCAGCCCTCGGTAAGTATTGAAAGTCTACAATAAGGAGTTCCCAGATTCTTCTCTCCTTCAGGCTGAGCAACCACATCTCTCTCACCCTGCCCTCAGAGAAGACTGCTCCAGCTTTCTGATCACTTTTGTGGGTCTGCTCTGGACCCACTCCAACAGGTTTTTCTTGAAGGCCCCAGCGTTGGACACAGCATTCCAGGTGGGATCTCACCAGAGAGGAACAGAGAGGCAGAATCACCTCCCTTAATTTGCTGGGCACTTGTTTTTTGTGCAGGATACAATTGGTTTTCTGGACTGTTAGTGCCCATTTCCAGCTCATGTCCAGCTCCTCATCCATTGGTGCCCCCAAATCCTTCTGGGCAGGGCTGCTCTCAATCTTTTCTTCCCCCAGCCTCTGTTGATATTGGAGGTTGCCCTGAGCCAGGTGCAGCACTTCGAACTTGGCCTTAGTGAACCTCATGAGGTTCATGTGGATTCTATATATATCTAGATTTATACTGTAAATTACAAGTTGAAGTTGAGTTAGAGCAAATGCATTCAGAGTTCTAGATCCAGGACTACAATATTTTCCTAAATTGTGATATGGGTATCTTTGCAATATATTGTGGTGTGACCAAAACCCAAGTTCTTCCTAAAACCATTTGAAAATCAGTCCTGGCTAAACCCATACAAAAATCTACTTGTCTTCTCAGATATAGTAATAAATGACTATTTACTTTGTGCAGTCTGTCAGTATAAAGGAATGGGATCTCTTGAGAATAGAATCTTCTCACATACCAGTGGATGTGTGTGGTCCGTTTCTGGGCCAAAATATTACTTCTTTGTATACACAATCATTTTTCCATAGAAATGTCTGCACAGATTTTAGAGGGACACATATCCAAGCAATGTGATTAGCTTTCTGCCAAGCTGTCTGTATAAATCACACAGAAAATGCCTCTCAAAGCTGAAGGCCTGCTGTAGAACAGCTGGAACAACAGGATTTTGAGGAAGAGTAAAACAGACTGTGTGGTAGGGCAGACTTCACAGGCACTGGAGAGAAAGAATTCACTAATCTTGAGTGGCTGATTAAAACATCTACTGCAGTTCCACGTGGGCTCTCTTTGGCACTGGTAGCTCTAAAAAATTAATTTCCTTTCAGCTCTTCTGTTTCAGAGCAGTACAAACAGTATAGGGTTGTGCTGTGGAATGGGCAGAGGATATATGTTATGTGGATAGTGGGTACATGAGGGTGCAGAGCATGCAGAGGTAGCGGAGTTTTTTAGCTCTTGACTGTAGGGAAAGGTCAAACTGTCCCTAGCACTGCTGCTGGTTTAGTCTGTGGGGTAGTTGATTAATTTACTACATAAAATATCCTATGAGTGAATGAGCATTAGGGAGTGTGAATGATCAAGTGATTTGAAAACAGGGAGAATCTGGAGATAACCTGTGAAATTATACAGGCATTCCCATAGTTATTTGAGTGTGAGAAAGTTAATTAGATATCAGACTAATATTTTGGTGTCTTCTGACTTGAACAGATGATTTGTTTTGGTGCTCTAGCTATTTCTCTTTATGAATCTGGATTCCACCCCCTGCAGAAGAAGTTGGGGTTTATGTGAAAGATTTGTACTTTCATTGCCTTCCTCAGTGCAAATAAGCCTCATTTCAGAGCAGTTAATAGCAACATTATAGGGATAAATCACAATGTTTTTTCCCTTGTTGAGAAATGAATATAGACTTCAAGAAGACCAGGCTTGATGCCTCCCACCTACTTGTTAATTGAGTAGTTTGATGGGTCAGTACTGACCACTTATCACTTCCTGAGTCTCATTTTGAGAGTTGACACAGGCATGTGAGAGACAAAAATCATATCAAAAGCCAGTGATATTCTCTAGTAGTCAGGCAAAAAACTGACACGGCACAACGAAATTTGATTTCCACTGGGAAGAAAGCCTGTTATGCATATTCATGTGTCCATGAAGTAGGTGAATAGAGCTAGAAGGATAACCAGTATGACTTGGGGTAGATGAATTACTCACAAGAGAAGAGAATCCTGAAATGAGTTAGAAATCTTGCTGTCTCATTGCTCCGTACCAGCTGCCAATGTTAAAGAAGAAAATTATATGCAGACTTTCAGAAGTGTTGCCATTCATTGAATATTACAATTAAGTGCCTTATGTTTCTTG
This sequence comes from Cyanistes caeruleus, assembly GCF_971803275.1. NCBI lineage: Eukaryota > Metazoa > Chordata > Aves > Passeriformes > Paridae > Cyanistes > Cyanistes caeruleus. Next base: position 64,344,539 of record NC_141732.1, read on the forward strand.
AATTATCTTAGTTGGTGGGATCTAGAATGGCTTTGTAAAATTTTCAAAAGTAATGAAAAATCTAGATATTAGAAATACAGTTTTTCTATACTGCAAAGCCTCATTTTAGTAATATTAGGCCTTTCTAGGGTTAGAATGCAGTGTTACAGATCCCATTGTGCAGATCTGAGGTCAATCCTGCAAACCTACTTAGTCGTTTAGCTCCACAAAATTTTAGACACTGAAGAAAATAATTGTAATCTATTTACTCGTCTTCAGAGAGAAGGAATACTACTGCTGAGAGGGGAAACATTTGCTGTCTGTCAAACTGAATTTTGGAAAAGGGGAGAAGGTTAAAGAAAGAGCATGGAAGAGATGCATGATGTAAGTTTTCCACAAGTGTCATTGAAATTTTATATAGGATGTGTATGTGTATATTTATAGAGTACAAATACTTAATCAGTGTTGAATTCTTTTTTGAACAGGAGAGGTTAGTTGTAGAGACAAATATTGTCTCTGCCCCTGAAATTTTTATGACTCCTTGTAATTACTGATCTGGGGAATAATTTCAAGAAGGAAATTAAAACACAGAGAAAATTGCAAAAATGTGGGTCTTCAGCATTTTGCTCTTCACACTACATACAGCAATATAATTTCTTATACATAAAAATCTAGCATTAAATGATTTAAAATGTACATAAACTGTTTTTTTTTAATAGTGCTGAGGAGTCTTTGCAGCCTAATGCAGACAATAACCACAAGAGATGACTCATCCCTCTCACACTTGTATTGGTTTTTGTTTCTCGTTACTGTGCTGTCATGAGCTTAGTGTGGTGTGATCAAAGAGCCAGTGTTTTAAAAACCTTTTCCTGTGGTTAGGGATTGGTGGGGTAGACATTTGGGGGAAAATAAACACCAGCGAGTAAAAGAGTAAATTACTGTATAAGGGGGTTCTGGAGTGGGAGAGCATATGTGACAAATTCTGCTGCTAGCAACTTCTGGCAAAAACAAAGGCAAAAAAAGCAAAACCACCATGTTTTATACCAAACAGTGGTTCAACTTAAACAAAATATAGTGGAGTCTATTCTCAGTTCTAGCTGACTGCATGCATGGAAGTTTGAAAAAGCCAATGAAATGTGGCTTTTACCTAGTTTAGTGTGTCTAGTGTTTTGAACCTACCCAGGATAAATTAGGCCCTTCAAGCCTCCTCTAGACTGTGTAGAGGCAAATTTAATGAGAATGTGAAAGGCTTAGGCCTTAGAAGAAGGCCTAAGTTTTGCATTAGGCCTGGTGTTTGGCATTACTGATTTGTGTGTGATGAATCTTCAAACACAGGATGTCAAGAGAAGACCTAAAATGAGCTTAGAAGTGGTTACCACCATGAAGCTGTCCACAGCTTTGGAGCAGGAATTGAAGCTTCATATTACTGGCTGCTGTCATGATTACTGTAAGTTAATTCTTCCAGTGTGTTGCTTTTTCTGCAGATTATGAATTCTTCTGTATGTGTCAAGAAAGATGGTGACGTGTCCCCTTCACATGAAATGGAATCACTGCAGGACATAACTTTCATACAGCTTCCTTCAGCCATAGATCTCAACACAACTTTCAAATCAAGCAGATCTACCTCCACTTAAAATTAAGTTAAATGTTTTAGCAATCAGCTTTGTCCATCTAGTAGCCAGTAACCACGGAAGCAGTTTAACTGAGTGGACTTTATCTTGTTTTGGAAGACAGCAGAGACATTGTTTGTGGTTTGGGTGATGCATTCTAAATTTTCATTTATTTCTTTGTTGGTGAACAGACAAGAAATAAACACTCACAAGTTACACACAAACACATGTAAATCTCATGTCTGAAGATTCTGAGCACTTCCCAAGATCTAACAATCTTCTTTATGTGTATGTGCTTATAATTGCTCCTGGGAAGATTTTTTCAACATACCTTTGGGAATTTTTGTGTATATCTATGAACAGAGCAAAGATTTGTTGTATGATATAAAATGATAATGCACAAGACTGACAACATTAACAACAGTGGTTTATGGAAACAATTTCTGCTACAACAGTCAGGTCTGTAATTAAACAGGCTGATGGATTCAACTGTTCTCCAGAGAGATTTTAGTTACCAAAATATGATACCAGACCTTGGATTATGGTAGCACACTCTGTGCTTCAGGGGTCATGCAAAATGAGAATGTCCTGGTTTGGTATTAAATGTTGTACACCATCTGCTGCTGACCTACATGACATAACAGAGTGTTCTGAAGCTAATTATTACAGTAATTTGTTTTGCAAGTGCAATGTGCCCAGCATCAGGGACAATGGGAGCAGTACTCCCATCATACATTTACTGAGCAAGCCCTGAAGATGAGGAGCAAAGCTTCCTTAATAACTTTTTCCTATTTTTCCTACCATCTGCAGGGTAAATGTTATCATTAACTCAAAGATGGTGGACAAACTGTACCATATAGACCCTATGTCTTTCTCAGTCACAAGAATCATCTTGGAACAAGGGTGTTTTTGGATCTGTATCTGTTGGAGAAGGAGACTCATTTCTGGTAGAAGAAATTAGGGTGAGTGAAGTGGCAATGTAAAATGCAGGGTGACAGATTAAAAAATTCTAGTGGGTAAACAGATGCTGCCGTGCAAACATTCACGTTTGAGGAGACTAGACTTACAAGGACCTCGGCTTGTCAGAGATACTCTTCTTCATGTAAGTGGAATGGTTGCCAGTAAAGGTTTCATAGAAGAATTCTCTGGATGTTTTTCCACAGTCTCTCTCTCTCCCGAACCGTATTTCCTCTTACCCCAGCTTATTATCTACTCTTTTTTTTCAGTAATTTTTAGTAGCTTTGTTAGAGCTAAACATGCTGGGCTGGAGCATTGCGAATCTCACTGCTATCACTGTAGGACCTGCTGCACACATCTGGAATGGATGAACTTTCCAAGCCATTGAAAGCATTGATTTGAATTCCAGTTCCAAATGTTTCATGTCCAGCTTGAATAAAAAAGGAATATGCCTTGCAATTTGCACCAGTGATGGAGAAGTGCAAGTACTAGATAACTTAATTTTTTCTGTCATTCTCCATTTTTAGCTAAAGTGGCTAAACTATTTGATACTGATTTTTTTTTTTTCTTATGGAAACAAATGGAAAAGATTGACTAAACTATATAAGAACTCTGCTGAAAACATATGTAGCACTTCCCAGTATCATATTCCACCTTACCGGATATCCAGACCTAGTGACATCCAGAACTAGCTATGTGTAATGGAGTTTCTGAAACCAAAAAGCTCATGATGGAATTAATGAATCAGTATTCCAGTGACAATCAGATTATTTTTCCACCTGTAAGAGGAACTATCACTAAATTATTTTATTCAGCATGGACTATGTTTTTATTTTATGTATTTTGCTAAGATCACTCTAGCAGTGAACGTCTTTAGAGTTCAGTTCAAAATTCTTCTTATAGGTTCATGTTTGAGAATTTGATTTCATTCTGATTATACACATATATCTGAGCCCGCTGTTATGGGACACCACTACTAACAAGAGGATTTTGTGTGAGTTTAGCTGAGGTGCTAGATAATAACTATCCCTACCTGCTGCAGTCATGAGTCAGCAATCTGAAGGTACTGAAGTACTGTGTTTCCATGTATGAACTCATAGAAACTGTAAATTTAGAAATTTACATAGACATGTAAATAAATAGCTTTAAGTTCACAGGTGTGTACTTCCCTTCAGTCTGACTTCTGCACCACTGATATATGTGTTGAAATTTGGAAGTACTCATTGTCTTACTTGTGAAATAAATGAGCTTGAAGTTTTCCTTATGTCAATTCAGAACTGAGGAGTGGCCAAATTGCAAACAAATGAAGGGAACAAATTTTTCTTTCTTCTTGATGTCAAATTTTTATTTCTTGTTTGTTTTGGATTGTCAGTTGTGGAACATTGAAACCAAAAAGAGGCTGAGAAATATGTTTGGCCACCTGTTTGTAATTGGAGCTGGAATCATTGTATTCTGAGCAGGTGAGTAGTAAAGTCTGTTCCCATAAAGTCTTGCTGCTTTTACTCAGGCAAAAGTCCCATTCATTTTAGCTGATTTTCTTGGCTTTGTTCAAATGTGATTTACCTGTTCCCCCACCTCTTGTCCATCTCAGAAATCATTTGTAGATTTATTGTATGTCAGGAAAGCAGCCAGAGAGGATTGAACCTGTTTCTGCAGTCTCTGTTTCTTATTCTCCTTCCAAAAAACTGTCACCACATGCAGAATTTCACTATGATTTGGAGACTGTGACTCTGGTTTTGTGCAAAGCCTGAGCTTGAAACTCTTTTGTCTCCAGTGGGCCTGAACTTCAAAAATCATGGCCTGCCCTGTACTGGGGAGACAGTGTATAACTTAGATGGCCCCTCCACCGATACCAAGACTCATCTGTCTTTTCAAATGCACAGCAAAGCACAGCTGTTAACAGTTGCACACCTGTCTAGCTGTGTATGTGCAAAGAAAGGCCAGCTCATTGCTCTCTACAACCCAAGAAGGGATGTAGTGGCTGACTTTTGCATTGTCAAGAGTGTATTTTATAATAGCAGTGGAATAGGTGAATACTTTGTATTTAGGTATTGTTTCAGTATGGAGGCTCAGATGACAAAGATCAAATGCACTCCTGTGTTTTTTTTTCACCTCACTTTCTGTTTCAGGTCTTTGACATGAAGGGGCTGAGGGGAGACTTGTGTGTGATGAATGTTTCTGTGACTTTAAAATCGTATGTTAGTGTTCTGTTTTACTTAAATGGAAAGATAATAACAAGGGTAGACTAACTATCGTTAACCCAAAACAAAACTATTATCTCCTGATAAGAGCAGCAGTGGCAGATTTATTTTTGGATTCACAAGATGCTCTGGTTGTGATTGCATGAGGTCTGCATGGTAGAGGTACAAGGAAGTACAGGCAAACCAGCTGAACAAACAGTTAATAAAATGCAGTTGCAATTATACTGTGTGGGTTAGGTTACAAGGATGCAGGTGTAATATCCTGCCAGTGCCAAGTGGCATAACCTCACTACAGTAAGAAATAGTTTTGGTTCGCATTTCCTCTTGGTCAAAGCAGTGGAAACAACAGGAACTTTAGAGCAGAAATTGGTGATAAAATTCAGTGTGAACATGCGAACTACAGTTATGATTGATACGTTAGGTTGAGGTAACATTTATTTCTTTTTCTACATTTGAAACTAACCAGATAATTCTAATATTAGGGCAGAGTTTAAATAACTGCACAAGGAGAAAAAAAAGGCATAGGGTTAATATTGTTGAGTCAATGAGTTATTCTAGAGTTAAAATTAGAGCAGTGTTCTTACACTAAACTTCACTATGGAAGTTTCCAAAGTATCAATTGGCTTTGGGATGGCATTGTAATTGTTGTGGTTAAAAATAGTCCAACAGCACATCATCATGAATCTGTAAATAAATTTCATTACCATCAAGTCCATTATACAAGCACACAGCAATTGCTTGTATAATAATGTTTCTTGCAATAAGTCAGGTTTGTATATGCATTTTTAGTGCTTCCAAATAATTCAACATGTATCTGAAAAATCTTTGAAAGCCATCATGGGAAGGTCTCCAGTTATGAACCCTTGTTAAAATAATGAAAACCTTTAAATAAAACTGTTGCAGTAATGACTCATATCTGTTTCTCAGGTACCCAGAAGGATTGTACTGAGCTTGCTGATTTTATTTCGGTGTTGTACTAGTTGCAGGTGTGAAATTTCCAGCAGGAAGCTCTTCTGATTTGTCATAGGATTAATGTAAGAAATATCCATAAAAAAAGGTAAAGTACATTGCAAGGTCTTTTCAGTATTTTCAGTTCAACTCCCCTATTAATGTCTAAAAGCCATATCTAGGAGCTAAACTTGAACAGTAGCTGTGCTTCAGGCAGGGTATTCCTCCCTGCCTTTGGTAGACTGATGGTAGTGGCTGTAGAAGAGTGAATCCATTTCCCAACACGCAGCTGGTACCACAGTGTCAGGCCGTGCAGATTTTCCTAAAGCCTTGGAGTGGGAGGAAGAAATGAGGCAAGCAAAAGGACAGAACTGAAGAATACATGATAACTTGCTAGAAAGCCCTTTAGCAGTACAATGCAGTTTTACACCGCCTCTCTGCTGGGTGTGGAGTCATACCTGGCTTTGGCAAAAAAATCACCTTGTGAGAGGATTTTTCATGAAGAACAGGAAATAGTTTATATCAAATGGCTCAGCAGCTGAGCAGAGTGTAGATTAGTGGCATACACTGCTCTCATGATAAAAAATGGTATTCTGCCCAGCTTGAATGGAGCAGCTGCTTGGCTCCTTCTTGTTATCAGTCACCTCCACAGTCAGGGTGTGCATTTCATAGTTGTTCTGTGTGTCTTCTTACTGAAATGCTGTTGTTCTGCTGACACGGCTCACTCTGATGTGGTTTGCTTCTGAAGAAACATTGGTGTGATGAAGCTGCTTTTACACTAAACCCATGCTGCCTTTTCTTGTCTGCAGTGGTTCACTATTAGGATCTATCCATCACTGCGATGTTCAGCACAGTGTTGGCATTCTTTGTCCAAAAACACCAAGCATTTGCTGCCTGAAATTGTCACTAGCCAACCTGTTGCTGGCAATTTGGTCTAGGGGTGGGATATTGAATATCTGGCCTAGCAAGCCTGGTGTGAAACTGCAGTCACAGACAGTGCAAACCATACTTCCTGCCATAGCAGTTAAAGTATATGAAGAAGTCATATTGCTCAGGCAATTTTTCAAATTATCTTATTGATGTCTATTAGTTTCTTCTGTCTGTGATGCAATTAATTTTAAGACCTTCCTGGATAAGTTTGCTAAGGCTTTTATACTGGATTACTAGGCCTCTGTAAATATACTTCCAAATAGAAATAGCATCTGTCATGTTTTCTTCTATCTATGTACCTTCACAAAAAAGTTTGCTGGTGTAGTACTTTAAAGTTTGCAAACAAGTTAGTTGGATTTTTTGAGTCTTGAAAACTACTTCCACTGCAATTAGTTTGATATATGAGGTTCCTTTTGCCCTCCTCCCTGTATTTTCTTGCTATTGTTGATGACAAATAACATGAAGAAGAAAATTTTAAATGAAACAATTTAAGATTTTTTTATCTTTATATCTGTGTAGGACCCAGGTCAGGTAATAGTAGTAAGAGGCAGGAGAGTCCAGCATTTACAAGCTGTTTGTCCTCCTAAAAGTATCTGGGGCTGGACTGTAGTGCTGGGGTTAAAGGCTCAGGGATGTTTATTGAAATGGGTGGAATTGAGTTCTGAGAAGCTTTTCTTCATGTAGATTCTGGGCCTTGGCATATCCTGGAAACATCCCTGGAGAAACTGGGTCTCTTGTAAGTCCTGTAGGCCACTTTGTTTAGACTACTGTGATGACTTGGCTTAGGCAGTAAGACTCTGTCCTGCTTGGTTCTTTTGGTACTGAGGTGTGAGTCTGTGGCATTTGAAGGGAAAGCAGAGAAGCTGGAGTTTTATGATGGTGTGTGGGACAGTGTAGGCTACGAAACAAGGGCAAGGAGAACAACATTTGAAGTTTTGGAATCCTACACTACACTGAGTGTTCATTCCGAGTGCTTGTTTTAGCTCTTTTTGACAACTAGAATTCAAGCTAAAACTCCTCTGTTCTTCCAGCTAACCTCTGAATCTGTTCTGGCATCTGTTTTCTTTTTATTTTTTAGTCTGTGACATGGTGTCCTTGGCAGACAAAAGTCCTTGCTACAGGAGGCGGAATGAAAGATGGGATTTTGCATGTCTGGCACATGAATTGTGAGAAAATCACCCAAAGTGCAATTGCAGATTCACAGGTGAAATGATGAAATGTCTGCATACTTAGGCTATGCTCTTTTTGTATAGCTGTGCTCATTTGGCAAACTCCCACTGACTTTGAGGGTGGTTCTGCAGTAAGAGGAGCAGCAGGATTTTCTCTGAATGTGCAGTTGTGCTACATCGAGCACTACAGTGTGTGATTGACTCAGAGCAGTTTGTTGTTTCTCATTCACCACTTCTGTCTCCACACAGAAGTGATTGAAGAGGAGATAGTCTTGAAGCCAGACACTTTCCATATTATTTCTTTGTTGGCAATGATAGTTTTGGACAAAACTCTAAATGTGGAGAGAATGGTGAAGGGGAAGAAAAATTCCCAGGGCACTGGGGTGAGGAGAGGTGTAAGAGTCAGAGAGAAGCCATCTGTCCCTGGGTTTTGAATATTAGAAAGCAGAGGAACAGGTTCTCAGCTGCTGTAAGGCAGTGAAACTTGGTTAGCTGGAGCTATTGCAACTTAGCTGAGGATGGGTTTTGAGGGCTTTGGTGTTATACTAACAGGCTGTTACAATGTCTGGATAGGACAAAAAAGCAACTTCACTTTGAAGAGTTGCAAACAATTAAATGATCCCTCTAAATAAATAAATACTCTGCTGAGACTATTTCTCAGTAGCTTGTTTAAACATTGTAGATTAAATTTCTAATCTCTGAATGGCGTATGTTAAGCCCTTCTGAAAACTGAAGCAGGATTTTAAACTGCAGTGGATTTCTTCCTTGCTCTGGTTACCCAGCCAACTGATGACAGGACAAGGCCTTCCTGAAAATCAGATGAAAATCTGAAAGTATCCCATGCTTGTCAATTCATTAGAACTCTATGTCAAGTATTTCAGTTATTTATCTGCCAAATGAGTCTGGTTTGCAAGTGCATACCTTATGCAAAAGAAGAGTAAAGAGCAGTCACTTACATTTGTGCTCATGTGCACAATCCGGATTCATGGAATTGTAAAGGTTGACTTATTATGTCTGTGGTATAAGTTACTTCTGAGAAATTCCTTGTTTTTAATGATGAGATTCTTTCCTATAATTCCTAAGCCATGCCAGGTGCAGGATGTGTATTTCCATTTCTTTCTAAGGCTGACTAGGCCAGGATTAAATGTGCTAATGTCAGGTTGCTTCCAGTGTTTTCTAGCTGATGACCTTCTAGACAGCACAAACCAAATGTGACTGCTTTTTCATCTTATGATGTGAGGATACTGAACTAGCTTTCAAAGGATGTCTGAAAAAAATTTCCATGTGTTATTTAGACATGTCAGTGTTTGGAGGATTTTATTGTGAATAAATGTGGTTCAGAGTGTTTCCCTTGCACCCTGCTGTCTGCCAGAGAAAGTGGAGTTTTCTAACAGCTCTGTGTTGTTCTGTGGTGCTGCAGGACTACACCATATGCAGAGGCTGTTAATTGCTATTAAGCCTCCATGTCTCTGGTGCCATTCATGAACAAAAAAGACCAGATCATTGCTACACAGACATATTCCTGCTTATGAAGACTCCTAATAATTTACTATAAGCAACTGAATGGTGGAAAAAAAATGTGGATGTATCAAAATACAGTCAGAATAAATACTGGATGATTGTGACTTAGATGTTTCTAAGTCAACCTCAGACACTTTTAACCACATAAGATTTACACCCACAGAAATGATCTGACAAATTTTTAAGCCTCATGCATGCTGAAGACCTCAGCTGGGACTGAAGACCATCAGCACCAGCTGACCACTTTAGTAATAAAGGTTGACTGTCACTTAGCATACTGAGAACAGAATGACAACTGAAAGATAATAACCTTTTTATATCACTGAGTCTGTTTTTGAGATATTTCTGATAGAGATATTAGACTAATTTACTAGAAAAAAAAGAAAAGAATAATTTTGGCTGTAATGCCCTCTCCTTAGAAAAGTTTTTTTTGTAGATCAATGAAGACATACAGGCAAGCAAAATCTGTAATTGTTTTGAAAGTTACCTGACCTGAACATGATCTTGAAACAATGAAATAAACTCAGAAAACTGCAGTCAAAACACATGTAAATGAATAGTTTCAACTTCAGTCAATAATTTCAGCTGATTTCTTCCTATTGTCCTCCATTGCTTTTTGACTTAATCAAATTTCAATCAGTGTTGTCGATAGTTTCAGATTCCTCCAGTGATTACAGCTCAAGATCCTCCTTCAGAGTCATTATAGACACTGAACTGACACAACATAAATAATCCACTGAGTTGAAAACTCTTGGTCATAGATATTGACAAAGATACTGTACATTTCAGTAACTTGAGAAGGGGCAAAACCAGAAAATTAATATCTGATGAAATAATTTAGTGGTGCTGAAATTCAAGTTACAATGTTTAGGAGGAGCACATGTAGCTCAGCACCAGGACAGCAGGTATTTGCATTTAGTCATAATGTTTCCAGAGAGCCACTGGATCAGCTTCTCAAATTACAGACAGACTTTCCATTGCCAGGAGTCCTGTGGGCCTTCATCAGGTATCACAGCTTCAGAGGGCTTTACAGTTCCTCACATGTTTATCCTCATAGTATCTTGAGCTAGAGAAGTGTCATTCTCTTGTATTCATGGAAAACTCAGGTACAAGTGATAGGACGACACAGGTCACTCACATTAATTTAAGCTGGTCACATGTGGCTACTTACTCTCATGTTTCCTTTTAGGATGTGGTTTATGTGATCTTTTTAGAAACTCTTACTCAGAGGATTTTTTCCCTTTTGGGGGTTTAGCTTATCAGTGTGATTGTCAGTAACTCATCCAGCCACAAAAGATGAAGTCCAGTAACTTCAAGGAGAAAGACTTCACATTTCTCTTGCTGCCATGTGCCTATAAACCTCATTTTTCCTGGCACTGACATAGCTCTAGAAAACGGAGGAAGTCTATGCAGAGCAGTGAGGTAAATGTAGTTCTCAAGAGTCCCAGTTTAGTTCCAGACTCTTTCTACCTTCAGCTCAAATTCAGTGACTGCTTGTGTGTGAAACTTTTGCACAACCACATTAATGAGTTTTGGACATTCTTTGTGCTGCTAGACTGGGTAGCTTTCTGTGTGTACCTCCCAGTATTTGCTACAATTGCAGACAAACTCAAAACACAATTCCAATAAATGGCTTAGTGGAGTCACTGTTAAAAGATAATAACTGAGCAGCTGGAGACAGTATCTCATTATTGTTGGATCAGCTGCTGCAAACTGTCTGCAAGGCCTGTGCAGCCAGAGGGGGAAGCTCAACAGTGAGAGACATTACCAAACACAGATGAGACTGATGTTGTGAATGCATGGAGAACAACAGTTCAGGTTCAATGTGTTCCTTTGACAGAAATGTCTCTCAAAGAGGTGCAGACCATTAAAGCCTACTCCCTATTAAGAATCTATTTCCTTCAACTCCTTATTAATACGAAAACAGTCAATAGAGGAGGATAGCTTCCCACATCCTAAGCAGTGTATTTCTCTGCTGCAGTAAAGTGGAACAAGACATAGTGTGGGTGGGGAAAATGGCTGGCATAATCAGTGTAGAATTCTGATGTATCTTTCCTTTTCTTTTGTACATATTTTATTTTATAGGTCACAAAGGGAGAGTCTTGCATATAACCCTGAGCCCAGCTCAGAATAGTCTCATTTGTGTTGCAGTGGATGGGATGTCTTGTCTGTGAAAATAACATGGGTCTGGGGAGAGCTTGCACAGCAACAATGCTTTTTAACAACAGATACTTGAGCTCATTCTTGTGACTTTTTTTTTTTTCTTGAAAGCCAGTGATTAATGTATTCAGCCCATTCAATAATTCAAAATATGTGTCTTCCTTCCAATAGAAACATGGCAAAAAATAGTAAAATTTATTTAAGAGAGCAAAATTTTCTTGGTCTGTTATGTGAAATGTTAGTAGCTTGTTTTACCCTGAAGGAAAAATATTCTAACTCTGTATAATAATGTCATGTATATTTTCATTAAATTAGCAAACATGGAAGGAATCTGACCTGTGTAAAGTGCCAGCATAAAGTGTTAGGTCCTGCTTTTAGCTTTGATTTTTGCAATAAATTTTACATTATTTCAGCGTCCCCAAGTATTGATGTATATTGCCTTGAATCATTCAGAGACTGTGATGAGCAGAGACCACTTCAGGGGTCTGTATTGTTTCATGTATCACATAAATAGTTGTATGGAATCTGTCTAAATACTTTTAGAGTTATAGGTTAAATATGTAACTAAATATAAATGATTTATAGGGAATTGTTAATTGTTTTCAGAATGGTAATGATAACTAGCATAATTAGGAAACGATCTTTACTGGATTTTTAATAATTTCTTTTCCTTAAACCTACCCACTATGTTTGACAATGACTGAAAATGCAAACAATTCCACAAAAATTCTATTATTATGCATAGTTATGTAATCAACTAATTAAGAATTCAGATGGACATAGACGAAGGAGCATGCTGTTTGGGCCAAACACAATTGTTAGTTCATTTCTTAAGGCTACCAGTTAAGTTCTGGTTGGCAGCAAGCAGTGCAGCTGTCACCGTATTGTGAATTTTATTTAATGCTCACAAGGACAAAACCCCTTGGACTTTAACATATGTTTGCCCTGCAAGACTTGTATACTGCCAACAGCTAAGTAAAGATGTCAGGATTGGTCCTCAGAAGCTATTCAGATACAGATCAGTAGTGCTTAATCAGTGTGTTCTGCCTACAGACACCTTTGGAGCTTTGCTTTTATTGTGAGGAATGATCACAGGCAAGGGGCAAGGATTCATTCTTGCATTTTTGTATTAAAAGCCTTCTGAGCTCAGAAACTTGAATCCCTTGGATTCCTTTCTCTTATTTCCTTTCACAAATGAAAATTTATTTAGAATATTTCCTGTAGCTGGGGAAGAATAGGATATTAGGGGAGAAGAGCAGTGCCAGTCCATGGAAAATTACACTGTGGTCAAATGCATGAAAAGAGAGAGACAGGGGCACAGGTTATCTCTGTAAATGAATGCAAAACCATGATGTCTTTCATTCTCATGGTTTTTAAAACCTCATCTTCTGCTGTTCACAAGTCATGTGGTTGCTAACTTTAGCTCTGGGAGGTTGAGACAACTCATCTGTTTTACTTAGTGAGAGCTTGCAATAAACCTGCTATTCAACTACTGGGTACTCACATCAACTCACGTGGTCTTCAAAGCAGATTAGAAAATGGTAATATTGGTTTTCAGTTGAGAAACTGCTACCAAGAAGCTGATGTCTAAATATGGGAAATAACTTATACTGTGAGTGTCTTCTATCAAATATGAACAAGTTTGTTTCTGGAGATTTTATCAGACAATTAGAATCTGGTTTAAATACTCAAAATAATATTTTAAATAATTTAAAAGATTTTAGGAATAAAAAAACATTTTTCCCCATTTTGAATGTTAAAAAATTGGTAGAATTAGTCTCTTTGCTCATGTGTTTTTTTTTTTTATTTGCCCAGAGATTCTCTCTTTTCTTTGGCAGCACCTAAATGATATTTATATCATTTATATTCAGTATAAGAATATATATATTCTTATATATATATATATATATATGACAAAAGACAGGATGCTGTAGTGTGAAAGGACCTGACCAATACTGAAACCTGCATATTTTGCTGGATGCTGAAGCATCAAAATAAGAAAGTACATGTTTTTCAGCTGAAGAACTGCTCATATCTTAGTAACTTACTGCTCATTGTTAACTAGTCAAGCTCTACTGCCCCTGATGTATTTTACCATAATATCTAAAAATGGGAGAAGCCACTGATTTCAAAACCCCATAAATACGAGAGTTTTATGTTTGTGTGACCTGTAGGTCTGTTACGTGACCATGTCTGACAAGATATCTAAGTGTGCATCCCAGACTGTAACTAATTGTACACTGTAGTGTTTTTTTTTCTGAATGTGCAGAGCATGAAGCTGCTGAAAGCTGACCATGTTCTTGCATAGCTGCCTCGTTCTGCCAGTGCAGATGCTTTAACATATGAAGTCTTGGTCAAAATTTGAAATCCTGACTTTTTCCCCTGTAGAATATGTCATTCTTTTAGCTCATTGCCAGTTACATGCCTGCTATGTTGTTCAGGCCCAGGATGAGACAGAAACCAGAACACATTTCTAATAAGTCAACTTGTTGTCTGTATGTACTGAAGGCTGAGTCTCCAGGCATGGCACAGAGGTTTAAGAAATTCAAGTTGATCAAAATCAGATCTTCATCCCTACAGCCTTGACCAAGGTGGAGCAGCACTGTACAATATATAGAATCCAAAATTTCAGGTCAAAAATAACTTCTACCTGAAGAAAAACTTCATTGCTCATACAGTGTGTGTGTCTTTCCTCTCAGATATATCAATATGACAAAACAATTGTCAGGAATTCAACTACCATGGAATCCATTTGTTCCCACACTTAAAAGCACTAAGTCCAGCAGACAGTGCCCTGTTCTGCCCCTGTATGATCTGAATTGGTGCTGCCTACATATGTGTTACGTGAGTTTTTGTAATGCAGTTTATATCTGTTACTTCCCTCCAATTATCTCATATGGCCAGACTGAGAAGAAAACAATGACATCAAATTATCATAGCATTTTTCTTAGCTAGTGTGGGCTCCATTCCATAGTGAGGAAACTCTGTAGTGAATGGGTTCATATCATGCCTCTTGAACAGAGACCTCCCCATCTAGAGGAAAATTCTGTTCTCTCTTGCTCTTGCTGCTTCTTTTTTCTACAGGTTTACGCTATTGGCAGTAGTGACAGAGACTGGAATTTTGGTTTTACCATGTAAGTCCAATTCCACAGGCTTATTTTGCACAATTAACTTAAAACATCCATGTAAAAATATACCTTTCTAAAGTATTTTGGGGCAGGTCCTAAATTTCAAGGTAGAAGAGGAAGGCTGCACATTTTTCTGTTGCACTTTTCTTCATGCATTACAAATTTCTCTTTTGTTAGAACCTCTCCTTCCTGATCTTTAAGGCTCTCAACCCTTGGTTCAGAACACCCACCTGGAAAATGGAGAAGTACTGAATTGCAGGATTTCAGGGGCGTTTGAATTACAGGATTTCAGGGTCATTTTCCACTGACAAGGGTGCTGTTTGTGACTTTTGGGGAAGAAGAAAACTCAGGCCGAAGGGAAAGAAGAATGATGAAATAATGCAACAGCAAGATGAAAGAAAGGCAATGAAAATATGAGCAAAGGAATGAAGACTAATGTATGGGAACAGTGAAAAGCCCTAGATGTGCTACAGGTTGATGAGGATATTTTTGTATCCTGAAGGTTTTTAGAATTAGTTTTTGTCTAAGCAGGTGTGTGGTAGTTTGCAAGAATAAAAAGTCTGAATTTACTTATTTTCTTTGTGTTTAAAGATAGAATCAAGTCACTGCTTTGGGTGTTGGTAGCAGTCAGTGAGTGAAATTCTCCTCTCAGTTTCACTGATGGAATCTTATTTATCTGAGAATCCTTTTCTCTGCTCCTTTGCTTATGTGTTTGTGTGTCCCTTTGTGCGCACATTTTCTATGTTCAGCCCAAGAATGAGAAAAAACATTTAGGAATAAAAATAGGAATATGGAAAGTCCTGACTGTGTAATGTTTTGTAGCAAAAGGAAAAAAAGATGTTTTTCATAATCAAAAATTCCAGTAAAGATCCCTGTAGTTCAGGCCTTCATTTTTACCCTTCCTTACTTCTCTGTGAGAAAACTACTGTCTCTTCTAAAGGAGATCAGGTAAAGATAGTTGTGTAGAAAAGTTTTAGTTTGTGCTTTCTCATTGTAAATGGTGTTTCATTGCTCAGGATGGACAGAGCAACAATATTTAAATTAAAACAATTTCAAAATTTCTCCACCCTTGAATGTTCTCTTCTTTCTCTTAGCTAATGCCCGTCTCCAAATAAAAGCCTCTTGAAGCAAAACAAAGTAAGTCCAAGCCCTTTTTGAGGTGCTCACGGCATTGAAAATGCCCAAGTATCTTAATATAGAGGCAGGCAGAAACATTTTCACAACAGGTCTATTTGCTGTTTGACAAATGCTTGTTGAAGCACTCAGAAATTTCACTGCATGTCTGAAACAGCAGAACTGGCATCATAAAATTACGAGCGCTTTTTATTATCAAGAGTGCTTTATCATATTGAACTGTAACAGTTCCTGTAATTTCTCTGAAGCGTGGGTTTTCAGATGATTTTTTAAACACAGTGCTGCTTATTTTGGTATGTTTTGCAAACATAACATGTACGGAACATTACACAGGTAGTAAACAGGTCCTACAGATAGTACATAGACTATCTCTACTACCAGAGACAGAGCTTTCCACATAAATAGACAGCTGAAAGCAGCCTTTATTAATTTCTGCCATTTCTTTATTAATTGCGAAGTACATAAAAGAATAAAATCTAGAGGTTTCAAATACATGACAGTTAGAAAATTAATACTTATGTCCAACAGTAGCTGAAGCGTAATATTCTGAAGCTTAGCAGTCCACTACACCAATAAAACAATGAGCTTTGCTGCAGAGAAACTAAGTTTTTTAGGTGTCTGTGCTTGTACCTAGCATTCCACTAACTTCCAGGGTTTTTGCAGAAGTCCAGGTACAGAAGAGTGCTGTATATACTCAACATGCAGTGAGGGCCCAAAAAAGGATTGGGTTCTTGATCTGAAATACCAATGCATGTAGAGCTCAGTGTGAACTACAGGGATGTTGGAATTCTCAGTCCCAAATATCCCCAGTGACTCCATGGCTAACAACACAAGCTACAAATGCTGTCCTAGCATAACTACATCAAGCTGCCAAAACTCAGTGTGAGAATACCTCTTTTACCACACTGATGAAGCTGTTTCCAAAAGCCCATTTCATTTACACAAATCACATGGCCCAAACCCAATCCATTAGGCCCCCCCTATGGTTTTCCTTATCCACTCAAGGTATTGCTTTGTGAGTCGAGTGTAGACACCTGGGCCATCAGCCTTGCCACAGCTCTTCGGCTTCCCAAACGAAGTGATGCCTCTCATCACATTGTTACATCTCAAAGGTCCACCAGAGTCCCCCTAGAATAAGGGAAAATATTGACATTCAAATTAACAAAAATTAAAAAGTGTTTCTTTTACATAAATTTTCACTAGTTAGACGGAGAAAATAAAAATGCGGCCACTGTTATTAGGGATTATTTTTTCCTCCTTGAAAATTAATATTTACAGCAGGAAAACAAATGAAAAGAAGGTTTCATCGATTTCAATCTAATCTTTCAAGTGTGTGTAATGTGGAATTAATCTAGCTCAGTGCTAAGGAAGAATTAGTCTTTTTGAAAATGGAGAAAAAAAGCTGAAAACTTTCCTCATGGGAAGTGTAAGTCTCCAGAGACTGATACCTTTTCTTGGATAACTTTTTAAATGCAATATTTTAATCTTCTAAAATGTGGTAGTTCTTACACAGTTGAACTTGGGACTCTGTCAAAATGCTTTTTATCTCCAAAACTTATTCCAAAGTCTTCTGACATCAAAGAAGTTGTTCCACTGAGGTTAGCTACTTGAGAATGGGCCCATAAGGTATTTCATGGACATTTTAGTATTAAACTTATTGAAGATGAGGATAGCTGTCTGCCATGCCTGAGGATACAGCTGCAGCATCAAAAGGCTGCAAAGGTGAATTTACCCATCTCCAGTAGAGACAGAGATTGTAAATGTATAATGCTGGTACATTGTATTATATTTTTATTATACAATTTATGCAGTCACAGTAAATGTACTTACATTACATGCGTCCTTTTTTCCATTCGTAGCCCCTGCACATATCATGTTCTCTGTTATGACAGGTTTGCCATTATAATGATTTTTATTGTTGCAGATTTCCCTCCTGATGACAGTGATATTGACTTCCATCAGGGCAGTAGGCAGCGTGTATGGATAACTGGTAGTTGTACCCCATCCTGCTACTGAGCACACTGTTCCTGGTTTGGGATCATCATCTGAGGTAGGTAGGGGGATTGGTTGCACAGCTTTATTGAATTTTGCTCTTCCCTGGAGCTGTAGAAGATATGGAAAATTGGTATTATGGACCAGAGTCTAACAGAGTCCCTTGCATATTAACCATTGGATCTCTCCCATTATAGTAACTAATGCAATCCCTTTTTGAGATTCCTCAATTCTTTGTGGGAGTTTTTTATGTCATTAATGTGAGAATGAGGAAAATTAGTATTATTTGTCTCATGAAAGCCCACTTACCTTCTGCTGATCTATTACCTTTAAAAAACATCTTATTTTGCTTCTCTGTCTCTCAGACCATTTAGAAGACAAAATAACAGTAATTACTGAGGCTGGCAAAATTGAGGATGAAAATAGCCAGACATTTTTAATTAGAAGTCTTTTTCAGATGGAACATTAGTGCTTTTAACCAAATGTTTTGTCTGCATGAATCTTTATTCTTTTATGGAAAAGCCGAAAACAGAAATATCTTGATCAAGGTCCAGAATTTGTCTACTAGCTGTGGCAAACATCACAGGAATTGTTGATTGCCTTAGTTACCAGTGCATCCCCAATTCCCCAGGCTGCTAGGTTAGCAGCCCAGACTATATCACCCCAGAAAAAAACCCACCAGAAACTCCCTTGGCTCATCTCCTCCACATTTATTTTAGGAAGACAATAGTTCAATGTAGGAGATGTATATTGCACAAATGATATATAATGTATATAATATGTATGTACCTGCAGCAGCATAATGTCATTTTCCTTGGTTCTGGGGTTGTAGCATGGATAACGAATGCATTTTGCAATTTGAAAAGTCTGCTGTACTCTTTCGCTTTTTTTCAATGAATGGGCTCCAAGAATAACTTTGCTTTTTTCCCTGAGGAGAGGACCACATAGTTAACAGGATTCACTTTGATGTAACTGTAATTTTTTGCTGGTTAGTGGGGTGCTGCTACAGTCTCTTTTCTTGTGCCTGAAAAGCAGCAGTAATTTAGAAATACCTAAAAGATGACCCTGTTCATACAACAGCTGAGAGAAAAAAAGTGACTGAGTGAATCAAAATTCATGCTATCTTATTTTGATTTTTCCCAGGAGCACAGAAAGTTTTCAGGTACCTGACTCTGCGTCTATCCCCATTGTTTCCTTTTGGGAACTGAATGAGTGGTGGATGCATCAGATTTACTTGTCTCACCAACTGTGCTGTAATTTATGCTGAAAATTTAGGAAAATAGGTAACAACGTTGTTAGTTCAGAGATATCCTGACTGTATCGAATGTACCATTGCTTTGCTCTAACAGATTTCAACACCATTTTCTGAATCCATGTGAGACATGGCTCATTCCTCTTCTCTAGGTTTTTCTGCAATTTCCTGTACCTACAAGATCCTGCAGTGGTGTCAGAGTTGTGCCTGCTGCAGCTCTCTGACAGACACACCAGCAGTCTAGCACTCCTTGCCCAAACAGGCCAAGCAGACATCACTAAATGACCACAGGTACAGCTGGTTTTGGGCAAACAATGCATCCTACAGTTGAATGGGAGAATATTCTTGAAGCAGATGTGTATGTTTGTATGTTGTATTCATGTCTTATTGTGGAAAACACAACCCTGGGAAAATGGTCGCTCCTTTCCTTCATCTATTGAGAGCTGTCTGCTGGTGTGTCTGGCAGAGAGCTGCAGCAGGCACAACTCTGACACTCTTTGTAGTAGGTCCCACATATCTCCCTGTCTGGACAAGGACAGGACAGATGGATACATTTCTCTGATGTTTGCAGAGTCCAGTGGCTCACTGGACTTGGTCAGGCTGTTGACAGAGCCTGAGTGAGGTCTGGCTCAGCAGCAGCTTCACTCCTCCCAACAAAAGCAAGTAGGGGTGGGATATGGAATTCAAAACTCCTTGCCTTGGTGAAGGGCTCAGTAGAGCCAAATATCCATTTGCATCTTGATTTGGGCAGCAGAAGAAAGAATAGCTGACAAGCCAACATATGAAGTAAGGCAGAGATCTCTCAGTGTCTCCTGTCACCTGTTTGGAGGATTTTTGTTCCTGTGTTAACCACATGCTGTCTCCTTCTGTGGTGAACCGTGTATCTCTTGCAGAATAAAATGACAGGAATTTATTTTTGTTCTTAGAGCATCAGTTTAGACTGGGCACTCCTCTCATCTAGTCTCCAGCTTGACTGAGAAACAGGGATAAAACTTTCCCCCAAATTCACTGTTTCAGAGTCACTATTCAATGCTTGCATGAAGCTAGAAGTTTTAAAATATCTTTTCTGAAACAGTGGAGATCAATATACCTTGTTATATTTTTTTTATTCACTATAACAAATTTTGTGATAGAACCTATAAAGCACAGCAATCAGAACATGATCATGGTCATGATACATAGACAAAGAGATACTAACTCTTCTGCTTGAAAAGAGATACCAAATATTCACTAAGGACTATCTCTGAATCAGAGTTAAGAACTTACACTTTACAATGTGCAGCTGTTAACACCCAGTTTTCCTTGATTAAAGCTCCTCCACAAGAAACTCCTCTTGGTCCCTTGATTTGGGCCATAAATGGTCTAGAGTGTGGTTTTACTTCTTTTCCTCCAATGATATCTGCACACAAACCTAAAAAAGTAAGCCACAAGACAGACAGGTGGGCTAACAAATACTGTAAGGCACTCTAAGTCTCCTAGAAAACACGTCTGTTGTAATTAGAAAGCATACAGACACACAAGTGTGCACATATGTCACAATGATGGTCTTCAGAGTAGAATTTAAAAACTGCTCAGCAGAATAACTTCATTACATTTCAATAATACTGAAATGAGATCAGTGGGGTGAGCTTGGGCAAAAATCCCACCAAAGTTTTGTTGTTTTCACACAGATTTATTTTCCTGAAGATTACTGATATGGTTAAGTTCTTGGCTTTCATTGTGAGTAACAACCTCAGATCAGCCATATCTTAAATATTGTGCATGGAAACTGGACTATATGGTGTAGGTCACATTATGTGGATCTGTTTTTCAGAAGAGAAGATCAAGCAGTTAATGTGTATGTATGGCTCTGGAGAGAAAGAGCAGATAATCATTATGTACTATACTCAGAACTCCTTCAAACAGCTTGGACTTCATGGAGCTTTAATTAAGACTACACATTCAGAAATTATTTTGTTTGTGTGAAAGATCAAACAATGGCGAGGAACTACTTATAAGAATTCAAATAATAATTGTGACTACTTCCTTTACATTAATACATGTTGGCTTAGCTAGAATTCTGCACATCAGCTCTTACCTTCAAAAGTATTAAATTGTGTACTTACCTCCATGAATTACCAGAATGACAACAGCAAAGGTGTACCAAGTGAGGAATGCACCCATGATTTCTGTCTGATGTTTCTCCTTATTCACTGTTTAACATACCTCTACGAATCTATCTATATAAATACATAAATGAAGAGGATGTGGGTTGCGTTTTTCCTCTTAAGGGTGTTTGACATCTGTACCCAGGACAGAGACAGAAACCCTCCCTAACGACAAACCTTACAGCAGAAATGTTAGTAAGAGTTTGCGTCATCTGCTGTGGTGTGAAGACAGGTTCTTTGTGTTCTCTCAACAGCATTCACAGAGAACTGATGTGTGCATGTGAAACACAGTGGCACTCAGCTCACATAGATTTAGGCTGATTCAGTTGTCCACATGAAGTTGAACAGTTTCATTCCACACACCTCAGGAGGCTTCCAGGTCAGACATGAATTCCAGTTCATTACCCAATAATGAAATATCTGTTCTGCTCAGGAGTCCCTCAGGGCCAAGGAATCCGATGGTTTCTCATTTTGGGATCTGATCCTATCTCATTAGCTTGGCATTCATACAGCACTGAGTGTGGTTTCATGGCCTATAGCTAAGGGTATAATGATATTTAATGTGTCTTGAGGTGGCTTTGGTCTGGTGCAGAAGGCCATCAGTCTTCTAAAGATGCAGATCTGCCAAACCTGTGTACATGTCTGGAAAGCCCACAGTGTCTCAAATGTGACTAAATGCTGAGTTTTAGGCAACTGAATTGAGTCCTGAAAACTCAGGGTGGTTGGGCACTGGAACAGGCTCCCAAGGGCAGTGGTCATATCACCAAGCCTGACAGAGCTCAAGACGTGTTTGGACAATGCTCTCAGGCACAGGGTGTGATTTTTGGGGTGTGCAGAGCCAGGATGTGGACTTCAATAGTCCTTGTGTGAGTTTTGTCCAACTCAGATATTCTACGATTCTGTGAATAAATAATATCTGGAGCCTTGTAAACGCACAGTTTCTCCTTTGCAAAGATACACCCAAATAATAAAAATAACTTGCATCAATGTTAAATAATTTGGAGTATCAATTATCCTATAACCTAACTAGTGAATTGTCACTGTCACACAGGCTGGAAAGTTTCTTGAAGTCCTGAGCCTCACAACAGGCAACCTGCAGAAAGGAGCCCTGCAATGAGGAGCTTGCAGAAATCATCTGGGTTCTAGCTGTATCATATCTTGGGCTCAGCTGGCCCAGCACCATGTGAGTTTCACCTGTAGAAGACCTTGCTAAATTTGCTGTTGCTCTCCTTTTGGGACATAGGATAATTTGGCAATTTTTCTGAAGGAGGGAGGTGTAGATCTAATTTTAGAGACTGTGGAGCTCTTTGTCACTGATGTGTCTTTGCTAAGACACAGCCACCTATGTAACACTGTGACAACTCCATGCACTGCTAAAGCTTACCAAGATTAAACTTTCTTTAATTTTTCTCCTCATTACTAGCACAACCCCCATAATTATCATCACTTTGTAGCACTGGTGTTCTTTTTTACAGTGTTCTCCTGAGCACAATACCACCAGGTATCATAGGTACAATTCTTTCTTTTATCAATTACAAATATTTGACAAAGTCTGATTTTATGGTACTTTAATTAGCACTCTTACCATATTGAAGATGTTTCCCGACTGGACTATGCAGAGACATGGTCAGGAGCAAAAATCTTGTGAGCAAAAATCCTGTATGCTTAGACATGCTTAAACTTGTAGCACTACAATGATTGATCCTTGAATGGTCCTATGTGAGGTGCAATGGCAACTAAAAAGAGGTTTGGTATGTATCATCCTATGTTTGCCTGATCTGTTTTCAAGGAAAACCTATTTGAAAGACATGGAATAAAACATCATCAAATGTTCCTAGATGTTTTCCAGGTAAATAGATAAATCTATAAGTAAATAGGTAAGTCTATGCCTTGTATCTAAAACCAAATCTTCTCTAGCCTATTTTGACTTTTTAAAATTTCTAGTTGTGCTTCTATTTACTTCTAAATCATACTTCTAAAGATGTTGTTTTCTAAAAATCCATAGGTACTAGCTTCTTAAAAAATCCCCTCCAATTCCAAGAGATCCACTCTCACTAATTAGAATTAGAAATATGCAGTCTAAACTATTCAGTATCAATTGATGACTTTCTGTGCAAGCTCCTAAATGACCTCTCTGACTATCTGTAAAATCATACTAATGTTTTGGGTATTAAAGATCAGATTAATATGCATGTAACCAGCACCAGTTTTGACAAACCCAAATGCTTTGTCAGAGAATTTCTTCATCTTGTAATTTACATTGTCCATGCTAAAAGTTTGAATTTTAGGGTGTACAATTGTTTGGCTGGGCTCCTTTGGTTATGGTAATAAGTTAATTTAAACTGAAGTTTAGATTCTATTGGCCTTTTGCAAGTAAAGGGAAACCCCAAAACAAAGCTTCCTTCTCAAGTCAAATTATTTTATTAGGTCCTCTGTTGCATACTCAATTGGTCTTAGAGAGGAGTGAGGTATTGTAAGCAAAACACTCCATCCTTTCTCCTTATGGTGGTCACAAAGCAGAGCCACTCACTTGGCAGAAGCCACTGCCTGAGTAAAAGAACCAGGACTATATGCAGTGCTATTTCCAGCCTTTGGGGAAGTTTCCTATGGGCTTTAGGCTCATGGGTCAGTGGATCGCTTCCAGCTCTGTCCATTACTGTGCTGAGGTCTTCTATCCCTTTTCTTTTACTCTGTCATTTTGACCATTTTCCTTCTGTAGTGACTGTGTTCTGTTTTCCTTCCTGCTGCTTTCTTTGGTGCTTGAGGTGAGCATCAGATGTGATTTTGGGACATTGGTTCAGGAGACCAATTTAAACAATTTAAACTGTGCCCCTAAACTTTCCAGGCTTGCTGCTGCTGAGTTCAGGCAGTTGCAGCTCAGCTGAAGGGCTGTTTTCTTAGGCTGGGAAGGGAGGGCAGGGCCGTGGTGCAGAGCTGGCAGCTGCCAGGAGCACAGAAGGCAGAGCTGCCACACTCTCCTCTGTCTTCTCCTTGGGCTGCCCCATCTCCAATCCCGATGTGTCTGGACACATCCCTTAGTGGTTGGGAGACAGATTCCCAGGGACTTGCTGGGGAAAGGTCAGAACATATGCTGGGGCATACCTGTTTTATTTTCTCCTCTGATACCAATGCCTCATGATACTTACCTGGTTGTCTTTTCTGCCTCAGCTATTCACTTAGTGTCCCTGCTCCTGTTTATTTGTTATGTGATATCAACAGAAAATGTAGTAGCACAGAAATACAAGTAGATGTAGTAAACTCAGGGAGTCCTCAAAACCTTGCAGCAAATCCTCATTCCTCCTATGATGTTGATAGTACTTGGCAAGAAGAATCCAGCATTAGATATTATGCTCTGGAAACACAAACCTTCTCCTGTTTGGCCAGAACATGAATCTGTTTCCTATTTTGTCTCTTTTGCTGCTTTCCAGTACAGCTAATTATTGGGAGGGCAAAACCATAAAGAACAAACATAATTATGCCTTTAGGACTCTCTTTGCAGAGACTACCTGTGGGTAATCTCCAGTGGGTGAAGAATTCTGGGATTAGATGGAGAATGGAGAATGACTTTGGAGGAACAGGAGCAGGCTCTTTTAAGAGCCGAAAAATTCTAATAGTAATTTGCTTTCTTTTAAAAGAGTTTTGGAAGAGTCTTCTGAAACATGAATCCTGTTACATTGTGCTGCACTGTGTGAATGTTTTCAAATTGGGTTCTAACTAATAAGATTCTGTGGCATAAAAATAAACATTTCAGTGTAACAATCTCATTCAACAATGAGATTGAGATTAAGAGCTGCCATTCTGTATTTCTTGAATAAAAATGAGAGCTAAAAATATTGGGATATTTCAGGTTCTTTCTAAAGATACTGAAAATGGTAGCAAGTTTTGTAACTTCTTCACACAAAGGCAGACTGGGTTTTTTGTAGTGGTTTACTAGCAAGGCATGCAAAACATGCATGCAGACACAGAGGTCTAAAATACGGAAATGTCTCTCTCACCAATTTATCCTTTTTGTGTGACCACAGGTTAGATTTTTTTTTTTGCTTTTGACACTTTCAGGGTCTAGGGTTTTCTGTATCTGAAAGCTGCACCCCCCCCAGATTATTTTTAACAAAATACAAATTGCTTACATGTGTGTGGCTGGCCTTGGCTTGTCTTTCAGACCCCTTATTATATATTTCCCTCATATTCCTTAGCTTATAAAATAAGAGATGTTTGACAGTTCTCAGTGGCTCTTGCTAATTTACGTATGAATATTTTTCAGTGTTTCAACCAAAGAGAGAAATTGCTGGCTGCTGATGTACCTGATATATCTTGGTCCACGGGAGTGACTTTTGTACTCTATGCACTCTGATTTTACTCAGGAGCAACTTTTGAACTCTACATGTGCTGATTATTCCTTCATACTGGTATTCTCTGAAGACTTTTCAGGTGGCCCATGCATTCATTTTCCCATTTTTTTCACCAGCTTAAAGGTGGCCCGTTTAATTCTTGTCACTTTTTTTGTTTGTTTTTTATTTTAATCCAAAAGTGCATTGAATATCCTGCCATATCTAGGTTTTATTCAGGGTATAGATTTTATTCAGGTTTTATTAGAAGATTCAAGTCAGGTCTTAAAGAAATTGGAAGAGAAAATCTAGAGAAATCAATCTGCAGTAAAATAATACAATATTAATGATGTAAAGGGAAATTTCAAGAGAGGGAGCTATTAATAAAAACTTTTAAACCCATTTCCTGTAGGGGACATTTAAATACAAAAGAGTGAATGGCAATTTACCACTTCTATCAGCTAATAGCAGCAGCTATATCACCTGGAAACTCTTCTGCTGTCTTGCTCTCTTTAGTTGCTGTTACTCTACTGACAAGATTCGCGTACTCACCTAAGAGTAAAAATATTCAAATTCCCAATTCCTCTGGATAATGCATAATATAATTGCACTTCTGTTGCACTTCAGGTGGCTGCATGGACATTGTTGGAGGACATGAAGTGCATCCTCACTCCTGAGCTTATATGGCTGCCATCCAGCACAAGAATTTAGGTGTTATTTTGTGGAGGAACTATTGTGAAAAAATTGGTTTTGAGAGCAGCACATTGTGAGTAAGTATCTTAAAATGGGGCAACTTTAATTCTTCATTGATGTGAGGCATGGCATGCAAGCCTATAAGAAAGATGAGTATTGATTTTTCAATAAATTGCAAAAAGCAGCTCTCTCACTAAAATTATCCTAGAACTTGTCATTAGGTTTTTAGTTGTTGCAAATTACTGATTTGCATTGCAGAGCTACCTATGTTAGTCAGATCCTTCCAAAGTTACAGCATAAATACTGTGCTGTTAAAAGACCGAATTAATTCTTTATGCATGTGAAACACCAACGTCTTAGAGAAGGGAATATGTCCCAAGGTTTTTTAAACAAATCTTACCTGCGTGTCCAGAACTAAGCCTCCAAATACCCTGAGAGATGAAGTAGATGGGGACATTATTCCTCTCATTTTGATTGACCTGGGCTCACAAACCCAGAATGTCTCTCATGTGAGAGGGAACCTTGTCCTTTTGACAAGTTTGATGTGTGAGTAGAAATGCCTCTTCCCCAGGTGGAGCGCCCCGAGGTCAGCGCTGCTGTTGAACAGCTGGCTCAAGGTAAGGGGGACATCTACTGTTCACATTAGGAAGTAAAATGCCCTGCTTTTCTTAAAATGTTCTCTGAATTGTATTTTTGTTCTGCAATTTTTCCTTTTAATTTTGACTATCTGAGAGGAAACCAGTTATAATAAAAATGTGCAAACCAGACCTTCCTAAACACAGTGTGGGCAGGTTGGCCAGACTTCTATGAGTTAGTCTGAAATAGAGGACACAGCTCCTTCTAAGTTAATTTGACTTTAAGTATTTTTCAGCTGAATCAGTTTTGGTTGTAAATATTCATTCCTAACATTCTCTGTTTTTCCAATTTACAAAACAAAACCAAACCTTCCTTTTTGGAAGGGACTTTTTAATAGGATCTGGAGTCTTTAATTCTTCAGTCGATATGTCAGAGATATGCAGTGACAGGTACACTTACAAAAATTCAGATTTGTAAGCTGTTCAGTGGAAAAGGCACTGTCTCTGATCCCGTGGAGAATGTGCTCTGGTCACTGATTTGGGTTTCTAACAGCACATTGTTTTGGGCTGACTTCAAGTCTTTGTCACTGACAAAGCTGAAGCAGTCTGGTTTCCTTCTCCTAAGCTGTAAGACAGTGCTCACACAAAACCCACCAACACCTCTTCTATGCCTGGTGCAATTGCAGTGCAGGTAAATCTTCCTAACTAATGGATCTCATGTGATAATCATGTCTGAAACAAATTTTTTCTTAGGTAAAACAGCATGAATTCAGCAACATGGATTTCTGTGTGGCCTGTGAACCACCTGTTAGAGTGACAGAGATGTCACAGAGAGACATGTCATTCTCTCTGAGGAAGAAATGGACTTTGGAAATAAAATGAGAAATTTTTGGACTTCCCACTGCCTTTGCAGCTATTTTCACAGACAAATTTTCACATTTAAATAAATTAATTGTATCTTCCAGTGAGATATGCATCTTGAATGAAGAAAATAGTTCTTTTATAGTTAGTATTGATAAATTATTTGTTCTGTTTTGAATAAATTTTCCTATTTGTAGTGAGATTATGTTCTGAAAATGAAGCACAGGAAACTGGCAGTATGTGTTCTGCAACATCAAATTATTGGGCTGCATTAAGTTTAGCAGGGCAAAATGAGGAAAGGCAAACGTTAATAAATACATTTCTGATGATACTTATAGAGGTTGGAACAGAGTGGAATTTACTAGTTGCTTAACTCTAATGTTTATTAGCAGGAAGTAAACATATAACTCTTTGAATTTTAGCATTCTCCTTTTTTTATAGCATTCACTACTGAATGTCTTGGGTTAGGCAACACACATCCTTCTTCCTTAATGTGCTGAATCCTGTGTTTAGAAAATTAAATACAAAAAACAGATTAATATTAAAGATACTTTAGCAGAGCATCTTCCTGTATGGATAATTCTCAGAATAAGTGCTGAGCACTGAAGTGTGTTCTGGTGTGCTACTGACATCAGCAAAGTTTCAGTGCTTTGCAGGATTAGGTCATAAATCCAAAGGCAACCTTTCAGAGATTAAGGAAAGCATCAGTAGCAGCAGCCCTTGTGCAAGCAACTCCCCTTATAAAGATGGGAGGCTCTTTCATGAAATTAATTCCAAACTCTGAACATTTCTGGAGGTTGGTTATCATACAATTATTTCATTAAACTGTATTCACAGTAAAGAAACATTAGTTTATAGAGGAAAAAAGAAGTTTGTGTTAAAACATTGAAATTAATGAATTCCTGTAGTGTTTTAATCACATCGTTATAAAATGAAATGGTATTGTATTACAGGTCCTGATTATCAGAGATGTTGCTCAGTTCCTGTGGTGACTTTCTCTTCCTATATTTTCTATAAATTACAGAATAGATGGATTGGAAGACAGAGTTGTTCCTGGAACTTATTGGGCATCCATTGTTGAAAAAAGACAGCAGATATTTGGGATTATGGAAACCTTTCCTCATTGTCAATGTGATTGTCCTCCCTTTATAATGACAAAATGCTCATCAAGGTATTGTTTTAATTACTGCTATATTTTTATGAAAGAAATTTTGCTAATGATAATTTTGGCTACACTTGGATATTGAAGAAGTATTGTTTAAATATCTTAACAGTATCATAGAAAAGTCTACTTTTGGTCATATTAATCTAGATGAAGTTAAAGGATCACTGACTTTGTGAGCAGGGCTGATACTTCAAGCTCATTCTGTGCTCTAAAACTCCCTTTTTAATCCATTCACTGCAGCAACCCCTCCAAACCACAAATCACATTCCTCACTAATTTTGCAAAGGCAATGCTGAAGGGATGTAGGCAATGGAGTCTGGCTCTCATCTCTGTCCCAGATTTATATCTTGTGCTGGACTAAATTAAAATGGAGATGAAACTTTCTGTTAATTTTCTGGAGTAACTGGGTAAAGTGAAAGTGTGGATGATACAGGATATACAGACTCAGCTCTAGGAGCACGGAGTGGTCACAGGCTGGAGAAGGCTCAGGACACTGCAGAATGAAGCATGGAAAATGTCCTTGCCAGCATTATCATCTGATGCCAAAGTGGGGCAGGGATGCAAGAATCTGAATTTACAGGGAGGTGCCTCTGCCCGTGGCAGGGGGGTTGGGACTAGATAATTTTTCAGGCCCCTTCCAACCATAACATTCTGTGGTTCTATTATTCTATGACTGGCACCTGTTTTTTAGTATTTAGATGGCATCATTAGTTTGACATGGCAATGACACAGAGAGGAAGATAAGCATGTCCCTTTTTGTGTTTGCTGGAACATTTACAGGCATCTGTGGCTCAAGCACCTGGTCACTGCCCATCTCTGAGGAACTCCTTCCCCCAGATATTAGTGAGCATTCTGCATCTGCTTCATTGTCAGTGTAGAACAGGCTCATCTCACTGGCTTCTCTTGTGGCCACTTGTCAGGAGCAACAGGGTATCTGTGAACACAAGACTGAAATGGATCACTAGGAAGCAATATCTCTAGAGCTGAAAATCACAACTCTGTTCCAGAATCAAATGGATACCACAAAATCCTTTGAATCTGACACAGAACCAGGGACAGTACTAGATCTTACTTCCCATCTCTTCTGCAGTAATGGAGTATTAAATGGCTTGGAATAAGCTTTCCATCTTTGTAACTTTCCAGCAGCACTGCCAATAATAACTGCAAAGATTTTTTTTTAAAAAAAATCAATTCTTGATTTGTTGGAGTGCATTTTTGGAAAGGTATAAAGCCAGAATCGTTTAGTTGAGAACCACCCTGTGAAATGAATCATGGTGCAGTGATCATAAGACTGAGAACGTCTACTCTGTAGCTGTGAGCCCTTACCAAGCACAGTGAGGATATATCTCAGGGTTTGGCTGTGCTTTCATTTACAGGCTTAAACTGACCTCTGCTGAAGGATGGATCTGCCAGGCAAAGGTCAACAAAACACAGACAGTTTGAATCATTTAAACCTTTTAGACTTTCTCAGAGCAAAAATTGGCAGTCTGAATAGACTGAGACCTGATTTTTCCTCAATTATATTGCTGCTTTTGTGTCTAATTGCTTATAGCTTTTGTTTTCATCTTTGTTCATGGGCACATTGCACTGTGCTTTGAGACTTTTCTGTCAGTCAAGCACCAGAATCTGATTTCAACACTGGAGTTTAGTGACAAGTTAGGTTTGTGAACAAGACATAGATCCAACAACCTAACTCCCATGTAGGTTTTACATTTCTCACCACATCCAATGGAAAGCTGCCATAGATGAGAAATTGCTGCACTGCTACTATGGAAAGCCTTCTGAATTTTCAAAGGGGCAATTAAGCTCAGAATCAGTTCGTAAATAGTAAAAAGTGATTTTTAAGGGAAGTATTGGCAAAATGAGAATAAATGAGAATTGAAACTAGATGATACTTCCCTTCCTCTCTGCAAAAGAAATCTGGCTTTCCCTTGTTTCTCCTTCTTTCTTATTTCCTTTTTAGCTGAATGATACTGCCAAGCTAAATAAATATATGCAAATTTTGCCTGTGCCTGACTCTTTTGTAGATGTTGAACCTGGCACACTCTACCAGGTGGCAGGCTGGGGACACACACCACCAGAAAAGCCAACAAAATATCTCCAGAAGGCAACCCTTAAAATTGTCAGTAGAAAAAGCTGTGACAAACATTGTGCCAATGGCCCTAAAATAACCAACAGCGTGTTGTGTGCTACAGGGAATAGTAAATTATACCCAAGCGATGCTTGTGAGGTAAGAAGTAAAGTTATGAAGTGGCGGGCATATATTTAACGATTACTCAGTTTTCACTGGAAACAAAGTGGTGTTAGACATCTTAAGAGGCTGATCATGTTGTAAGTGATTTTAATCACATGTATGAGAGACTATTGCAGTGAAAAAGGCATGTTAAAACTTGTCAGTTTAGGTCAGTGTACCAATCAGGATTGAGAGTATGGGAATTTGAGCCTGGGATTATCTCTTACTTCAGGTATATTTCTTTAGCTCCTTAGGCACCACCTGAATTTATGGGAGAAAAAGCAGAGTGATCAGGGTCTCAATTACCTGATTCTTTCCAGGAGTCAGCATCTGAGTAGTACAGAATTAACTGCATACCCAAAAGGCCTGTTTGGATTTTGCTTTTGATGCTCTCTGTGCTGAATCCAGAAGAGACAATTGATAAAGAAGAGAGAATCAATTTATACCAGCAATAAAAAATACATTTTGAAAGAGAATTATGATAGCACTCTCCTGGTCCACAGCATTTGCACCAAAGGCTCCCTCAGGTTTGAAAAGCAACCCCTCTATTCCTCAACCAGCTCTCATGAGGTGATGTAAGCTCGATTTCGTAGGCTGGAAAAGGTTAGAGGCAGCATTTCCAATACTTGTGCACTGCAGGTGGCACTGCATGCTCCTCTGGAGAGAAATGGACACACTGACAGCTACTTCTTATTTGTCTTCCAGGGAGATTCAGGTGGGCCATAATCTGTGCTGGTCAGCACCAGGGGTTTGTTTCTTTTGGAGAAGAACATGAAAATTCAAGCATACCTGGAGTTTCTACACAGCTGACTGAAGAATTTATTGACAGGATAAAAAGAACCATTTCCCATGACAGATCCATGAAAGAGTCAAGAGCATTTTAACGAATACTGTGCTGTGCAATAGAGCTGGGTCCTGCTGCTTTGACACACCTCCTTTGAAATGTTCCTCCCAGCTTTACAGCTTTGCTGACACCACCACAGCTTTATGAGAACCGTTCAAAATATCCACATTTATACAGATAACACCTTTACTAATCTTTAGCAGGAGACTGCCACTTAGAAAACATAATTTGTATTGGATTCCACTCTACTTTTTACTGGGATGGGAAAGTATTCATTGCACCTGGGATAAAGCAATATTTGTTAATGTGTATGTACACAAAAGTTCAGTT
Source organism: Cyanistes caeruleus (assembly GCF_971803275.1). Classification (NCBI taxonomy): domain Eukaryota; kingdom Metazoa; phylum Chordata; class Aves; order Passeriformes; family Paridae; genus Cyanistes; species Cyanistes caeruleus. The sequence continues at coordinate 64,376,693 of NC_141732.1, forward strand.
TCAGACTGAGTGTGAATGAGATGTCTGCTGAATGAGAAAAAATTGAAAAAAAAAAAAAGGAAAATCTTAAAATGTTAAAATATTTATCTGTAATTTTATTAAACCCCAAATACTTCATTTTACCATTATTGAATATTTATTTATTTCTTTATTTTTCTAAATTCAATTTCAAAGACTTAAAATATTAAATAGAGAGAAACAGTTTTTCCAATAATCTTCATAATAAAAATACAAATATAGAGATAAAAATAATGTCTATCCTTTTTTCCCTTGGGTTTTTTGTTTGTTTGTTTTGGTGCTTTGTTTTTTTTGTAGCTGTGCATGTGGGGTTTTTTTTGGAGGTGGGATGTTTGGTCTGGTTTTGTTTGGTTTTTTGGGTTATGTTTTGTTTAGTTGATCAAATCAACTAAATAGTCTTCCAGCTTGGCTCATGATCTCGTGCTTTAAGTTAATAGTTTACCTAAAAAGTATAAATCCTGATTGTAAGAGATGTAATTATAGTTCTTTAGCACAGCTCCTATCTAACATCTGTCAAAACAAGCAGGACTCTGGCTCTAGATTTCAATAGACTTCTGGTAGCAGAAGGACCTGGTGTGTTTCTGAAGAAATCTGTGGTTAGCTTGCTGTACTCCATTACCTGCCAAATATTTTCCAGACCTTTTTTTGAAGTGACCACCTGCAGGGTTTCTGTGCTTCTGTGCTTACTGCACTAACACGTACCAAATACTGTAAACTTCAGTATGTTGCAGAGGCATGAGTAAATAACTACAGCACAACAACCTACTGGCCTTGATTATTCACCAGGAGCTGTGTCACAATCCTGAGCAGAGCAGAACGAGCTCAAAAAGGATATATGTGCAGGAAAGAAGCAGTTGGACACTACAAAACTGGGTTGGTCATTGGCCATAGCACAATAAAACCTGCCACTGTGGTGTGTGGGGGCTTAGACCCAGCTCTTGTTTAAGGTTGTGGGAAGGAAGACCTTAAATGAGGTTAGTGGGATTTGGCTCAGCACAGGAATACAGAGAGAACTGAAAAAAACTGAGGGGAAAAAAGCAAAAGCTATATAAAAGTGGGAAGAATAATGTACCATTGTTCTCACTTTACACCTGGGGGGTCTCAGAGGATATTGCAACACAAATTAGTCCCTTTTAACTGTTTGAGGTACATGATGGGAGACGTCACACCACGAAGCCCCATGTCCACCAGCTGGTGTTTAACTTGGCAAAGGCAAGACTTTCACACCCTCACTCACGTGAGCAGAGCCTGTCTCTGTCACTGATGGAAAAGACTGTGTGATAAAGTCTGGAAACCACAGCCCAACAGTTGAGTTGGGTTAGATCAGAGTTCAGATGCTGGGCTTCCTGTGCGTGATCTCCTGCAATTACTTCATTCACATCATCACAATTTTTTGTTTATGGGTGATGGATTATGTGGAAGAGTATCACTGCTAGGCTCGACTGCCCCTGCCCAGCCCCTGTGGATCCCCCACCCATTAACCCACCCACTTACCCACACACTTACCCGGCCTCATCTCAGCCCCCAGGGCCTCTCCCCAGCAACAGTTAGCAAGCAGCAGCCTTCACTCGGTTTCTGTCCACCCTGAGGCTTTATTCCCTACCCATGTAGGGAATGGGAGGGAAGCTTTGCTAGCTTTGAAGTACCAGAGTCTTGGGAGAGTGCCTGCCCTCCCACCTCTCCCTGTGAGGAGGGGTACTTTGGGTCAGGGAGAGTGGAAGGAGTCCTGCAAAGCATTCCACAGTTCTGCATTTTGTTAGCACCTCTTCCACATGGTGGAAGAATAACTGGTTCTGCTGCTGGAGATGGGCAGAAGAAAGGTCCAGGAAAAGGAGGTGACCACAGGTGTCATTCGCTGCTAAAAGCACTGCTGGGCTGGCTCTCAGAACTGAGATCAAAACAGGAGAGTAGCTCCATGGATGTTACAGATTTGCCATTACAAACACCAACAAAGCCTGAAAAAATTGAGCTGGAAACACATTTTTTTACCAGATTGAGAAGAACAAATTTTCAGCAGCTTGTGGCAGAGTTTACTACATACTAACAGAGCATTTGTAATTTCACTTTCACTCAGTGACAGAAATTTAGTCTTGTCTCTTTTAACCCAGTATTCCTTGACATTATTCTCTAGGTGCCTGTGAGGTGTCCCCTTGGGCAATCCTCCCAGTTCCTAAACACTGGCCTCTTCTACCAGACCAGCTCTCCTGTCCTATTTTTATCTTTACTGGGAATTTATGAGTGGATTAAGGGATCCTGCCTCAGGAATCCCTCTGCCCTTGGCCAGGCATATGCTCCTGTCTATGTCCCCACTTCTCAGCTTCGTCTGTGCAGAGCTGACTTCTCTGTCACACTTTTGCCTCTGTATCTGTTTTTACTTAGGTCTTGTAGGTAGCAGTATTGCTTAAGGGTAATATTCTGAGAGGTCTGACTCGCTCGTTTCCTGTCGCTCAGTCATGATTTGGCATAGAGGGCAGCCCCTAAGGCTGTGCAAAGAGCTGTCAAACAGCACTGACATGTGATGTGTGGCACTGAGCAGAGGACACAGTGCTGCTGACACGCAGCCCTCGCCTCTGTCCATGAGAGGGGACTGACGGCTCATACACATCACACTGGGGTGCAGATGCCAGTCAGGTTCAGTGCTTATGTTCTTCCTGCTCTTGTGCTGAGCAGTAGTGCTTGATGTTTTGTACTAATTTTGGTTGTACATCTAATGCATGTTCAGTGTTTTGTTAATTATTTTTTTTAAACAAGCTTCTATTTCTTAGTACAGAGGGTGTCAATATCTATTGTCATAAACTATTGTTTCCTGAAAGTGTGATGGTATGTTTGAAGCATGGACTGCCTCCATAATTTCTAGTTAAAGTCTTTGTTTTATCTTCTGACTACAGAGCCACCTGCTACCTAACAAGCTGTAAAAGTAACCTTCTTTTTGGGCAATGCAATCTGGCATCAGCAAGAAACATTTAGAAAACAGAATTAAAACCAAACAAGCCATCAGATTTTAAAGATAATTATATTGAATACTTACCAAAAAGAAATAAACTCAGAAGGCTCTTTCAAACTCTGAATTAGTCAGTTCATCATAGTTGGACAAATTACAGTAAGTAATTTTTGTGTGTCTGCTTATCTTTTAATTACAGATTACTAATTTCAAATATGCATCCGAATTTCATCAGTGACCAGGCAGCTGGTTCAGACACTTCTATCCCAGTACACTTATAACCCCACAATCATCTGAATGAGCTCTTTTTGGATTTATTTATGCAATTCAGAATTAATGTCCAACAGACTACAAGTAGGTTTAATTTTATCACATTTCAAGGTGGCACAGGTTTTTTCAAAGCAAGGAACCACAGAAAGGTGGACAAAAAGACCTTTATTAAAAAAAAAAAAAGCCCTTTTATAATAATACAATAGGAATTTATATACCTTAGCTACTTACAAAAGCTTATATTATATTTAATATATAAACAATAGATTTTCAGAGACTTCATTCTTATGGATTATTAATGCATTTTCTTGTAAAAAGCAAGAAAATTTGCCCTACTAACACATTCTTACAGCACCTTTATTTCAATAAAAACCAAGCTTCTTTGCAGCCACACAGAAAATCAAGTAATAATTAGAGCAGTAGTAATATCAGTAAATGAAAAAAATCAAATATTGCTTTATGCACTCATAATTAAATCTGTACTAAAAAGCAATAGTTATGAGTATTTCATTAACTCTTAATTAATGAGTCCAGAGAAGAGCTATGAAGGTGATCAGAGGGATGGAGCACTTCTCTTGTGAGGAAACACTCAGAGAATTGTTCACCCTGGTGAAGAGAAGGCTCTGGGGTCACCCAATTGCTGCCTTCCAGTACCTGCAGGAAGCCTACAAGAAAGATGGGGAGGGACTTGTTACAAGAGCAAGTAGTGACAGGACAAGGGAGAATGGCTTCAAACTGAGAGAGAGTAGGTTTACATGAGATGTTGGGAAGAATTTCTTTACTCAGAGGATAGTGACTGGATCTGGAACTGTTTGCCCAGAAGTTGTGGTTCCCCTGTCCCTGTTAACTGTTCAAGGCCAAGCTGGGTGGAGCTTTGAGCAATGTGATCCAGTGGAAGGTGATCCTATCCATGGCAGGGGAGTTGGAATAGATGAAATTTAGGGACTCTTCCAATCCAAATGATTCTAGGAATTCCATTTAAAGGAAAAAATGGTACATGGTTGTTGGCTGAGGTTATCTTGAAACAATGTAGAAGATGTTACCTGTTAGGATGTACTCACTGGTCAGTCTGTCTCAAACTGTTACAGCCAAAAGTAACAGATATTTTTTTAGCTCAGAAAGAATACCAGAAAATTGTTACCAGAAAAAAAGCAGAAATGTTTTGAAAATAGAAGAATGAAAATAGGGTGAACTAGTATATGTGTAAAACCTGTGACACTATCACTTTGACAGTGACATGGCTTTCACTTGGGCATCCCTTGCCAAAAGCCACAGTCCTTTCTGGATACTGGTCTTAGCAGTGTTCAAGTAACAAATATTTGCACTGAGCTCATAATTTTTCTCAGAACGTTGGGCATGCTGATGGAGATCTGTGGAAAAACTTTACTTTTCCTTTTCACTTGTGGCTGTGAGAGGTCCTGTCTTTCAAAGTGGTTCAGACCTTGCCAACAAATTCCTCCAATGTACAATCCACATCATAATGAAAAGAATAATTATGGATGCTAGCTTTAGAACAGGCTGCAGAGAGCTGCAGAGACTGCAGGCCCATGGTCTCTCAGTCCTGCCTGAGAAGCTAGCCTGAGAATTCAAAGGAGGATTTCAAAACAATCCTCAGAGACAGAAAACAACTGCCAGGTGCTGTTTGTCTGTTCCTTGTGTTTACCTTGCAGGAGAGAGTCAGGGGGGCAAAGTGCCCCTGACCAATGATGGTAATGTAGCACTTTGCTAGCCAATAAGAGTTTCTTTTCTGTACTTTCCACGGATCTGTCTATAAGACAGGGCTGAAGCAATAAACTGGGGAATTCTCGTGTTGTGACTCCCTTGAGAGTCCCGTGTCATTCTTTCTAGCCGTTCCCAATCAGAACGACATCTGGTGACCCCGACGTGATGTTGAACCGACCCCTGAGGTCCGGTAACCCGACGTGAAGTGCAGCTGACCCCCGAGGTCAGAAAGCAACCGACGTGACTTCTGCTAATCCCCTGAGGGTAAGCAGCAAGCGGGAAAAAGCCAGCCCTTCCCCCTAGAGGGGTAAGTGGAATTCTCCTGGGATTTCCTAGAGGAAGCTGGTTCTGGAAACCAACAGGATAACGGAGCCTTGCCGGTGAACGGGTTTGGAACGGCTGTCTTGGCGAAGCAGAGCTCAAATTCCCGGGTCCGAGCCGATAGCGTGTGCATAATTGCATTCGTGGAGCCGCCAAGATAAAGTCCTCATAATGGGGAACTGTACTTCAGCTGATGAACAGCTTGCCTACCTTGCATGGCAGGATGCCCTGCCCCGCATGGGACTCAGTGTTTCTGAAGATGCCATGCGTGCTTTATTTCAGTGGGTGAAAGAGCAAGGTTTTGACATAACTATGGACAATGCCTTTGATCTCAAACTTTGGCTGTCGATAGAGAACCATTTATGTATGGAATTCATTAACGGAGATATCAGCGTGTGTAGCCTGGCAGCCACCTGGGGAGTGCTTTTTAAAGCGCTGAAACGGAGCCAGTCTGAGGACAGTGAAACCGGGAGGAGAAACTTTGATGCCGAAAGTTCCTCCGTTGTACAAGATAAGGGACCGGGAGATGAAACCGTGGATGAGCTGCATAGTGCTCTTTTAGCTCTGCCCAGACCCTCGGAGGACTTTGGCGGCGAGCGGGAGCAATCTGCAGCCCGAAAATTTCCCTCTCCAGAGAGGTTTAAGCGCTCAACTCCCCCGCACCCAGCGCGCGGGGCGCTGCCGAAAGAGTCCGAGCGCGGGTCCGGAACACGGCGGGCCGCCGCCTCCGGGGGGGCCCGCCCAAGCAAACCCCCCCTGTACCAACGCGGCGGGGCGCGCGACTCCCCCTGGCAGAAAAGCAGCGGGGGGAACCGGCGGCTTCGCTTGCCCCGCGTGTGCGCGAACCAATCCCCCCGGTACCAACGCGGCGGGGCGCGCGGCTGCCACTGGCGAGAAAGCGCGGGGGGGGGGCCGGTGGCCTCGCTCGCCCCGCGCGTGTGCGAGACGGCTCGCCCTCATGGTTGCCCCGCGCTCCAGCAGGGAAGAGCGGGAGGGAGAGAGAGCGCTTGCCGTGCTGCGCTCCCGATCTAAGCTCTAGCAGCGGCCCCCCCGCACCCATAAAGGTGGCGGGGGGAGAGAAAGACAGCGGCAGGCCCCTTCACCGGGACCTTCTGCACCGACCCGAAGAAATACCTCAACAAACCCTCCAGCGGTCTGAGCCGCGCCAAAGTCCTGCAACCCCTGCGTGACCCAAACTAACTCACTTCGTACCTTTTAAGTCTTGTGTTTACAAAACTAACAACCAACCGTGAAGAAATGGTAACTTCGAGTTCCCTAAACCTTCCTGAAATTCATGAACTACTGTTCAAACCCGATGAACAACAACAGCAACCATAGAAACTTTATAAATCCCTCAAAAATCCCTCAATTATACTTGAAAAAAAAAAAAAAAAAAAAAAAAGCAGGATAAGAAGAGGGGATCAAAGCAGCATGAATTGCATTGTGCATTGTTTTTATCACTTCGGTGTTCTTTCAAACTACTCTATTGACATGTTGGACTGTCAATTCGAACGGACTAACAATGTTGTATATAGTGTTTTGTATAGTGTGTGTATTAATTCACTGAATTAGAAATACTAGAGTCAACCATCAAGTCCTTGCAAAGAGAACAAATCTTAAATACCAAAACATAAGCCAAAATTCTAGATGAATTCTAGATCAGCATCCATTCAAAGTTCTAGCAAAGAAACCTCTTGAGCTGTGTTTGTTCTCTATCCTACAAGGGCCCAGTAGAATATAACAAACACTGCCTTTTTTATTTTTTCTAACAGAAAAGGGTGAGTTATGGATGCTAGCTTTGGAACAGGCTGCAGGGAGCTGCAGAGACTGCAGGCCCATAGCCTCTCAGTCCTGCCTGAGAAGCTAGCCTGAGAATTCAAAGGAGGATTTCAAAACAATCCTCAGAGACAGAAAACAACTGCCAGGTGCTGTTTGTCTGTTCCTTGTGTTTCTCCTTGCAGGAGACAGTCAGGGGGGCAAAGTGCCCCTGACCAATGATGGTGATGTAGTACTTTGCTAACCAATAAGAGTTTCTTTTCTGTACTTTCCACGTATCTGTCTATAAGACAGGGCTGAAGCAATAAACTGGGGAATTCTCGTGTTGTGACTCCCTTGAGAGTCCTGTGTCGTTCTTCCTCGCCGTTCCCAATAGGAACGACAAATAATGTGGAGGCAGCAATTGTACCTGCATCACTGAAGATATTGCACAGACAGAAGCAGAAGAGAAAATTGCTGATACCAATGCATTGTTAATTTTCTTTCTTCAATATTATTTGGGTTCTAAGCTAGTTTCCTTGGTATGGCTCTATAATAAAAAGTAGGTAGTTGAGAACATGAGGGTGCTGAGAAGGGTGATACAGGGCACTGTGGTGCTCATGATTCTAGGTGCATCAGCTTCAGAGGCTACCACATTCACTGTGGAGTGGAGTGGTGTTTGTGCTCCTCTAGGAGTAGAAATGTATGGTTGGAGTTGTCCTGTGGAATGCTGCAGCAACAATCTGACTGCAAGTGCCACAGTGAGGTTTGACAGGCACTCTACATCAGAACATTGAATTACTAAAAAAACACCAAACTTTCTAACAGACTAATCTGGCATATGAACAATGATGTTGATCTTATTGAGTGGTCTTGGCCTCATTGAGCAGAAATATTGAGAGTACCTGAACAAGGTGAGAGCACTGACAGTGGTAAGAAAATGCAAAAGCTAGACTAAATTTTAAAGCCATATTAAAATTGTTTTTCTTCCAGTCCTCTTTCCTTCCCAGTGTTTTTCCTGCACCCAGTTACTGAAGTCAGGGTCACAGTAGTGCTTACCCATTTTGAAACTCATATTTGGGACAGTAATTTCCAGAAGGGCTGTTATGCCACCAGCAGTGCTGCTGTGTTTTTCCCTCCTCATGATGCTGGGTTGCAGCTTAGCCATCCTGGGAAGTGTCTGCCCAGACAAACTCTTCTGGCGACTTTGAAAGTGTTTCCATCTGCACAGTCAGTGGTTTCCAAGTCCTGTTTCAAGCACTTATCTTAGGCAATAAACAAACAAAAAACCCCTATCCCTTTATGCTGATTGTTGAAAATGGGACTTTTTATTTTTACATCCAATGCTTTATTAATTATAAAACCAAACATTTCATGTTTTTAAAAGAGAACAAAGAACTATAGCCAACTGAAGGTTGGTACAGCTATACACTGAAGGTACTCTTGCTCAGTTCTGGCCCAAGTAGCCTCATGGCCACTCATCCACATGAAGGAACATCTTGTACACCACAGCTCTGGGGGCTGTTTCCTACTATCAACAACTATCTGCAGCTTACCTTCCTCTTTGTTCCCTTTGCAGCTGCTTTACAGTTTGGATGAGATACTTACCAGTGTTCATAGTCCAAAATATTACAGACCAACCCCAGTGCAGGGAAGAGGATCCATAACACAGTGCAGGGCACAATTAAAACTTAGGACTGGGTAGCAGCTATCTGGTTTTAAATAAATCATCTAAGAAAATACATCTGATTGTGAACTGTTTCAGAAGTGTTTCTGGCTTAAAAAGCTTATTCTATCATGGTCAGGAAACATCTAAAATAACTCCAGTTGCTAACAATTCAGAAGATAGAGTAAAAGAGAAGAATAATGTGCCATTATGGAGAAATCACATATTCAGTCTGTGAAATTCGCAACTTGGAAAGACAGCTCCAGCTTTGTATATTTCATGCATATTTTTTTTCCCCAAGCAGTTTTCTTATAGAATAAATCTGGGCATTTGGTTAAATGACTGAAAATTACCATCAAGTTTTGATCAAATAACTAAGGTTATTTGATCAATGAATAAAATTAAAAAGAAAAAAAGTTTACTCATGTATTGTATTTTGTTCTCTCATATATGCTGAGTGTATATAAGTACATATAAATTATCACATTTCTGAGTAAAGATGCAAGGTTGTGTTCTGTGTTTGTAACATTGCTACTTATTACACCTCTTTTAGAAATATATTAAGAAAGCTGAAAATAATGAAATACAAGCCAATATAGATTTGGAAGTTATTAGGCTCGTTGTAGAAAGGTTTTGTTTCTTAATGAGAGCAAATTTGTCACAGGAAACATGCAGCTGCTACTCCTCATTTCTTTCTGATTAGTGCTTGTTTGCAAACATTCCTTTCCATAGTTCCCTAAAAACACACAGCAGAGATCATAAAGCATTGAATGCATAGTGAAATCCTGACCCTGCTGAAATAAGTGACACAGCACTCATGTTATTTGGGTCAGCATTCACCCACAAGATGTGTGCTCCAGGAAAGAAAAAAAAATAATATTTGCAAAAAGAGCCATATGATTTATGCAGCAAAGGAAAAAGGATGTAGGAAGCATATGCGTGGAAATCTTTCCACCACACTTGGGAAACAAATGGTCCTATCTTAGGTCCCTCCAACTGCATTGCTCTTGGAGACTCTGGCTGGTGTATCTTTTTATGGAAGTCAAGATGTTAATTCAGTTTGTTTCCAAACCTATTCACTGAAGTAGATACCAACTCATGTAGCATGAGTAACTCATATATATAAAGCATGGCAAAAACATTTGCAGAGTGTTGTAAGACAGTAACACTACTTAACTGCAATGAAGTTTCAAAAGACATGTTTTAGTACAGAAAAGTAGAAATCACATTATTACTTAAGATATGGTCCTATTCCCATAAGGGTTTATACAGTTATATATGGCCTGAGGACCCTCCGCTGAAAGTCTCCCTTAACAAGGCTTTGCTCCAGTTAATCCAAAATCTCAGGTGCTTCAGCTGGCATAGACAAGATGGACGGAGTGTGAAGACTGTGAACAAGAGAAAGCAATAAAGATGGAATAAAGAAACACAGTCTGCTGAGTTCTTATTTCTCGGGTCTTCTTTGTGTATGGCATAAGTAAATTTCTGCATAGATTGGAGAGAAAGTATGGTATAATAAAGGAGAGAAACAGTACAGTAAGGACTAAGGCTGAACCAGAGAGATTATGGGGCAGAGAGAAGTAAAAATAAAACAGCCACTCATCCCAAGGAAAGAAAGTAAGTGTAACACTGGAAAAAATCTGAAAAACAGTTCTCATTGTTGTGCTTACTCCTTTCAGACCTTGTCTGACTCTTCCCTGAAGCTGTGTTAGGAAATGCACACGTCCTCCTCTGGCCTTTCTGAGATCATCTAATCATTCTGGAAAACTTCTGTATTTCAAAGATGAGTACTTATGAAAGGAGAGATTTCTTCTTAAAGAAAAATGATGATTGATATAAATTTGATATGTTTGCTTATCTAAATTAATTACCTCAGATTGACTTTTCTCTGCCAACGGAAATAATCCTGGTTGTATTGCAAAGAATACATGGAAACATTAGCTCATGAGGACAGCTAACCCTACCTTAAACAACTCAACATTTCACACATATGACTACAGATTTGCTTGTTAGCAACACATGGAGCACAAGAAGCTTTTAATAGGTTTGTCATTCGTTACAGGAAATAGCTACTTAGTCAAGTCTAAACTATATATAAAGCATGGCAAAAACATTTGCAGAGTGTTGTAAGACAGTAACACTACTTAACTGCAATGAAGTTTCAAAAGGCATGTTTTACTACAGAAAAGTAGAAATCACATTATTACTTAAGATATGGTCCTATTCCCATAAGGGTTTATAGAGTTACCAATTTTTTTATTTTAAAAAACAGAGATCAAAATCAACTTGAGTTGCAAGCAAAAGTATACTTCCCACCAATCCTAAAATGTATGATTCTAATATCTGTACCTAGGAATTGAAAACCAAACAGTGCACTTTCAGATTCTGCACAGGTACCAAGAAAAAATATGTATTCAGTGGGAATTTGACTTAATTATCAGGGGCTCATAGAATCAGAGTATAATTACCATTTGGCCTGCATAGAGAAAATATAAAATCTATACTGTATTTGTAATTTTACTGACTGCTGTGTTATTTTTTATGTCCAGAAAAAACTGATAAAAATGTTTTTTCAAATCTAATACATTTTTTTCTAGTTCTGCAGAAAACAACTGAGCATCATGGCAATAGAGAAATGAGTGTGTGTTTCTACATCAGTTCACTATGTCAAACAGTGAAGGACAAAATTGCCACCTTAGCAGTAAACCTGTTTACCATATGGGCACCTGACCCTCTAAGCAGAACATGCAGAGCCATCATTCATATCTTGGGGCTTTTTATTGATAAAGAAACAGAACATCTTGGGGTTTTTTATTGATAAAGAAACAGAATATTTGAAGGTCTGTCTTAAATAGGTGTTTTTCTATATGGACAGGCTTTATTTCTCCATAGGTGTACTTATGACTTATCTGGGGTGATTTAGATTTCTAGAACCAAGCAATGTCACAAAAGAAACAGCTCCTGACAAAAATATTGATAATATGAGGGGGTGTGTGAAGGCAGAGTTTTGGGCTGTGAGTGACCAGATATTGTATCCAGAGAAGCAAATTTTCTGAAGTATAGAAAAAGTATGTTACTTTCTTGTACTGTTCAGAAATCCTTTGGTATAGATCTTGGAGATCTTGGGCACAGAAACACCTTTCTTCTTCTGGAAATGTAGACATCTTGAAAGTATTAAAGAAAGTTTTCTGCCTAAGAAAGTCACAACATATTTTTTCATCCTATTTCCCCATTTAAATGAACTACATATTTATTGTGTGTGACAAACTCAGACTTGCCTGTTGGGATGTGACACTGGTGGTTGGGTTCTTTTCCTCAGGACTGAGATTGATGAGAGGGGCAGTTTTCTCTTGTTTGGACTTGGTTGCTTATTCTTTCCTTATCTATATTACATATACACAGAATACAAGGAGCTACATACACTAAGATAGAGAGGTGCAAAATGGATAATGAAGGATCTCTTCAAGGTCTTTATATATCTGTCCAATAATCAAATGTAAAAGTAAGTTATTTTTCTTAGTGATCCAATGACCCAATACCTGTGTGCTGCACTGCTGCATTCTTTATCCAATCACTCATTATTACCCAAAAACCCTTAGAAGAGGATGAAGAAGTAAGAAGAAGAAGAAAGGGACAACATCCTAAGTCCTCCATCTTGTCTCTTGTTTTCTAAAATAGCTTAAACTCTAAACTCTAATTTTCTCACCCAGTGACTAAAGAAAACTCTATCTACCTCACACACTCACATTCCCAGTTTCTCTACTTAACTTTAATAGCTGTCCCCATGGTGTTATGTGAAATTCAGTGCTCTCTTGGGTAGCAGAGCCAGGCACCACAGATAAGGGCACATATCCTGCACCTCTGACCCCAACACTTGCGCAACATGGAAAAAATTGACCGTTGCTGCCATGTAGTAGAACTTTTACACCACTCTGTGACTTTTTTTGCCTCTTGAACACCTTCTCCAAGCATTGAAGAACTATTTGACTTGGTTTGTAACTGAATTGAGAGAAAGCCAGAGATTTCTGCTATGCAGATCATTGCAGTGACTGTGAAATCACTGGTAATACCTGTTCTGTGAAGAGGTGATACAGGCAGAAGTCCTGCAGAGCCAGCCACTGGAGCCCATGGAAGAGCAGGACTGTGCTGCATGGGCTCGGTAAGCAGCACAGACCTGACAGGGTTCAGCTCAATTTCAATGGAAAACTCAGAGCATAAATCATGTGCAGTAGGTTTGGCTAGCAGCTCCCAGGTTGGACATGCTACATACTTGCACATGGACATATGGGCAAGCATATTTTTGCTGTGCTCCAAAGAAGCTGTGTCCGTCATTCCTGAGGCTCTGTGCAGGTAACCCAGCATATCCAGTCCTTTCTATGGTAGCTCCTGCAGTTTGAGCCTACCCAGCTCTCTGCATAGCACCTGGTCTGCCTGGAGAAAGCATGTAAACATCTCTCGCCTTCAGCAAGTAGGAAATGTCCCAAAGCACCTATTTTTACCAGAGTGGTGTTGCTATGTTACAGCTGAAACAAAGAGTAATTAGTAATTCATTGAAAAGATACAAGAAAAGAAATCATACAAAGGGGAGTCCTTGCCGCTATCTCACTTTCCTGATTCTTATCTCTTACTTCCTATTTCTGGCTTTTCATTTTGGACTTTGCAGCTCAGCTTCCTTTCGGCATTTCCCTTTGAATTTTTGCTTCTCATATAGCATTGTGCTTACGGCTTTTTGAAAAGGAAGCCTGGGAAAAGGTTGGATTGTTCAGGAATGTGCGGCAACGTATTTTTAGTTTAGGGACTGTCTTTTGAAAATTAGAAACAAGGGTCATGCATTAAATATTTTTCTATGTTTAAAGAGATATTAGTTCTTTCTGCTTATCTGGGCTCTATGCATTATACTGGATAGCAACAGTGTCCAGAACTCTTAAGTTCAGAAGAGTGGAGGTGAATATTTATCTAAAGAGTAAAATGAACAAAATCTATTAATCTAGTGAGGAGACTGTGCCCATATACCAGCACAGACTAATCATGTATCATGAAGTTTTGCCATTTCATGGGAATTTTAACAGGTGGGGTCAGACTTTTCAGAGGGCATAAATAACAACAGCAAGACTGTCTCACAGACTGCTTTTGCTCAAGAAATAGATTATTTATAAAAGAACTGGAAAAATGCTTCTCAGAAGTATTCAGCTGGAAACACAACTCACTGATATTAGATTGTGGGTTCCCTGTACAGCATGGAACCCAAGGGTTGAAACTTTTTCTGCTTCTAGAAGGAGTGCCAAACACTATATATGGTGATGTAATTATGATGTAAGCTGGCAAAAAGGCAATTTATGCTGTAAATTTGGAAAAAAAAGATAGCTCTGATCTGATCCAGAAGGTCTTCCACCTTTGAAATATATTTATACCACAAGTTAAGTAATGGTGGCTAATTTTTAGCTGTTGTTATCTAGGGAAGCTTCATTACTTCCCATTGCATCAATTTTCAGAGCTTAGATCAGGGTATTATAGGATTAAACTTTTCTCTGGAAAGGAAAGCGTAATGGATTCAACAGGTAAAACAACAGAGAAACATTAAAACCAAGGAAAGTGACATTGTATTTATTTTACTATTTAATCAATGGACAGTGTATGAAATCATAGTATCCTTATTTCCTCCATGATATTCATGCATAATCCAGACATTGATGTGATCATATTGTTTTCTTCCATTACATGTATTTTTTTAATTCATTGTAATAATTTACTTTGGCTTCTAGCTCCAAGCATAGGATACAGTTTCCATATTATTCCAAATAATATTGGCTAGTTGCTAGGGGAGTGTGCTGATTCCTTTTACATTTTCTTTTCCTCACCACATCTGTGTGTAATTTTTTTATTTATCATCTCTCTAGGACATTTTTCCTGTGAGAAACCCAAATGTGAAATGTAGCCCTTTCAGATCTAGTTTGGTGTTTGAGACAAGAAGCAATTCCCACAAATATTTACAGGATAGGATTTTACCAGCTGGCAGTTACTACCAGGCATAAATATCTAAGTATATGTGTGGATGGGTCTGCACACTACACATCATCTGTTATCTCCCCCGAGTGAGGGAGCTGGCATGAGTTTGAAGCGCAGGTGTGAATTGACTTAAGGGTGAGCCTTCCTGTTCCTTTCTGCTGCAGACCTGTGAAGTCTCATGTACCAACTGTGCAACGATCACTTTTGGCTATTTCACCCTTAGAAGCAGATCTGGCCAGGGCACTAAGAGGGTTACTGTCCTTAGCTGTGCTCCCTCTGATTGAACTTAGCATCTCTCTCCCAACGAGGAACTGCCCAGTGGGATTTACACTGGCTCTTCAACCCCACAGGTTACAGCCTGACCTATTAATATAAACCAACGTCAGTTTCAGTTGATGCTATGCCAGCAGACATGGGCAGTGGTTTACATTGTTCTGCTGACCTGAGAACTATGGAAGAAATATCTGGTTGTTGTTTTTTTTTAAACATTCTTTTGCAATATTTTAGTTGTCATGGGGTCAGCGGTAGGACATCTACTTCTAATTGATCTCACCATTTTAAACTTAAACTTGTGTTCCTCCTCTGGTTTTAGCTGCAATTTTCATTTCCATCTTAGAAGTGTTCCTTTCACTTCTTAGAGGATAGCTGCTTTGTATTTTGAAGATAAAGTTGTCTGCTACTAATTGAGCTAATTGCTGCCAGCTCATGCTGACCAATAGTACTTCCTTGGTTTATATCAGACCTCAGCCTAACAGTGTAATTATTTTTACTTTTTTTTTTTTCATTTACTTTTGATAAGTGTTAAACATACTAGGCCAGACCCTCCCCTCCTCCAAGTATGAGACCTTACCCAAATGCAACATACAGTGTGCTGATTTTCTACATCTTTACAAGACAAAAGAGTTAAGGATTTTGGTTTAGGGTTTATCAATTCACATTTACATTCATGAAGAAAAGGCTTTCCTTCTCTCCTGTATTTCTAGTCTAGTCCTGTGTTTTATTTGGCAACCTACTGGCAGAGTCCTTAGCCCACTTGAGAGACAGGATTCCTAAGTGACAAGCTGGTCATAAACAGTTCAGTTTGCTTTAGTTCCCACTAACTTCACTGGCAACAACTTTTGGTATTCAGAGATTTATATATGGCTAGCTTTATTCCTTTTTTCCTTTCCTGTAGGTTTTTTTAGTGCAGAAATTTTCTCTCCAGTGGCTCATCAGTTTCACTGGACTCCACTTATTTGCTGTTTCTTGTCAAGGCTCTGGCAGGATAAATATAGTCTAAGAGAGAAAACACGGGAAACTGAGATTTGTTTTCTTTTTATTTACATTGATTTCATTGAAGAGCAACATCAGAGTATCCCATAGAGTTTTTCAGAATAGAAGTGGTGTAAACAGGGGAGAATCAGCCCCCTGGATCTGTGTTAATGCTGTGCAGACAGTGCTGATGACGGATGGGGATTTCCCCTTTGGTTGTGAGGCTGGGGCAGCTCATTGCTCCTGAACTTCCAGTGTAAGATCCCACAAAATGATGGGTTTTGTCCAGTTTTTAGTTTTAGCAGTAATCTTTAATTCAATGTTTAATTAACCTCCATTTAATGAAATGTTTAATTCACCTCCACTTAAATACTGATTAAAAAGTACTATTTAAATGCAGGCAGAAAAAACTACTGAAAAATCTGAGCTTGGGTATTAAATTACATGATCTCATTTAATTCCCCCAAATAAACATCCACATCCCCTAAAAGAGTATGGCAAAGGTTTATTCTATTAAAGATTATTCTCTCAGCAGTAAGATGATTCAGTGTGATTTTCTTCTGGCCGTACAAGCTGTGATAGCAAGGCAGAGCTCTCCTGTCAGCAGTGTGCCCAGCATCAGAGCAATCCCTGTCCTGCAGGAAGGTATGCAACCTCCTCAGAGTTGATTGTTTTTTTACCTTTTTTTTTTTTTTTTACTCTTGGCAAACGTCCTTGAGCATTTGAAACGGATGTGAGAGAGTTTTTAGTCCTCATGCAAAACAACCAACTAAACATAACAGATTACATCAGCTCAGGCTTTTCAATTCCTGGATGGCAGCAGAGTGCTAATCCAACCTTCATCCTGGATTTCATAAACTGAAACAAGGGAGGCTGGCAGGAGCAGCGCTGCCGGATTGAGGAAGCTGACGACGGTGCAACATGTGGGCAACACACTTTATAAAGCTCATAAACTTGTAGGCTGATGTGTGCAGCTACCACTTTGGATCTGTACCGCTGCTTCCCTCGGCAAGAGGCACCAGCAGGCTGAGCACTGAGACCTGCTCTCTGGGATGGAACATTTACCCCTGCAAGACATGAAGGGCTTCCTGTTCCTCACACTCCTCCTGATGCCCGTGCACGCTGGAGCTGCTTGGAGTGCGAAATACGCAGTAGATTGTCCCGATGCCTGTGACAGTAACGCATGCAAAAGTACTGCGCGCTGTAAGCGAACGGTGCTGGATGACTGTGGCTGCTGCAGAGTGTGTGCAGCTGCTCTGGGGGAGACTTGCTATCGTACTGTCTCGGGTATGGATGGTGTCAAGTGTGGTCCTGGGCTGAAGTGCCAGTTTTACACTGAGGAGGATGACTTTGGTGATGAATTTGGTATCTGCAAAGGTAATGATATTCACTTTGTATGCACCCACTGTGGCAATTTGACAGCAACATACATGCAGAGTTTGCCTCTTGCTTAAAAAGTCTAAAATGGGATTTTTACAGCTCATCCCTTAGCCAAGAAAAAGGAGGGAAAATACCTGCTATCATTAGAAGATATTACATGTAGTGGGGCATATTTATTAATGTGACAATATTTTTTACACCTGGGGACACGTGTTAGGAAATATAGACCGGGTGTGCTTGGAGATGAGTTTTTTGACTGGGGCTTGAGAGAGCCAGGCATTAGTCCTGTTCTTTATGTTGGTTTGGTGAGTGGCTTTATATAAATTATAAAGACTTTAATCCTGTAAGAATCCAGGATCCTTGTCACAGGGTCCCTGCTGCAGCTGCACACTCCTGGAGGTGATGGTCCCTCTGGCACTGCCAGCTGCCTGCCCAGGGACCAGATGCTCACTCTGGGGTCTGGGGGATGGAGAAAGCAGAACTGCCTCAGTGCCTAGAGGCTTTGTCCTGTTTAATTTGGTCCTACCTTTGAGATGCTCAGTCATCCTAGGGTCAGGAGAGACAAACAGAAATCCTCTTCCCTAAAAGATGGCAACAACAGAACAGAAGCTGACTGTGAGATGAGCAGCCAGGCATTGCTTTCACTTTATTCCAGTTATGTTGCATACTGATTTCTTTAGTCAGAGGTTATAACCATATTTTTCATTTATGAGCTATTCTCACTCCATTTAAACAGGGTAATCTTTAAAAGGTGACAAGAAATTATATTCATAAGAAG
Source organism: Cyanistes caeruleus (assembly GCF_971803275.1). Lineage (NCBI taxonomy): Eukaryota > Metazoa > Chordata > Aves > Passeriformes > Paridae > Cyanistes > Cyanistes caeruleus. Next base: position 64,394,801 of record NC_141732.1, read on the forward strand.
AAGGGTTATTTTTTAAAAAAATAAACTGTTTAAAAAAAAGAGTTAGCAAAGCATGAATGCAGTGGGTTTTGCTGTGTTTGTGTACCACTTCAGTAAGTAGATACAGATAAGCCTTAGAATAACTTCCTTAAAAGTGGGAATATCTTGGCAGTTAAATATCAGGAGTATTAATAGACTCACTTAAAGGAATGACTTAGGACCTGATGCTGCAAAAATCATTTAGGCTGATTCACAAACAGCACACACTTATTTACCTTATTTAAAATAAATTCATGTGCATAGTTGAGTGTAAAACCAAAATTAGTACTTTATTGCAAAAGAGTAGAACTTACACATAAAGATTATATCTTTGGTGCACTCACCAGGAGATTTTACTGAGATAACTGACTGATCTTCAGTTTATTAGAAATTACCACAGTGCAAGATACTGCTTATAATTCTGTTAACAATTATTTTGAATTAGTGTGTACTTTTCACTTTCCTCATAGAAGTTTATTTGCAATAACACCCTTTGAATGGGAAAAAAGAAATTCTGTGGGACTTGAGATCCGAACAGATGAATCTTGGATGCTCTGTGGAAAATGTGAAGTAAGATGTTTGGATTTTTTACCAATCAGTCAGTTGAAAGACTCTCATTCATTTCAATAAAGCCATATCTTAACTTAGAACTGTAAATTGGTGTTTAAAGCTTCTATTCCCCATACATTTATTTCCACTAAATATTATTGATGTAATTTTGGAAGAAAGAATTATTTTTCTTTCTTCATCTCAGCTCTGAGATAGCACAATGTCTCTCTGGGGCCAGATACTGTTATTTCATATATGCATATGCAGATATGATACCAGGTCATTCACTCATTTTAATAACTTCCATGTTTGTAGTATTTGACAGATGCAGGATGGCTAAATTCTCTCTGGCTTCCTGTTAACAATTTACTTTGAAGTTCAGGAAAAATGATCTGAACTCTGTTCTTCAAGTTCTTCTAAAATGGGTCATATATATTCCAGAACAATATTTTATTTATTATTAGAAAAGTGCATCATACATGCATACATTATCAATAGCAATGTCATTATGGCCAGAAGCAATATATTTTGGTGCCCTTGCTTACATTAAAACACTGGGAGCTATCTGCAATTTATTTAGGAGCAGGATCCTGTTGAACAAAATCCTTCTAAAAGAAAAATTTACTCAGATCTCAGCTTCATGAAATCTGAAGAGCCCCATCAATTCCAGGATTGTTCCACACAAAGCCCTTGTTTCTATGCTGTTGTGCACAGCTTTGCATTCCACCTCTCGGCTGAGCACCTGCAGCAGGCAGACTGATGCTCCATGTAGTGTGTGCTCTTTGCTTGTCTCCCAGGGAGGATGTGCACGCAAGAACAGTTTTACTTGGGCAGGATTTTGTTTTTGTTTTATGTGGACAAGCGGTGGATCAAAGAGTGTTCTTCTTGGGAAGGGGAGTGTGCTGAGGCACTGTAAGATTCTCCATTCTGGGGTGACTCACTGCGCAGTCCATTTCAGGGAACTGATTGATCTAGGACTTTTCATTTATATGAGCATATTCATTTGATACACAGAGAATTGTAAAAGGTTGGCTATGCTACAGTGCATTAGCTTGATTTTCATATTGCCTTGGCTGTATGGCAAAGTTAAAAGTTTGCATTCATTCAAGCGGTGACTGGAAAAACTGAAAAGGGTCATTTTATTGTGGGGTGTTATATGCACAGAAACTATGTCTGGATCAGGAGGTCCCATAGCTGAAAAGGAGAGACAAAATGAGGAGAGAGGTATCGTCTGAATTTTGTGGAAACCTGGGCTAGGTGGTTCCTTGGTCCAGCCTGAATAGTCATTCATTTGCTGTCAGGAGGTGAATCAGGAGTTCTCCAGACCTTTCCATCTAAGGTGACCATGTACTTTGGGTTGGCAAGGACAGTCTGAACATAAAGGCCTTTCTCCTGGGATATCTCAAACCTCTCCTGGAAATGATCAGCTGTTTGTGGGTTTGGAAGAGGTGTGTTAGACGTGAATTTTCCTAATCTCTATCTCTTTAGCAATGTTTTTGGGAAGGTATCCCATTCAACAGCAAGGCAGAGGAGGACAAGGGCTGTACCCCATATTTTAAACCCTCTGGGAAGTTATATGACCCAGCATGTGATATGCATCAGCTATGGGACAGGGCAAATATCTTGTACCTGACTAAATTTTCTCTGGAAAACATTTGCTCTGCAAACATTTTCACTGCATTTGAGATGCAGTGTAGTGCTCCTCCACAAGCTTGCTCAGGGATGTGAGGTTTGAATTGGGGCATTATGTGAGCAGATGCAGCATAACCAGGGAGTTGCCTTAGTGCTAGAGATCCCTTCAGGGCATACACACTCTTCAGGCTGGAGATTCACTGAGCTGTCTGCCACAGGAAAGCAGAACTTTGCTGTCTGAGAAGGTGTTGGGTGGGAGGCTACTCCCCAGGACCCAGCAGCATCTCCAGATGGAGGGTGAGTTTGCTGGATAGCTCCTCAGGGTCAGGCTGCATCCCAGACTGCTGGCCCTGGCCACAGCAGCCGTGCACCAGCATCAGATCGCAGCTCTAAGTCTCGAAAGTCAGATAATACCATAGTGAACCATACAGTGAATTTAGGGAATTTCTGGAGTCATCTTCCTTTCTAAATTCAGTGCTAGTATTTTAATGAAATCTTCTATAATTGTATATTTACATATTCATATTGCCTGTAACTAAGGCAATTTAACATAAGAGTGCATTTAAATCTAAGGGTGTTTCAGAGAAGGCTTACCAGTAGCACATAGGAAATAAATTACAAGAAGTAAAATTATGTATATAAAATGTGTCAAGATTTGTCAATACTGGAAAACAGTTGTAAAAAGCAGTCAGCATGCTGAAATCCTGTAGCTAAGATCCAGCTGACCTCCACTCAGAGGTTTTCCACATTCAAGCAGAGCAGCTATTAAGACAGCAGCTGGCTTGGATTACTGAGAACTGCTTTGCTATGTATTTTTTTTTCCAGAGTGTCCCTATGGTAGCTATGGAATGGAATGCAGGAAAACCTGCAACTGTCCCTCTGGCATCTGTGACAGAGTAACAGGGAAGTGTTTGAAGTTCCCATTTTTTCAACTGTCTTCTTCAAAGCCTCCAAATCGAAGAAAAATATCTTCACATGCAGGTAAGACTTTGTGGGACAGTTGATTTTAGCAAAAAACACCTTGTACATGATCTACTACCACTCTGTGGTGAGTAAGTGTGAGTGTAGGTACTTTGGTGGAGCTGTGCAAACCATTAACAACACAAGGTAGGTTTATTTTTCTTATTCACAGCTTCCTTAACATGTGGCAAGGAATTAGGTGAGCTGTGACACATGGTAGAAACACTTTGAAATACTTTGCATCTGCTGCATGTGCTAGCAGTACATCACCTGAACAGTGGGAGGCTGTGCTAGGGTTTGCATCAGTCAGTTCAGGATTTCACTACATTGCATTTACTACTATTATCTAATATGTAGTAAAACCAACATTTTTTTACCCCCATGAGGACAGACCTCTATATGTTTTCAGGTGCCAGTAAATGGTTTTATTAAATGTTTTATTGTAATCACCTGTCACTATCTCTGGAAAAAGTTTTTTCTTTTACATTTTTATCTGAAGCTTGTAATAGATCTGTCCAGAATTAAAAAAAAAAGAAAAAGAAAAAAGAGTGTGAGAAGCTGGAGTGTTTTTGGTCCACCAAGAAAAGATCACTGAATTTTTTAAAGGTGGGATTAAAAATTTTTCCCTTTTTTCCCACCCGATGATACGGAGCTATGCTTTATGGAATGATGTTTAATCTAAATATAAACACAAACCAAAATAAATACAAATGTGTAGGAGTCAAAAAAGAAATAAAAAAAAAAAAAAATCAGAGATTTAATCCTAAGCCTACCGGGGATCTTTTATAGGGTTTCACCTAAATGTCTTTGGATTTCATTTCTTCTCCAGCTGCAGTTTGTGTGCAATTTTTGTTTTCTTCTGTTATATTAATGTGTATGGAGTTTACTGTTTTAATAAAAGATTTATCTTTCTCCCGTTCTCTGCTAAACGGAAATTAGATTGAAGCAAACCTCTGCATCTTATGCATATATCGCACTTAAAATAATCTCCACAAAACCTCTTACAAGATTGATCAGCCCTGATATTTTTCCATTTTTCTATATGATTGTGTTCTTTTGCTTTTCCTTGTTCTATTTATTACTGGAGGTGCCAAAATAATGATGGTGCTTGCTTTTTCTGTACCTAGCCTATATTCCAAATCTTACCAGACAGCCTATTTGCATCAATTCCTCCTCCTCTTTCCTCTTCCCCACTCATTTTTGGTCCCAAATTTTCTGCTACCTCAATGTTTAACTGCTTGACTTATCCCAGCCAGGATGAGCTATTCATGTGAGTGGAAACAAACTTATTTACTCTTGCAGAAGTTTCCCAATGACTTCTGCCCTCAGAAGTCTGTCACTGCTAGCAGACCAGGGATGCTGTGAGTAGTACTCCATGGGGTGGTCACGCAGGGTTCCATTTAAAAGTGCTCTTCAGAAGCAGCTATAGCATCTAAGTGATCTTCAGTGAATTAAAGCACCTGTAAATGCTTCTGCGTTTTAGACAGGCAAGTTTCTGACCCATATGCTTTATGAAGACCACTATCAAACGTAAAGGTGTCAGAGCATGGTCCTGTACATTGCAGTCTGACTCCTTCCATGGTCAAACAGTAGGGCAGTGGACAGCACACTTTGTTCCAGGCCAGCTAGCTGTGCCAAGAAACCTCAGCCACAGCTCAGGAATCAGCCTCAGCCAGGGACTGTTTCCAGTGGACAAACTGAATATCTTTTACCTATTTTTGGAGAGTAAGAGAGTTTCATGGCATGCACCAGGTTATTCCATGCCAGCTGGCCTCAGTCACAGAATAGCTGCAGGGAAGTTTAATTTACTGCTGTAGTTGTTGAGGGTATGTTGCTTTGTCCTGTGTCACACTGGAGTGAGTGTTACAGTCAGAACTGGAAACTGAAGTCAAATCATCAGCCCTATGCTTAAACTATTAGAAAACAGATATGACATCCCTTAATTTGGTAGATATCTTGCAACAAGGTAATTGGCAGTAATTTAAACTGCAAACATGTCAGTTAAGGATTTTTCAAAGTGTTTCTAAAACATTGCAGGAACATTTCTGCAGGACAATAATTTAAAGCTCTCACATTCATGAAATCCACCTCTATTTTTGTGTTTTTTTCAGACAATGACATGGCATCAGGGGATGGAAATTCTGTAAAAGAGGAATTCGTTAAAGAGAAAGTTATTCGCTCTCCAGTAATGAAATGGCTAAATCCTCGCTGATATTTACCTACACTTGTAAGACTTTCAAGTGAATGCATTTCTCACAGATTATTGGATATGCAACAACACACTTTAAAAACAAAGTAGATCTATAATGTATGAATATGTAATCTTTGAAGCTCAAATGTGACCTGTTTTTAATGAGAAAAATGTTTACTTAAAAATAGACTGTACAGTGTATATGACTTTTGATATTTGTTTTGATAAGTATTTGAACAGAGAAATGTATTGTGGCTTTTTGAATGTATAGTAATACTGAAAACCCAACATGATCATTTAAATAATGCCAGAGGCTGACTCTTGACAGCCTGAGGCTGGAAAAACTCTCACTGAATGAAGGGGACAGTTTGGGTGAGTGATACTATTGATGTGGAACCATCATGAAAGAAACACATATAAAAAACACCTCAGATTGAAGGGGGAACCCTGTTCAGTAACAATAATAACAACAAAAGCACAACAGTAAATTAAATAAACCAACATTAGTTGTTAACAGTTTTGTTGTTTTTGGAAGTTTGGTGACAATTCATCAGAGATAAATATGCCTTTCTTCAGAGAGAAAACACCCAGCATTTCAGTTTATACATTGTGAATAACTTTGGCAAGACACTGCAGACATATATTGTATTTAGTTGAATTTCTAAAGTTAAATTTTGTACAGAGAAACAGCAGATTGGTAAATTCTACCGATTTGTAGAAGGGGATCTGAAACAAAAGAAGCTGCTTATCGTTATTTAAATATATATGTTTCTATATGCCAGATAGTTGGTGTCACTAAGGTGACATCTGCATTTCTTTGGGAAGAGTGGTGAGAGGCCAGCAAAGGGACCTTCATGCTTTCCATCTTCACTGCTGGCTATGGCCCAGATGTGACTCAAAAGGAATTTATTTGATCCAGGGAAGACTTGGACCCTCAGCAAGGGATAGTGCAGCCACAGACTCTACAGTATTTTGGTACCCAGTCCTTTGTCTCTCAATTGCATGAGCAAGTGGTCCCATTTCAGCCAGGAGAAAAACTTCCACGTGTTAGAGTGTTGCAGTAATGGGCAATCCCACATTCAGTCTAAGCTGGATGATATACATGTAAATCAAAAATCACCACTGAGAAAGGCTTTTTAATATGTCTGAAAACAACCAAATCCACAGATAATGAAAATTGACTTGTCAGAGTGAACCTGGATGCCATGAGTTTAGGAATGGCCTTTTAACACAGAGCACTCTCATTGGAGGTGTGGCTTGATTTTAACATTTCCTTTGAAATCAGCCTGAACTTTGACAATGACTGCAATGAAAGAAGGAACACACAGTAGAGCACCCATAGCTCAGGATCCGAAACATTCTTTCAAAACTATGAACAACTGAAATTCCCATGCCCTTCAAGGGATCCAAAGTCAGTATCTGTGAATGCAGGATGCATTCACCTGGGAAAGCAGACACGAATTATGCTCATCTGCAACAAGAGGATGATGACAGCAATAGACATCCAAATGTCAGGATGAAGGTGCAGGTTCTCTTGCCATGAAAACTGGAGACATACAAACATAAATCTCAAACTAGCATAACACCACATTTTAAGCTGTATTGAATGTTAGGGTCTGAGAGGGAATAATGTTACCCTGGGCTATTTGCTAGCAAGTGAATTGATTCTAATCTACTGATATCAGAAATAATTTTTTTCTTGATTTCAGTGAGAGCAGGATCAAACCCACGGTCTTCCAGCAGACTGATGAGAAATATTTAAAGAATGTAGTAAATACTGCATACATTATTAATATTTTGCAATAGTGTCATAAATGACATTACAAGTTCTTGAATGTAAATCGGATAAGTCAGTTGGTTTTAAAGAGTGTAATATTATTATTGTTCAATAAAAGAAAAACAACTGAAAGCATCACTGTCTATTGTGTCTATCTATTAATGACAGAGTAAATCTGCTGGTGATGGTACAGCCATTGTGCATGCAGATTAGGTAAACTTTTGCTCTCAGATCCACAGAAACAGTTTCACAATGCCTGTATCTATTTCAGCAAATTGCCGGGACCATTCATGATTGCAGAAAATGAGTGGTGTCCCACTTACAGAAATATGGATGCTAGCTATGAAGCAGGGAGCACAGTGTCTGTGGAATAGCGGGCCACGTAATTTTCTCAGTCTCACCTGAGAAAGTGGCCTGGGAAATCATAAGGAGGAATTAAAACAATCCTCAGAGACAGAAAGCAGCCTTGCAGGTGCTGTTTGTCAGTTTCTTGTTTTCTTGCAAGAGAAGGTTGAGGGGTGGTGAACCCCACTGACCAATGATGGTGATGTGTTAGTTTACTAACCAATAAGAGTTTTACTTTTCTGTACTTTCACGTATCGGTCTATAAAAAAGATCTGAGGTAATAAACCGAGAGAAAATTCTCCACTTTGACTCCACAAGAGAGTCTGTGTCATTCTTCTCGCCGTTCCCAATAGAGCAACACAGAAAGATTTGTGTCCACACCAGCTTCAAAACAATGTGGCTGTATCCTAGCTGCCTACTTGGAACAGCCACTCTTTGGCCAGTCCTACTAGAGGAAGGATTTGGAAGTTGTCTTTTCTTCTTAGCCTGGCCATCACCGTGCCGGGGACTATTGAGCTCTAGGGCAGAGCCTGCAACTCCTTGATACTCTTTCATTTATCATAAAGGAATAACGTCTGAATCCACAACTGGCGAGTCAGGAGAAAGGAGGAGATGGAGAGGCGTGCCTTGAAAACATTTTTGGATGATTTTTACTCTTTTTCATCAAATTTATAAAACATTTTTGCATCTCTTCAGCTGCTTCAGTGACAGTTTGTTGCACACAAAACAGATTTCAGGATGAAGTTACAGTATTTCATCCTTTTATTTTATCCTTTGTCCATTGAACAACATTTATCTGTTGCTATCAGTGACAATGGGACTACAACAGGATAAGAAGTAATACAAATGATCATAGAGCCATAGAATAGTAGAATTGTTTAGGTTGAAAAGACCTTTAAGATCATTTGAGTCCTAGCTGTTAACCTGACACTCAAATCCACTACTACTCCTCAAAAGCCACGAGATAGTGCATCACAGGACATGGTCTTGTTAACTAGTAATTAATCTGTTTTTAGTGGGGTCATACACTACTTCCAGTATGAATATATTTGGCAAATAGGTCTCATCTCTGGAAGGCAGCTGTTACTTTCCCAGTTACTGAACTATAAGCTATATAATATATGCAATGACTCTCACTCTTTATCTAATGTGTGATGACACTGATAAGAACTGTGCTTTAATGCAGTTTGTATTACAGTCTGTATTATAGGATGTTGCAGGCATCATTACAGTTCAAACAATAAATAGTTAAATGTTTTAGAAGAGTGTCTGCAATACACAGAATAGAGAAGCCTGAAATATTCTCAGATGTATTTCACCCACAATTCAAATAGTACGTAAGACATATGTTTCCAGTGTAGATCAACTTTTAATGAAAAACAGCCTTATCAACATCAACGGTGAGAAACATTTTTAATGTACTCCAATGGATGATTTTATTATGTAAAACATTCACACTTGTGAGATATATCACTGCCTAATCACTATAGTGTGATTAACAATATGAATTTGCCACTCTGACATGCTAGGACACAGATATTGGAATAAACACATAAAAGTACATATTTTTAATTAGAATATATTTATTGTTACCTCTGTACATGCTTGCTTTCTATTTAAATGTACTGTCAGGTCACAGCAGCACTCTGAAAATATTTCCTGACACCTGCAAAATTGGTAAATATTTCCTGTTCTTGTTGTGTCTGCCAAAACTAGGAATTTCACAATTTGGACTGACAACTTTACAGACATCATGTTCTTCACTTTGGCCCATATTAATGTGGTTTTCACTAGGGTTTGTGAGTGTCCAAGGAAACTGGGTCTGACAAAACTGGTGTTCAGCCTTTCTTTCCTCTTCCAAAGGTGGTACCATCTATCTTCTGGGTGGCCAGAGACCACGCACAACAATTACTTGGCTTAATTATTTCAGGATGGGTGAGTTTAGCAGTTAAATAGGTGTTAAAATAGCAAGACATCCAAATGCTGAAGTATTCCTTCCCCTCTCCTTTGCAGCAGCTGCCAGTGACCCCTGTACATGTGCTGAGTGCCTCAGTCGTGGCTGAGTGGTTGTTTGGCACCCATGCCTGCAGAGCCTGGCTTTTCTGCAGGCACCAGCAGGGATCCAGCCACAGTCCTGGCAGCCCCATGGCCCTGAGCTGCCTTCCTGGCCCTGCAAAACGCTTTGTGTAAACAAACAAACTTGTGTTTGGAGCAAGAAAAAGACAGAGATTTCCTTAACTTTATTAGAACATGGTGCTCCTAATCCTCCCTGATCCTTTTCCATCCACTGTGCTTCCAAAGAAGTTGCACCTCAGATTCATGTGCTTGTTCCCTTCCTACTTTTGAAAGCTATCAGGTAAAATCCCAGCTGAAGCTAAGGGCAGCTGTTGATTATGAATGAGCTTATCTTCACTATTCTAAGGAGATACAGATTAATTTTTCAAAAGATGACATAATGCAGTTTTTCTGCTCTGCAAACACCGAGCCTAACTAAAGTGTTTTTTGATAAACTGGAACAACTGAAATCCTATGAGCATTACTTGAAAATATCTTTCTTTCTCACAAGAGAAACATCTATTTTTGAAGAACAAATAATGCTTTGGAATGCCATTGAAATCCAAACACAATATTAGTATGTTCCTGAAAAAAAAGGTACAATGCTGCGGGAGAATGCACCAGAGCCATTGCAGCTGTATCACACTTTCCTGTTTGTTATTTTTAGTTTTCCATTCCTGCTCTTTATTTTGGGCTTTGCTTTACTTCCTATGTAGCTTCCCCTTAACTGCTGTATCGTTCTGTCTTACATATTTCAGGCATTTGGCTCGCTCTCCTTTTTTTCCTCCTTTTATTATTTTTTTTTCTTCAAAGGAAACCCAAGAAGTGCTGTCCAGATTCAGGAAGTCATGTTTCTCTTGGCAGTGTCTGAGTTCTTGGTTTTCTAAAGGCATTTAGGAAATTTACATCTCTAGTTTTCAGCTTTTAACATACCCAGGCCTCATAAGCATAAGAAAAGAGTAACACCTAAGAAAACTCAAGCCTGTTCTTTAGGCAACTATGTCCTGATCTTTCCACCTGGGAAAATGAGTACCCAGTCTCACCTTAACTTCCCAGTCTGGCATTTAATTAAAAAAGGAACATAAATGGGCTCTGGTGAAAAAAAAAAAAAAAAATCATAAAAAAATCATAAATATCATAAAGAAATTTTGTGTCTTTCCCCCCCTTTGTTAATATGTTGATGTATTTCTAATCTTGTAGGGCCAAGTAATTTGCCACAGAACAGAGGATGTTTTCACCTGTTAAAGATGTACCACAAATTTTGTGTAATGGCTGAATGCTTTGCTAGAGGCCTAGGACCTATCTGCAAAGAATTAATTAGGAACCTCATCTGATGCTTAAAAACATACAAAGATTTTTGTGGAAAATTTTTGCTTACTCCACAATAAACTTCTCTAGGGGGACATGCACTTCCTTGCATGTGTGCACACAGAAATCAGCTACCATGAGCTCAGTCTAAGAGATGGTGTTAAAAAGCCCAAATCAAATCCTTGAGCACATTGAAATTGATGCCATGATTCCCAGCTGAGGCTGTGAGCTTGGGGCTGGCAATATTGACACTGTCTAACACAAAGTACAAAACCAAACATAGTGAACAGCAAAGTATCTGTTACCCTTCCCTAATTCTTTCACTTCTCTTCTTTACAAAGGCTCTTCAAATTGCTGAAATTTGGCTGTGGCCATGTCAAGCAACAACCTCTAGCTTCCCCTGGCCAGTATGAGAGCTGGCACTGCCATCCACAGCACTTTACCACCACCACAACTAGCTTAAAGCAACCAATAAAGCAATGTTTGATGAAATCTATGCACAAATGCCCTGGACATTATTTAAGTTAATAAGGTCAGCATAAATTATCTTAAATAATTATCAAGGCTTTAACAGTAATTACCAGGTACCCACAAAAGATGCTCTGTCAGTCTCTTCCAAAAACAGACAGTGGAAAGAAAATATAATAGAAGGCTCATGAGTAAAGGACAGGGAGACATCACTCACTGAATAATGTCATAGGCAAACCAGATTTAATGTGGGCAAATTATTAGAATTTACTAACAATAAAAAAAACAGTAAAAAATCAGGACAGTGAAATATAAAACAAATCTTAAAAAACTCCTTCTCTCTCTCTTTCTTGGGTGCTACCTCCTCTCTGCAGCTGTGCAGGGTGACAGGAAGTAGAGGTTATTCTCAGTTCATCACACATTGTTCCTGCTGCTGCTTAGGGAGAGGAGTCCTTTCCCTGCTCCAGTGTGGGGTCCCTCCCATGGGAGACAGTTCTCCATGAACTTCTGCAGCCTGAGTCACTCCCTTGGGCTATAGTTCTTCAGGAAATACTCCAGTGTGGGTCCCTTTCCACAGTGCACAGTCCTTCAGGTACAATCTGCTCCAGTGTGGGTTCCCTGCAGAGTCACAAGTCCTACCAGGAAACCTGCTCCAGCTTGGACTCCTGTCTCTGTGGTGGGTAGGTTCCTGCTGGGACCCTGCTCCAGCACGGGCTTCTCCCAGGGTCACAGCCTCCTCTTAGGCATCCTCCAGCTCCAGCATGGGTCTCCTCCATGGGCTGCAGGTGGATCTCTGCATCCCCAGGGACCTTCATGGGCACAGCAGCCTCACCATGGTCTGCACCACTGGCTGAAGGGAAATCTCAGCTCTGGACCCTGGAATATCTCCTGTCTCTCCTTCTGCAATGACCTTGATGTCTGCAGGGTTGTTCCTCTCACATATTTTCACTCTCTTTTTCTCTGGGTGCAATTACATCTGCACAATAACTTTTTTTCCTTTTTAAATAAGTTATTTTTTCACTATGTTAATGTGGTGTTATTATCTTCTCTGATGTGCTTAGTCTTGGCCAGTGGTGGGTCCAGTCTGTGCCCAGCTGGCATTGGCTCTGTTGAACACTGTTGAACTTCTGTCAGCTTCTCACAGAAGTCACTCTACCAAAACCTGGCCACACAAAAGCGATACAGCAACACAGACTACACCTGGGTCCAGATCTCTCCCTAGTCCTGAAGATGTTCAAATTTGTAGGTAGCTTTGCTTTGTCTTGGAAAAGTAGCTAAGTAGATAGTCATAGTGTGGTGGCTGTTTTCTACTGATCTCCAGGGTGGACACATAAAAAGGAGATGGTGAGATCAGCCTCAGCTGATTCAAGTGCACAAATACTGGGACACTTGGAACTTGATGTTTTCACATAAGAAGTACATGGCAGCTGATCTCAACCCTTACATGTGATAAGGTAGAATCATTATCCAGTGCTGCAGTAAGAATGTAACATGAGGGTGAAATGCTAAATTGGTTCAGGCTGAAAATTCTTCTAGCCCAATATGTTCTTCATAATGACCCTTAGCTCCCTAACTGCCATCAAACTGGCAGTCTTTTTGTCAGGACTTCCTTGGCATCTGGCAGCTCTTTCTAGTGACCAAGTCTATAATAATAACAAGACTGTACTTCTGTGCTTCTAACCATGCTGGCAGCAGAGATACCTGTGCTGTGCTGAAAGACTCATCTGTGAAGTTGTTGGGCAGACCCCAGTTTAGTCACTTCTTGAACTTGTCCACCTGGAGCTTCCAGTTTCTTTTAGACTGAAATAAGATGAATACTTTGAAACTCATGGCTTTCTATTATAGCAAGCAATTTTTAAAGAAGCACCATCCAACCTTAAGCCCTGGGCCCACAGAGTTAATTTCCTGACTTAAGCCATGTGAGCCCCACAGCTGCTCACAGCACAATAGCAAATTCAGCTGTGGAGTTTGTACTTCTCTTTACACAGTCATAGAATGGTTTAGGCTGAAAGGAACCTTAAAGACCACACAGTTCCAATCACCCTGCCATGGGCAGGGACACCTTACACCAGATCACATTGCTTAGTGCCCCATGTAACCTGGTCTTGAATACTTCCAGTGATGGAGCATTCACAGCTTCTCAGAGCTTCTCAGTGCCTAACCACTGTCACAGTAAAAATCTCTTCCTAATATCCAATTGAAACTGACTTTGTTTCAGTTTAAAGCAGCTCACCTTTGTCTTGTCACTGCATGCCCTGTCTCTATCTTTCTTGTAGGTACTGGAAGGCTTATGCTCCCTTTATGTACCTAAAGGAGTTGCCACCATTGCCATATGCCTGGGCTCACCTCAGCCAGGCTGTACCTACCCTGCTCCAAACCCCATTCCCTGGATGCCTTTGCAGGGTGGTAGGTATGAAACAGGCCTTTCCACCCACTTAAATTTAAGCAGTTTTTAAAAAAACTTTTTTTCCTGTTCCTTAGATTCTTAACTAAAGTTTACTGTGAAGTTTTGCACTAGTCCCAGTAATGGAAGGAGGAGGAGTAGATCAGACTCAAAAGTCTGTTGAAAGGTTGCATTTCAGGGGCAGGCTGTACTGCTGCAATCACATGTGACTTGGCAGTGGCTGGAATTAGCAGGAGAGGAGAGGCCGAAGACCTTATTTCTCCAATTAAGCTTGAGCCTATAATCAGCTCACCGGCCATGCACTGTCCTCTTTTACCATACACTGGATAAGTTCCCAGGACACCTGATTTCCTAATTGCCAAAAATAGCTCTCTTTGCTGAGTGGTGTGAATAACCTGGGTCCACGTGTAAGTTTCTGCCTGTTCCATGTGCTTTTATGTTGCAAAGGTCTGGTCTATAAAAGCTCTAGAGTGGCTCATTTCCTTATTTATGCTTTTGAGCATTTGAATGGAGAGACCAGTTCTTACCTTTGTGACATTTCCCCCCTTATCATACTGAGACAAGGAGAAAGTGAAGAACTGAGAAGCAGTGAAGAAAGTGAGAACCATAGTGTGTTATATTCAGTTGTATTCAAACTTGTTTGTTTCACCAGGACATGACTTCTGTATTACACATGGAAATTGGAGGAAAAAAGTAGATACAATACATAAAATATCTAAACAAACATTTTACTTTTCTGCAGTATCTGCCATTTTTCTTTTCTGGTTGGGTTTGTAGAGCCTAAAAACTTTTGACTGAATCCTACTTTCAGTGAAGGAAATAGTAAAGAATTCTGTGACTGGACAAAAAATGGGAGTCATAGGATGCCTGCAGAGTATGAAACTGTGCAGGAAAGTATGAAACTTCATATGCTCTTTAGTAGCAGAGCAGGAGTCACTGCAAGAAAAGCAAACATAAAACCAGGGCTAAGCATTCAATGGACAGAAATGCCATTGCATTCATCTGTATTTTTTTGTGTTTATTAGTTGGATGTTCTTTACTTTCCTGCATGCATGTGAAAACCCTTACTGAACTTTCCCAATTTTTCATCCATCTCTGCTCTCTGGAATGCTTTGGATTTGCAGCCAGGTCTTTGTTGTGAGTAAGCAGTAAGGTCTGTCCATTATCTTGTACAGAGAAAAGAGTTGGTGTTCTTTTTAATGAATCAAAATATGTGTTCTCTATTTAAAAAACACAATATATCCTCACTCCCTGTAAACAATCTGACCTTCAGGTGGAATGCAGCCAGAGGGGCTATAAATAGCACCCTTAGTAAAAGAGGACACAGAAGCATTGAGAATTTAGCTGGCAGTGCTCGCATGGAGGAATAGCAGATGAGCTACCTATATATTTTGTGCTCTGAAAAGCTCAGATGCAATATCTGTAGGAACTTAATTGAATCTGTGCTAGGCAGGTAGGAATATTTTTCTCCTGTAAACAACAACAGTTGTTTATTACAAAACTTTTTGCCACTATGTGTTGCTTCCTCCACTGTTTCACAACATATCCTGCAGTCTTTAGTGTGCTCCCATGGCTGCACTCACAGACAGAAAGGCACTATAACCTGAGGGCAGCAAACAGAGGGAAGAGGAGGCCAAAGGTCCCACCTAGGACCCCACTGGTACTCCACTGAAGCGCGGGCTCACACCAGCTGTTGTGGCTACCAGACTAGCGACCTACCTATTGCATCATCTTTCTTCATGTGGTGCTTTCTAAACATTTGCAAGGCACACCTTCAGGTATCCTGTGGTTTAATATGAAGGGGAATGTCAATTAGCTTGATTTCTCATTGCTCTAGGTATGGGAAAACTTGATTACAGTGTGTACTTTTTCTGTATCCTAGAGCCTAACAATTTTAATGAAGAAGCTCTGAGCATGAGACTGCTGCAATTTATTTACTCATCAGAGCTCTGCAAGTTTGTTCAACAGTCATGAACGGCTTCTCCGTCTCTGGACAAATGTTTGCTTCCAGAAGGCTTGTGCATCTTTACAACCATTTCTCCAGAAAGACTCATGTGAAAATATTTTTATTTACACAGGTATTTTGAGAACCAGCATTTTCTCATACAAGTATGTTTGTATGTAAGACAGATGGTGCACATAAACTATACTGACTGTCATCTGCAATTAAATTTTATTAATTTCTCAAGGAATATAAATTAAATCATAGGAAGATCATCTCCATAGCCCCTGCCCACATACCTCTTTGAACCTGCTGGAACTGTAGAAGAATAGAAGTTCAGAAGGACAGGTAATTCCAGTATCAGTTCCTGTTATAGATATCAGACATGCTGTAAAAAACACTGTATGTCCTAGGTTTTATTTTATTTCCCAAACTCATTTCAGTGGCATGTAAATGTGGAAGTCCTGCTTCCCTCCTCAAAACCAGGCCCTCTTCTCTTACAATGCAAACAACATCCTTCGCATCAGAATGAAACTGAATAGACAGACCATCAAAGCTGTGTAAAAGCACCAGCTGCCCGGACACATACCAGGACAGCAAAACTATTTACCCCAGGAGCCTTTCAGAGGATTCAGGTCAATTCCATTGTATGTGGAGTTGACTCACATAACTTTGAGACCTCATTGTCCCTTTCCCTCTCTGCTTCCCTCCTTTTGTTTCATGCCATTGTTTCTAGGTAGACATTAAAATGCTCTGGGACAAAGACCATGTCTTCCTGTGAGCTTACACAAAGTTAAGTACAAAGAAGTCCCAGTACCGTGTGGGACTGTGCAGCCCCACATTGCTTGGAGAAAACCACACACATAAAGAGCCAGGCAGCTAATCATGCACATGTGCAAACACCTTGACTTCAAATGCTGGCTATGGCTAACATGCACAGTGATGTGTCACACCTGTAACTCACAACATAAGTTCAATATCCCTGATGCTCCCTCTATGACTCTAAGGCGTAAGTTACACAGAAGGAGAATCTTCATATGTGTAACTTCATATGTGGACAACATGCAGGTCGCCCAGAGAGCTGTGGATGCTGCATCCCTGAAAGCGTCCAGGTTGTATGGGGCTTTGAAAGACATCATCCTTAGGCTGCCTTCAAACAAAACCATTCTGTGATTCTAACTATAACTATAAAATATAACATACCATATACCACTGTCTCTATTAAAGTGGTTCTTTGAGTTCCTATTTAGCACTCTCTTCTTGAGCCTTGCTAGGCTAAAACATATTCAGCCACACTACTGTGCTAATTGATTTCCTCCTGACAGCATTATTTTCCTAATTATTATTATAAAATTAAAATATTTTCTAATTCTTACTATAAAAAGTTCTTCAATATATTTTATCACCACAGATATTTTTCCAGGCTGCAGTTAAAAGTTATCTCTCAAGCAAAGCATGTTTCATTCTCCAAATCTATAAGACAAAATGACTTCTCATTCTAAAACCTGCTATCTATTCCTTTTCCCACAAAACAGGTTTAAATCATTTTCTTTAATTACACTTATAATGTTTACTTCTTTATACTATTTCTGCATTTCAGTTCTTCTTGAAAGGGTAAGTTTCCTTCCATGATTTGGAACATGCAAGAAGAAAAACAGAAATAGAAGAAATATTGAGCCAGTGTTGAGAGCTGTGAAGCTTTTAGCATTATGGTGCAATTACTATGTTCTATACTTGTGATTAAAAGAAATAGCCATATTTATTCCTTGTATAATGATCACATCCTTATCTCTAAAGCACATTTCCCTTTCCTGTTTAAAAAGGAAGAACGTGAGACCCAATGTACCTAGGTAATATAGCCAGGGTTACCCACCAGATGGGGAGAGGTGGAAACAGGTTCAGGTCTCCTGCTAATCCTTGAGGCATTGAAAGTCATTTGTCACTCTATGATCTAAGCTTATGCCTTGGGATTTTCCCCATGAGGATGAATATTCTGTTTCTGAAGTGCCTCCCCAATAACTGCTTAGAGAAGGGCAAGTGTGATTTCAAACATGGGTGTAGAGGCTGCAAGGATGAATCCCTTGAACACGGTGCCAGGTTTCCAAGCAGCAGCTCAAAACATCTTCAGAGTTTTTCCTTGCCATCATACCTTCATGAAAGGTAAATATTTTTTCTTTTGATCTGCACACTTAGCACTTTCAAATGTTTTCATCAGCCATAGTGTGCTGTCTTCTTGCTTGAAAGCAATGATTCAGTCAAAAGTTATATTTGAAAAATAGTTTTTTACTAATAAAGCATCTTTCAAAAAAAGCCAGAAATCATGTTTAAACTCACTCACTACCAGTGGTACAGGAAAAGCTCTCTATGCTTGAGAATTTTATTTACCACTTTTTTATTAAAATGAGGCATTGTTTTCAGAAAAGGACTTTCTTTGTGCCTTGCAAGTTGGAATTTTAAATTCCAAACACTGAGAGTATTCCTGAGTTTGGGAGAACAGGCCTTGCCATTGAATTCACACAGACACTCAAACTTCTAGGGAGAAATAAAAGCAAGGAAACATAAATCAAAATGAAAGAGCAAACCATAAACCTACACTCAGCAGTGCTTACTGAAAAGCAGTGGCTCATCGTGTCTATCAGATTGTGCCTTACTCAGATCCTGTCTATCTCATTACTTCTCTCCACCTTGGTTTCCTTTTTTTCTCTCATTCCCCAAGGTGTGACTTCTCTTCTAGCGTTTTGGTCCACTACCCAGCTGTGTCTCACTTATCTCTGGCACACTTCTTGCTGAGTGCTACATACTTCCTATGCCTTGTCCAGGCATCTCAGTCACAGCCCTCTTGAAAATGTTTTGGGTAGACTCATATGGGCAGTGTGGAGGTTACCCTCAAGACCTGTCAATGCAGACCTGCAGTTGTGGTCCTTCCTTGGCTGGAGGTGCCATCTCTGAGAGCCAGCATAAGCATAAACAGTAATACTCTTGCATGTACAGATTAGGGGAGCAACTATCCATGGAAGCAGCCTTGCAGCTGGCTGGCTCCTTCAGAAGTTTGTTCCTCTTGCTGACAATCTGAATCCATTTCTTTAGACAAAGCAGGCACTGGGGGACAAGTGGGGCTCACCCATCATCTACAGCTGTGCAGCACCAGCAGTGCATGGTGCACCTACACTATTGGGCTATCTGCTTGCAAAAGACTTTCTCTTCTGGCAATACTGGCAACATCTCTTCACCTGAGCAAGAAATTACTTTTGTTGGCACTGCCTAAACCAGTTCAGAGTGGAAGAAACTTCCCTGACAGGAGACTCCTTTTCCAGAATAAATTCATAGCCACTAAGGCTTTTCTTGGCAATTTTCTTCAGATTCACAGCCAACACTAGCATGATGCATCAGCCTGCTGTGGAGTGACAATTTGTTCAAATCATAATGTCAAAGAACCCTGATTCCAAGGGAAAGAGCCAAGTGCTCTTGTTCTCATCTTGTTAAAAAAGAAGTAATTTCTCTTCCTGAGTAAACTTTATTAGGATTATGCTTATAGTCAACCACCTGAAAATTTCACCATTGGCTGAAAAAATGTTGCTTAGCTCTTGCTGATTTAAATCTCTTATTTAAATACAATTTTACTGGATGGAATCTGAGGAATTAAAAATGCAGTGCAAGAAAGCAGGTGGAATCAAATAAAGAATTGACAAATAATGCAAGCTGGACAATTGTGAGAATTACTGTGTTGAGTTTTTTCCTTAGGGCAATAGCAAAATGCTTTGGGAATATTGTAGGTTTGGATATTGGTTAATATTTCTTTTAAATTGAAATTGTAGCTTGGTAAATTTCATGTAAAATCCGTATAAAAAAGTAATGAAGAAACATACCTCTTTTTATCATGTCATAATTCACTATAACTGCAAATAAGCACTTTGTACTTTAAAATGAAGTTCTCTAAGTAAAATCATTACTTATTACACATTAAATAATATGAGTAAAATCTATAAGTGAAATTGTTATGATAACATATTATGTTGTTGGTACTTCTTTTTTTTACTAATAACTATTGACACCTATATTATTCTTCATTTACTCCAGAATGTTTTTGGTAACATTAACGAGTGATTTTTGGTTATCCTAACAATGGATAACTATTTAATTCTGGTGGAAAAAGAGGACAATAAATAAAGGCTTTTCTGTTTCCCTTTTCATTTGCTTTTTTTGTGTGGGCAGAAAGAGTTTAAAATTTTGTATTCTGAACCAAAAATTATTGTAAAATGACATTGGCACCAATACCTGAAAAATGCCAGAGAAAAACATAGCTTAGGAAAAGAAAGAATAAATATTTTTTAAGAGGAGAGATAGTGGGGTTTTATGTTTTAAAAATGTACTCTCTGTGGTAGACCTCACTGGCTGTGAGCTCAGTTCTCCCATGAGATCAGCTTTCTGACTGTTGTATTTAAATTTATGGATATAAGTAATACCGCAAGCTCTATTTCATTGTGTAGCTTTTAAAACATTTGGAAATTTCCCTGGATAAAATGTGAGTGAAATTCATGGGATTCTGTAACCACCTCTGGAATAAATGGAGAGCCTGTCTGCATACAATCACTCCCATTTCTTGTTAGTCTTCTGATTGCCGTGAGTCAGCTCTCATTAACCAAGTATGTAATCAGAGGACATCATCACAGCTGAAATATCTTCAGGACCTAGACTCTACTACAACTCTGTTACATTTTCTTAACTAAAAGGTAGATCAAAAGGATTTGGAAATGCCATTTGAATGCTCACACAACCAGGTCTCCTGGAGACATTCCTGGGGGCCTGTGATCCTGTCACTGGAGTTCCTCTTTCCTCTTTATGATCACAGAGTCACAGGGTTTGAGCAGTCTCAGTGAGACCAGGCTGCCTCCAAGCTGACATTAGACAATGTGTTAGACTGTCTTGGCCAGCAAGACAGTAGCTCAAGTATTTACACTTGCCCCAGCCTAAATTTATCTTCAAATCAATCAGATTATCATACTAAGGGATGCTGCTCTCTGTTTGCAAACAGAACAGCAGGCAGGAGATATGTACATTTCATAGGCAGGCATTTGCATAACTATAATCCCATTTGTGTAATTGACCTCTCAAATAAAAAAATAGACATTTTAATTGCAAAACTGGTATCTTGTTCAGGAATCTAGGACAGTGTATAGGCCTACCTAAGGCTGACCTGTGTTTGTATCCTGCCTCTTCAAAGGCAGAATGTATCTGCCCTTCCTTGAAACAGTGGCTGAGCCCTCAGAGCATTCACTGCACAATCCAGTGACAATCTGTACCCACTGTGTGTTGGGTGCCTCTGTGAGCTTGAGTTCAGTGGTAGATCACACCTAAACCACACACAGTGCTAAAACACCCTGAGAAGGCAAAAAGCTGCCGAGGCAAGAAGGGGATGCAGATGCAGTACAAGGGTTCTGAGCAGGGCTTACCTCATCAAAAGGAGATATGCTGCAAACACCGTGAGTCTAGACTAAGAGAGCTTAACAGTGTGGCCAGTTAGTGTGTGCTAGTGCCAAAGTGACACAGGGCTGTCTTGCCAGCCACAAAGCTGTGATTGACCTCATGCAGCCTTGCCTGGAGGGGCAGGTTGGACTCCTGCCCTCCAGTGTCCCCTCTGACTACCACCTGCACAATTCTTATTTAGAGTGCTCACACCGTTTTAAAGTCATTTGCTTTCCTTCTAAACTCTACAATTGTAAACCCAGGTCATTCACAACTGTGATGCACAGTGATCTGACCCACCCTGGTGTTCTCTAGAGATTGAGAGGAATTCTCTCAAAGAGCTTATCATTCTCTATAAAGTATGTAGGGAGTCTATGGAGTCTACGGAGAACAGATCACAGAGTCACAGAATTGCAGAATCACAGAATATTCTGGGTTGAAAGGGACCCACAAAAATCAGTGGATTTCTACACTGCACTTGTGTGAGTTAAGGGAGGTGAACACTACCTCAGTCTTTCAGCTGAGATAAATACCACAGCATTCTTCTGGACCCCGTGTTAAAATAGTATTTATAGCTACATACATTTTAGATATAATGACCCATAACACAGCACCAAAGAAGTACATTATCAGGCAGCTGATGAGTGGAAGTTAGAATAGAATGGAATGGAATAAAATAGATTGTTTCAGTTGGAAGGAACCTACAAAACCCATCTCATCCAAACCTAAAATGCAGTGGCAGGGAAATCAAGAGCCTTTTTATTGTTTTTTGATCAGTAAGAAGTAATAAGAAGGAAACAGAGTTGTCATGAGACAAGTAGAGGAATATGTAAAATTGCTGCTGATTGAATAGAAAAATGCACATTCTGTGTGAAAATGAAACCTTCCAATAAGACATAGAACTGTGGAAACAGGAGAGACGTATGAACTTTTGAGAAAGTTTAGATTTCCAGAACTTGGGTATTTCTGGAAGCAGGGCAGGGTTTGTGCATAAGCTTTGCTACCTAACACTGACCTTTGAATATCTAATTTTGACTTCTTGTCTTGAACATTTGTCCTCCTAGTAGAGAAATATGAAAGCAATCTGTTAGTCAAATATAAAACAAATCAAAGTGGCCAAAGCATCCATGCAGAGTGAAAAGCATTCTGATTTGGGGTTGTAATTCTGTAATGACCATGACTGGCATCTCTCTTTTCAAAAGGCATTTAACAACAACAGAAATAACTTTTCCTGTGAGATGAAAGAATAATAATAGAAATATCTTGAGGGAAATGTTAAACATATCAAGATCACTTACTGAGGTTTCAAAGAGATATAACAGAGTACAAGTGTCTCACCATCTTGTTGGACATAGCTCTTGAGGTAGTTATCTGAAAGGAAGAACTACAGAGAAACAACAGCAACAAAATATTCAATGACTCAGAAAAATGACAGGCCCCTTTTCTTCCTCTCCCCTAAGAAGTTATCCCAAACACCAATCCAGTAGGAGTAAAGAATCTGAAATATTTTGGATAATATGTAATTCTGACTACTTTCCATCCTGTCTTAAATAGAAGATCCAGATTCATATCTTAAACCCTTACCGAGGAAGGAAGAACTGTTAAAAATGTGCATTCAGAGTGTAGCTGTGGATATGACTAGAGAATTAGGCATTTCCTAAATTTCCAAAACATTTTATCTGAGTTCATCTTCAGCTGCAGTAGGTTAAAGAATACATCAGCTGTGAGTGAGATATTAAGCCATGGTTTAATTCAGGCAACACGATTGCTGACGCACAGCCAGGACACAGTGCACCACTCCACAACTTGGAGTTGACACCCCAAAAGGTGATGTTAAAAAGGCAAAGTGTAGGAAAAAAACTGAAGGGACTTTATGATTTTATGGATTCTAGAGGACTATGTGCTGAAAGAGAACCCAGCACCCAAGGTCTTGAAGGGTGGTATCAAAGAGTGGGAGATGAGCTTGCTATTGTGCTGGGGACTTAATCTGTTAGTCTCAAACTTCACTTGGAATGGAAAAAAAACCTTACTTGGGGGTACGGCACACTTATGTGATTTGAGGGACGCTCACACTCAATGAAAAAAATCAGATAGGAAACTTTATTAGGGACTGCTTAATAAATAATTTGTGGGTTTTGTAATTTTTTTTACCCCACAAGGAGAAAGGTATCTTGCCTAGTTTGTGAATTCTTAAACTGATGGCTTTGGGAGGAAATACATCTTATTCAGTAATGGAACCAGCAATTTGCTTTCAAGATGTGCAAGTCCAGAGGATAAAATGTCACAACTTGAACAGCCTAATAACCTGAGATTTCTTAGAATTTCCTCATCTGAAAAGAAGCCAGATCTCATTTGGCTGAGCTTACAGATAAGGACAAATTCACAGAAATCCAGTGGGAGCAGGACTGAAAAACTCTTTACAGAGCAATTTAGATTATATGGCCAGCCTGGAAAGGAGCAGTTGAAAAACCTCAGTATAAAGTTATATGACATGGAGAGAGACTGTTTAGAAGAGCATGTAGTGACAGAACAAGGGGGAAGGGATTCAAACAGAAAAAAGGTTTAGATTAGATATTAGGAAGAAATTCTTTTTTGTGAGGATGGTGATGCACTGGAACAAGTTGCCTAGAGAAGCTGTGGATGTCCCATCTCTGGAATCGTTCAGGGCCAGGCTGGATGGAGCTCTGAGCAACCTGGGTTAGTGGAAGGTGTCTCTGCTCATGGCAGGGGGGGTTAGAACTGGATGGCCTCTAAGGTTCCTCCCAACTAAAGTCATTCTATGCTTCTATGATTTTTATTACTATCATATCACATACAGCTTTTGTGAGCTTATTTTTAGTACTTAATACTAGCAACAGAAATGAAGGAAAATAAGAGTGCAGCAATGAAGTACTAAGTACAAAATACAATAAATCTGCAGCCACAAATATGTTGTGGTCTAGTAGGTTCAACTCTGGGGTTTTTCTCTAAATCTTACAGCACAAATGCTAAGAAAGATCCTATTTAACAATGATGAAATTAAAGTATTAAACCCCGAAAATTTGGCAATGAATCTGAATAGCTACTATATTCCTTGTGAGTTATTTAATGATGTGTTTTAGCAACAGATCCATCTCTCGGTGTCCTTCCTGCTGTGGGTTCTCTAGTACATGTCATTTTGCCTGTAACCACAACATTTCTACAGTGCTCTGGAAGAAAAAAAAAGCTAAATTTCCCAAAGTTTGGCTTGTTATTAAATTTCTTGGTTGTTCTACTGCAACTCCTTATTGAAAAATCAAGATGTTTTGCAAAAGTCTTTGGTTAGGAGTGCACCATATATCCATAGGCACAGACACAAAAGTAGGATAGCCAAAACCATGGAAAAATATTTAGGGTTCTTATCTAGCTAAGTCTTAGATATATTAGATAGCTACTCTGGTAATTATACTGGTGACTTTTGACACACTGGTAAATACAATTTATATACTATTATTTTTTTGCAGAAAGAATAGAAGCTTCATATATTCTTAAAGAAAATAACTTGGCAAACTATCTTAAA
This sequence comes from Cyanistes caeruleus, assembly GCF_971803275.1. NCBI lineage: Eukaryota > Metazoa > Chordata > Aves > Passeriformes > Paridae > Cyanistes > Cyanistes caeruleus. The sequence goes on from NC_141732.1 coordinate 64,419,451, forward strand.
GAAAACATTTTTGGCCATGTTTGATAGTACTTGCTGAAGGGACTCTGGATCTTTGAATCACCTCTGAATCTTTTATGTGATCCATATTTTCTCTCAAATGAAAACTTAGCCCAATTATGCAAATATACACACACAGATGCAAGCTGTTCAAGGTTGTCTTCATAAACTTTTGAACTCTTCTGGCATCTAAAAAGGAACACAGTCACAAAAGAATTTTAAAGAATTATTGGAATCATTTATCAGAATAGGAGAGTAAGTACTAGCAAACAATAAGCTGTCATTGGTGTTTTCCAAAGATGCAAACCTAGTTCACATTTCCACATCGAAAGTATTTGCGAGACTTCCAATACGATACCCAAGGACTGTGATTAATGTCATGTGCCTGTTTATTTTTCCTCTGAGAACCTGAAAGAGTAAAAAAAAGATCACAACTAAACAAAAGCATATCAATAACAGGAAACTGTTGGTGAGAAATACCCCGATCTTCCTGTAAATTCACGTCACCACATTCCCCAGGGACAAAGGTGCGTGAACAGCATGGTAAATAATTATGATTTAATATGAGGCCTTGCTGTGCTGTTTACAGTTTAACAACAAAAAGGAATTGTTTCTCAAGGCGCAAAATAAGCAAATAATAGAAACACATATCAATATAATCAGGAAATGATGATGTTATGTCTGGGTCAGCTGCTGAAAACAGATTGCAATCTATCAAAGTATCAACCTGATATCCCTGTGCAACTCAGAGAAATATCAGTGACGGGAGAGAGTCTTTCCCTGGTTTGAATACCAGTTATCTCATTTTGATTGTTTTATGGAAGTGCTGGGGTCTTGCCGAAGATTCTCTACGGCTATTTTTGCTTTCTGATGTTTAGGGAATTTGACACTTGTATTTGGTGAATGCATCTAAAAGGATTTCTAGCATTTTTCACTATTAGAACTGAAAATAAAACAGGAGGAGGATGATAAAATGTAAGGAAGAGTAATAGCTGGTCTCTTTCAAGAACATTATTTTGTTGAATATAGCCAGCAATAATGAGAAAAAGATAGCATTAGAGAAGCAAATAAGGGCCTTTCAGCAGACACCACTGAAGATTATTAGGTTCTTACTAAAAATATATTTTAGTGAGAAATAAAAAAAAAACCCATAGGATCTCAGATTTCAGTTATTTTTTTTCCTTCAGAAATATTTTTTATGGCTGCCAACACAAAATCAGCTGTGTAAAAGTCAAATAGAACAATCTTTGATCAGAGGACCAATACTGATAGTAGAGGCCTAAAACATTTAAATATGCATTCAACTGTTAGATACAGCAAAAATAATTTCAGACTCTGATGGTCAGATTTTAAAGTTAAGCAGGGTCAGGTCAGGTCAAAGCTTGAACTGGAAAACATCAATAATTTTCTTAGTGTTGTCTGAAACAGCTTTGATGACTGGAGCCTTTCCTCTATCCCTCAGGGCTGAAAAAAAGCATCAACACTTGAAGTCTGTCAGTTATCAGCTTTTAGGATTGCAAACATTCCTTAAAGCTTCTGAGAGCAATTAATATTTGAAGAACTCTGGGGTTTTTTTAACCTTTATTCAGACTATTTCACTTAAAAGTATGCTGGAGCATAGCATCTATGTAAATATCAGCTCCTGCTGAAGGAACCTGCCATGAATAGGAAGCCTAGGAAATAAGCAGCAGGCTTTGTACAGCTGCTTTAATTCTCCTGGAATTAAAGCATATGTTTTATCATATCCAATTGAAACTACAGTTAATTTTGTTTGGCTGTGCCCGCCTGCCTTCCCAAGCAGATGATTTCCATACTGTTGTCAGAATGCCAGTCATCATAATAGATGCTTGCACTTTTATCTGTACTCTGCATCACATTCTTTGAAGAGAAGGCTGCCAGAAACAAACAGGTTTTCTGAGAGTACATAAGGGAACAATGGACAATAGGAGCTGTTTTATACTGCTGGGTGTAAACAAGAACAACCCAGTTCACATGGAATGAAAAACAATATATCAACAAAAATACATCTTGTTTATCAAGATGTATGTCAGCGGCTGGCAGGTGGCAGATGAAATTTGGGATCTGACAAAGCATTAGAGCAGGCCGCAGGCATTGAGTTTGTTTAAAAAAGGCACTTCAGGGTTTGGATGGAGATAGCAGTACAGGTCAGGTTAATTCTGCAAACAGTTTCAGAGTAAGAAAAAGGAGACCATTTATTTATTTCTGAAAAACTCAAGACATGTAATCCTGAAGTTTCTAAACTGACTCAAACGTTCTTTTGAAACGACACTTCACGGCTATCAATTGCCATTACTGTTTTCCAAATACCAAATGAGAAAAAGGGTATCACTTTAAAAGCCATTAAGTTAGTTGGCAGACAGGGTGTCTTTTCCCTATAAGTCAGACAGGATGCTTAGAAAGTATATAAGGAACAAGAGAAAACATCTCTGTCTTCTCCAAGCTTTTATCTTCTCTCTCCCCAGCTGCCTTCCTGTATACTCTCAGATCCCAGACTCTGGTTCTGTTGGATGACATGACTGGATAAGAAGAGAAAGAGAGGAAGGGAAACATTTTCCAAAGTTGGGACGGGGATCTGGTGTATGCAATAGAGCTGCTATTTTTGGCTGACAACTTCTTAAAGATATTCTTTTAATTGATTACTAAGATTAAAAACCAAGGTTAAAAGACGTGCTTAAGAAGCTTGGCTAAATACTTACAAATAAGTTGTAAGGATGCTTGTTTTTCTTGCTATCCCTTGACAAAGAAGAAATCAGTTCTGTTCTGATAAAATGGGAAAACTCATTTGTATATGCCTATATGCAAGCAAACTTTTTCACTGTGCTTACTTTCCAGGACTTCTGAAAATGAAATAAATGTTAATGGATCTAAAAAAATGCTTAACTTCACCACATTTTCAGCACTTTTCTTTCTCAAAGTAGATCCAACATGTTCTACATGAGTTAGCTCCCTAATTGAAAGATAAAATCATTCTCACCATCCTACGATATAACTAATACTCAGAGAGTTCAGAGTTAACTGCTTATTTAACTATTCTTGGTCCAGAAAATTGATAACAAACAAAGATGCCATAACTTTAATCCAAACATTATTCTCCATTGTTGCAAGAACAATGTGACTGCTTTGGCTGTTTCCTAAGAATTTCTTAAAACACATAGTGAGTTTTACCTATGTATCAAAACAGGTCTGAGAGTTAGACAGAGGCTGCATATATTTTCCCATTTGCATTTGAAGAAGACAAGGTAAGAACAGGGAATGAGTCATCAGAAACATCAAGAATGAATCACATTCACACGGGAAAATGAATCTAAGATTTTGATCTTTTGACAAGAAGAGTGGATAATATTTCCAAATTCAACAAAATATTTGCAGACAAATAAACTTACCAACTTACTGTGTCCTTATTTCAGCAAGTTAAGTTTGTAAAAGCTACTTACAAAATGTTATATCTGAATTTTTCGTATATATTTCATATTACTTTTGCTGTTGCTTATAAGGTTAATAAGACAAAGAGAAAGTGAGAAACTAGAAACAGAAAAATAATTCAACTCCAGTATGCTATGTTACTCAGGTCACTGGAATATACCTTTCTCACCATGGTTACAAACAGCAACATGAACTCAAATGCTCAGATGGTAAAAATCAGCATTGCTACAATCACTGAAGCAGAACTGAGGCAATTTCTATCTCAGTTGCACTTGGGATCCAGTTAGTCTGTTAAAAGTTTTTACAAGTTCTCTGTGGAAAAGCAAATTACTGTAATGTTCAAACTCCAGTGATTAACTAACGGACATCTCTTCTTAAGTCTCAATGGTCTCCAAGGCATCTCCTTTCATAATTCAGAAGTTTTCTCTGCCTGATACTGCAGTGGTGTCTGTCACATTGATGCTAGCATGTACCTATCCTCACCAGCTAGCATAGGGAAGGTTATATGGTTACTCTGTGATTTCAGAGACAGAAATAACCAGTGACTTTGTGGTTTCTTTGGCAACACTGGCATTTAATTGCAAGTCTTTCCACTGAAAATGAACACAATGAAGGAAGTATTAAACATTTAGTTTGATCATTCAAAACAGCAGCAACTGGGGAGTATTAAGTTTCGAGACAGGGACAAGATGTTAAGCTCATTGGTTAAGATGTGTAGACTCCTAACTCCATTTTCTAGACAAGTGAACAAGATGTCAGCTTTTTGAAAATAACTGGCCATTAAGCAGTTTGTCTTGGAACTGGAAGGAGGTGCTGAATCCCCAACACTTTCAGGTAAGAGGACTGGAATCACAAAGTTAATTCTTTCTGCTGGAGGATGAAGGACTCGTCCATGTGCTCCCTGCATTGTGATTCAAGTCAAAGGAGGAGAACAACAGAAGAAGAAAATCTCTCCCTTTTTTATTACTTCCCTTTTGGTGACTGCTACACAGCCGAGGGAATATTCTATAAAGTAGATTAAATATCAGGGAAAGTAGTGCACTCAGTTGGTCTATTTCTGAAGTCATGCTGCATTCCAAGAATGCTGGGCAGCTGCAAAATACAGTTCCTAAGCTACCCATACGAGAAAAAAATCCTCTTGGACAGTTGGACAGAAGATTAAAGCTACTTCTTCAAGCAAACCCAAATGTTAAGGACATTTTTACAATAGATGAATTTTGATTGTCAGAGTAACAGGTGTTTTTGTGGCATTGTGTTTAAGAGAAAAAGACTGCAACATAACATTACTGAAATGTCAGCTATCAAATGACTAATCTTGTTTTTTTATATATGAAAAATGGTATTTACACAAAGGAAAGCAACTGACTACTTTCAAAACTCTAAATTCTTTAATAACTACTACCACAAAAAAAATTAAAAATATCTTGACCTATCAAGTATTACACTTTATGAGTGTAGTGGTACAGACCTGAAGACAAAGTCAGGAGTGGGATGGAAAAAACTACAGACACATGTAAAACACACACAGTTAGGTAGGTGATGCTGATGCTGGATTTCAGCTGGATTCAGTGGTGTCACCTCACTAGGTCTGAGGATGGAGCAGGAGTCTCTTCTGACAGGCTGCTCACCAGAAAACAACTATTTAAGTGCTTAGGCCTGAGATCTAGTTGCAAGAATTGAATTAGATTTGTCTCTGTCACTCTTAATGAGAAGATTGGGGTAATAATGGGAAAACAATGCTTTTAGAGTGTTGTTTTAGAGTGTTGTTTTAAAGTGTTTTGGTCAATGTCTGCCACAAAGGGTCCTCAATAACAACATGAGATCAACAGTGGCAGAAGATGCAAAATGGCACAGATCAGTGTGCTGTGAATACACAGTGCAATGAAGATACATGTCTGTTTTTCTAATATGTTGGGTAAAAAGAGAAAGGAAGCCAAAATAAACCAGACATGCTGTGTTTAAAAGCTAAAGTGTTTGCAGAAGAAGCATAGCCAGAGTACGTAACAATAAAAGTATTGTTCTGTGCAAAGAATACAAATGGAGAGCCTTGGAAAATCACACTTAATTGTGAATATAAGAAAGAAGGGAGAAAATCTCTCATTTGAAGGGGGACAGGACTAAAATCGGTAGCTTGGGGATCTGCCTATGAAGTATTTTTAAGGTCTCTGGATTATCCTAGCATTAGGGGAAACACTGACAGATTGTAAAAATAAATGGCCAGTGGAACCTCTTCTGTAATTCATTGCAATGGTAGTATCTCTATCCCAGTCTCACACCTATCACCTGCAGAGCAGACAGCAAGAGAGATACTCTTTCCCTTCTCTTTCCCTTCTCTTTCCCTTGCACATTTTTTTCCTTTTCTGCCAAAATTCCTTTGTCTGTCTTCATTATCCACCTCCCGCAATCCTTTCTAGGTCTCCCAGATAGAAGCTGGACTTCTTCAACAGATATCCAGGTATCCAGACTACCTCTGTTTTGAAGCAACTCATCTGTTTCCTTTTCATTCCAGTGATGCTGCAACGTAGAATTTCTTTGAAACTCCATGTGGAGTGGACATATCTTTAATGAAGCCTGAGGCAGCCTGGATATAATTTGGAAAGTAATACTGGCACTCTACATATCTGGCCCTATTTTTGCTCTCAGAGCTAACTCAGACCCTCATTTGATGCCATGGTTCAGCGAAGGTGCGTCTCCAAGCCCAGCTACCGCTTTCAATATCATTAGACTCAGTCTTCAACAAGAGTACAAGTTTTGCAACTGCTGGTAGTACCCCAGGGGCAGTTGGAAAGCATGAAGGTAGCCTACCCAGATGCGGTGTGCCATTTTTAAACTGTTGAAGAGAAAAGTAATTCCCATTCCAGCCTGAAGCACCAGGTGAAGAACAACAGGACTGCATGGATCTGAGGTGAACAGCAAAGCTTCTCTGGAAGGAGAAACTAACTTTCACAGCATTTCCTTTTAAAATTTTGCACTGAAAGACATTACAGATGAATCCCACTGCCATCTGTGATTCCTCGGGGCCTAAATGCATTTTTCTTGTTCTACAAGCAGTCCTTGGAGAACACAAACCATCAAGATCTTTAGATGATTGTTTCCATCTGTGTCTTTTGTACTGAGTCTTTCTAACTGAATAACACCAAGAAAATTAACTTTCATCAGTGATCAGTCTGAAAGAGGTAAACAGGATTAGCACATTACCAATAGTGAAGCCCCTGTCTGAAGGGGTGTGTGGGTACCTGTGCAATGAACTGTGGGACTATGTGCAGTGCCAGTGGGCGAGCAGTGGTGAGTTTTATGGACCTGCTATACACCAGGTAGGGAAGGGAGCAGAAGCCCAGTACCTCTCATACAGTAGTCTACAGGCATATGACCTGGAGTAGTGAAGACACTTGATAAAATGGAGTAGGTGCCATGGACATTTACAGCTGTGGAGCTCTGTAGCTTATGCTGGTTTCAGAGTACCTCTTTCTCTCTCCCAGCTGCCACAGGGCCACCCAACCCCCTGAAACATTCTTTGGAAGTAATAGCACAGAGTGAACTGGCTCCAGTTCAGTTGGTCTGGACAATGGAGTGGGATACAGGATTGCTTCCAAAATGTAATCTCAGAGTTGAAATACCATACACCAGAACAAAGTGTTCACACCAGGTTTGTTATGGCAGTGAGAGATCAGTCAGACAGGATGAGTCAAACATGTCCAAAGTGTTAAGACATTGCTTTTCAAATCCACCCTGTCTTTCTTAAGGAAATTAATGGATTAAAAATTAAAATAATCTTCCTCTTGTAAGAAAGTGTTGTGGCTGGGAGACACCAGGAAATCTGTCTGGATGACAAGGTAGTCACAGAGCAACAAAAGCTGAAGTTATGTCAGAACTTGTTCCTGCTGCCTGCAAAAATTATAGCCATTAGGAATTCACTTTTACAGGTGACCAAGTCACCTCAAGACCTCCAATGTCTCCATGTTTCTATGAGTACTAAATTATTTTTTTTTATTAAATCCCAGCCCTGTGAAACTCAATGCAAGTGTTTTTTATAGTGTTAGCAGGCCTTTAGGTCAGTACTATTATTTGTCTTTCTGTCCAAGACCGAACATCATCGAATTTGTGTCGTCTGCTTCATCAAGGACACTGCCTTTGATGGTCTTTTTGATATTCTCTTCACTCAAAATCTCTCCTGTACTTTTCCAGATACTCTTATCTAATGCAATGCTCCCAAGCACCAAAGCACCAAGCCAACAGCCCAGCCTTCAAATCCTATTCTTCCAAATTCTGTGTCAAAACTTACACTATGTAGAAAATATTAACCCTATTAACCATTAAAGAAACATTATAACAAAGTATTCTAAGGCTGCCTTTGCAGTCGTGGTCACCACATCACACCTAGGTCCACCTTTTCACTCTTTCCTCATTATTTATCAGACACATTTCCTAAGCTATTGGGCTGTGACTGTTTTTAAACTGCCCACGTGGGGAGGAGTATAGCACTTCTATTACCCCAGACAAATAAATAAAAATGATGCAGCAAAAGAGAACTGTCAGAGAGTTCTCAAGAAAGGTTGCAATGAGACAACTTGTTTAGATATGAGAAAACCAAGAAAACACAAGTTCTAAAAGGTGCATGAAATTAATAACATTCAAATTATAGGGGTATAAGAGCTACAACAGTAAATCTAATACGCTGTGGACACAGGCTTCAGATTGGGGTAAGTGTGGTAAGCCTGGCTGAGACACAAGGCCAATGCCAATGCCAATGCCAGATGTGCTCCTCACATGTGGCAGGGGGTGCATAGTATTACTCCAATGTTTCCATTGGCCTGATCCATCACTGAGAGGTTGCTATCAGAAAGCAAAACCAGAGAATTCTGGAGCCTCTGGAGAGCAGAATGGTGACTGCTACCTCCTGTGCCAGATGTTGTAGCTGTCCCCTCCTTTGCCAGGTTTGAGGTGAATGGTTTCTCTTGGATTTGACAATCTGGTCCATGGTCTAAGGCAGACCCAAACCATCTGAAGCAATTAGAGAAAAGTGTGAGACAAAGCCTTTCTGTGACCAAGTGGTTGTTGCAGCTGAGTGGCTGTATATTATTCTGTTCAGCTCTGTTTCTGAAAGGTGGTTTCAAACCAGCAGAGGATGAGAAGGCTGAAAACAACAGTGAGGGTATTGAGAACTTAATTTGCAAGAGGAGGCTAGATAGACAAGACAGGCTTGTTCAGCCAGGGCTGATGGGAAAAAGAGTGCCAGCTACAAATACACTGAAGAAAACACTCAGCACATAGAGTTTGCTAGCTATTTTGATTCAAAAGTAATGTTGGTAATTTATGGGCAGCTGAGATATCAGCTGCCCATAAAGAACTAGTAGTTTCTAATCATGTTCAGGAACAGCTTTGCAAAAATGGAATTAGGTAAAGAACAGAGAAGAGCCAAACCATCTGAATGCTTTTAAGATAGAGTTCAATAAATGAGTAACAGTGATTATTATATGAGGTAATGTTTGCAGTAGCTTGAAGGTCTCATTTAATTATACAGGTGGTTCCTTCCATCTTATGTTATTATGCACCCACAGCCAACATTATTCTGTAACCATGGCTAACAGAAAAAAAAAAAAAAGGCAAGATGACATTACTCCTAATGTGAGTGCTTCAGTAAGAGCAAAACAGTCAAAATTGTGAAGGCTGTGAAAATAGCTAGCATGAGCCAGAGGATATTTAGCGAGTGCAGCAGCATCTCTGTAAGACTGATGCAAGACAGGAATCCCATCCGGGTATCAATAGAGGGTATTGATTTAGACAAAGAGATAGTTTTCTGCATAGCAATGGTATGAACTTACTACAGCTGCAATTTGACAAGTAATCCAAAAAGCAAAGTCATACAAAATACATTTGCAAATGCACTTTTTAATACAGGCAGCAGGAATGGAAGACATGTGAGTAACAGTGCAGGAGGGCTCTAAAGACACCACTCACTTCTAGTGATGTTAAAGACAGTGTATGAAAAGGTACGGGATCCTCCATCAGAACAGTTACAGTGACAGTGAGCACAGTTCTCATTCATCCAGGATGAATTATTTTTATTGGAAGAATCCAAATTAATTGCACAGAGAATTGAGAAAAACTGATTTTGTGGAGGAATATAAAAATAATATAGAAGAATATAGGAGGAATATAACTTTTTCCTAAAGAAAATGTGTCTAACCAAAGGAGACTGAGTTACAAACAACACTCATGAAGGTTCTGATCTGCAGGAGTGGTATAAAAAAGCTTTTAAAGCCAAAATGTATCAGTGAACTGCACAAACCGATGCAGAAAAAAAAGCCCCCAAACCAAAAAACTGTAGGAAAGTGTTTTTTCTATTCAATGAGTTTTATTCAGCATTCTGACATACTGCTTGTAAATGAGCTACTTCACTCTCTGATCCCTATACAGTCTCTAACTCAGCCATTTAATGGAATGAGATACTACTTTTCACTAAAACTTAAGAACTTAAATTCTTCAAATATCTTTGAGAAAGACCATACACAGCAGCCCTGGAAGTGAAGCCCTCTCCAGGGACTTTATCTCTTTCAATGTACCGAAGCCAGGGGCATGAAAGCATTTTATTTAGCAGCATCCCTTAGAGTTCCCCTGCCTCCTTTGACCTGTACAAAAGCTGAATTCTAGTCTCCTCCCTGTGCAAAGATAACTTGCATAGTTTTGCTGTAGTTCTGTTTCTGTTTTTTCTTAGCTGGACTTTTGGCTGACTGACAGCTGTTTTGCTTTGGCAGATAGGAGTGAAGATCTGTTTCAAGGCTCCCAGTTCTGAAAGATTATCTCTGAGGAAAGATTATCTCTTTTTGAGCTGGATGCTTTAAATAGGCACCCAAGCAAGAAACGACCTGTTTTGTACAGATTTTCAGAAGAGAGGACACTAAACTGCAACACTTAACACTGAACTTGGGCCAAAGGAAGGTTCCTTTTAAGGCCTGTGTGAAAATTCAGACTCTTTCGCATATGTAAATCAGTAAACACCTGGAATAAAGAACATTTTCCACATAGTGAAACAGAACAAGCAAGCAAAAATAATACAAGTTAAGGCTTCTGCATTGTTTGCTGCACTTCCCTAATTTGTTTTAAAAACAATAGATTGATTTCAATAATACTTAATAAGCAAGCTACTATACCAGTTATTATAGTTTGAAAATTAAGTAATTCTGTTGCTAGAAAATAATGACAGTTTGATCTGTGACTAGGAGAGATCACAGGGTGAGCATCCTGTGTTTGCTATAGTGGATAAGGCAGACTCTATGCCATGGCAGCATCTCATATAAGCATGCTTCTTTGTGGCATGTCTCTTCTAAAACTCTTGCTTTAGCAGAAAGAGCAGCCTTTATTAGTGCAATCGAGCAGCCATGACAATTCAAGCATGAATATGAGGACAGCAAGAGAGGACAGCAGATCCTCCACTACACAGCCTGAAGATGTGCACAGTTGCAGACTGATGTAATTGAGCCTTACCACCCACAGAGGAAAAATGGAAAATGAGCAAACCTTTACGCCATGAGTAGCCTAAGGGAGAAAAGTCTGCTATATGGTCTGTTTACAGGCTATATGGCTGTGATTCTTCTCTTGTCCTGGTAGCATTACTACAGTGGGCATCTCCATTGGGTTGGCCACTTAACAGCTTGATCACAAAGGCACACTACTGCCATGCAGGCAAAGGGCACCACTACCCACCAGGGTCATTCCAGCAATTTCTTCTCTGGGTTCTCCAAACCTCTTCCTCCCAGTGATAGCTGCAGACTCCTCTGTTGAGTTTCTCAGACTATGCCACTGTAGAAGAAAAAGAGGATTTTATTTTCCTGATGACCTATGCCTGAGTCAATCTCAGAGCTCCCCAATATTGCTCACTCAACATCAGGAGAAGAGCAAGAGGTGAGCACTCATTCTGTGAGATTCTGGAAGGGATGAGAATATGGTGAATACCTGAAGCACGCTAAGAGGTATTGGTTTGAGGCATGGGGAAGAAAGGAAGCATTTTGGTCTGTATTGAATGCCTATGTCTTCCTCCTGCTTCATTCAGAGCATAGAGCTTTGCCTTGCTTTAGGCTTACAATTTAGGATCTTCCACAACACAATAAATATTCCCAATCCCAGTGGCACAGGATAAACTATGATTGTGTGCTACTGATGACTTTCTGCATGCATGTGAATTTCTCTTTCAGATACCTACAGTTTTCAAAATTGTTATTGTGGTTTAGGAACATGCATGGACCAGTATACCACAGAAACTTGTGGGATGCACTAAGACAGTTTTGGGGAACCTATTTTTATTGAAAATGTGATGCTTGAGACCTGACATCTGACATTGACTCCAGTAAAATTCTTTAGTCTAACTTGAAAACTTAGAGTCTATTGATCGTAAGTCTTCAGTTAGGTATCATGAGAAGAGCATAGCTTTGTAGAACAGATCTCTTGTACAATAATGAACAATAATGTGAGAGATTGATTAATTTTGAATGCTGACTTTAAATACACTATTAACTGGAAAAAAATAAAGCTGTTATTAAAAATGCCCCTTTTAAAATTCACTTGTATTAATGAATAGTTGCAAGCTGAGAATTCAGAAGTTAAATACTGCTGATCCCATCTATATTAACAGCTTCTTCATTTTTCCCCAGAAGATTTATTTCAACATTTTCATTTAGAAGGCACCATTTACTTAAGGAATTGTTACAAGAAAAAATATTTTCTTGCAGCATCAGGACTCCCTCTAGTGTCATTCCAGCCAGAATCTTCAGGGATCTGCATGGACCACTGAAAATTTGTGCTTGCTTTTGACAACAACAGACATACATCCACAACGACTTTGTATCTGCGATATTAAGAAGCTTTCGTCCACTACTCTGCACCTCCATCCGGGAAATCCATCTCCAGTATTTGCCACCTAACACAGTGTAGCTAGTGTTAATCACTTCCATTGGATTTATCCAGCATGTCTGCTAAGTGTTTGTTACTTATCCACAACTGCAATTTCAGCGTAATTTAACCAAATCCAAAGATTAGATAGAAAATAGGATAGAAATTGTTTCAAAACATGTTGAGACCTCTGATGGGGGATTTTTGTTTGTTTGCTTGTTTTTGGTGTTGTATTTTCACCCCCCCAATTGTCTGAAAGCCTATGGGAACCCTAAGGAAATCTTGTCTGCAGAAGCATTTTGCAATTTGCAAAGAGTATTGTTAGTTGAAAATTAAATAGGAACCAATCTTTAAAGTGGATTTTAGTAACACATGAAAATCCTATCTTCTCAGTGGAACCCTTTTCCAACCAAATAAAAAGAAACTGTTATACTGATAGGCTGTTGGGTGCAAACAAGCAGATCTCCACCATCATTTGGAAAGAATCTGTCAACTTGTTGCATAATTTTTCACATTTGCACAGAAGTACTCAGCACTGAGTTCAGCTACTGGATATGCAGCTTGCACACAGGAACCATTCCATGACTGGAATTCGTTGTGGGCAACAAATCCTGCTGTACTTTCAAGACATAATAAATTATTGAACAATATATATCAAAGATTATAAAAAAAAATAATAAAAAATGAACACCCCCCCCAAAATAACAGACATATAGGAAATGCAGAAATAAAAAAGAAAGTAGATTGATGGTGCTTAGAAATGATAAAGTGTGGTTTAACAGGAATAGTATTTATCCAAATCTTCAACACATTTCTTTAGAAACTCATGTTCCACTAAAAGCAAGTAGGACCAATGGTTGGAAAATCCTGAATGACTTAAGAAAAAGTGCCTTAAAGCTATAGACATGTAGGCATTTCTCAAGATGTGAACTTTCACTTCTCAGAAGTCTTAATTTCTTCATGGACATTGCTTTAAATGTCCATGAAGATTTCTGAGTCACAGCATCACAGATGAGTTGAGGTAGGAAGGTACCTCTGGAGCCTGTCCAGACCAACTCCTCTGTTCAAAGTAGGGCCATTGCCAGCTGGGTGCTAAGGGCTGTGCCCTCCGAAGTTTTGAGTATGAACAAAGATGGAAACTGTGTCTGAGAAACCTGTTCTGGTGCTTCATCCCAAGCTGAGGAAGATTTTTTGTATTTAAATGCAATTTTCTTTATTTCAGTTTGGGCTTTATTGTGCTTGTCCTTTCCCTTGACATCTACTCTGTCTTTTTCATATGCTCCCATCATCTAGTCATAGACATTGACAGAATCATTGGTTAGATTTCTCTGAACCTCTTCTCTGTGCTGAACAATCACAGCTCTGTCAGTCCCTTTTCTGGCCTCAGAGTAAATTGCCTTTCTTTGGACAAAAGGCAATTCTGAAATGAGCATATATATATAAAAAAAAAGATTCTTTTCTTTAAGGAAAATATTAGCCAGTGATTCCTGCTGTTACTTACTAGAGACTGATAACATTTTTGTGACTACTGGTAGCTATAACATGAAATAGATTACCTCAAATAACTGCATCATATTTCCAAATTTCATCTTGTACCATGAATGACAAGGTATTTTTAAAAAAATGGCTGGTTTTTTTTCACAAAGTTTTGGTAGCTTAGCACCCAGTGTGATACCTCCAGCAATATTGCTTATTTCTTTTCCCTTCTCTGAACTATCTCCAGTGGTGCTCTGGTCCAGTACAGATGTGTCCCCTGCTTGCACAGTGTCCTCCTGCACGTGCCTCACCAGGTGTGCATGTGATAACAGGGCCCTTGTACTCCCTGTCTTGCTGTCTTTGCATTCAGACCCCAGCCCCCTCTCATGTATATGACACTCCTTTACCTACCTTGTACCCTTCATTCAAGCATCTTGCTGCAGTATTTTTTGACTACTGCTTCTCAAGACCCACAGTGCAAATGATGCTCTCCTTTCTGAGGTATAACACAGTGGTTTCCCTGCAAACTTCTTTGCACAGGGAGACATATGTTAAGAGAGATCTGTGTAACTCATGAATGATGCAAAGGCAAAACTTTTCCTCAGACTTCCCTGCTGCAGCATAGGGGTTTGTTGATGCACATCTGGGAATCTGCTTTTCTAATATGCTGTCAATTGTTATCCCACATTAAATTATCTTTTTGACCTTCTTGTTCACATCTTAAATAGATGCCTTTCTGCAATACCTTCTCCAGGTTTTCACAAATCTTCTTTGACCACCAGTCTGAAGTGAATGAAGTTTATTAGGTGTCTGCCTTTGAGAACTTTATTAAAGTTTTTAAGTGATATTTAGGGGAAGATTCCTCCCCATGATTTCCATCTGGGCACAGATTCCCCCTGCTGTCACATACATTATTCTAAAAATGTAAAGATAGAAAAGCCTGCCAAAAATTTCTAAGGAAAATCTAGACTAAATGATGACTGCAAACCTCAAAGGAAGAGAACAACCAGACAGCTGACCCAGAAAAGATATTCATGCCATCACCATTTTTCTTCTGGGTTTTTTTTTTTCAGTTTTGGTATCTCAGTTACTTACTCTGCTTGCTTAGTGTCAGATTTCAGATCACAGATTCCAGTCCTGTGTGTAAGGGAGTAACAAGTTAGAAAAATAACCAACCTGTTGAGACACATTGCAATGCACCCTGCAAGCTGATAAAATCACAGAAAATTTCATGACTGCAAGGCTGTTCCTGGCACAGATAGTTTATGTAACTAGAGGCATGTTTGCATATTTGAATTAAGTGTGGTAAAGGCATATAAATGACTGACTCAGAAGTGCTCTTTAAAAACATTTCCTAAGCTGACACTGTTGTTTTAAGTGCAGGACAGCAGTATGGAGGCGTGAACTGCATATTTTTTTACTAATTTAGGACCTGAACTTGTTATAATGAGACCTTATCACTATAACTAGCTTGGAGGACATTGTAGGGGGGGCAGGGGACATGGGTGGCCAGCCTCGTCTCACAGGAAACGGGACAAGAGGACATGGTCTTAAGCTGTGGCAGGGGAGGTTCACCGTGGACATTAGGAGGACTTGCTTTGCAGAAAGGGTGACTAGACAGAAGAATGGGGTGCCCAGGGAGATGGTGGAGTCACCTTCTCTGAAAGTGTTTAAGGAAAGGCTGGATGTGGCACTCAGTGGCATAGAAGAGTTGAAATGGTGGTGTTTGGTCATAGGTTGGACTCAGTTTCAGAGTTCTTTTCCAGCTCAATTGTTTCTGTGATATGTCAATTTCTGAAACTATAGTTTGGCCTACCTGTAACACATTTCTCCCCTAAAGCAGTGTGATTTGTCTCTTTATGAAAACACTTTGAGGGATGGAGATGCCCCAAGCAGGAGAGAGGGAGGTTTTGGGGATACCTCAGAGCAGCCTCCCACTGCGACTGGCAGTCCACGGAGACAGAGGGTGTGCGATGGCTGAACGACTCACAACAGCTGTAACCCACATGTGGGCAGGTCCCTTAGCACACACTAAGCCACAGCCGTGAAGAGCACTCCCACAGTGCCCTCCCACGGCCCCATCTCCCGTCCCAGGCCGGTGCTCCTGGAGCGGGGGCGGGCCGGCGCAGGGGCTGCGCTGCGAGGAGGGCGGGAAGGCGGGGAGGAGGGCGGAGGCCGTCCCGGGACAGCGGGGGGGCAGCACGGGCCGGGGCGGTGGCACTCCCCGCCGTTGTCCAGGGCTGCTCCGCGGCCCCACCGCCGCCCACGCTGGGGGAGCCCGGCCGGGCCGCGGCTCCGGCATGGCCGGCGTGCCCGCCGCGCTGCTGGTGCTGCTGCTGCTGCTGCTGGCCTCCGGCCGGCCCGCTCTCGCAGGTAGGGCCGCTGTGGGGGCCGGAAGGCACCTGCGCCCGCGGGGGAAGGGGCGGCCCGACCGCAGCCCCGGCGCCGGGGTTACTTGGAGCGCTAGAGCGACTTGTCGCCGGTGTTCCTGAGAAAGCAGCAGCCCGACGGGGAATGCCCTAACCCGGCGGGGGCGGCGTGGAGCCCGTGCTCGGAACGGCAGCCGCAGCAGCCCCTTGGCCGGGAGCGGGGGCGGGCGGGCGGCGCAGGTGGCGAGACAGCGGGCATTTTGTGAAGGCGTGGTGTCCTCTGCCTCTTCTCGTAACCGTAGTATGTCACGAGGAAAAGTGCTGAGGCATAAGCAAGAATATTCCCTGCAGTTCCTTCCCCTGCTCTGGCATGTGTGTGAACGAGTAGTCCCGATGATAAGTATCAGCCAGCAGCTGCAGGTATCTGGGTTTCAGCTCTCTTGTGCCCGGCTTTGCAAGACATGCCAGTCACCTCACCAGTGGTGATGCTCGTTAAGGTGCAGCTCTTGGGTAGTCATCAAAACCATTGAAACAGCCAAAAACTTGAGCTGCAAATTCTGTTTCTTCTTGAGATGTAACTTGAAGTACATTGCAATTTGAGTTTAAAAGACTGGTAATAAAGTTTATTATTTCAATAAATTTTAAAAACTATTAGATCAGCATGCAGTTGAAGAAGTGTAGTTTTTCATCCACCTTCACCCACCTTCTATCCCACACTGCAATCCCATGTCAGACAAACCAATCACTATAATATTCTTTACAAACATTGGGTAGTCAGTCTCTCTGGTTGTGTGGCATCTGTTTCACTAGCTGAGAAGACTGGTTAGAAATGAACTCATATTTAATTTTAACCTTAAAAAAGTAGTTTTTACTTCGGAAGCTAATGAAGACATTAATAAAAGGATTAAATTAAGATACTGTAAATGAAGTACACCAATCATTCTATGAGAGAATTTTGGTGTGTGGAACTCTAAGTGATACTTTCATCAGTTTTGTGAGTGAAGACCCTGAAGCCAGAGTGGTTGGAGGAATTTTTTTATTCCTCATAGAGATGACTCAGACATGTCAGAGATGAAAGAAGATCTGAGTGCCACTGCAATCTCTAGTGATAGCAACATTGTTTTAAATGACATGACCAAGGGTTTTATGGATATTACTGTTAATGGTGTTAGACCAAACAGTGCTTTAAGGCTTGCTGTCAGAGTAGTGTCCTCTCTCCTTGGCACTGCAGGCAGTGCAAGGCAAAGCTGACGATGCATTTCCAGACTACCTGGTAGGGACACACCTGCTGCTTTTAGGTTCACCAACCTGTGATGCTCTGCTTGAGCTGCCGCCAAGCTGAGATTTGCTAGGCCATGTGGACTGATGTCACCACCAGGAGAACTTGTTGAAATCCAGCTGTCTTCATTTACTCTGGGTGCTGTTACAGCTATAATCTCACCCAGAGGAATCTAGCAAAAGGGAAGAAAACAGTTGAAGTCTGGGAAGGAAGTTCTTGTAGGCAGTTCACTGAAATTAGGTTTTAAGTGGCTTTCTTCAGTTCAGTGAGTTTCTGTGAAAGAACCAAAAAAACCAGTCATTATAAATTATTGTACATAATATTGTATATTATAGGTATGTTATTATTAAGTAATAGCAGCATCGTTCATGTCATGTTCAGTGCTTTAACTACAGAACTGTCTTTTATCTGGAAGTCAGAGAATGCTTTGGTTTGGAAGGGACCTTTAAACATTTTTCCTGGTGCGTAAAGCATTTGTATATGCAACACAGGGATATTCTTCACTGTGTACATTTTAGGTGAGTGTAGGAGGCTTACACACTCTGGTAGTGTTTGATTTACTCTCAAAATCTCAGTAAATTTTACACTGAGAAAGTGTGAATCAACCCTGAGGACTCCCTTTAGAATAATTGTTATCCTTAAAGGGCATTCCCAATGAATCTGGCTGCTTCCTTTTCCAGTTCCATTTCTCCTGTGTCTCTTATGTGGTGTTGATACCATCTGCCAGCAGCTTAGATAAGCTGAAAGGAGTGGAGGAATATTTTTTCATTATGAAGTGTCCTGTTTTGCTTATTTGGAGTTTTTTTTCACCTCTCTCATTCTGCTGCGTTACTTCTGCTATTTGTCCTTGTAGCAAAGCTTCACTAACCCAACTCCCATTTTTGAAATATCAGCACCATATTTTGGAGAGCATAAGATTTGTAAGCAAGCCGTATTATATATTCTGTGGTAGTGGTGATGTTTTTCAATCTCAACAGCTGAATTTGATATTATCTGTGATACAGCAAGTAACGTGTCAAAAAAAAGAGTATTAAAAATATTGTTTTATCTAGCTGTAAAAGAAATCATGCCAAGGCACTGTAGGTGTTCCAAAATCTTGTTTACTGATCAGTGCTTACCTGCCCCACCTTCAGTGATAGATTCTGACTCTGAATAGTTTTATAGAAGGCAGAAGATGTAACTTAGGTTTCTTTTTTTTCTTTCTTTTCAGAAAATTCATATATAGTAAAAATATCAGTGTTGCCCAGTGGTACTCTGCAAAAGATTGACTTTACAATTTCATTCTAGTTATTCTAGAATGCACTGAGTAATCCGTAATCTCTCTGCTTAATTTATTCCCCCAAAATCCAATGTATGAATTTAGCATACTAGAAAAAAATTGTAATTATTTAACCTATTTCCTGTCTTATTAGTTAGTCCTTGCTTATACTGGGGATTCCCCTCTAGTTATGCCATTCCAATACTTGCTTTAAAGAGGATGTCTTTATTTATCCCACAGAATAACAGTTTTATGTACAACAAAGGGCATAGGTCCTCTCAGTGTATAATTTTAATGTAAAGCCTGCAAGGTGTATTTGAGCTATTTGATGAAAGCTTCTTTTGAACTGGAATCAAACTGCTGGGGAAGAATTACTTTTTGTTCCACTTGGGATCAATTTTTCTAGGCACAGTGGTGACTATTTTTTTGGAAGAAATATGTGTATTTCAGTAATGTAAAGATCTTTCCCGTGTTTCTCTGGGTAGTTAACTTGCTATTACATAGTTATTGGCTATGGGGTTTGCTGAAATCTTGTTCTGGGCAAAGCTATCTAGAACTCTTATATGTCCTATAGCAAATTTTTAGATACTGTTCCTGATTGCTATTTCATGAATGAGCTGCTAAATGAGGTCTTTGATTTGCTACTCTGCACAGAATCCAGATCAGAGTCAGACTTAAAGCCACACTTTATAAGAGTTGTCAGAGTGTATTAGATTAAGCAAGGGGTCAGCTAATGTAGGAACTGGAACATTTAAACCTCAAAAGTCCTCTGCAGTAATGCTTGATTTTAAAATGAGAAAATTATTTCAAAACGAAGCTAAAAACTGCAAAATAAAGGTTTAACTGGTGTTGTTCTTACAAGCTGCATCCAAACACAGCTGAAAGCATCATAAACTTTGCCAGATGGAATTTGAAAATAGACATGTCTGGAAAAAAAAAAAGGTCAAAGATCAGCTTGAAGGAATCAAAGCTTTTACTAAATCCTCTCTAAGTACATCAAGAACAAAAGCCCTGCAGAGGGTCTGTGCAGCCAGTTGATGAAGTGACTAGCATAAAAGAAGCACTCAGAAAGGGCATGGCTACCGCAGAGAAGCTAAACTAAATGTCGTTTACTGCTAATTGGGAAGATTCCCAAACTGAAATTCATTTTTTGAGGTGGTGGCAGGGGAGGAGAGGAGTTGACCTAAGAAACTTGGTGATGAAATAACTTGCTTGCTAAGGGTAATATCTGATCTCATGCTTAAACTCCCTGGTACCTGGATGGTGGCGGATTTCATGCCAATGTTTAAAACAAGAATTACCAGAGGATGTAAGCCTGACATCCATAACTGAAATTTACAATGGATAAAAGATGCATGGGAAGGATCAGTTTTGGGGGAGTCTATATGATTTCTTTAAAGAGTTCTTTACAAACCCCGTTGAGTTTTCTTGGTGGGGGGTGGGCAAGGTCTCTAAGATTTAGACTTTCAAAA
Organism: Cyanistes caeruleus; assembly: GCF_971803275.1. Lineage (NCBI taxonomy): Eukaryota > Metazoa > Chordata > Aves > Passeriformes > Paridae > Cyanistes > Cyanistes caeruleus. Next base: position 64,439,632 of record NC_141732.1, read on the forward strand.
GAATTTTTATAAAGTTTGCTGCCAAAGGCTTTCTAGCATTCATTAGAGTGCAGGGCTTTGTATATTAAGTAATTGATTAAATAGGAGGAGTGGTAGATGATTGATTTTTTTTTTTTTTTTTTTCCTAATGAAAGAAGGGAAGTTACCAACAGAATTTTGGAGGTTTTGGTCTTAGGATCTGTGCTGTTCAGAATATACTAATGAGGATGGTAAAAGCAGTGAGCAGTTAAATGAGAGCTCTTACTGGTGTTACTATTCCTCAGAGCAGAAAGGGAGGAGGAGACAATGAAGGAGGCTTGTACAGATCTGAGTGACTGGCCAACAGATTGGCAGGGCTGCTTGGAGGTTGTATACAGGAAACAAGAGGGCTGTTGTTCCTGAAATAGAAGGATGAAAACATCTGAAAATGACACAGGCAGGGGATTTGTGAGTCTTCTCTGCAGAGATGGCATAGATTGTGTCTGATGGAGATGTAAGAGCATGTTGTAGATCAAAATGTTTCCAAAGAGAAACTAGAATACTTCAGAGAAAAATTCTATGGCAGCTACAAAATAGACTGGGTGTTACAATCTCAGGAAAGCATCTGAAACAAACAAACAAAAATGAAGGAGTATTTGGAAGAAATTATTCAGTGTGACTGTCTGATTCTTACCATTCTCAGTCATCACTGTTGGAGATAAGAAAACTGGACTGTATTTATCATTTGTCCATTCTGGTATGGCCATTGGGTTCTTACTAAATTGCTTGGACTGGTGAATTTGATAGTTGAGATTTATTTTCATTTGTACATGAATACGTATATAGAAAATAATATAATTTGTTTACATATGTTTAGGTATGAATAAGAAAAAAAAATATTTGTGTGTGTGATTCAATTTCCTATTTATTTCCCTTTATTTCTTTCAGTATCCTTTTATGGTGATAGCTTTGTGGAGCTGAACATGGCAGAAACATCCCCTCAGACATCCTTACAGCTGCAGTTTCGAACAAGCAGGCCACAGGGACTGCTTCTTCTTGCAGCTGGGAAGACAGATTATTGTTTAATGGAGCTGCGCTCAGGATATGTACAGGTATGCTTTATAACTGTAGTTAAAAATTATGTGTAACGTGTATTGCTCAGAGTTTTTCTTAAGACTGTTATCTATATAAGATATCTAAACCAGTTTCTGTTTAAAGAAATGGAAAAATCACTTAATATAATTGATAATTTCAAGTTATGGCTTTTATTTCATACAGTTATATCTCTGTAGCCTTTGAGATCTCTAGATCTTAAAATCAAGATCATTGTGTTCAAAGCGTGAGATTCAGTAAAGGCAGAATTTCAGACTTGATGATGTTAGCAGTACAGAAAGTGCTTCAATGTGAGTAATTGTTTTTCTGCAAGGTAAATTCTTGAAAGATCACTTTCAGTTGGGCTCTCAGGAGTTGTTGTTCATAGCAGAACTGCAGAGGAGTCCATTTCTGCTTCTGCAGTTATTTAAATGTTTGTGATGGCAAGTAAACCCACACAGAATTTTAGTAGGATTTTATTTTTTGAATAGATTTTGTAAATTATATGTTTAGTATGAAAATATATGGAAATTAATGTATTAACTATATATAATGTATGATTGTGAAAAATATCACTTTAGTTTTGATAGTTAAAATTCTATCTCTTGCAGTTGAGAATTAACTTTGGTGTGGGAGAACGAGTACTGCATTCTCAGCAAAGATCTCAGCTGAATGATTTGGCTTGGCACCTGGTTGAACTACATCATGAACAAGATAATGTCACATTGGTAATTGATAAACACGATAAAATGAGTGCAAAAATGCCTGGAGTTCTTTATGAATTAAACATTGATTATGGATTCTACATAGGTGGTACTGGTAAACTTGATGTTCCCTACCTTTTTGGAGCACTACCCAGTTTTCGAGGATGTATTGATGGTGTGTCATTCAATCAGTTAGACATTCTGATGCCTCTGAGACCTTCTCCTGGCTTCAAAAACATCCATGAAGTTTCAGTGGGGTGCAGTGATGAATTCTTTGCAGGTGAAGAAGAACCCATTAGTTTCTTCAGTTCCAGGTCCTATATTTCTTTTCCATCATGGAATGTGGACGACGTGGGAATCTTTGAGTATTCTTTACAAACCTCAGCTGCACGTGGCTTGCTGCTTTACCACCCTGGGCAAGCAGGAGATTTCATTGCAATGGAAATGGAAGATGGTTTAATTAAAGCTTATGTTGGAAAACATAAAAGTAGAACCCATATTTCTTCTCGTAGGTCAGTCAGTGATAGTCGTTGGCATTACATCAAATTGAAATTTACTGCAGAATATTTACAGCTAACATTGGATGAAGAAACTGTGAAAAAGTCATTACCTCCCCAGAGTAAGCTGCCCCTTCTGAAGGGATCCTTCTTTGTAGGTGGTGTAGATGACAGCATACGATCAGAAGTGATTAAATTAATCTCAGTATCTGGGAAGTATGCCAGAGGTGGATCCTTTAAAGGCTGCTTAAGTAACCTGAAAACCAATTCAGAAAAGAAATCACTGAGGAATGTTCTAGTAACTAAGGACATTTCAGCTGGATGTGAAATGCAGAATTCTTTTAAAACAAGTCTTTCTTTAGAGATGGTTGTAAAGAAACCTCCCGTGAAAGCAGCTCCTGCATTTGCCATTTCCCATGAAAGCTCAATTTCTCTGGGCAAGGAAGACAAAAACCACTTTTTAGTTCTGAGTGACTTGTTTGTGCTGGAGGGTGAGCAAGCTTCACTTGAATCTAAGCATATTAAAGTTATCTTAGACTTTCAGAAATTAGGAATTAATCAGTCACAAGTTATTTTTGATATAAAGGAACCACCTTCTCATGGACACTTGAAACTGAATGTTGAACCATTGCAGGAGGTAAATATATTTACTCTGCAGGATGTGTGGCAAGGGAAGGTTCTATATGTCCATGATGGCTCTGAGGACACTTATGATTATTTTAATTTCTCCATTTCTACCAGCAGTGAGAAGATTGTGTCTCCGTATTTGCAAGGAAAAGAGCAGCATATGTTTGCCATTACTGTTACTCCAATAAATGATGCGCCTGAGATCATACTTCCAGAGGGAAACTTGCTTCTTCTCCTAGAGAACTCAAAGAAACGTTTGACTAATGACCTGATAAAAGTTCTAGATAACGATACGGATTCTGTGGGTCTCATACTTTCAGTGCTTGGAAATCTGAATGCAGATGCAGGATTTTTAGAAAACTCAAAGCACCCTGGAAAAGCTATCACTACTTTTTCTAATGAGGATTTAAACAAAGGCACTGTTTTCTTTGTTCACACAGGTGTCAAGAACTCAAGGATTGTTCTCAGGGCAAGTGATGGTGAGAAGGTGAGCAACACTGTTGTGCTACGAGTCATGGCAGTTCCTTTGGATTACAGAGTTGTCAATAACTCAGGAATAAATCTCCTCCAAGGTGTTACAGCTGTTATAAGACCTAGGCATCTGGCAGTTGAAACAAATCCTGTCCTCCAGGAGCTGGAGATACGGTATGAGATCACAGAGCCACCTCACTTTGGTGAGATCCAAAGGCAGCTTTCAAGGGGGGTATGGAAGCAAGTCAACTCTTTTTCTCAACGCTCTCTGCAGCGCAGCCGGGTGAGATACCGTAGCACTTTTAAAGATACTCAGCTTGAAAACGTTGAGGACCAATTTAAGTTCAAAGTTAGCATAGGAAACAGAATCAGTGAAGAGCACACATTTCCAATCAAAGTGAAATGGTTAAGGTACAGTCTAGTGAAATATGCTCCTCTAGAAATTGAAAACTCAAAAAAGAAGTACTTGAATTCTGATAATCTTTTTGCTGTGATTGCAGATCTAGAAATACCTCAAGATGAGCTTAATTTCAAACTTCTGTCCTTACCAAAGAATGGACAGATACTGCTTAATGACCAGCCTCTGAAAAAATATTCATTCTTTAGCCAAAAAGATATTACTGATCGAAAAGTGGCATATGAATTAATCAACCAGTACCATGAAGACTATGATTCATTTAGATTTCTCATTTCTACGAAGTATCTGGATTCAAATTTCTATGACTTTGAAGTCTACATCAAATCAGATTTCAGAAACATTATTTTGACTAACAATGGCCTTAATGTTACTGAAGGGGAAGGAGAGTTAATAACAAGCATGAAATTGTTTGTGCAAACGCCAGATAATAAAACTTTCCGATATGAAGTTATACAGTTTCCTAAGCATGGGAAATTAAAACTTAGCAATTTTTCTGGGTCATTCAAGAATAATGACAATCTTACAACTTTCACAAATAAAGATATAACTGATAAGTACCTTATGTATGTGCATGACGATTCTGAGACTATGTTTGATGAATTTCTTGTCAGAGCTTCCAGCAAGGAGTTGGGAAAGGGGGCAAACTTTGATCCAGAAGTAGCACCTTTGTCAGTAGAAATCAGGTTCTCTATTTCTATCCAGCTGAAGAATGATGAGAAACCAGTTCGCATAATAGACAAGATTTTTGACATAGTGAGAAATGGGCAGCGATTATTAACTTTGGCAGATCTTTGCTATCATGATCCTGATTCTGATTTTGATGATGGACAGTTGCTGTATACTAGACGTGGTATTTCCAATGGGGACTTGGTGCTAACAAACGATACTTTGCATAGACTCTACCAATTCAAACAAGTGGACCTGGAGCAGAAGCAAGTCCTGTTTATACACCATGGTGCAGATTTTGGGCGTTTTGTGCTGTTTGTGACAGATGGAAAGCACTATACTTCCTTGCTTCTGGAAGTTAATGCCACCGATCCTTACGTTAGGTTGGCAAATAATACAGGACTGTTGATTCAAAAAGGAAAAGAAGAAACTGTTTCAACAGCTAACCTAAGTGCTATTACAAACCAAGACATAAGAAATGATCATGAGCTTACATATGAGATACTCTCTTTCCCGAAATATGGAACAATATATGTGAATAATGTATTAATGGATTCCTTTACTCAGCTTGATCTGATAAAGGGGCATGTAACCTACAGACATGATGACAGCAACAACCTTATTGACACATTTAACTTTACAGTCCGTGCTGGAGATGTCCATCTGGATGCTGGACTACAGGTTTGGATATATTTGGAAAGTCAGCAGCAGCCACCAAGGATTGTGAACAAAAACAGTCTTTTGGTCGAAGAAGGAAAACCAGTTAAAATCAGTAAAGGAAAACTGCAAGTAGGTTAACCATGTTGTCCATTCCTCCTTGTAGCAAGTTTTCCTAACTTATTTTAGTCATTGCAGTGTCTTTAGTTTGTGTCTTCTTTAACTCCTTTTGATTACCACTAATATGACTGTATTCTGGGTGCTAAGTTCAGGAGAGACTGACACTAGCAAGCTTCCATTTTTAGGAAAGAAAAAATGATTATGTTAAAGAAAATTACTTCCCATAGTCTTTGACTCTTACATATTGGTGCTTAAGAAAATTATCATTTAGGGATTCTGCATGTATATATATGTTTTAGAGTAATGATTATTGTATTCCATATAATATTCTTAATAGAACTAGTGAGAAGTGACAAGGAAGAAAGGGTTTTATTTTGTTTAATTTGCTAGCCCAGTTAAAATTGTTTGAGAGTTACATCCCGAATTTTCAAGTCACAAACCTGAGGCCATTTCTATTTGAGTAATTCTTCCCTACTCAGGTTTTGTGCATAGCCTTCCAGTAACCACCGTGAGAGGGCTCTGGCTGCACGTTGCTGAAATCCTGACTTTCTTGTTTCAGGCAGGGATCTATAGCTGCGAGGCCAGTAGTTAATTATGCAATGAAAAGTTCTTTTTCAAAATTTACAAAACGTATTTGGGGTTACAAAATGGCTCCCATGCCACTATTATTTAACGTGTGTCTGTTTAAAGTATTGTATTGTTTTGGGAACTGTAACCCATCTAAGAAGTGCCAGTTTAGTTAGATACACAATCCCAGAATTAAACGTGAAAAATGCAGAAGAGAATTATAGAATTTCTCCCCCTTCCATTTCAATAATTTTGGGATATGTTCTTAAATTTAAGGTTGTTCATGAAAATAGTTCTCCATCTGAGATTGTGTTCACAGTAAGACAGCTTCCAGTACATGGATACATTCGGAAGTTTTCCTCAGAAGAAGGTTATCTCAGTTCTGACCAAAGGCCAGCTTTGAGCTTCACACAGCAAGATGTCAACGAGGGCAAAGTTCAGTATGTGCAGACAGTTTCTCACCAACTAGATGACCATTTTTTCCTGGATGTGACCAATGGTTTCAGAACAATGAGTGGAATAGAGATCTCTGTAGACATCATCCCCAGAATGATTCCACTGGAAGTACAGAACTTTACAGTGCTTGAAGGGGGCTCAAAAGCCCTGGTGGAAAACTACCTAAAAATTTCTAGTAAACACTTTGCAGGACTCAGCTGTGAATTCATTTTAACTGAGCAGCCAAAACATGGGTATGTTGAAAACTCTCGTGTTCCTGGAATAAAATTAGCCACATTTACCACAAAACAGGTAATGCCTTTAGATCTTCTTGGATGTAGTCTTAATCAATTATTTGCTTTGCTGAAAGCTGTGGAATTTTATGGGAGGTGGTGAGATACATGAGTTTGAGCTTTATTCTGGCCTTGATTTGAAGATCTTTGTGCTGTTTCTAGCTGGTCATTTGAAGTGGGGAGGGAGGTTGCCTTGTTATGGTGAACCGCACTACTTCCTTGGTGACACTATTGGCACAGACTAATATAGCTATAGACACAGTAGACTGATGGGCCACTCACATTCAGGCAGAGTTGTAGATATTCTGGAAATGTGAGACTGTGGTTGCATTTTAAAAAGACCAGAGGAAAAGGTATGTAGAACAAGCAGAAAAGTGGAAAAGAAATAATTTTTTAGGTAATTTCTTTGCTCACAGCCAGCCTGTGTATTGCACAATGTGCTAATTTTCAGTCATTTAGCTCCAAGAAGCAAAATAGTATTGTAGGTCACCATCTACTAGCACTGTGTTCAGTTTATAGATTCCAGGAAATGTTGTTAAATATAGTGGGGTTGGATTTCCATTTTTCCTTCAGGAGGAAAGGAGAATGCCAAGACTGGCAAGATATACTGGCTAGAGGAATGGACAGATGAGTAGTAAAATTTACTGTTGTGAATGGAGTGAAGATAGAGGTACAATTTGATATTATAGCATAAATAAAGTTTTAGAAGTCATAAAATGTTCGTGCAATAAATACAGAGCCATGACTAGGATATTTTTCAATGTGACATTAATTTTATTCTAGCCTCTTTAGTTCTTCAGCTTGTTATATTTTTTAGGTGGAACAAGAATTAATCTACTATGTTCATGATGACAGTGAAGAACTGATGGACAGTTTTACTGTTATAGTAAATAACACGGAATTGTGGAAACAAAGTTTACCCCAAACTCTGTTTGTAACTGTTACTGCAGTAAATGATGAAGCTCCTGTTGTAAAATTAAACAGAATTCTTCAGGTATGTTTGTCAACATTTTGAAGTGTTAAGATTAATTCCATTAATTCTGATGCTATTTAATGCACCTTCATTAACTGGCTATTAGGTTTGCATCTGGTAGTAGAGTCAGTATAATATGTAGTAGTCCTTGGATTTAGAGAATTAATGCTAATGAAAGGAGGCAATAGATAGATTATTTGTATTTAGGAAGATTTTAGGCATGGAGAGCTCTTTTGGCTTTGTAAGGTTTATCTAGAAGGTTGAATGAGCATTCTTTTAATCTTAAAGTTATATAAAGTTTTTTGGACTGATGTAGGGCTTGTGAGGGTGGATCACTTGCACCTGGATGGTTGTTATGTTTTTGTATTGTTTGCTGTGATGTCTTGAGAGCTGCTACTGAACACGTTACTTAGAAAAGTACCAAGATGAGAATGCCAGTTTTTCACTATTGTATTTGCACAGCCCTCCAACCCTATGCCTTTTTCCATGAAGTGCACTAAAGGGTCAGACCTCCTAAATACTTTCTACTGCCTGCTCCTGCCCAGATGTGCAAGTGGGATGCGACAAGAGAAAATTTATTATGTGTTGGGTATTTCTTACAGAAAACAAGAGTGTTTCCCTTTTCAAAAGTTGAAAATAATATAATGCAATCTGTGAAAATCTAGGGTCATCAAAATATTAGTCCAATCACTGAAGCTATTACTGTGTGATACTGTGAGCTAGGAAAAAACATGTTGACTTTTTTCTGTCTTCCCACCAGAAAATCCTGAAGAAAATATTAAACTTGTTGACTGATACTACCTTTAGCTCTTAATAACCATAGCTCTTTTTAATGTACTGATCTTTGAAAAGCTATCTACCTCTACAGAAGTGACTACTGTCACTTTAGTTCTAGTGTATTTTCAGATTGATTAATTAATTAATTTGTTTATTTATACTATTTAAACCAGGACATATCTGTATAGTACTTGTTTGTGTTATGATAGCACTCAATAACCAGAACCATTTTAGTAAAGACACTGTGCCCAAAAAGCCCCTACCTGTAAAAACTTCCAGTCTGAGATCTGATGAGTAAAAACAAATTAAGTGACTCCAAAAATCAAGATGAAATATGGGTCAGCTAATGAACCTGTGGTCACAGTAAACCAGCTGGAAGACATTAAGTCAGAGAAGGTATTTGGGAATTGGCTTGAAAGAAGCTGAGCAGGGTATTTTGAGGGTGCAATCACTCCCAGTGCTCTGTGATGCAGTTTATAAGTGGGTGGTAGCAAAACATGCATTGCATTTAATTTTATGTAGGTAGTTGTGTGTTGGAGAGGGAGAGTGTTTTACTCTAAAGATGATTGTAACCTTGTGTTGTGTAATAGCCTTTTCACTTGAGAAAATACATAATTTTTTAACTAGCTGTAGTTGTAGTATTGTGCAGCTTCACAGTGGCAGCAGATAATCTGCAGATGCCCACAAGAGAAGATATCCTGCCCTGTGCAGAGACTGGTGGCAGAAGGGCAGACTGCCTTCACAAACATTTGGGTGATATGGAGCAAAATCTTCCCTGGTTGAAGTAATTACAGTGGTACTCTACAGACATCAGCACAGCATGCAGTCATTTTTGCATAGTCACAGAGAAGAGTGCGCAGAGTTTAGTCAAGTTTTTCTGGGTCTCTATTCTAGTACATTGCTGGCATTAAAATGTTGGCTTTGAGCTGCTGAAATTATTAACAGAACTAAGGCTTTGCAGTGTGCTGCAATGCAGCTTATGGATTTTTCTAAAAATATATGAATCTGGTTTTCCCAAGAGCAGAGATAGCTAAAGCACTACCTACCCACAGTTTGTCCTCTCTACTGGGGAGGCAGTCTGTGTACTAGAACCAGGATGCTGCCTTTGTGCCTGTGGTTTTGCTAGTCATGTACAAGCTATTGTTGAAAAGTCAAGTTTGTGTTTGTTGAGAGTAGCTATGAACATGTACACATATGGTGGATTCATGTACATTCTAAAACAAATCTGGCAGTCAGGTTATGTGCTGTGAGGAATACAGTGAGATGATTCTTCCTCAAATCAAACTTGCACATCCTCAGTAGAAATGGGTTTTTCTTACTCCTGATAAATATTGAGATGAGATGAGCATTTCTGTGTAGGGTGATTTCTGTGTAGGCCCCATGCTGTAGCCGAACAGCCAATGCTCCTCAAGAATGTTGCTAATGCTATTGAATAACAGACAATGTTGCTTTTAAAACTCAGTAACTCTTTTATCTATTTTGTAAGGTAAAATATACAAAAGTATAAAATGACCAGTACTATGAAAACTGAAGTCCAGTAGAACTGTTTGAGTTGACTGAAGTTTTGGACCTCAGGAATTTTGCAGGTCACAATATAAAGAGCCAGAAACAAATGCTGAATGATTAAAAAAAAAATTAAGGTAGGATATGGTTGCTGAGAAGTAGTTTATGTGAAGAGGTGCTTTATGTAGCGAATGGTGGTGGTATGGGCATGTGGAAGTTAATTTTGGCCTTTGTCATGGGCCTCTGTCCAAATGCAAGAAACTATTGGGCATGTGCACAAATGCTGAATGAGTCTAACTCTAGCTTCCTCACTTCAGAGACATCCATAACATCCCTTCTTCAAACAGCCTTGTCTGTTGCTATCAATGTTATGAGCACCATAGGGGGACTTTGAGGGTGACAGACAGCCATTTTGGGAGTTTTTCTCTGCATTTTCTCCAGGAAGTGGAAGTAAATGAGGGTTTAAGGGGTTTTAGTTTTTTGGTTTGTTTTTTTTATTATTTTCTTTCTTCTGGCTCAGAATTTATAACATAACATCTGAGATACAAATAGTTTTACCATCCCGAGAACTTCTGTAATGCATATAATTTTAATCCTTTCCATTGCAACAAATTAATGAGATGTATTTTTATTTTGAAACTTAAATCATCAGCATTTTAGGTACATTTTTTTAAAATGTCCACGGGTTCAATGGACATTTGTTTTTTCTGGAATGGGAATGAGTAAAGGAAATAGGATGTTTTGAAGAAAATCACTATACTGGCATTATATGCTACAATTATATGTGCTTAAATACATGGGTAGCAATGCTATGAAATGACTGTATTCTCCTGTTGCCACAAGAGGGCTGTATTTTCCTGGAATTAGGTTTTTTATAAAACCACAAATTTAAACTGATTATTTTTTGTTGTTTTCTCTAAATTGCTCTCTAAAGTATGAAAATGTGAATACAGAATGTCTGATAGGATATGTGGCATGCTTAGCTGATACTGATGAGATGAATCCTGTAAGTAGAGCAGAATAAATTATTTCACATCAGCAAGGCCATGAACCTTTTTTTGGACTATGCCTGTGGAATATGTTAGACACATGAAAAATCAGTGTCATGCTACATCCGGGAAGTTCAAATACAGTTTTCATGGTACTCTTCAAGGAGATTTTGATCTCAGATATGAAAAATAAGGTGCTTGTACAATTCTAGCTGTGTTTGCTTTCCAATGGTTCTTTTCAGCTCTTAGATCTCTTTTCATTCCTTGAGGATCATGTTGCAGGCCATGTATAGTACTTAAAATGCATTAAGTGGTAGTGTGCTGGAATAGCAGAATTAAATACTGACATTATAGAAAAAACACTTTTTTCTATAATTAGAAATTTTAATTCTTCTTTCCTTTAGTAAAGAAAATAATCTGAAATTTAGTAATTCATAATCACATATGTCCATTATGATTTCTTATATTTTTGCATGCTCTGTATGTGACCTTTTATTTTCTTCATAGAATAATCTATGCATCTACTGAGATGAATTAAAAGGTCTCAGTACAATACACATGACACTGATGTGCTTATTTGGTGCCACTCACTAAGTAATTCTGTGCACAAGTTAGTTGTTGTTCTGTGTCATAAGTTAAAAAAACCTCAAACCTCTTGTGATTAGAAAAAAAAATTGAACATCATTTCCACAACACATATTTTGTGATACAATGTAGAATGAAATCTTTCCTCTGTTGAAGTGCGGTGGCAAAATTTCAGTTTCTTAAAAGGCCTTCTTTCATGGTTCATGTTAAAAAGAAGAATTAATACTTAGTGAATTGTGATTGCTGATTTTAGGCTTTGACAGAGGTGAAATGCCCTTCATTAAAGATCATTTGTCCTCTTCAACTACTTGGTGTGATGTTACTACCAGATATTTATTAAGTGTACTAAGACCCTAGGAAGACAGGAAGGAATGATGCAGTGTGTGTTTTGAAGCTCAAGCTGAGATATTTAAAGGTTTAGACTCTTAAGATTTTACTCTACATTATAAATTGTGCCTGGAAATAATTGATATTGATATAATGAAGATTTTAAGAATTGCACTTCATGTTAAGATAAATATGTATTGATCTTTGTTAGCACTTTTGTCTCTGCTTCCAAGTATATATAGCAGTGATGAAGAACAAAATGGGCCATTGCTTATCCTTTCTGAACAAGAAATTATCCAGTAGGATAGGGATGAAACCCAGAGAGCAGTCCTTTCTGCTTGAAATAAGGGACCTTAAAGATCATATAAAGGACCTTCAAAATCATCCAATGGGCAGGGATGCCTCCCACTAGACCAGGCTGCTAAAACCTGGCTTTGAACACTGCTAGGATAGGGCAATCCATAACTTCCCTGGGCAGCCTGTTCCAGTATCTCAGCATCCTCAAAGTAATTTCCCCTCTTTCAGTGTGTGCCCATTCCTCCTTGCCCTGTCATTTCAGTTCCTGTCAGAGAATCCCTCTCCCTGTGGGCCCTTTCAGATACTGGATGGTGTCTTTGAGGTCCCCACACAGCCTTCTCTTCTCCAGGCTGAACAACCTCCATTTTCTCAGCCTGACTTCACAGAAGAGGTGCTCCAGGCCTTTGATCAATCTCGTGGCCCTCCTCTGGAACTGGACTTAGAATGTGCTCTAGATTCAGATTTACTAGAAGTAAATAATGGTTTTTATACCATCTTTCTAAAAACTAGTTAACTACTTTTCTGGGATCGTAACCTTGCAAAATGGAAGGCAGATTTTGGAGGCATTGGTTGTTTAATCTTCCACTGGACTGAGCATCTCTGGGTTTTTTAGTGCTCTAAAAAAGGGTCTTTAGTGCATTTTTCTAGAAGAAAATAGTGCAGCTTCAAGAAGTGTTCAATTTGTGCTAGAGTTTGTGCTGTCCCCAGGCTGTTTTTCTTTTATCTCTTCTGCTGGTGAAAGTAGAGCACATTCAATGCCTTATCTGGTGTGAAATACATGACACTATTATTCATGTGTATGTGTTGGAAAGCAGCTCCTTGATTCAGTGATCATAATACAATTTTTGTTTTAAGAGTTTGTATACTGCTTGACAAATAGAGTGCTTGTGCTCCAACTGTCTGAAACTCTGGTGTAGGGTGTGTTTGCTTGTATTATTTCAAGGTCTTGTATTTTGCAAAAAAATTGCCAGAATGAGCTATGCCAGTTTGTGATCAGATGTTTGGATGGACAGTAAGGAAACATGTTACAACTGCTAGTGTTGCGCAGCACAAATCCTTATTCTTCCTTTTGCTTGGAGTCATGTGTCATCTGCCCCCGTCCCCCATCTCCTGCTATCCCAATTGTCTTTTATGTATATTTTATTTATTTATTTATTTATTTATTTATTATTATTATTATTATTATTATTTATTTTCTAGGTCTGGGTGGACTCAGTCACAGAAATAACTATTGATGACCTCTGTGCAGAAGACAAGGACTCCTTACCATCAGAACTGGTGTACTCCATTACTCCACCTAGCAATGGGCACTTGGCTCTGAAGTCTTCTCCGAACAAGAGCATCCTTACTTTTACCCAGGCTCATATAATTAAGCGGCAGCTGGTTTTTGTGCACAATGGTATGTGATTTCAAAAATACCACATCTGATACCATAATGCTGCTCCTATTCAGTATATCTGTGTTTGTAATTCATTTAAGGTCCCATTGTAACACAAAAATCCTGGAACGCTGGTTATGTGAAGTGTCATACATGGGTTATATGTTATCTCAAAAACTAAACAAGAAAGGGTCTATCATCTACTTAAATGTGTGCTTGCTTGGAAACCTTGGTGTTCTTGAGTTCATTAGATAGCAGCCTTCTTTCTGAAAGCAGTTTTGCAGTAGGGGAGCATTTCCATGCACCTTTCAGATATAGGAAATCCATTTTTTTATTACTGTGGTTGAAAATTTCCTGAAGTCTTTCTGTCTTGTTATAGTGCAGAGCTGTTTATGGACCAACAGTCTCTGCTGTAGACCAAACAGATATCTGCTGTAGTGCAGTGATGGATGATGAAGTTATGGTTCATCTGTGTTATGTCAGTGTCCCTTTGAGACTGTGAAAGAATTAAGCTTTAAACATTGACGCATTCTCCTAGTGTCCAGAGCTAGAGATTAGGGTTTTTGTGCATTTGAGAGAATGTGGAGGGAATAGAAGAAGTCAGGGCAGCTTTGTGCATCCTTGAGTGGCAGTGATGGGAAGCCACAGGAACGAACTTCTTAGAGGAGTTCCAGCCAGAAGAGGCAGGGCTTTTGCAGGGTACCTGTTTTCACAGCTGCTTGTTTCCTGCTCCAACTGTATTAATATGTTACCTCAGTTGACAGAAGAAAGGAATTGCTACAGAAGGAATAAGTAATTGTTTTGGGATGGAGATAGAAGAGATAAACTGCTCGCCTGCCAGCCCTGAGGCAAGCTGGAGTTCCAGTACTCCCTTGGGTGCAGCAGCCACTCCAGATTTGTGCTGTGTCTTCATGAGGCTGAAGTACTCTGCCTTGCGATGCACTGTCTTGCAGGGTGCATATAATGTATTGCTGAAATTGCTTTATGAGCAGCTTCTGGTGAGCTGTAAATATTCTGCTCAAATAATTTGGTCAGGAAATGGAAGGTCAAGAGCATGACAAAAGTGAGCCAAGCTATTTAAATTGTTCCAAGGGAGACTTTGACATGTAAAAAGTCTTGTGATGGTAGGGCAGTAAGTTTCAGGTAAGTTTCAGTCTGAGGAAGTTAATCTACTCTGTGTTCCAGAAAGGGCAAATGCACGTCTGTAGCCTTAGAGTGAATCTTGATTGATAAAAGTGAAAAAACCAGAAAATTGCATTTTCTAGTGAGTAGGAGTGTAGAGTAAATTTGTAACATAAAATTACCCAGGTTTTGTGTCAGGTCTTGCAGCCACTCTGTTTCTCCCATCTACTTACTCAACCTTATGGTTTCCAGTGCTTCACAAAGTACTCTGGTCATTTTGCTTCTTTGCATTTCTTGGTCAGTGATTTTCTTCCCTCCTTCATCTTGACCTGTTTCTGGAAATGTAATTATTACTCCATCTTATTGCCCCAGCCTTGACCTGGGGCCTTCCCTTACGTTGCTGCTGTCATTCAGCTTTTTATCCCTTTTCTTTGTCTTTCCCCTGTTCCTTGTCATCATTCTTGGAGTGTTTCCTGGCTTCTTTGTCTCCTCTTGGAAGTACCCCCGTCTATTCTTCCTACTACTTGAGCCCTTTCAAAAGGGAACAGCAGCATTTTCTTGGCTGAGGCAGCTCTTCAAGCCTCATGGCACTTATTTTTTTCACTTGCACATGGCAATGGCTCTCCATCCTCAGTGTCTTTTTTACTACCAATGAAAGTACTACCATACTTTGCTTTTATACCTCTAAGTTAGACCTCAGAATTTTCCTTTCACATTGCTCAGCCTTACAAGTTACATTATGCTGCTTATTCTGTGCTGAGTTGCAAATCTTCCTCTTTGCTCTCATGTTTTCCCCTTGAATTTTTTGTTTCCTCCATAATCCCTAATTGTTCTATCACCATTGTAAATGCAAAACTAGAACACACCTTTCTTTTTCTGTACCCCTCTTTCAGTGTAATAATTCCTTCTCTTTTTACACTCTTGCTTCACTCTAGGGTGCTCTGCTCTTGCTTTTGCAGTATGGGCCCTTAAACGCTGACAGTGTTTTTCCTAGGGCAGTAATGAATTGAACTCTTCGTTCTGAAGTCTTTGTGTCTTTTCAATGCAGCTTTTACAAACCCTTTTTCTGGAGTCCTTTTAATCACCTGTGATCAGATACATCAAAAAAAATTAATTGTGATAAAATGATAAATGCTGCACCCAAGCAGAACTTCAAGATGCTGTTCTGTTCCCGACTGCTGATGACAAAATGTCTGTGTCAATCAAGCAGTTGACCTGCCTTAGCCAAAAAAGCAGGTAATGCTGCATAAGCAGGTTTGTTTGGGATTTTTTCAGCTTAGTACAAATACTAAACTTCCAGATACTTTTTTGACTATGCAACTGTTCTTTTTCATCAGTAGAACACATCAGAAAATAAAAACTTTAAAAACAAAAACAATATGATGAGATCTTCCAGAGCTGCTTCTTACAGCTGCCTAGCTAATACAAGAACATTTCTTAGGTGCATTGTTAACTATAATCTCAGAACCCACATTTGATTCTTCTGATATGTTAATTTATAGTTAGGCAAGGATGATGATCTTTACGTGAAAGTACGTGGCAACCCTCTGGCTTTAAGTATCAATATTCTTGTAGCAATATCTGCTTGTGGCTAAATTGTGCAAAGCAAATAGAAGAGCATGGTAATTCTTTGCAACAGTTAAAGTTTCACTTCTTTGTTTTGTCTTTTTACCTAATTGAACAACATGGGGAGCCTCTGCTTAAAAGCAGCCTGTCAGTTCTGAGACATGTATTTTTATAGGAATCCACTCAGACTCCTGGAGGCATTTTGCTATTTGCTTGTGCCAAAGTACATACAGGTCTTAAGATTAAAGGGAAAAATGTGCATTTATTATGAGTACTCATAACCTCTGAAATAGTTTAAGCTGTGACAACATACCTTCTTCAGCAAAGCTGAAGTGCAGCAAAGAGGCTAAGGAAACAACCCGAGAGTTTATTCAGACCTTTAAATACAAAACAAAATGAAATAACATTCTAGTTACTTCTCTCCCCAGATTCCTTCTTTGCCAAAATGTAACTGCCCAAGTGTTTTGGACCCTCTTAAGACGTGAATGGAGTTCGAAATCTGGGAGTCATTGTCTCCCAAAGTTTAACTTGATTTCAGCTCCACCGAGTCAGTGAACAAAGAGGAGAAGGGGGCACTCTTGCTGATTTACATCTAAGGGGTGTCTGACCTTCAATGAAAACAACAGCTGGTAGTTCTTCCTGGGGAACGTGTTAATTGCATTATCAATTTATTTAATTCTAATTAAGGTATGAGGGCTCTGATCAAAAGTTGCTTTCAGGATTATTTTGGATATATTGCTAAGGAAACTTTCCTGTCTGCCCATCCAGGAGTCACTTTGGCAGTCACACTGTTACCACCCAAGATTTTGATTGTTGAGACAGAACCCCCTTCACATCCGGTGGCTCTAGTGAGCCCTGCTTGACTCTACATACCCAAAACACAATCAGACAAGGTTTTCTCATGTTTTCCTTAGCAGAATTTCAAGTGCCTGTATCCTTAAAATAGTTAAATTATTGTGCAGCAACAGAATAACAGCTCTGGCTGGGAGCCCTTGAGGGGAGACCCTGACTGAAAGACTTTGCAACCTAAGCCATGGAAGTCTGGAGTCCTCAGCTCCTGCTGTGTCTCTGAGAGTTGGTTCCCTGGCTCCAGGTCCCTGTGCCCTTTGTTAAGCAAAGGCTCAGCAGTTCAGGGCCTCTTGCCTCAAGCTCCTGCCACCCAGAGCTCAACCTGCAGCTCCACTGCAGCTCCACTGCAGCTGCACCCAGAGCTACCTGAACCGAATTTCACACTGAATTTCACTGAATTACCTGCACAATATTTCACTGTATCTGAGATTGAAAGGTGTCCAGTGCATGTTTGTGTTTTTTGTGACAGAGTAATACAAGAATAAATTTATGATTTTGATTTCCACAGGAGCAATGTCTGGAGGCTTCAACTTTCAGGTGACAGATGGTTTGAACTTTGCACCCCGACAGATTTTTAGCATCACAGCTCAGATGCTGGTCATTAGCCTTGAAGTGAACAAAAGGCTCAGAGTCTTTCCAGGTATGTTTTTTGGGGTGATCATGATTTTATCCACTTTAAAATATTGCCTAATATAGAGTTATTTTTCAGATACTTAACTGACTAAACTACAGAAAACTGTAGCTGGGAACATTTATGTGTGTTTTTAAAAAACGGGTCAATGTTTTCTGAAACAGCGTACTGCTGATTGTGCTTTGGAATCTTTAACTTTCTTATACGTGCATGCTTGGAATCATAGAAACTGGCAGTGAAATGTTCAAGTACAGTTGTGTACTTGAAGTTGATAATAACTCTGTCTGCCTAAGCTCTGGAGATTGCCTATTCAGGTTTGTTTAAAAATCTCTGTAGTCCATTCAAATGTTTAGAGATGTCTTAGGTGGTTGTGAAAGTGCCTTGTAAAAGCAATGAAAGAGTGAAGCTTGTGTCCATGAGATTCTGAATAGCACATGTAAATTTTCCAGATTACTAGCTGACTTTTCGTTTGCTTAAAACAAGATATAGACAGCAGCACAGACTCACTGAGGAATCAGAAAGACTGAAAACTTTGATTCATATTTGTGCTTTTGTAGCTAGCTGGTTCTGAGGATTTTTTTTAATGGAATCGTACTATTGAAGGAGTGTTGATGTGCTAAGAGGTCTCACCAGAGCCATTTACTCCTTTGCTCTGGCAAGAGTAATCTCTCGTTGATTTAGGAATATAACATTTATTGCAGGATTATAGGAGAAGGAAGATTAGTTTTCTCTCAGCAATATCTTGCATCACACTTTTGTTTGTGCTTCCTTCTTTCTTTTTTTTTTCTCTGAGTGTGATCTGTAGAATCAGAGAGATACTAAGAATTTGCAGAGTTCTAGAGGTTGTAATCTGTACCTTGATTTATTAACTGGATATGTAAGAGGAGTACTTTATCTTCCTAAATTTCCGGAATATGTGTTGCATAAACAAAGGTTTGCAACAAAAGCCACTTAAATACAAGCAAAAAAAATGAGATTGTAGCAGCTTGTAATGATCTAATGATCTTCTAATTCAGTCAATATAAATGGGATTCACATAAATCCACTTACAAAGCTTATTAACCTACCATTTTGGTGTGTAAGGTTGCCTTGGGAACAAGGGGTTTACTTCTATCTTAAGCGAATGATAATTGTAAGAAAAATATGTCCAATACTTTCATAGAAGGTGAAGTCTCTAGGCTATCAATCAGTTCTTCAGTTTACAAAATACAGTATTTCTTTCGGCACTGCAAACTGTATTCATCCAGGATTGCAGTTTTTTTCCTGAATTCTCACTTTGGGTTAGCAAAATTTCTTTTAGATGTTACAAAGTGTTACCAACTTTCTTACATGTTCTCTTTATGGTGTTTTTAGAGACATTTTGAAGCTGTATGGTTTTCAGCTGTACTTTGCCATTATGAAATGACTATTACAATAGCAAGGGTGCCAAATGGTTGATATATATAAAAAAACAGCCAGTGTCCTGCTAAATTTTATAGCACTACTGAAAAAGGTTAATTTTGAGCCAGCCTGAGAAATCTTCTCTCTGGGTTAGTAAAAATTGAATTTTATAAACTAGGTATAATAGGTATAAACTATTCTCCAAAATATATTGTTCTGTGATTTTGTAAGAGTGTGAACTGCTGTTTTTTGTGTTGGGTATACCAGATCTGTTTATATAATTCATAGATTTTTTTCTGTTTTACCAGAAGCTTGTTTTATTCAGCATACTCAGAAAATTGACTGCTAGATATATTAGCTTTTTCTGCTGTATGCTAGGTATATGTTATGGTAGGATTTGCTTCTTCAAGAAGGTAGTTGCTCAACCAAGAAATGAGCTGAGTTGATTTGAGGAAAGTAAGCCTGATTTGTAGTTCACTGGAAGCAGAACTGTCTAATCAGTCTATAGATGAGATGATTTATAACTGTTTAGCAGTGATAGGAAGAATGCTCATGCCAAAGCATTTTCCAAATCTTAAATGTAGGCCATAAAAATGTGTAACAAGATTAATAGGCACCAACATTGTGCTGTTGCACTCGAATTGATTAGCTTGGCCCTACTCTGTCACCTGTTCTTGTTGTATGTCTTCTTCCTCTCTGTTCCTGTCCCCTGTGGGTGGGGTGGAGTTTTTGTGACCTCTCCTTCTGTGATTTGGAACACACAGGCAGTGTTCTCACTTCATTTTCCTTCACCCAGTGTGCTGGCTGGAAAATAACCTTACTCTCCCTGTTGAGGTGTCAGACCAGAGAACTGCTGTGGGTGCCAGGGAATGTTCTCAACTCTTAGAAGTGGGTGAAGGAGAAGGTTATGTTTAGGGGAAATGCTGTTTTACAGAAGAGCATGATAGACTTTGTTGTCTGTGTCTCTAGACTATTTCAGTCTGTGGTGTTCCGTGAGTGAGGTCAGGTCTGTTAGGAATCAAGGGGGCTCTGTGATACCATGTGTGATACCCTGGTATGGTCGTGAAAAATTGGAGCAGTAACTTCCATCATTTCCGTGTGACCATGTTACTCTATCCTACTCTGTTAAGACAATAAGGCCTGATTTACATAACTAGCAGATTATTGATAAATAACTGCATTTGCAGATTTATGTGGTCTGATTAACTGTTATGCTAAGCTGTACATTCTTGACCGCATCTGCTGTACGCACAAGGTCATGGTTCCCTCCCTCCCTGTCACAGAAAAAACAAAAAGAAGGGAGAGGAAGAGGAGGGAGACTTCTTCAATTAAATATTGTCTGGGAGAATTTTTCTTGACCTGGGAGACTCCTTCACTTTTCAAAACAGTATGGACACAGAGAGACATGGAAAGATAAAATTAGGAAAACAGCCAGAGACAGAAGATCTTGTAACAATTCTGTTTGAAAGTAGTTGTTATTTGAACCAGAGCACAAGCAGAGTCCTGGTATTAATGGCTTTCAAAGCATTCCTATTCTTCACTGCCCTTACCATATTTTTTTTTTTCTTCTGAATATTGTAGCATCATCTATCTATCTATCTATCTATATCTGTCTATCTATCTATCTATCTATCTATCTATCTATCTAATATGTGTTATTTTGTCTTATTCTTGTAGCATTCTGCTTTAGTTAAGATGGGTTGATATTTCAGATTTCAAGTATATTTACTACCATAAAGTATTTGAAATTATGTATTGAAACCTATATAAGCTTGTTGTCCAAGGAGAAGAGAAAATCTGAAAATGGAGACAGAATTGGGGATACAGGGGCAATAGGGTGATGGTAATCTTGCTCCTCTAAAATTATCATTGAACATAAATTTTAGTTTGCTGATTTTGTACCTTAAAACTGCATCAAAAAGAAGCCAAAATTTTTTTAATTCTTTTTCTTTTAGGAAGTAGCTAGCTTTTAGGAAATTACTGCCCCAGCTGTGTCAAGAATTGTCTTGTTTGACTAATGCCAGAGAGCTCTTCATAATCTTTAAGCCAGAAGGTAGTAACCTTAGTAAAGTTAGTGTGTTGCTATGTATTAAAAGGATTTTGTTAAACTCAGTCTCCATCTATCTTAATAAATTATGCATTATTTCAGTTTAGGCTGTTATTTCTGTTACATGGTGTTCGTCCTAGTTTGTTTAATTCAGTACTTATCTTTTAATTTTATGTAATGAAAATCCTATTTCATACTGATAAAGCATATTTTTGTTAATGATTGATTTTGGTTTATGTGTTCACTAGAAACTTTGCAGTGTTGAGGCTTCTCTCAGTTGCATCATGTATGTCTTCTGTCACAACTGGGAGTACCAAAAACATTGCAGTGTGAATTCGGTTCTAGACATGTGATGTAGAAACAGAACTTCTTAAATGATCTCTATTCTATACTTCAGGTAGTTTTTGCAGAAACCGTTACTTAGCAACTATATGTGCTGAAGAGAAGTGCATTTTTTACATTTTTAAAACAAGGGTACATCCTACTAACGGGCTTTTCAATTGAAAAAGCTGTGGAAGGGTTGTAACCGGAAGGTAACTAGAAAAAACCCTGCTGATCTTATAAAATGTTACTAAAATGCTAAGTAGAATAGCTGGGTTAGAGTGTGAGTTGTGCATTCAAAACTTAGACTTTTGGAAAAAAATGCTGTTTTAAATCTTCTTCCTATACTTGGTATTTTTCAGGTTCCAGGAAACCTATTTCACAACATGATCTGAAAGCTGTAACCAATGATGTGACCAATGCAGGAAACAGAACTATAACTTTTGTGATTGTAAGTTCCCCAAAACTTGGAAGGCTGATCAGAGTAAATTCTGATACCACTCAGGAAATCTTCAGTTTTACGCAATCTATGGTAAGCATTTATGTTATAACAGCTAGTTGAGGGATAGATTGTTACTTCAGAGGACTTCTCAGTTGCTCATTCTTAATGTGATCCCTTTATATCTGTTAAGTAACCAGGCATATGTGACCCATCAGTGCAATCACCCAGATTTGCTATGTCATTAAGTATCTGGCATCTAGTAATGAACACAAGAGGAGCCTTTGTTCCCTTCTGCTTGGATACTAGCAGGGTCTTGGCAATTCCCACTGTTTTGCTTGTAACACTATTTGTCAAGAAGAGCTGTTCTGGTGCCATTAACCAGCAGTCAGAGGTTGGAAGCTTTTAGTTTTTGGCAGAAGGAGCAGCCTTTTTCTCTATGAAAAGTCCGAGTATCAGATTCATTTCAGCTGTACACTGTCCTCATGGGTGTCTCCAAGATGACTTTTATTGACTGGATTGGCTGTGGTATTAAGTGTTTAAAGTATCTTAACTGTGATACAGGTTCTCTTATTGAATGACTAAAACGTGGCAGCTTATGTAACTTGATGGAAAAATTCTTCTGCAAAAGGAATTACTTGTCTGTGTGCAGAATCTAGATATAAGTATCTTCAGCATGCATTAAGCTATTCTCAGAAAACTGAAGTAAGGGAGATAAAATGGGGTCAGTCTTCTGACTTTGCTCATGGGAAAACATATGTTTACAAATTTTAATGTAGCTATTGGATTTAGTATATGAAGGAATAAGAAAATATATTGGCCAGAATTTGAAACTTGGTCAGTAACACCTGGAAAAAGGATTTTTTTTTTATTTGTTGTCCTCAGACTTTGAAATAACCTGACCAGGGACGGTTGTAGAATGGGTCTCCACCTGGACTTTATAAATCAAGATGAACACAGAATTGTTCTCATAAAAAACATGTAATCTCGCTATGTTACTGGTCTTGTCTCAAAAGTTGCTGAGTTTTGTCTTGTTTTATGAAAGAGATGAATTGTATAATGACACTATACCCTTCTCATCCCAAAATGAATGATTTTTATGAGTATTATATGAAACAGTTAACATTTCAGCTAAGGTTTTGAAGTGTCACTGTTTTTTCCTATGGATATGACCATTATGTGTCTTTATCAGACAGTACCATGTCAGAACATGTCATTTATTCTCTGTAGCTTTAGTTTTTACTAATGTGTAGCTAACTTTCCTTTTAACTTTGTAAATTGTGTAAGGTTTTGGGCTGAAATAAAGTGTATGCTTTTCTTGTCTGTTGGAGATATTTCTATTGGCCATTTTAATTTTGAACTAGTTGAGCTAAATGACTTCTTGCAGGTGGAATTCAAGTATCCAAACAAGCATGCTATTTATTCTGGTAGAGAATGAGATATAAGGGAGAGAAAGAGGATCCTAAGTAAACTTTCAGTCCAGTGTGTTGTAATCACAGGAAGTTGAATGTGAGTGAAGAAAATTGCGTTTATGTTACAAACACTGTATATTTTCCGTGTAATGGACAGTAAAGTATTTGGTAACAAGCTTGTAAAACTGAAAATTGAAAAAAATTTTGCATTAGTGTAGGTCTGTGGGTTTTCATTGACTTAATTCTGTGTTGAGGAACTTGAAACTTCACTTTGGAAAAGTAGTTATTCCTTTTGCTAAGGGACTGGACTCTTTTGTATGCTCTGTGGTTTATTGCTTTGTTGCCAAAGGAAAGAAAAACCTAACTTGAATTCCAAGACATTTTTCTTGAACAGATGTTGTTCAGCTAATATAAGAAAATTATTTGCACATTTAACAATTTGAGTAACACAGGAGTTTTTCAATATAATGTTTGCTTTCTGTTTTTCTCTGCAGTACTTTCTGTGATATCTTAGAAGTATTTTCATCTTGCAGCAAGCCACAGCTTTTTCATTATATAGAGTCATTGCAGAGGTAAACACAGAAATCCTTACCAATTCCATTCTGTTCTAAGCCCAGACATAAGAATGGATTTGCAGTCAAAAAACCCCAAAAAGCAACCAGTTAAGATTATACTAAATACCACTCAATTTAAAGGATATGTATTGTGCCTGTATTTGTTACAAAAATTTGCTGGTCTCAGCTTGAGGTCCTAGAGAATTTTTGGAAAGTTAACCCTGACCTAACATACCCTTTTGCAATTTTTTTTTTTTTTGTCCTGTAATGGCCATTAAGAATTAATCAGTATAGGGAAAGCAGAAACCTGAAGATGCGCATAAAGAATTTTATCACATCAGTCTAAACGTTTTACAGAAAAATTGGGATAGTTGTGAGGCTGCTATGAAAACTGACCTTGAAAGCCCAGTTTTCCTAGTGATCTCAGTGGGGGCTGTTGCAGTAATTTCAGGATTCAGTCTCTCTGTATTCACACCTCAGAATCTGTACTGCTAAAATGCTTCATCTGTGATAACAGCAAGGGGGCTTTGTTTTCTTTTTCCACATCTTTCAAGCATATGTGACAGAAATGTGTACTAATGAGTCTCTTCAAGGTGTTTGCAGAGTATGAGGCGTGTGTTAAAATAGTAAATTTAAAACCAGCACCATCTCAGTCAGGGATCTCTCTGGCACAAACTAACACATGCAGGCCTGGTCAGCGGTTGCTGTGCCAAAGATTTAATAGTTGTAACTGTCATCCCTCCAGGCCAGTGAGTGAATTATCAAGCAGACCAGATGCTGAATCTACTGAATAAGATTCAGTAAGTGTTCCAGTCTTGCTGTCATTAGGAATTCTGTTACAGTTCCAATGTATTATGGCATTGATCTTAAAATTCAGGTATAGTTCCAGCTGATGAGAAATAATATGAAAATACTGCCTTTTGCTTTGGCATCTAAAGAGATAAATGGTTTTATCTTGTATGTGCATTTGTTTCTCTGGATGTTTACTTCGGTATCTTGCAATACTTTGAAACTTGATTACTCAGAATGGACTGATTAAATTCCTTGTGTACGATGACCTGCAAAGTCCATGCAGGAAGGGATAGGACAAACCTGTTGTTTCCTGTCTTTTAGGAATCCCTGTCTTCCTGTGAAGTAGAAATTTTACACTACGTAGTTCCATCAAATTTTGCTTATAAGTGACAGTAAATAACAGTGGTCATTACACTTTCTTCTGGTTTTCTTAGTCTCTTTTGTTAATGATTGATTTTGAACTGTTCAGTCTTGAAGTCATACCAATTGCTCTTGTCCTAGTCAACCTTACCAATAGTGCAACAACCAAGTATCTTTTGCTATTTGCAGGAAATAACTGCATTAAAGTCCTTCTCCAGCCTTCAGCCTTTCATATGCTTTTTCAAGACAAGTAACCCAGCCCTAATAGTGTTCTTACAAAAAAACCCCTAGGGGTATGATACTCTGATTTACTAAAAATACAGTCTATCTGAGCTCATGATCACCATATCCATTGCTAGTTTGAGATAGTTTCTCAGTATTATATGTATCTTCTGCTCTTCATATAAGGCTTTTACTAAGCACTCATGCCCACTAACTTTTCACTTAATTTCAGGTGTTTTTCTGGCAACACAGAATTCATCTTTCTCTTAAGAGAAATGCAGGATAATTTCAGTGTACATACAGGCTGAATTGATGGGCCAAGATCAGTGCTTTGAGGTTCAACAGGGCCAAGTGCCAGGTCCTGCCCTTGGGTCACAACAACCCCAGGCAGTGCCACAGGCTGGGGCAGAGTGGCTGGAAAGGAGCTGGGGGTGCTGGTGGCAGCAGCTGAACATGAGCCAGGCTGTGCCCAGGTGGCCAAGAAGGCCAATGGCATCCTGGCCTGGCTCAGCAATAGTGTGGCCAGCAGGAGCAGGGCAGGGATTGTCCCCCTGTCCTGGGCACTGGTGAGGCCACACCTGGAGTGCTGTGTCCAGTTCTGGGCCCTGACTGCAGGAAAGACACTGAGGGGCTGGAGTGAGTCCAGAGAAGGGCAGGGGAGCTGGGGCAGGCTCTGGAGCACAAGTGCTGTGAGGAGCAGCTGAGGGAGCTGGGGGTGTTTAGTCTGGAGAAAAGGAGGCTTAGGAGAGATCTTATCACTTTTTACAGCTACCTGAAAGAAGGTTGTGCCTGGGTGGGTGTTGGCCTCTTTGCCCAAAGTAACAAGTAGTAGGATGAGAGGACATGGCCTCAATCTCTGCCAGGGGAGGTTTAAATGGAATAGTAGAATACCTTTCCTCATGCAAAACATGGCCGAGTATTGAACCAGACTTCCCAGAAAAGTCGTTGAATCATTAACCTGGGTATTTTAAAAGACCTGTAGATGTGGCTTTTGGGACATGGTTTAGTGGTGAACTTGGCAGCCCTGGGTTAACAGTTGGGTTTGATCTTACAGGTCTTTTACAGTCTAAACAATTCTATGATTCTATATACACTGTACATGGACTAAGGTACAAAGGTCTCTTTGAACAATGTTCTCAAGATGGTTTTTTCTGCCCTTAACACTCCTCTGTTTATAATCACCTTCCTCTTAAACACATGTCTTCTCTTTACCTGGAATAGGTTGATGAAGGTGTGATCATGTATGAACATTTACATGCTGAGTCAGCTGACTGGAGTGCAGAAGATTTCTTTACATTTACAGTCTCCTCTCCACCATCAGCTCTGGATATCCAGATGTTCCATGTTGTCATTTCATATGAAATTGACAGGCATGATCAGAATAGTCGTCTTCTAGCAAATACAGGTAAAATACTTGGTTGTTTGGGCTCAAAATTATTTTGGATCTGCCAGAGGTCCATTGAAGAATGAACAAAAAAAAAGTTTCTTTCTTTTCAGTAAGCTGTGACCAGAATACTGAAAGGTAGTAGCTTGTAAAGCTGCATTCACTTCACCCTTAGAAATGAGGTAGCTGCATATGTTTGATGCTTCCTACAACTGTATAAGATAGTTAGTTTTCTATAATGGTAGGTGAAAAACACTATCAGAAGCTTTGAGACACTGGTATTTCTTTATTCTTAGTGTATTCATCAGTCAGAGATCTTGTCTCTTATATCTGATTGTATTTTAAAAGTAGTGGTAATATATTTTTAGCCATGATATGTGGAAATAAGGATACCACAAAGGAGGAAATTTTTTGAGCATTATCAGTGTTTGATATGTAGTTTCTGAAATAGTGCAACTATAAACTATTCAGTTTCTAATATTCTCTTTTCATTTCTGCCAGGTGCCACAGTCCAGGAAGGAGGTAGAGTATTAATCAACAAAACAAATTTAGATGCTTCAAACCTATTGATAAAGCTACCTGATGTACAACGCTCCACGTATGAAGTCTGGTATCAGGTTCTATCTTTACCCCAACATGGCATGATTGTTGTTGGAGAGCAAAACATTACCAAAGAAAAGCCTAACTTCTCCCAATATGTAATTGACAAATTTGGAATTATATACATACATGATAATTCTGAATCTCTAAATGACAATTTCACTTTTGCTGTTTGGTTAAACCTAAAGAGCAAGCCGGCTACAAAGCCCCATAGCGAAGTTTTAGAGGAAATGTTTAATATCACTGTTTTCCCAGTGAATGATCAATCTCCAGAACTGAAGACTAAAAGATTGCACTTGAAAGTCCTGCAGGGAGATGTGTCAGTGCTGGGGCCAGAGAATCTGAAAGTTGAAGACTTAGATAATGCCCCAGCTGAGCTGAAATACACCATTGTTAGTAACCCCAATAATGGTTACTTAGCAATGAAAAGCAATCTCAGTGTCTCTATAAAAGATTTCACACAAGCTGATGTTGACAGTGGTAAAGTCTGGTTTGTCCAGGATGGAAGTTCATCTTCTGGGGTGTTTTATTTCAGTGTGACTGATGGTAAACATCGCCCTTTATACAAACTGTTCAGTCTTGAAGTCATACCAATTGCTCTTGTCCTAGTCAACCTTACCAATGTTGCGCTGCCGCAGGGCCAGACATCTGTCACTATTACTGACGTTCAGCTTTCAGCTGTCACAAATGGAAAAAGCACTAATATTATGTATGAAATAACTCAGCCACTCAAGTATGGGCACCTCATGATTGGAAATGAACAGGTTACTAAATTTGAGCAGTCAGATTTGTACTTGGGAAGACTCTCTTACCACCTGACAAATCTCACTGCTTCCAGTGAAGTACTGGAGTTTATGCTTTTTACTGCAGAAGGCAATCTCACAGGACAAGTGCTGAACATCACAGCAAAGCCTTTAGTACAAATTGTATCTGACCTGCAGATTTCAAATCAAGCAGTTTATAAATTTGGAAGCAGTGACCTGGATGCTTCTGAGCTAGCCAATTTGACACACAGTAATCCTAGATTTGAAGTGATAGTGCCTCCCTCTCATGGAAGGATTGTAAAGAAAAGGTTTGTGAATGATGATATGTTTGAAGACATCCAGACGTTCACCCAGGCTGACATTGATAGTGGTGTTTTGCTTCTGGACATAGACACAAATATGACGGGCATTGATCTATTGAATGACTCATTTACATTTATACTCAGGGCAGATGCTGTGCAGCCTGCTATTGGCTGTTTTCAGTATTCCATTGTGCCAAACAGTCCTCCACTTGTGCAGGGTTTTACAACAGAAGTGCCTTTTGTAACCAGCACAACCGCTTTCAAGGCTCACTCAACCCCAAAGGATGAGGCACCAGCCTTCTCACAGAATGAAGAGCCTGCAATAGCACCACAGAAGACTGAACCAACTATGTGGCATGGGCAGAATCACTGGGGAAACCTGCATGAGGAAGGTCCACTGCTAAATCAGGCAGTGGGAACAAGTGTATCTGTGGAGCTGAAGACTACAAACCAGGTTAATGCTGGGAGTCCCAGAGTGCAGGCAGGTGAAAACAACCCTTGGTACATCATTATCTCCCTGGTCCTGGTGTCTGTGCTACTCATTGTTGCTGTTACTTCTGTGTGCATTTTGTTAATGTGTCAGAAGAAAGAGAAGACAAAACCTTTAGTCAAAAGTCAAACAGATGCAATCCTGAGTAGGGCAGATCGATGTCTGGAACGGAGCTTGACTGTGCCCACTGTCACAGTGACTCCTCTCCTAAAGGGGGCTGGGAGAAGTACAGCCTCAACATTCATGGCAGTAAAACATGAGCAGCTGCTTCCTACTGTGGTTTCTCCAACTACAGAAAGGTATCTGAAAAACAGCTTTTTAAATCTTGATCCTGAAATGATCCAGTATTGTCGAAAAACAAACCCAACTTTGAAGCACAATCAGTACTGGGTATAGCTACACCAATTTTGGTGATGCTAATTGATGTAGTATGGAAAAGTGAATATATATTGTTGACATGTAATTTGTTCTTTATTACACTCATTTATTATAGGTCAAATGATACACACTGTGTGTTAGATGAAATCTAAATACCTGTGAAATAATAATAATAGTAATAATCCTACTGATTACAGTGGCTGTAGTAGAAGATTTGCAGTTGGTATGTCAGCAAAATTCTCACTTAATTCAGTTGGGAATTTGGTCTCATGGATTTTGAGTGCACC
The DNA here is from genome assembly GCF_971803275.1 of Cyanistes caeruleus. Classification (NCBI taxonomy): domain Eukaryota; kingdom Metazoa; phylum Chordata; class Aves; order Passeriformes; family Paridae; genus Cyanistes; species Cyanistes caeruleus. Next base: position 64,468,866 of record NC_141732.1, read on the forward strand.
CCATGTATGCAGTATTTTTTAGTTCCCATGACAGGTAAAATAGAATGTTCTGTCATGGATTATATACTTTTAATAGAATTGTTGCATTTTTTTAGAGAAAAAAACCTAATTTTGCAATAAAGGTCTTCTATTCCTTCTGAATCACTACTTCTCTTTGAAGAACTTCAAATTGTTTCAATAAGTAATTTTTCCATGGTGCTAATTTCAATAATGTAATTTTGACCTGAAGGCTGTTCAGAGGCCAATATTAAAGAAACAAAACTGTGAATATTTTGATAGGTGTCCGGACTGGATATCCAGAATTTAATTCAGCAACAACAATACAGCAGTGAATAAGAATTCTGAATAAGGGTGGAATACAGTGAGATGTTGTTTGTTCTTTTGTTTTCTTTTTTCCTTATTTGATACTGGACTCTAGCCTTTAGTGTCTGAAAACTGGTAAAATCCATCCACCTCTACTCCACATGGTAAAAACTGAGTATCTGTCAAGTCAGCCTGTTTGCTTAATTACCTTTAGGCTTAGATTATGTCCAGATGTGCATAAAATTTCCAGCTCCTGAAAAAAGGGGTGAATCCTGCTTTCAGTGTAGCAAGCAAAATTTTCTCTGGAGCCTATATACTCAAGCAGATGGCAGTAGAATCAAGTCCTGTGCTGCATACTGCTATGTGTCCTGGAGCTACTGACAGAAGCAATCCTGCAAATGTAGTATGTAGCCTCTTCTGGAGAGTCACAGTTTACCCTTCATCTTCCAGAACACTGATAAAATATGTCTTCTGTGAAGTACTACATACTCCAACTTCGCTCTGCTGATAAAACGTGCAATAATTTCTGTGCAAAGGGAATATTTTACTGTTTTTTGGAAATACAAGATCAGTAATGATGTGCAGTCTCCAGTTAAGGCACAATTTTATTTCCACTGAGAACAAATAATAAAATTCCTGTTGACTGCAAAGAATGAACTGACTTCAAGGAGATGGCAGTGTGATCGTAACCAGTCTCTTATTGACAGCGAACTTCTCATCTACTTTTCACCTTTAAATTACTACTCCTTTCATCCAGCCTCTTTGTTAAAACACTGTTCTCAGTAATCTGAGCACTGCACCCTCTCAGTAAACGCTGGAATACCATTTTTATTTAGGCCTAATTTTGTACTGCTGTTTTATAGAATGAATTTACTGACCTCAAGATCCTTGGTGTTATTCATTTAACACTACTTTGTTTTGTACGGTTTTTTTAAATTGTTGATGATTAAGTGTATTTCTGTCACTTATAGATTGCAGTTATGGGAATTTTTCACCCACAAGGAGGGCCAGATGTAAACTGTGCTTGCTGCTGTATTTTGGGAGCTGAACACAGAAGCAGTGGAGGTAGTCCTCATCTTTTCCACCTCTGCTATGGGCAGACATGATTGTAGTGCATTTTTTAGTGTCCACTTTAAGAAGAGCAGTCCACGTCAGTGGAAAATATACAAGCCACGTCTTCAGAGGGTCAACTTCTTAGAGCACTAGAAGCTGAAGAGATGAACCTTTTGAACCTTGAAGAGATGCCAGTGTGTGAGGTCAAGTATGTGATCAGCGTAAAGTGCTCTGGGTGTTCAGGTGTCTCGGGTGGATCACTGTAGAGCTGTGTGGTGGGACCTTTTCTGCTTTCCCAAAGGAGGTCTCTGGGTCTGTTCTGAGGGACTCTCAGCCTGAGAGCTGGTGTTGGCAGCCACCACAGGGACAGCCCTTCACTCTTCGTGGAAGCTGTATGTCTCGTGCCATTTCCTGGGACCCTTTCTACCAACACCAAGCAGACACCAGCTTCTCCAGATCCCAGCTGTCAGCTGCAGCCTGCCTCCAATGCCTTCTAGACAGTAGCAGCAGCCTGATCCCTTTACACCTTCTCCAGCCCACACTCTAAGGAGGAGTGAAGAATTTTAATCTCAGCACTTTCCTGACACATGAAGAAGCCTGCCTCGCATTTTTCTAGTTCTGAGACCTTCTTGTCAACAGCAAAAGACACCTCATGCTCCAAATCCTACCAAGCAGTGTGCCTACAGTTTGATACCAAAAATAGTGCACTGCTGAAATGACTCCTGGAGTCTGGTGACAAAATCCACACTGTCAGCTTATGACAGGGTGAACAAATATACAGAAATGAAAAGTGTTCTTTATGAGATTTTGCTGAATGTATTAGTGTAAAGACAGGTGTGCCTGAATATGTGGTGTTCTGTGTGTGGTGGAGATGGAACATAGGGCTAATGTAGTGCTGGTGATGTAGAAAATGAGACCGTGACATAATAGTAAAAAAAACTGCAGTGCAATTATAACTGTACAGTTGAATGGCCGTTCTGGAGTTTGAGCATTTACGTGGTAAGAAAAAAAAATTACTAAATAAGAACATAAAAAAAGTTGGTAGAATTTGTGCTGGTTCTTTTGGCTTTAGCATAAGGGACTTACGCTAAAATCTTGCTCTGTTTCAAGAATGGTTTTGGTTGACAACAGATGTTCAGTTCAAGTAGATTAGCCATGATGGGATTGTATCTTGTGCATTTTGCTCAATTTTTAAAGCATTGTGGGTTGGGGTTTTTTTTCAATTTTGTTTTTGTTTTTATAGTTAAAATCAACCTTAAGACCTAATTAATCAGGGAAGTGTGCCAGCATTCAGTTTTCTTCCTCAGTTTTTGCTGCTGTGAGACAGCTGTGCCAGAGTACCTGTCATATTATTTAATGTTTCGATGAAAACTTTACATGAATGGAAGTTTATTGTTGATCAGTGATCACTTGGTTTAATGCAAAATGCAGAGGCAATATTGTAATTGATAACTACATATGAATTTAGCTTTAAAATTCCACCCTGAATCCCTAGGAAAAAAAACCCCCAAAATTAAAAACTGATTATGTTAAGCTTTCCCTTTGGGCAGTACAGAATAGCCTTTGGCAGAGGATGGTTTATCTTGTTCATACATAGATATTTAATATAGCTGAGATCAGTCTGCTCTGGCTTAGTTAGTCCAGATTTGAGATGATAAAAACTAGCTAGAATGAATCTCATACTGGGTTTCCTAAAATACAATCAAATTAGAAAATGCAAAAAAACCCACCCCATTTTGTGCTTATGGATTCTTTTGAGATTCTAGGAATGCACATATTTTATGGTCAGAATCTGGCTTGAATATTTTGGTTATTTCCCTTGGCCTTGAAGTTGTGTGTTTTAAGTAGTGAAGATGAGGTTTCTGAAGGATCCCCCTTTATACCAAATGGAGTTCTAAACTGTAATATGAAAGTGCCTTGAAAACATATAAAATCAATAAAATTTTAGTTTATAATCCATGCACTTAATGTTTTTGGGCTTTCTTTGAAGATCTGTGAAGTGCATAGACACAAGAGAATCCCAGTGCCAGTAACAGCATTTTTCAGAGTTTTCTAATGTTGTATTCTTTAAATTGCACATGTGCTGGAGTGGCTGCTGTGCTGTGCCCAGTACAGCTCAGTGTGTGTGGCTGGAAAAGGAGGGACATCTCATTGTGCACCTAACCTGGCTGTATCCAGCACTTGTAGGAATGTAACATCAAAATAAATGTATTGATTTGATCTTGCTCAAACAGGACTGCATTGGGTTTATTTCAGAAGGATTTTCTGTTATTTAACTGCACCTGATTTTAAAATATCAAGTTCTTAAATACATTAATGTTAATACATTAGTTTCTTCTTTGATTTTCATCTTGATCAAAAGTACCCCCTCACTCCGGCCTCACACCAGATGCTCTGTTCAACCCAACATTTTTTTCTCAATCAGAACTTAGCTGGTTTGTAGTCCTTCCTGTAAACTGAGGTAAGGAACTTCCTCTTGAGATGCTGGTTGCCCTGGGGAGCAGCTTCCAGTACGCTATGAATCAGTGCCCTGTGCACAGAAATCTGTCAGCAGTGGTGAGTTGTGTCCCCCTCCTACACCTCAGAAAATACTGGTTTATAAAGAAGAGAAAATAGCTCAGAAATAGTCGTAAACTCTTTACATTTTCCTTTTATTAGAATATGGGTGAGGACAAGCTGCAAGTTTTACTGCAGTAGCCTTTGCTGCCTTCTACAATTCTAGATTCAGCAGAGGATCTACTTGCGAGGCCTCCTTGCACCACTTTTTTCAAGTCAGTCCTTGTGATGCTATGTTGAAGTACATTCTGTGAATATTTTTAAACAGGCTGAAAATAATTGTCCTGGCATATTCAATGGAAACTATATTAATTTATCTTCACTCATTTCAAGCTAAATAATTCCTGCCAGTGCTTGCATATCCCAAACGCAGTCCCAGAACAAAATGTTCTTTCATTGCTGGTAAAATCTATATTTTCACATCTGTTTGTAGGGAGATTCTGCATGGTGAAATGCTTGCTTTACGTGATCATTTCCTCATTTCCAGTCTTGCTGCTTGGTTATTTCTGTGGGAATGCTTTATACATGCTGGTAGGCACTGCTAGACATGAAGTTATTTGCAGACTGAGGTTTAAGCTGCAAAACATTTGCATGGCTTCACAGTGAGAGGGGCATTAGTTTACATAAATTTGTTGGGGAAAAACAAAGGAGGAATAGATTGAGCATTGGGATGGGAGAGTCAGAACTCCTTGCAAGAACACAGGCAATAGATCGGAATAAATTTATGCAATGTAAAACATGTGACTGATCACAGTGATTTGCTCCAGCTCATACACTTTATCTTGAATAGGTGGAAGATATGGTGCATGAAAGCACATTGGTGAGGAACTTCCAGAGAGAATAAAAAACGAGTAACCAAGAGCTTGCATGTCATATTCAAGTACATATCAATGAAATTGTATCTGTAAGGGAGAGGTAGGAAGCTGCTTTGCTGGCAGTAAATGCTGAAGAAGGGGTTGGTTGGAGAGGCAGGGGGAGATAGGAGGATTACAGAGGCAAGCTTTCTGGGATTAGATGGAGTTTCTAAAAATGGGAAGGTCATTTGGAAGCAGATCCATGGGTTTGTTTGAAGGGCAAAGGGGAAGTGCTGGGCTGTGTCCTAGACAAGCAGGCTATGATCTGCCACACTGCCTGGGAAAAGTGTCAAGGTGAGTTTTGCTCCTAGAAGGAGAGTCCCGCTGAGAGAAAGGTGTCAAGACCCAGAAGCTCAGTTCGCCTTTTCTTTTGTTTCCCTCTGCAGCTGGTAAGAGCTATTATTTGTATTAGAAATAAATTGTCTATGGCATGAACATTTTGAATTTTGACTTAAGAAGATCCTTTCAAAAGTCCAGTTGTGAAGTTTATCAGATCAGATCACTAAAGTCCTTTATATAACCACCACCCAGACTGGCTGAGTTAAGTTGCCTAGGTGTTATTCAGATGTTAGGTCTGTTGGCATGAATTTTACCTTAAAAATAGAATTGTAGTGACCCTAGTGTCTTGGGCAAAACGTAGAAAGGAACAGTATGAACTTGCTTTGCATTTTGATAACTGTATTAATTGGAAGCAATTAATGGTAAATCTAGCAATCTGCAGATACTGAAAGGTATTTATAAGTAAGGCAACAGAGGTCTTGATTTTGAGCACTGAGATAACTACACAGACAAAAATGGACCTGAGCTTAACCCTTGAAAGAAATTAATGTGTCTGGAGAGCTGATCTCATTTACACATGACTACACAAAATACTGTTGAAAAGCACCACTAGGATAAGATTAGATCAGGTGTAGAAGTAAGCAGAAGTGGGATGAATCAGCTAGAACAACTGCCTTCTTCACTGACTGTCTGAATGAGACATTGATTGTCTCGCTGAATCTGTATTAGCCATTTAAAGACCTGTACACTTCTAGGAATGCTGCAAAATAATCATCAATGAGTGCCCATTTTTCTTCCCGAAATCACCTTGTTCCTGGTTGCAGCACTTAGGTTCATTTAGTTTTTGCTATGGTACAGATTTCTGGGATTCTGAGACATCTCCCTTGGTTGTGAGCATGGGACCAAGTATTTCTGTGCATGCCATTCAAGAGCAAGGAGAAAGGTAATGGTTGGTCACCACTGATCTCTGTCGTGGCCTATTCTAATCTGAACCCACAATTTAAACTTGAAGGCACTTGAAATTTCCATTTCATTGGTTCCCCAGAAAGCCTGAAAGGTTGTAAAATGGCGGGTTCATGGTTCAGCTCAGGAAGCAGAAGCTTGTTCCCTCAACGCCAAGTTCAGCCTGTGCTGTGCTTGGCAGACCTCAGACACTTAACAGCCCTATTTCATGTCCCACTAGGCTGCTGCACAGACAGAGGGAGAGAGTCTGTGCTGCCCGGCCTCTCTGCACTCCTCCTGCTGTCACAGAGAGGTCCTCTCCTGCATCCTCAGTGCAGTGGAAGAAGGAGTTTATCTTTGGGGCTGCCAGGCAGTGGAGCCCTGATCTAGTTTCACAGGTGCCCTTCTGCCGCCCTGCTGGAGGTCTCAGGCTGGCAGCTGTGAGCAGAAACTAAGCAGAAACTAAGAATCACGTAAGCACATGTTCTGCTTTGGTTTTAACTTCCTTATAAAAAACCAAAAGCCAAAAAATCTTTTTTAAGAAACACAGAAGAAGAATATGTAAGCACATATATAAATCAGACCCTGTGGCAGATACTGGAATAATTGTAAACAGTGCATCTGCTCCCAGGCACTAGACCTACAGTCTGTATATGATGGATGTACATATTGAATGCAGTTTTGCCCATTCCTTCAGTGACAGTTTAAGTCATTCTCCATTGTTGGTGCTGTAATTTTTCTTTAACAAGTCTGAATGCCTAGGAATTCACTTGTCTCTGTTAAGGAGCTGTTATGTGGTTTAATTGCTCATTGGCCAGAAGTCACCAATATGTATTTATTTTATGGGAAAGTTCAATATAAATATGTTCATGTGCATAGAATTTGGAACAGAAAATTCCTAGTTCTTCAAATGTTTTAAGTCTTTGTAGCTCCAAACCTCTTGGAGCTGATAAGTGTATTTCAAGGAATAGCATGGCTGCTATTGGCAACTTGTCCAAATTTTTCTGCTTTGGAAAAAACACCAACCTGCTACACATGGATAACTGTAGAATAATTTGAAATAAATAGCAAAATTTATTTAGTCTTCACACTCTTTTCTGGTATGCAAGACATGAACCTGTTTATTTCTTAACTATTGATGTAATAAACAAAATAAAACAAAAATGATAAAGCCAGTTGTTTGTAAAGCCAATGCAGAGTCCACTGAGATTGAGTGCCTTTCTTTAGGCAGTGTAGAGCAGCTGTAACTGGAAATGTGTTTGGATGCTGTGTGGGTAGATCATCCAACAGGTTATACTGACAGCATGTGCTTAAGTAATACCAAAGATGGATCCAGCAAGTACCTCAAAAAGGTGTTTTATTTTCTTGTTTGAAATTTCCATAGAGGCATGGAAATTGTTGTTTTCCTGTTTGGAGATATTTATATTTACAAAGTATTTCACTGAGCACAGCTTTTTGACCCATGCTAGAATACATGACACAAGTGACTAATAGCTTCCGCACAAGCATGTGATACGGAGAGAGGGAGATGCCTGACTCAAAGTTTCTGCAAACTGCCTTTGAAGATTCCACAGACACAGGAAATGGCATGGCCTCTCTTGCTTTTAGGGCAGACAAACAGGACTCCTACATTCTTTGAAAATTAAATGGATGCTGGAAACGTGGATAGTTACACAGCAAATCTGTAGCCTCTCTGGTTGAAAGGGACTTCTCTGTGTCAATTTGCTCCTTCAAACCTGACTCAAGGTGTCTCACAGTGGGGTGTAATGGGAGCAAGCACTGTTGGCACTAGGGTGTTGCTTAGCCTGTGAAATCTCATGGGTCGGTCATAGCCACTGATAAAAAGGAAGATCAAGTGAATTCTTTCACTCTGAGGTTAAAGAACAACAGGGACCTGGAATCACCATACCTGCATATTGACGATATACACCAGCATTCACCTTCAACACTCCTGTAGGAGTCCTGACAGTGCCTGGTTTTACTGGAATGCTTGAAATCAGAGTGGCCTTTCTTTGGGCCTGCCTTGGATTTACACTCTGCTGAGTGATGGAATAGAGAGCCCAGACTGGCAGTTCATGGTCTCAAGTGATCCAGCTCTAGCCTACATCATGCCACTAGGTTTGCAAACCCCATATACACTGAGAAAGTCTTGGTGTACTTAGGTAAGGGTGATGATTGGGGCATTCATGTAATAGTAGGGAAATCCAGATTTAAACCTTCTGTCTCTGACTGAGAAAATGTCCCCTTCCACTCCCAGAAGAGAGTCCAAACCTGTGAACCATGCAGGCTCTTTGCAAAAATACTGAAGGAGCAAGAGGACACATAGGGTGCCCTCCAGAGAGCTAGGGTCAAGACTTCAGTAAGCCAGGTGAGTGTTCTTCTTTTTCCATTAGTATGTGCAAAAAGCAAGGGACAATATGGGGGGCTGTCCTCCAGGGCCTTCTGGGGAAAGCTGTTGAGCTGTCTTAGCTGTTACCTGGGTCACTGACTGGTGAGTGCTAGCAGTTCATGGTGAATGGAGACCGGCCCTGTCCTGCAGTCCACAGCTGGGAGCCAGCGCCTCTTTCATGACACAGACCTTGTTCCTTTTGTTTGGCCACAGGCAGCTCCAGGCCTGTATCAGTAGCTACTATGAAAACTTTTTTTCAGATATCTGATGCTTTGTGTATAACACAAGACATTGCTGGTCTTGTAATTTATTTTTTTTTTCATGTAAAGCCACTAACTCCCAGCATGTTTTTGTCTAAGTATTCAGGTATTCTGCAACAAAGGCAGAATTGCATTGATTTTCTTCTCCAGACAACCACCTGTAGATGCTAATACCAAGGGTTTTTCTTTTCCAGTTGTTTTGCCACTTCTTTTTTGTTGTTATTTCCATTTCTCACATAAATCATATCATCACACTTTCCTGCAGCCCCAGGCAGAGCAAATTTTTTACATTTTACTGCCACACAGCAGTTACCCAACAGATAGTTTCCCATTGCTTTTGCAACAATGCTTACTTGGTTTTCAAGTTTTGAAGGGATATGCTCAACTGTCTTCTTCATCTTGACAGATTGTTTTCCAATTGCTGCTCCATCTTCTACTGTTTTCTCTAACATCCAGTCAATGGGCCCAGCTGGCAGCAGATGTGATTTCACCATGGTAGAATCTCTTTCTCAGATGAGTACAACACAAAATCACACTTACTGCTGTTTTGTTCAATCACCCCTGCTGTTTTGGAACCACTTTACAAGAGGTTTTTTTGACTTGCTTTTAAAGATGCAGGAGGCCTCAGAGAACACTGCCCAAACTTGGTGCAGTATGAACTTTTATTAAATGCTGCTTTTTGAGTATGGGAATAATAACATAAGGGTGCGGAGTCCCTTGTGACATTGTATCAGGTTTCTTAGGTCAATGCATTTCAAAACCTGGTTCTGTACTTACTATCTGAAGGCAATACAAAGAGCTACACACGTCTAAGCTACAAATAGGTTAGGGGAAATACTGGAACAAAGAAAGGCCCCATATCAAGTGTAAATAAAAATGGTATTTTTATTTGAAGCTGATACAAAATTTAATCAGCTTAAATATTTAATTCTGCACAGTGATCTTTTACATATATTAAGGATGGTGTGAGGCGATGACAATGCATTGGGAAAAGTTGGCATAACAGGTGTGTTTGTGTAATGGTGTTATCTCTTCATTGAGTTTTCTGGATTTAATGGAGTTTCCCAGTGTCTTGTCTGTGCTGGTACTCATTTTAGCTAGTGAGATAACTAGCTAAAGCCACTGATGATCTTGTACTGAGTCCAAAATATACCAGTGATTTTTCTTTCCTTGTTCTTATTAACCAGGTGGTCATTTTTTTAATATTAATTGGTGGAAGATGAGGAGCAGCAAGACAAATTTAGGCCCTGGTTCTGCCCTTCCTCAGGTTCACTTTCAGCTCCTTCCCCCCAGTCTTAACACAGAAAAATTCAGCATTTCCTGTAGCTGATTCAGAGCTACATGTGTAGGGGAGGGCTCAGGACAGGCTGGATCATGGGCTGAGGCCAATGGTGTGAGGTTCAACAAGGCCCAGTGCTGGCTCCTGCCCTTGGGTCACAACAACCCCAGGCAGTGCCACAGGCTGGGGCAGAGTGGCTGGAAAGGACCTGGGGGTGCTGGTGGCAGCAGCTGAACATGAGCCAGGCTGTGCCCAGGTGGCCAAGAAGGCCAATGGCATCCTGGCCTGGCTCAGCAATAGTATGGCCAGCAGGAGCAGGGCAGGGATTGTCCCCCTGTCCTGGGCACTGGTGAGGCCACACCTGGAGTGCTGTGTCCAGTTCTGGGCCCTGACTGCAGGAAAGACACTGAGGGGCTGGAGTGAGTCCAGAGAAGGGCAGGGGAGCTGGGGCAGGCTCTGGAGCACAAGTGCTGTGAGGAGCAGCTGAGGGAGCTGGGGGTGTTTAGTCTGGAGAAAAGGAGGCTCAGGGGTGACCTTATCACTCTCCACAGCTGCCTGAGAGTGTGGCCAGGTGGGGTTGGCCTCTTCTCCCAGACAACCTGTGACAGGATGAGAGGTCAACCTCAATCTGTGACAAATGAGTTTCAGGTTGAACATCAGGGAAAATATCTTCATAGATATGTTTGTTAAACATTGGAATGGGCTGTCCAGGAAGGCGGTGGAATCAATGTCCTTGAATGTGTTCAACAAATAAGTGGATGCGGCGTTTAGTACCACTGTCTAGTTGCCAAGGTGTGATCAGTTAAAGGTGCACTTGGAGATTTTTTCCACACTTAATAATTCTGTGATTTTGTGATTCTGTGTCTTGACAAACCAGCCAAAATGTGCCTACACACTGGCCAGATGGCTGCTGCCTGTTCAAAAAGAGACATTTGAATTGGATCTGTCTTTAACTCACCATGAGACACTAAATTTGGCTTCTTTCCTCTTTTAGCCTGCTAATTTTCCAATGAACTTGTAATAACTTAACATCTTTGAGAATGTGGCACCTCTCTCAATCTTGGCTGAAGTTGGATGTTGTGCTGAAGTTGGAGCTGGGAGGCAGACAGGCAGATGGCATGGTTGTACAGGGATGGTTCCTATGGAAAAACAAGCTAGAAGGCAAGAAATACAATTCAGAGTTCAATTGCTTTTACAGTGCTTCATATCTTGAAAGACTGAAATGTAAAATAGCTACACAGAAGGAACCTGCTAACATGGTATTTTTGTAGGTAATTGAAGAGTGAGGAAATGTTTTAAGTTTTAAGACCTGTTCTGTGATTGTCAAAGATAGATGTTATTAACACACTGCTACACACTGCTTTCTCCCTTTCTTCTTCCTGTGGTACTCTTAGTTATTTTGTTTTTGGTTTTTTCTCCCCCTTCTGACTCCATTTTTTCTTTTCTGTTCTTCAGCTGCAAGAGGAGAGTGGACTTTGGGAAGACTTCCAACTGCGTTCACACATAACCATGTCTGAGGAAAAGGACAAAATGGAGTTTTTCCTCTTCCTAGAAATCAGCGACACTGAACAAGAACTGCACACATGAATGCAGATGACAGTAGAAAACCTGATCAGTTTAACCTGATCTACAGCCCAGTGTTTTAGATCAAAGAGGATAATCCTTGGCTCTAGTAGCTTAAGAAAGAAGTATTATCTCCATGCAGCATTGATGGGAGCAAAATGAACAGGTTTTTGATGCTGATGTCTGTGTTTGAAAAGGTAGTTGAAGTAGGAAAGGAACCTAAAACAGAGTGTTATAGTGAGAAGAGATATTTGAGGAAATCAAGTTTCTCTCTCTTGTGAGAAGATTAATAAGTCACAAAGGTTTTGCTTTACAAGAAAATGGCCAAGATCTGCCTTGATGATGGCTTGTGGTAGGTTAACAAGTAACCAAGGTAACAAAAAAAAGGCAAAGTGTATAAAAAACATTTCTGGTGCACAGCTTAAGTATTGCAAAAACATATATGGGAACATCATTGTACTGTTATTTATTTGGAAGTCTCCAAATTGAATCTTCAGATTAAGTCTTTCTTAAATATGAAGACCCAAAGACATTCACATGCTTAACCAGACTTAAAGTCTGAAAAAGTATGAACTCAAGGACAGAGTAAAGTGTTGTCAAGCTGATGTTCCATGCTGAAAGAATGAAGTAAAAATAAATACCAGCAGCCAAGCAATCTACTCACCTCATGTCCTTGAGGAAGGGAGAAATGAATGGCTGGCCTATGATGATACCTGAGTACATTCTCATGGGCACAGCACATGAATCTTCCCACTTTCCACCCTTCCTTGCTTTCCACTTTCCATTTTCCAGTTTTCCTCCACTTTCTCCCATCCCAATAATCTCCAGTTTCTGGGTCTGGTGAGGGTAGGTAGCCTGCCTGAACACGTGGACTTCCACAGTGGTAGCACGATCATTCAGGTCTTGACTATTTCACTTTGCTCTGACAAATAGGCTGATGTTGAAGGTTCTCCTAAAATAACAGAGCCATAGTATGATCTTTACCTCTTTGAATCAGTCTATGGTATAAGTATTCTGCCAGGCATTTTGAACTCTAGTCAAAGCCACCTTAAATTTAAATGTTGGCCCCAGTGCACTCAGTCTCTGTCATAGCAGATGTTTTTCTCAAAGACTAGTGAAGTTTTGGTTTGGGAAGGAAGGTAAAGGCTTGGAAGAAAAGGCCAAAGCTGGAAAGGTTGCCCTGTACTTCCTTAGGCTTTCGTTAACTAATACTCGTTTTTGGAAGAGTTAAGTAACTGTCTGGCTGCAGCTGGGTTTGCAGCCTGTGCAAAGTCCAGCAAAGGCAGTCCTCACAGTGCTATGCTCTCTGAGCACAGCAGGTCTCCTACTGGCCCATGCAGAGACCTGTGGGTCATTCCCCATGCTGAAACAGAATAAATCACTATTCCTTTTCATAAGGAAATGGCAATAGCATGAAAATGAACCCATCTACCTCAATGAGCGGGGCAAGGAAGTGTCTATGAAAAATACTTGACATGTTTTATCCTGCATTTTCACACTGTGTATACAGCTCACATTCTTGGAAAAATGAAGAAAAGATGTTTTGGACTCTGTTTTTAAATTTCTAAAAGGTTTTTATATTATATAACACCCAGCTGCATTTAGTGTCCTCAGTGAAATAAGGACAGTAGTCTGAACAGGCATGCAAAGAACAGGTTTCCATATCAGTGGAAATTACCAAAGTAATGGATAAAAAGGCCAGAATCTCTGGGGATATGCAGGGTAAGTAATATTTCCTTACTGAACTTTTTTAGACTGTTAAACTGTGTAAGGTTTTTGTTTGGGGTTGTGGGTTTTTTGCTTTGATTTTTCTCAGACAAAAATGCTATAAAACACGCTGATACCCAGTTTTTGGTATTGCTGTATTTCTAATCATAGAAATGCATAGGCTAGAAGGAACCTTAAAGGTTCCTGGTTCCACTTCCTCTGCCATGGGCTGGGACACCTTTCATTAGGCCCAGCTGCTCAGAACCCCACATGGTGGGTGTCCTGAGCATCTTAATCAGGAAATAAATGTTTGTGTTAAATGATATTAAATGAAAAATACAAATAAGCCCAAGATGATTTATTTATAAAAAGCTCATTTGCTTATTTGTCTTTCAACGTTACTATTTTGAATTATAATAGCTGAATTGTTAGGGTGAAAACAATGAAAATTATTGCAATACAAGAAATAAAAAGTATACTATTAATTGCAGCTCAAGAAATAAATGACATTTCCCATTATAAAAATATGCAGTATCTTATAAGCCTGATATATCATCAAAATAAATAAAATCAGGTTTCAGAAAATTCTTTCAACATTTAAACTGCAAATTAACAACAAAAAATTATTTTGAGCAAGAACAGATTTGTTGTGGGTTTTCTGCCTCTGAGTAGGATTTAAATTAGGTTCAATAATTCAATAGTTTTATGCTTCTTAAGGCCATTAAATGATAATACCATCCCAGCATAAACCTGTTTACCAATCAATTAGAAAGACTCTTAATGAGTTGTTTTAAAAAGTACCAAATTATTTGGATTACATTAGTGATGGCAAGAATTATATATTTGAGGTGCATATTCAGAGCAGGGTATTTATATATTTGGAGAATTATAGCGGGTGTAAGGACCTTAATTTTACTAATAACTTGAAAATATTTTGAGTGTGACTTTTAGCTTTCAAATGTTAAAGGCAGACTAGCTTTCCTCTCTTAAATTCACCATAAAGAATGACACATACTTGTGGTTAGCTCTGCCTGAGATCTCTCATGAAACAAACCCCTTTCATTACCCAGAATTTACTGCTGGTCTCTCACTTTTGCAGGAAAACATAAGCTTTTCATTTCTGCTTACTTCAGTTGAAGCTGATGTACTAGTGGCTTCCTAAACAAAAGGCACATTTTGTATTCCTGTATGGATTAGAAGAACAGAGGATTCAAGGATTCAAACTTAGCAGCAGGCAGGAACATTAAGACAAGCAATTAAAATTTGTCTATATGCTCCTCATATTTCTGTTCAATTATTTCCACAATTTTTACATCATGTGCAAAATGTGTAGATCTGAGATTTATCCGTGATCATTTGCTTTGAATAAGAGGAAGTAGATAATAAGAGGTAGCTAAATATGCCTATTAAGATTTTAGAAATCCTGTCTTCTCATTGTAATTCACACTGATTTAGTCAATGTCTTTAGCTGAAGTTCATTCCTATGGAGACCATTTGCACACATCTTCAGGGCCTAAAAAAAAAAATTAAGATCATCAGAAAACAATGGCTAAATAAACACCTACACCTTATCTCTTGTTTGTCCCCCCCAAAATTTCTTGACTCTGAATGATAATCATTATTTTCACGGACTTGACACTAAGATTAACACATTAATGTTTTTAAAATATTTTTTTATGTTTATTTTGATTCAATTGATGCAATTCAGCCATATAACAGTCTCAGAAAAGGAGGAGAGCATGGAAAGTGAATTGCTGCTAATGGGAGAACATAGGAGTGGGAGATCTGAAAGTGGTCTGAAAGCAAAGGTCCCTGCAAGGACTTAGGAGCGGTCTGGGGTGCCAAGATGGGCACAGGCTCAGCTGTACTGCCTTTTACAACTCATGTTCTTACTTCCTCTAGTGCAAATTGCCCCAGTGGGCAGCAGGCAGAGGGTCCATGCCCTGCAGTGACATCCACCCCCTCCTTTCCCACCACAGTGGGAATAACCCACCTGTAATACAACAAGGGCATGAGGTCCCACACCTGCTCATGTGTTTTTCCACCCTTCTCCTAGCCTTGCTCAACTTGCTCAAATCACACAGCTGATTCTGCCTTTCTCCTGCTTGCTTTATGTCATAGACTCCTTGCCAACAATTGTAAATCCCTTTAGTTGAATTTAACTGGCTTGATCTTCTGTATATCCAGCTACTGCTAATTCCACTAGTGACTCTTTGAATGTGTGGTGGAGGAGTTCTGTAGTCTGACAGCCACTCATTGTCCAGGATTTTCAATACTGATAGAATTCCTGAATACAGAATTAACATTAAAAGTGCAATAATGATAACAACAGGAGGCAGAGATACCCACGTGTCTGAATCTGTCCTAGTGGCAGTTCTCAGCAGTCCCCCTTCCTTGCAAGGAAGCTCTTCACAGGATAACCATGCTACAGACTCAACATGTTCTTTTTCATGTGTTTGTGGAAAACACTGTTTTATTTTGTGTGCTGACAACAAAAATTATTTTGCCTGACTATCATAAGGCCTTTCAAGGCAAAACCAAAAAAAGGGAGGTGGTACTAATGTACATAAAACTTGTGTGACTTTGCTTGCAATGTGTCTAAGATGGAGAATGACTAAGATTCAGGTTTTCTTAGTAACTCCATTATGTCAGCATTTCCTGGTTGCAATGGTCATGGGTTTCTCTTTCATTGTAACATGATGAGTTGAGTAATTGCCCTCTTGCTGGTTAGCCTGGAAAGATGAGGCTACAGACTACCCTAAATCCACTATTGCAGATTACCTCTGTCTTCCACTCCCTCAGTGCTTTGTTTTCCCTTTTTTCCATGGGCATCTATGCTTTCCAATTTTATTTTTCACTGGTCTTATGAAGAAGCTAAAAATGAAAGAGAAATACAAGGGGAAAAAAGTATAGTGGAAAAAGTAATTGTTCCAGAGCTGAAATAACAAGGCAGCCTCAAAGTGCACAAAGAATAAGGTATCCTATTTTTAAGTTATTTATTTCTATAGGACTCTTGCTGGCTTAGAGGGATGATACACTGATTAAAGATGACTGTCTGCATGATACTCACTTTTTCTGAAACTTGTACTCTTTTGCTTTATTCTGACATAACATGTTGATAACACGAAAGTTTGCAGAGCTGTTGCTGCAATTATATCTGAAGAGCAAAACTGAGAAAAAAAACAGCCAGTTTTTTACGAGTGGTTATTTTCATATGTGGTGTGTTTATAAAAATACCAACAATGAAACTTCTATTGGCTTCTTTAGACTGAGTTCCTGTTGCTGGTATTTGTTCTCTCTTCCCATCCAAGAAAAATGACTTCTAAATTTCATTCCGAATGCACAAGAACTTGTCAATGCTGCTTCTTTTTTAAATTTTTTTTTTAATTTTTCCAAAGACAAGTTCCATTTTCCTGTGTTAGCTGTCCAGAAGGACGTGTACTGGGGCTACCAAGTCCCGCCTGTGCAGTTATCAGTTCTACTGCAAGGTGCTCATGAAGAGACAAGGTCTCAGATCGTCTCTGTCAGCCTCAGAGGGAAGATAGAAAAGTTTGATCTAATCCAAGGTTAAGTCAGGACTCTTGCAGACAGCGAGGCATTGCTCTTACAGGTTTTACCCTGCTGCATGCTCTGGGGCAGATTTAAGGGCCATAGTATGATTTGTAGATACCAGCTATTGTAAGAATAAAATCCAATGATCACAATTAGTGAATCAATGAAGTAAGAGTTCCATTTGTTGATTACATCTATGCTTGTATAGCAATCATAACAGATTTTTAAATGCCCATTTTTAATGGCAAAGAGGCCAATCCTCTTAGAATTTTGAGTTCACAGGTTGTTAACCTCACATTTCTAAACATGATGGCCACAACTGGAAATTACCGCATCTAGGAGGTTTTGGGAGTCTCTTTGTTTTGTTGGACCAAAACCACACTGAGGGTGATCCTAATGATCTAACACCACAGAGTGTCACTGCCTAGGCAAATCCCACAGTGTCAAATCCCACTCAATTCCTTAGCAGTGGCCTCCTCAGCATGACTATGTTCTGTGACAGAGCTTCAGTGCTAGCCCTCAGTGCACAGTAGTGCAGCTTGTGGCAGTAGTAGTACGCTGTGTTAGATCACTTTTTTGGGCAATGTTTCAGTTCCTGGACCTCATGTTGAAAGCAGTACATAAGCCCCAAAATATTAAGCCTCTGAAATAGAGATTTTACCCCTGAGCACTGGAAGACTCCACTGGAGGCAATGACAGCACAGGTACAGCAGTGCCCTGTGGCTTGCAGCTGTATATTCCACTGTTCTGGTACTGCCATGTGAAAAATAGCCCCACCTTCTGTGGGACTTCAAAGTCCCCATAAGGATTGCCATATATAAAATCAGTCTGGGATCATCACCAAAATGTTTGTACCAGCAAAATAATGCAGTGACAAAATGCTTAAACTGATAGTGGATGATAAGAGAATGTATAATCCCAGTGACTTCACTGTCATATATCGCTTCCATCAATGAGTTGTGTTAGCCAATCTTTCAAAAACACATGTGTTTGGCTTCCTGGTTCTCTTTGCACTGAATTATTCTGCAGAACATGAAGGGAATGGCTTTTGTACTTATTATATTTATGAAACAAACCATTAGTAGGCAGGTATGCTCTAGAAGATGTGTGTGAAAGGAAGCAGGAGAGAAAAGAGTGATCAGAGTGATTTTCATGACCTCAGCACTGAGGAAGACAAGAAGTGATTTACACCCTATTTGTGAAAAGTATGACATCTAGGGAAACTGAGTCCTGTGAAACTACTTGTTTTCATGGAAAAAAGAAAAGCCAGCTGAATGAGAACAAACAGGAATTTAAGATTATGACCGCAGACATTCAGCATCTGACACAAAATGCTGAGTAAGTTTGAAAAGATTTCTTTGCCAGCAAACAGGAACTGTTAACTAATCCACCGGCTTAGCTCTGATATATTTTTAAAAGAAATGTCAAAATTCTTGGGGTCTGTCTCTTGAAAGAAAGGTCTGACCCTAAAATTACCACCCATCCCAAGTGCTGGTGAGGCTACCTACCCTAAATTCATTTTATGAGCAAGTTGCACTTTAACCTGGCAAAATGAGTATTAAAAACTGGGGTTTTTAGAGTAATTTTGCTCAGCTGGAGGAGAATAGACAGGGCGACTCCTGGAAGAAACAAGGAAAGGCTGATCTTTCAGTTGCACACAACTGAACTGAATGACTAAGTACATCTGTACTATGATCTAACAGTCCTGCTCATGCAAATGAGAACCCACATTTAAAAATGAAGAACTGAAGACAATCCTTCACTTCCTAGGGATTTCAGATTATTTCACCTCAGTGGAAGGAAACTGATTTATACATTCAGTTCCTGTTTTTATACTGGCTACTCGGTCCTTAATTGGGGGTAGAATTTTAAAAGTATGTTTTAAATATTCAGAACTAGTATTGCAGATGATCATACCATTTTAGTGTGATTGGGAGCCTAGAAGAGGTATCTGGACAGCCTGATTCAATGATTTAAAATTATTTAATGGAAATGGATGAATTATTAATTATGAGTAATCTGATCAACATGGAAATTTCTCTGCATAGAAATAATACATTAAAAGTTATTGTTATTGTTATTGTTATTGTTATTGTTATTGTTATTGTTATTGTTATTGTTATGGTTATTGTTATTGTTATTGTTATTGTTATTGTTCATCCTGCCTTCACTTTTAAAAAGGCTTAGAATTTGGGCCTGCATATATTAGGCATTTCAAAAAGTCTGACAAAAAAGATCTTTTGTATCAGATTGACTACCTAAATTGATTTTTCTTCCTTCTTCTTTTTGTTGGGACTATTTTAAGGTAGTGTGAACAAAAAACCTCTGTGACGCCCTATGTGAAAGAAAGAAGTGAGAGAACATGAAAGTTCCTCAAGCAGACGTTAGGTCATGGGAGTTGTGCTGGTTTATACATTAACAGTTAAAACACAGGGAAGGCATCAGTTTCTGTGTGCAGTCGCATATGTTGAGCAATGTTTAACAAAAGCACTCTTTTCTGCTTGCCTGCAGAGTAGTATGGTAATATCAAATTAACTGGTAAATCCATTCCTTGTTGCTTTTTAAAAAATTAGGGCTGCGTTTGGAAAATATTAGGTGTTCAAAAAGATCCCTCTAAAATGGCTCGAATTGATTCTATTTTATTCTTTCATCTGCAGATGTCACCAGTCTTTTCCACTGCATGGAAAAATATAGTTAATGTAGAGGGAATTTAAGCCTGCTGACAATTGGAGTCACTGTCTTGTTGGCTCACAGGGCTGCCATTTATTGTGCTACCTCCAAAATGAGGTCTTGAGTGGAAGTGAATTTTCTAATTGAATTATCCATTCCCAGATGAAAAAGACCTTAAAAGCCCAGACTTTCGCCTTTCTGTTGCTGCTTGTGAACCTCACAGTTGACAGATCATAAATTAAAAATGATAAACCAGGAGAGAGCATTGTAAAATGCTTTTAAATTACTTCTGCCATTTCATCAACAGGATATAATGTTTGAGTGACTTAAAATGACAGGAAGAGTGCTCCTCCTCCTGTGTCATACTGGTCACCAGTAAAGCTACCGTGCTAATCCAGGAAGACTGAAATATTCACACTGAATGATACTGGGAGAGTTATGTATCTGCCTTGACATTCCAGAAAATAACCACCAGTGGTTATTATTCCTTCACAACTCCACTATAAACCATATGCTAAATCACTATGCTTAAAAGTCAGGTCATGATCTGCATGTCTGAAATAAAAGTATTTTCAGCTGTTGCTGGTATTCCACAATCTTGCTGATTACATCTGTGCTCTCCTGGGACTATTTTCATTACACTCAATAATCCAATTAATCCATTACCTGCACTTAACCTTTATAAAGACAAAGTGACATATCAATTTACAAGAATTAAACAAATTGACAAAGCAGAAGGTGCCCTTTGAACATTAGTATTCCTCTGAAGTCAGGTTAGTTCTAAAATTCACATCTTAGTGTTTTCTTCTGAGTAAACAGGTTCATTTATAGAAAAATGTGTTGTATGTGACAGAGACATAGTATGTTCTAAATATTTCTCACTTTGGTAAGAGTTTTAAGATGTTTGGAGGTGTAGTTCCCACAGATAATTTAAAAAATAGTACTGTTTCTTCCAGGTTATCACCAATCAAGATACCCTGTGCACACAAAATCTAAGCAAGATTTACAAACCTATGAAGACTAGGATAATTCTGTGGCAATTTTAGAAGGTAGATATGTAACAAGTGCCATACTGGTGCAAAGGTCCATCTATCCTGTTATCCCGTTGTGGGTACCCAATTACCAGTGGCTAATATTGGATAGCTACCCAAAATGTAAATCAAGAGAGGATGCATACATAATATTTGCTCACATGCTTCTAATACCTATGGTGGCTTTCTCTGCTGCTGTTTTGTTTAGCTGCCTCTTAAACATATGTGATTTTATTTTTGTGCATAAGTTCCTGTGGTTCATGACTAAACTAGCCCTTTGTTGAGATATTAAAAAAAAAGAGAGTGTTATCCAAAATCTCTTCATGGTATTCATGAGCTTATCAATGTCTTTAATATCTCTTCTGATTTACCATTTTCCAGTCCCAGCCCATATGCTTCTTCTGTATTTTCAGCCATCTGAGCCTCATCAGGATCTTACTTATAGGATAGCATTATTTGTCTCATTGCATATTGAAAGC
Organism: Cyanistes caeruleus; assembly: GCF_971803275.1. Taxonomy (NCBI): domain Eukaryota; kingdom Metazoa; phylum Chordata; class Aves; order Passeriformes; family Paridae; genus Cyanistes; species Cyanistes caeruleus. The sequence goes on from NC_141732.1 coordinate 64,489,783, forward strand.
ATTTAGAAGGTGTGCCATCCTCAGAGCAGGTAATCTTGGTCATGGCTATGGACAACTAAGACATATCACAAACACATAAATTCAAGTGTTTTAGCCCTTGGGAAAAGCCTGTAAAAGAAAATATGTTTGCTGATAGAGATGCCTTACTGGCTAATCCAAATTATCTAACTTGCTCTGCAAAACAACCCTTCTGCTCCCCAAATGCAGGATGTGTAAAGAATGCTTTGCTTAATTGCTGAGCTCATATTAAAGTTGGCAGAAAACATGCATTGCTGTCATTTTTCAGCTGAGCTTGAATACTAAGCAAAGTTCCAGTGACACCACTCTTCAGTACAAGGCCACTGCCAGCAATAAACTCATATTAAGAATCATAGCTGAAATATTTATCCACAAACACAATTGCAGGCTACACATGATTGCTCTCTGCACATGCATTTCCAGTGGCATGGAAATTACTTGTTTCCTGCTTGGTGTTATTTCTGCTTCAGCTGCTTGGCTCTTGCTCACACTCCTGGAGCCAGGGGAACAAAGACCACCCTGGAGACAGATGTGCTCTTGTCAGTCTGATCAATGAGCAAGGTGGAAGGTGGAGCCACTGTCTTGTGCTGTGGCTCACAGGGCTGTCATTTACTGTGCTACCTCCAAAAAACAAATGAGGTCTTGAGTGGAAGTGAATTTTCTAATTTAATTATCCAGTGTCCCAGATGGAAAAGACCTTAAAAGCCCAGACCATGCAAAGAAGATTGGAAAGGAAATCTGGTTCACATGGCACATTGCTTGTACATCTTTCTGAATTTTGCCCTATTTATGACCCAAAGCATGCAGTATTCACTACTTTTGATGTCTAAGATAAAGATTTATCTCTATTTCTGGGACTGAGTGGATGATACGGGAAGTCCTTTTGTTGGAACAAGAAAGCTGCCTCCTACGTTACTGGCATCACTCAAGCATTTCACTTGGGATTCCCAGATAAGACTCAGTTAACACCTCAGTTTGTGAGGCCATGCTGATCCCTTGGCTTTGGGAAGAAGCAATTCCAGGGATGCAGTGAGCCTGGGAATGCTGTAAGGCTGGAGATGTGGTGAGGCTGGGGAGGTGGTGTGTCCAGTGCTACAACCAGCACCATTCTACAAGAGTCTGGCTATGTCCTGGCAGCAATCCAGCCACCAGAGCAGCTCTAAACCCTGCCTGTGCTTTTTGCTTTTGAGAACTCCTCCAGGTCTTCCTCTTCAATGTCTTCAGTATCCACTTGCTATCTTGCACCTCTGATTCTCTGTCTCTTACTGGCATGAGAAATTCTGTAGGGTCAAGATGAGAGGATGAATCCTTTGCAAATTCTGTGGCCCTGTCTTACAGAGCAAGGATCAGTGGCTGCCCTTATGGCTGTATGCTGGCATCAGGGCGGAGGCTGCCTGTGTGCCACCCCACTCAGGAGCTATGAAGATCTTTCTGGTCATATAGGATGTGAAAGTAGACAATGAGTATTCCCATCTTACTGCAAGGAAACTGAGTCAGGGAACTGTCAGGACACATCATTTCATTTGATTGTATCACTTTTCCTGACAATTTCCTCCAGATATTTACCATCCGGAATGCTAAAAAAAATCCACCACATTTCCTCATTTATCATCCATATTTGTTTGTTCCAGCTTCCTGACACGGAGACTTTTGCTGTCTGAATTTGCTTAGGTAATAATATTATACACACTTTCTGCATGGCTTTTTTTTGGTTAATATTTTGGTTAATATTACTTGTTCTATATTCATCCTTCACTTCCAGTGACACTAATAACAAACATGAATATAGTAACCCTTATAAAGTAACGTAAATAAAATTTCAAATTTTTGTGTGTTGGCAAACTTTAGAATTATTCAAGTTGAAAGAAGAATAGCACAACACAAAAAATGTATCAGACAACAACCAGATATGGGAAGGAGGATTATCCTGGGTTTATAATTGCACACTGCAAAGTAGGCTCACAGAAGTTCTCAAGTATAAAGGAGAAATCTCAACCTAAAAAGGTAAACATTCTTTCTATCTGGTGACTCAACAGGTCTCTATAATCTGATAGTTAATTTAATCCTTCAATTTTTCCTTTTTTTCCAGAATGGTAGGAAAAGGGAAAAAATGTTTTCCCATTTAAAGACAAATTTTGAAGTGCTGTGTTTTGGGTGACTTCTGTTTATAAGAAATTAAATTAATATATTCAAAAATAATGCTGTTGCATGCAGGAACCAGCTAACAGTGGATGTATTGCAATACTTTACATGGGCTGTTTTCCACGGGAAAAAAAAAATGGTATTACACCATAAAAAAGTTTTTGACATTCTACTTCTAATTCTGAAATGCAGAATCGAATTACAGAAAAGAACAATTTATCCTAAATTTAGGTGTACCTTTTTCATGTGGTTCTACATGCCATGCAGAGTACAAGACAGCTTGGTAGAATGGTTGTTAATGTTGTGATTTGCCTTATGTGCACTCTGTGTTCTTTCATTTTTTTCACTCTGTTTTATCTAAAGTTTTGATATTTATAGTAAGGAACCAGGTAAGTATGGAAAATAGGTTCAAGACTATGTAGACACGTAGAGGAGAAATGCATTGATGTGGAGAAAGTAATGCATGCACTCTATTAATAGTCAGTCTACTTACAGAAAAGTCACTGTAAGTTTGACCTGGTTTGAAAGCTCCTTCTCTAACTCCGGGCAGGTACAGCTTTGACAGGCTGGGACAAAAGTGGAAATGAAGTATTGAATATTTGAGCTTTAAGTTGAGAAGTCAGAGTTCTGGGCATGAGCTATTTTATTATGTACCTACTGACAATGACAAGGCACAATCAGGTCACCATGAGCAGAGCCTTGGTTTCATCAGTTTAGGCTTGCCTCAGCTGTCTCTGCTGGCTTAGACCTGGTCAGAGAGACACTGCCACCCCTCCTGGTGGATTTGCTTTCCTCTTGTCCCACTCCTTCTCATGTGCTGCACTGAGTCAGGGAACTGATTTTCTGTTTCAGGTAAAATATATGGTTGAAGTAGGGGCAAGTTTTGCGGTTGTCATAATAAAATAAGAATATTGTTTATGAGGCTGAAATTTTTTTTGTTTCTGAATGTTTCCAATGAATCAAATTCACATCACAATATCCAAATAGGAGAGGTTTCTGAGGAGGCAACACCCTAAAGTGAGGAAAAAAGCAAGGGATACATAGATGCACATAGGAAGTTGGCAGAAAAAGTAAGAGGAAGGGAAAGAAAACAGCTAAAACAAGCATGGAGTGAATAAAGAGGAAATGGCATGAAGTTGTGTGTAGATAACCTAATGCCTCAAGAGACAAAAGGGAGAATAAGACCAGGAGAAAAATGGCAAGCACAAAATAAGTGATAGAAAAAGGTCTGACAGACAGGCAGAATAGAAAAGACTGCTGAGTGTCTGTAAGCAAAACCAGATAAACACGAAATCTGGAGACAGCGGTAGAAGGATGTAATGTAATGATGCAATGGCTGATGTCTGTCAATCTGATTTCATTTGTATCTATATTTTCACAGTGGAGGGAAATGGATACTGTTCCACTGGTAGCATCTACATCTGAACTTCAGAAAATTATAGTTAGCTTTTAACAGGATCAGCATTTCTCACACTGTGACATAATTTGAGCAACAAAACCACTTCATAATCAACCATGAAGTCTGTAAGCTTTATGCCAAGCTGATGAGACCCTGAGACATTCCTGTGAGCCTGAGACTCATTTATGGTGTGCTAGAAGGATGTTAGGCTGCCTGTTTGGGCCTGGGGGCAGTTAATTGGTAGAATGTGGACTCAGTTCTATAATCTTTACATCCTTTAAATGCCTATATACTGAAGAAACAATCACAAGTGAGGAACATGAGAGAAAATGTGCTTCTTTACTCACAGACCATCTTACTCTGGCTCAACAGGGCCACTTCCAGCTCAGTGGCTTTGCAGCATTACACACTTATTAATCTCACCCTCTACTGACCTGCCAAACATTGTAATTCCCTTTATTTGCAACTGTGTACTCTGCCTTTAAGGTTTGGCTACAGCAAGAACAATCACAATAAAATGTTCTAATAATCAGTGGTGCAGAAAGTTTTGTAGGAGGTGAACAAGATGAAGGCACCTGAGGGTCTAATATGAGAGAAGGTTTTATTTGTATTGAAGCTGTACTACTGCTGCAGGAATAAAAGTAGACTGCAATGTGAGTAGCTACTGTCATCCTCAGATACCATGAACACCTCTGAAGTGGTACTGAACAAGTACTGCAAGTTCAGTTTGGGGGAAGCTGAAATGAAGGAAAAAGATTCCAATCTGAAGAAAACTTTACATAAAGTAAAGCTGGCAGCATGTTGTCTAACTGGGAATTTGACCAGGAAAGAAGAGAAAACAAAGCTATGGTTTCAAAAAGTACTATCAAAATTTAAGTCACCTTAGGTGTCAAGAGACTAATTTTTTCCCATCATAGATACTCTGGATGGAAGTTAATCGGGAACATCAAGACTGGAGGCAGGCTGGGCTACAGTGATCATGCACTGGTGGAATCTGCAGTCCTGAGGGATATGGGTCAGGTAAGGAGCAAAGTTAGGATCCAGAACTTCACCTAAGAAAAGTTCTAGCTCTTCAAGGAGATTGTGAAGAGGATCCCCTGGAGACTGCCCTCAGAGCCAAGGGAGTGGAACTCCCTTTCTTTAAGGAAATCTTCCACAGAGTGCCTAACAAACCCCAGGAGCAAGAATCTGGACAAGGAAGGCAAGAGACCAGCATGGCTAAGCAGGGACCTGCTGGAAATACTAAAAGGAAGGAAGGAAATAAAGAGATAAAGCTCAATTGTGTAGGGATGGGGTGAGAAAGGCCAAGATGAAGATGAAGCTGAAGCTGGCAAGTCACATAAAGAACACCAGAAAGGGCTTCTATGGGTGTTTTCACCAGAAAAGGAAGGACAAAGAAAATGTACCACCCCTGATAAAGATGAGTGGGAAACTTTTAACAAAGATGAGAAGACTTCTTTTTGTTTCAGTCTTCATTCATCTCTTCCCACACCTCTTGAATCAGTAGGAGTTACTGACTTGTCAGTCTCATTTCTGTGCCTGGGGAGATCATGGAAGAGATCCTCCTAGAAGCTGTGCTATGGCACAGGGAGGTGATTTGAGACATCAGCACAGCTTCACCAAGGGCAAGTCCTGCCTGACCAATCCAGTGGCCTTCTCTAGTGGAATGACTGCATCAGTGGACAAGGGAAGGGCTGTGGATGTCCTGGACTTCTGTAAATCCTTTGACATGGTCCCTCACATATTACTCTCTAAACTGTGATTCCATGCATGGAGTATTCTTTGGATAAGGAATTGGTTGTGCAGCCACATCCAGAGGGTCATGGTCAAGAACTCAGAGTCTCAGTCAGTTCCAAGTGGTGCCTTCAGGTGTCTGTACTGGGACTAGAGTTATTTAACATCTTTATCAATGACGTAGATAAAGGGTGCCCTCAAGCACGTTTGCAGGTGACCCCAAGCTGAGAGGTGCTATTGACATGCCTGAAGGACGGGATGCCAGCCAGAGGGAACTGGACAAGCTCAAGAAGTGGGCCTATGGGTGTATCTTTTGGTATAAAAAAACCAAGTTCAAGGTACTGCACCTGGGTCAGGGCAATCACAGACAAGAGCAGAACACAGAATGGCAGCACACATAACACACAGATTTGCTTCTGTAGCAAAACCAGACACTTAGAACTGTATCCTTATGAGGATCTGAAGGACCATCTTTCCTCTCAAGCAAAACTGAAGTGGTTGATGGACTTAACTATCTTCTTTTAATTTTTGGCTCTTTTTGTTGGTTTGTTCGGGTTTTTTTTAATTCAGGCTTTACCATTCAGCCAGTTTCCTCCTGATCTGCCATCAACAATAAGCATAAATCAACCACAGTAGGATGCTTCACAGTCACCTTGCCTGAAGGTACAGACTCTTTCCTGCTTGTTGGGGCCATGGCCTTCTCTGAGGAGCTGTCCTGGCAGCCAGTCTCTGGGAAAGAGGTGCACAGGCTGTAGCTGTGTTAGTTGTAGGCAAAGGATTTATCCCACTTCCTGTGGTGAGCTACAGAACAGATCACCCTCATAAAAAGGAAAATGAGGTGTGGGTAAGAGACAGGCACAAGTAGACTGGCATCTTGACACATGGGTGGAAACTGTAATGACATCAGCCTTTGTTCCCAAGAAGTCAATAGCTGACAGATGTTGCATGTGAATGTAGATTTCCCCAGGGAAGAAAAAGAAATGGTGAAGTAAACTGAGTTCATGGCAAAGAAATTAAAATTATGAGGCCATATATCAACACTTCAGATTAAAATACATGTAGAAAGTAGCTGTTCCCATAGGGGATATGTGAGCTGGATGGAGCCTGGCAATGAAGCAAGAATCTAAGACAATGTCCTTAGTATAGAATAGGGTCCAAAGAAGCTTGGATGTGGATATCATCCTCATGATGATATGCTCAGTGCTCTTTAAAATGTAAATTTTCAGCACAGACAATTAAATGTAATCACTTAGTCATATGTCACCCTGAAAATACACCCTGTACATGTTAACTTTTTGATGTTGGTTGGAAAAGCCCACGTCAGGGCTCAAATATAGTACCTATGCTAGAAAATATGGGGAATAAAAGACTTGCTAAAATTAATATATATTATATAAACATGCAAAAGTTGACTCATCTCTGTCTCGCTGCACAGCTCAATATCTGGTTATCTCTGCACCTTTGACAACATGTTTGTTATCCAAGAGTAGAGGTGATTGCTGAATGAAGATGGGATATATCACAATAGGCTTTACTGCCCTTTTCCTCCATTCCTAAATACTGGAGTTGGTGTGGACATTGTGATGCATATTCAATAGAACTATTACATTTTCCACATTAGAGATATTCTCCAATCTTTCCCATAATTTATTCATCTTGTGCCACTTCCATTGGCAGGGTGCTACTGCATAGCAGGATACTGGCCAGGGTAACAGCAAAACTTTCAGAAAAAGCTTATGTTAAGCAGCTCAAGCTTTTATGAAAAGTCACAAGTCTCTGGACTGAACAGACATTCACAGATTTTTTTTCATAGCTTATGATAAGCTAAAGTTTGGTTTCACAGTGTTTTGTTGGGTTTTTTTAGCCTTGAGATTAAAATTAAAGTAACTGGTGATTCCCAGTAACTATCCAAACTGCAAGTTTAAAGATAGCTTCACAGGATCTGGGAGTACTCATGTGTGAAAGAGGGGGCAAGAGCAAAGAGTGTATAAATAAACTCTGGAGTGCTTTTGACAGCTCAAAAATTTGAAGAATGCTGACTGTCACAGCAGTAGAAATTAAACCTGCAGTTGGGTTCCTACTTGCAATGATGGGATTCATCATTTTCCTATCCTATCCTATTCTACCTGAAGACCACAAAAAATAAAACTAACACATCCAGCTCCTTCCACTCTGGCAGTTGTTCTACAATGCTCCTACAGCACATACATGAAGCACTTTGTGATGACTGCGCATGGAGCAACAGCAGCTGGGCTACAGTCCTTGGGATGCTTTCATCCCTAGGCAGTGTGATATTGCCTCTGCCAGCACCTGGGAGAAGAGTAGGATGCTACTGAATATGCCTCTTGCTGGTGCAAAGGCATAAGGGCAGACAAATAAACATTGCATCTAAAGTTCTGTGACTATGGGTAGGTAATTAATGCACACTGGTACAGCTGGATGATTTATCACCCCAAAACAACATGAATAATTGCTTTTCCTGTAGCTGGTACCAGGGCTACAAACATAGTTAATGATGATGTATATGGTGTTCTCGATTCTAGTCAGTCAAATGGGTGAGAGATACCCAGCCTGTGCAGGACAACCCAATATATCCCCTTTTACACTCAGCTTTTTGTGCCACCCTTTGCCTCACCAAAGAAATTTGGGCTATCTGATTGCAACCCTAGGCAAATAAAAGGGAGTGAATGTAAGTAACTCAGACTTGCTGGTTCTTTACTCTGGTTTTATTCTACGTTGTACTTCTAAGATTACAAGTACATTTTCTTACTAATCAAAATAAATTTTTTTTTAAAAAAAAATGCACCACTGTCAAAGTGACTCCTGAAGTTCATTTGGAAAGAATTCTAGGAAACGTTACATTTTAAAATTACATTACAAAAATTTAAAATTAAATTACAAAAGCCTCTAGTCAAAAAGCTTTATAGTCAAGCACTGACCACAAAGTCTGCTGTCCAAAGTCTGCTCTCAAAGTAGCATAAATCTAGTTTAATAACCATGGTTTGGTGGGGCTACTCCAGTTTTACACCAAAGTAACTGGGAATTGAACCTGGACCTTTGCCTTTAATTTTGTCCAAAAGATGGGGAAGCAGAAAAAAGTATGCTTTCCAGCATGGACTCTCACAGGAATTCAGAGGGTAATCACATTGAATCATTTTTCCAACTGCCCCCCATGACTTCCCAAAAATAAAAATAAAAAAATAAAAAAAAGCAGCTCAGTTGTTCCGTGTTGTGTGAGCTCATCTACCAAGAAACAAAATAGTGCAGATATTCCTGATTTATGCATTCAGTGATTGAACAGAGGTGTGAAACATTTGCAGTGTGAGACATTTTGATAACTTACTTTACAGTAGTACTGTGGAGAAGAATTAGTTATTTTCAAAGGCCTTTTAAGTGTGTAGGTGAATTATGACAGCTATCACATTTATAATCATTATAAAAATTCTTAATTAAGAGGTTAATAGCAGAACTGCAGGCACTCTTTGATCTTTGCAAAGATTGAAGGCTCAGGTATGGATTGCAGCACAAAGGCACCGTGGTGAGGGATTCTGTGATCAGCATCTAGTACTCAGGATGTGGTTAGAAGCCTCAGCATCCTTCGGAGTGGAGCATTAAGTGTAAGGGCTTGTCTGCATAGGGACTTACCCCTGATTAACTCCATGTGTGGACGCTCCTATTCCAGAATAGTGGGTGGAGAACAAGTTCTTAAGCTGGACAAGCATTGTCTCCCTCTCAGTATTATTCTTGGCCATGACCCCAGTGATGGTTCTAGGGACATCTGCTGAGGAAGCTGAGGCAAATGAATCAAGGATTTCTTCCCCAGACCACAGAGAGGGCCCATAGGCTGGGGGTCTCTGAAACAAAACCCTGGCATGATTGCTTTTACATACAGCAGTATGGCAGGCTTCTCCTGGAAGGAAAATTGGAATCAGCTGTGTCAACATGTGCTATAAATAGAATACTTTTCTCAGGAAAATAGCCAGCAAAAGTAGAGCACAGTAATCTTCAGACCATTATTTGCTAATGTCAGAAGAAGGCATTAAAACAGACAATGGAAGAGGATTATTCTACTTAGAAGAACAAAGCATTAAGAAGGATGTTGAACCTTGTATTAGAGCTCTAAAAACCTGTGCAAAGAGAAAGCAATTTCATGACAATAGATGAAAATTCAAGAGCAGCATTATGGTTATTTAGAATAGCTTGAATGATTATAGCCCTGAAAAGTCTAGCTGGGAATCCACCCACTATGGCATGCAGCCAAGATGAGTGTATACATCTCAAAATCCTTCAAGGAGACAGTTTATAAAACTGATTGAGAAACAGACTAAAGTGTTTTATTAGAATCTGTCTCTTCTCCTAAGACTGGAATGTAACTGGTGGATTCCCAAAGGAAAGACAGAGCTCAGCCCAGTACACTGGGATAGGCAGGGCTTTATGGCTGTAACCTTCCTGAGTTTAGTGTTTGCAGCATGCATTACTGGCTGTTTTCTAGTGGAACACTGCAGACTTCTCATCATTTCTAGTGGGACTCCTGCTCAAGCAGCTGAGCACACCTTGGAGCAGCTGTGCCATGTTATTATGGGCCTGTTTGCTGCAGTGGAGGGAAGTGAAGAGCAAGGACACATTGTTTCGAGAGGCTCTTTGTCTGATTGCAATGCTGAGGTCTGCACAAACATAAATTTTTCCTTTCCTGTGCTGCAGGGTGAGACATCCACAAAACAAATAGGCTGTTTTACTGAAATATTTTCATAGGGAATAAGATTTCTGTTTCCTCCAGGCCCTACTTAAGAAAGTAAGGCAAGCAGATTAATTCCTTCTCAAGTAGTTTTATCACCTCCCTGCATGTATATCTCAAAAGGAGTTGTTACTCTTTGTAAATAGATTGTTTTTATTGTGCTGAGCAGCAGGAGAGGAATGTGGATTTGCAGGGAAGGCAGGGAAAGGGCAGTCAGCCTACCTGTGGTGCTGATGCTGATGGATATCTAGGGCCAGTCTCTTACAGCTCTTGTGGCAGGCTTGAACAGCTTATTCATTTGGTAGAGTAGCCACAGTATTACCCAGCTGTAAAGATAATAATAGCTTGTGTTGAATTCCGTAGCCTGTGATTAGATATAGCTAAATAATCATTCATTCTAATGAATGAAAGATTATTTGAGCTCACCTTTTTATGCATCTAACACTCCATCTGCTTGGGAATTAAACACATAAAAAAGGCAATTCCAGCCACCTGCTCCTCTCTTGTAGTTTTACCAATACAGTGGGACTTGTCTGTCCATGGGGCCAGCAGCTGGGTCAAGTGAGTGTGGGATCACCAAAAGATGTCAAGTGGAACCCACTGGTGCATAGATTAAGTGGCCTGGGTACCACTCTGGGGCAAGTTTCTCCTTGTTACTGGAGCAGATGCTAAGATTTCCATCTGATATTACCCGATACAGTTTGTATTTGTAATGGTGTACTCATGAAGGCTTTTATCTAATTTTTGTTTAATGGAGAGATTTTTGGTATGTTGTTAACAGGAAATTTATAGGACAAGGGACAACAGTTTTAAATTGAGAAGAAAGACTCAGATTACTTTTAAGAAGAAACTCTTTACTCTGAGGGTGGTGAGGCACTGGAACAGGTTGCCCAGAGAAGCTGTGGATGCCTCATCCCTGGAAGTGCTCAAGGCCACATTGGGTGGGGCTTTGAGCAACCTGGTTTAGTAGGAAGGAAGTGCCCCTGCCCATGGAAACGGAGTTGGAATGAGAAGATCTTTATGGTCCCTTACAAGTCAAACCATTCCATCATTCCATGATCTAGTGGCTGTTATTCTCACATGTCAGAGATATGTCAGAACAAATGAGCACCTGCTGAAATCAGGTCAAGAGACCTAAGGAATATTTTCTAGATAATAGGAAAAGAAAGTAAATCCATGAGTGAATACTTAATGCTTTTGATTTTAAGATGTGTTTTTTCAAGGCTTGATATAATTCTTTTGAACCTCTGGTGACACAGGATCACAGGACAATCTGAGCTGGAAGTGTCCAACTCATAAGTGAATAAGTTGGGAGGGTGAGTATAGGAATCAGACCCACAGTTTTGGCACTATTAGGTTAGCATCATTCTCTAACCTGTTGGGCTAATCTCAGTGTACTTGATGGAAATTACTCCATTTTTGCATGGTTTGGGCTAATGACCCTGTATTGATATCAATAAATCACAGAATAGAAAGAGACAAGTTTGGATTTACTTCACTTCCTAAGGTGGCCAAGGTGAATCATGTCTAAAATGTATTTCTCTTCATTACTGCTATAAAGGAGCCCAGGATTATTTGTTCATCTGAAGACCTATTCATTGTAGGCATACAATATTCAACTTGCCTTAGAGGAAGAAGTTTAGTTTTCATGCCATGTTTTTACTTAAGCTTAAGAGGTAGGCCTGTACAGAATTTGACAACAGCCAAGGAAGATATCATAATGGAGGTCAGATTTATTTGTTTTATTAAGATCTAAAAAAAGCATATGGATTCTGAATTATACTAGAATTTTTAAACTGTGTTGTTGTATGAATGTGTTGGATCACCTTCCTTTATTTTTAACTTCTCATGTCATACAATTTCTTTACAATGCCCAGCAAATACATGTCTTTACCAGGCTCATTAGGAGTCCCAAATATTTTTACTAAAAAAAACCTTTTAGAACTTACAATGAAACTGTATTTTAAATTGACATTTGCAACTTTTCCTTAGGAAATTTTAAGCCTTTTTAGCCTAATTATCCTTTATTTCCTTGGAGGCATTTTCTATTGTGACCCTAGCTAATAGAAATTTTTCTGGCTAGATACTGAGTTTGCATAATATTAATTGGTCCATCTGTATTTGATTGATAACACAATGGAGACCTTTAGAGTAACTATTATTTCAGCCTGACTGTATTTAATATTTTACTGTGGGAATTCCCAATGTGAAGCAATGAGTATGCTTCTGAAACACTTGGCTTATATTCTGTGCTTTAGGGGATGCACAGAGAAACATCTTGGTCATAATAAGTAGCCACATCAAGAGAGGTTCATGCTAATCATAGCCAGAAAATATTTACAATGGAATAGCAAAGATAATCCTAGGTAGAGGAGTGGATATCATCCAGTGGTCTTGGAAAGCCCTCACCTTGTGATGCAGTTGGTGTTGGGGTGTTTCACACAGCTGGCAGTTTACAGCGGAGTGTGGATGCCATGCAAGAATGAGATGTGCCAAACCTGGCAGCTCACCAGCTGGCAAGAAGCAGCACTCTCTCCTTTACAGTTAACTTGCCCCACATCTGAATGCACTGACTGCTTGTCATTTTCACAAAAGTGTCTCTGAGGTGCTTGGGTAATCTTAGATTTTATGAAATCTAACATGTTGGGGATATGTGTCTAAGTGTAAAACTTCCACAAGAGATCAGAGAGCCGTAGAATGGTTTCAGTTGGAAGGGACCTTAAATACCAAAAACAGGAAACCCATTTCCTGTTTCACCACCACAGGCAGGGATGCCACACACTAGGTCAGGTTGCCCAAGGTTGTCCAACCTGGCCTTGAACATTTCTAGGGATGCCAGAGCCACAGCTTCTCTGTGAAACATGTTCCATTGCCTCACCATCTTTTAAGTAAAGAATTTCTTCCTAATATCTAATCCAAATCTCTCCTCTTTTGATTTAAAAAATTTTCTCTTGTTTTATCACTATCTGCCCGTGTAAAAAGTTCCTCTACATTTTTTTTTTTTTTCCTAAGCCCCCTTTAAGTGCTGGAACACCTCAACAAGACACCCCCAGAGCCTTCTCTTCTCCAGGATGAACAACTTCAATTCTCTCAACCTGTCTTCATAGCAGAAATGTTCCAACCCTCTGATCGCCTTGGTGGCCTCGTCTATGCTCTTCTCATATTGGCAGCCCCAGAACCAGATACAGCACTCTGGGTGGGGTCTGAACAGAGGGCAGAATCCCCTCCCTTAGCCCTTCTGTCTGGGTGGGACAGAACAGAGGGCAGAATCCCCTCCCTTAACCCTTCTGTCTGGGTGGGACAGAACAGAGGGCAGAATCCCCTCCCTTGACCTGCTGCACATGGATGCAGTGTGTGGATGCTGGTGCTCTGGATGCAGCCCAGGACATGTTTGGCTTTCTGGGCTGTGAGTGCCCATGGCTGGGTCATGTCCACCCACCAGCACCCCCAAGTCCTCCTGAGCAGAGCTGCTCTCAGAGGCTTCTCCAGTCTGTGCTCATGTCTAGGATTGCTCCAACCCAGGTGCAGCACTTTGGACTTGGCCTTGTAAGACTTAATGAGGTTCTTGTTAGCCCATTTCTTAAACTTGTCCAGGTCCTTCTGGATTGTGTCCTTTTCTTCTGTTGTCAGTTGCAAATGTCACTTTGGTGTGATCTGCAAACCTGCTGAGGGTGCCCTTGATCCCACCGCCTGTGTCGCTGATAAAGATGCTGAAAGGCACCGGTCCCAAGACAGAGCCCTGAGGGAAACCACTCATCACAAGCCCCCAGCTGGACATGCATTGACCACAGCTCTCTGGCTGTGTCCATCCAGCCAGTTCCTTGTCCACTGAATAATCCATCTTTCAAACCCACGTGTCTGCAATTTAGAGATAAGGATGTCCCTTGGGACCACGTCAAAAGACTTACAGAATTTCAAGTAGATGGTGTTGGTTGGTCAATGGATGGTTGCTTTTTCTATTCACACACAAAAAAAGGGTTACTATTTTTCACTTGTGTAAGGAATTATCTTCAATAACTGCATTTAATTCTGGATTGCCCAAAATATAGACAACAGGAGAGAACAAGAAAATGTCTCCTTATTTCCTTCTACACTTATAAGGGCTTGTGACATAAGTTGGTTTTATTTAAGTTGACCCAAAGATTTGTTCGCTAATGGGTTGGTTAATTTCCTGTTTTATGTTCACAAGAGTGCCACAGTACCAGTCTCTGTGACCAAGGAGGACAAGACTGGAGCTGTCATGCTCCAAGACTTCTTTCATTCAAGCTTCTGCAAATTTTTAACTAAAACACGTCACTCTCCTACATACTTGGTTCCTGGCAAATGTGTATTTCTGGCTGGAATATTGAAAGCTGCAGAGTTTTCCTTTTAGAAATGTAACTGTAGCACTTTCCAAGGAAAGCATTTGCTCATAAAACTCATCAGGAAAAAGATAGTAGTACCTAATGTGTTTGCCTATCTTTCAGTTAGTGTCTGTACTATCAATTTATTTTGAGGAGATTTTGTTTCTCTATTTACTACGTGCTCTGTTTTTCCTCCAAGTTGATCATGTGTTTATCAGATTTCCTTCAAAGGGAACTGTCAGATCCTCCAGTCCACTGCCTGCTGGCATCATTAGGTCCCATACCTATACATGAGCCTTATCCCCAAGAAAGTACATAAAAGAGACGCTTCCATGTCATCATCATAAATAACTGAACTTTTTCTTTGCTTGTGTTGCATATTTATAATTGTTAAAACAGAAGCTTAGGCTTTTTTATTCTCAAAGGCCATGTTTAGCCATGCATTTAAAGACTGGTTCTGGATCTGAATTTGTGTACAACTCAGAACACTCAAATAAGTCACATGGTCCAGGAACAGGTTTGGATAAAATCAGTTTTTGGAAGCTCAGCTGCTTGACAATGAAATAGAATTAGTCCTGCTGTTTCTGGCATAGAAAGGGAAGAGTTGTGTTCTTTCCTTTCTTCTTTTGTTCCTTTCTAACATTACTGCTAAACCTGAGCTTCCCAGAAACCTCATGACTGCTTCCAAGCTCCAGCAGTGTGTGGTAGGGAAGCGTGTCAATTTTTGGTTTATATGTGGAGGATAGGGAAGGCCCCAAGACTCCATGAAACAGCCAGCATGACACAGAGGAAGTTTGTTAGGGAGTTCTGAAACTAAAACTTGGTCTGCCTGAGTAATTTATGCTAACATACACCTTTTTTTCCTTTTTTTTTCATGGAATCACAGGATCATCTGTTCTGGAAAAGACCCTCAAGATCACCTATCCCAACCATAATCACCCTAAACCCAAGTGACACCTCCAGGGGCCTCTTGAAACACTTGTAGAAGCGCTGACTCCTACACTTCTATACTATCATCCCAGGACAGATCTCTCATCCTTCAGATGGCTTCCTAACTGATGTCAAGGGCACAGAGAGGCCGTGCACAGCAGTCTGTGTTTAGTGATTAAGCCATGACATTTCTTGCCTACATCAAGTATTGAATGTAGAACAGGCCCTGAAAAAAGCCCACACTCCCTGGCAAAAAATATGAGCCAAGATGACAAAGCAGAAAAATTGTCTCTATCAAAATGAAAAAGCAAGGGTTTTAAAACTTTAACTGGTGCTGAGCAATCTTCAATATTGCAAGAGAACTTCAGCTCACTCTGTGTGTTTCAGATAAATGGGAGAAGCAGGGGAAAAAAATAAGTGAAATAAAAAATATACTCTGAAAGGATTTTTATTTTTTTATAAAGAGGACTCAAGGAAACTTTATACAATAACATTTTCAATGAATTAAAAAATGGGATTTCTCATGAAACAGGCAAAATTTTATTCTTTGATGTTTGAAGAATGTTAGTCTATAAAGCTGTACATATTGGAGAAAATTATTTTCAATGCTCACGCTGAAGAAAACAAAGCTCTAATATAATCCTACAAAAAGTGAAGCTATAGAAAAAGGAGAGCAGAACCTTCTCAGAAGTGCACAGACAGAGCACAATGGGCAAAAAAGCAAATGTCCAAATGGCAATTGGATTTAAAGGAACAAGAAATCCTCATGATGAGAGTGATTAAGTACTGGAACACAATCTTAGAAAAGCCATGAAATTTCTCTCCTTGGAGATTGTTAAAACTCAGCTGATAAAACCCTATACCTTCAGAGATTTCCTTGCATCCACATCAGGCTAGCTAGCACATTTTTACTATATTAGACCTAAATGTGACTACTTTGTTACCCAACATAAGCCAATAGATGGAGGCAAGGATCCAGGCAGAGGCTTGGGTATAACCCTGTGTTTACTGGATCCCTGTTTTTGAAGAGTAGGGCTTACCCTCATGCAAAGCCTCCTCTGCTGTCAGGAGGTTGTGAGTTAGAGTGAACAGCAGAGAACTTTTTCTGTGTAAACTTCTTATTTCTTATTTTCTTTAAAATTCTGAAAAGATTTTAATTCTTCATGAGAAAATTAATTATATTTTAACAGTGTCTTTTGAGGAGAAAAAGCAGCTGTGATTTGAAATAGGTTTTTTTCTTTGAGGCACAAAAAAGTTAAAGAAATAAGGTAAACTACATGGCAGAACAGTTTTCATTCTCTTTTTTTGTCAGCTTCAAGTCAGAGACTGCTTTGTGGGCTTTTTTACCTTCAGTAATAAGCAGTTAAGATGTTGCATATATTAAACACATTTTCTAGTAGGAATGGGAAGAAAATTGAATTGGAAAGAGAAAAAGAGAGAAAAAAAAGGTGATTAAGGAAAAAAATCAAGATATGAGACTTTTTTCATAATCTTTAAGAGTTTTTGCTCGGGTGCTTACACAATATATCCTTTTGAAGAATTACATTGTTTGTGAATATTTTATGAACCAGGATCTTAGATAAAACCCTGTTGAAATATTCATGGAAAAGATTTCAACCTGCTCTGACAAAGAGTGCTTTGCTTCATAATGTTCATTAGAGTCTGTTTTGTTATCTAATCAGCAAAAGCAGTGAAACAGATTCCATTTACACTTCAGGAAGGCAATGGGGGAATTATTCAGTGCTGGGATGCTAAACACAAGTGCTGCCGACAAATACATCTACAAAAGTAACTGGCTAAATTCATGGTAATGGTCTGTATTTTAAAAGAAAAATGCTTATCTCCTGTTACAAGCCACATTTCCCCAAAGAGGTCACTTATGAGTGCATTTGGCCTCATTCCCCTGCTGTTCACCAGCAAATCTCTGGAGGAATTCTTCAGCAGGCCTAGGAATAGATGGTGTCTATGTTCCCTGCTTCCTGCTTTTGTTAGGCTTAAAGCTAAATTGCTGCCAGACTCTTGCCAATCACAACATGTTGTAGTGTACTGGCAGCACTCTAAGAATTTGGTTTAAAAGCCAGAAAAACTGGAAAGGATGACAGACACCTGTTTAAGGGCAGATCTGACACCTGGACTCACTGGTACCACAAA
The DNA here is from genome assembly GCF_971803275.1 of Cyanistes caeruleus. Lineage (NCBI taxonomy): Eukaryota > Metazoa > Chordata > Aves > Passeriformes > Paridae > Cyanistes > Cyanistes caeruleus. Next base: position 64,507,235 of record NC_141732.1, read on the forward strand.
CTTTTCAGGGAAAAGTTTCAGGCCTTATTTAACCACAGCTAAACAAAGTTTAACAAAATCTTTTCCCTGCATGCATACTTGAGCGTCTGGCTGGGTAGCAAACACTTCAATGAGTGCTTGGAATTTGTGATAAAATACATTTCAGACAGATTCACATTCAGATAAAGATAGGTATATTCAAATAGAATATTCTTCCTTATTATCTGTGTGATTAATGGTCTGGGGATAGAATATGCTGTGACTTGAATGAACCCTGAAGGAACTGAGAAACTTGCAGGAAACCAGCAAGGGAAATGTGCATCAGCTCTAAGCTATGCATGACGTTTTCCTCTGAATTAAATAGCTGAAAGTGTACTTGAAAGGGTTTTCCTTGGGGAATTCTATGAATAAGAATGAAGGTCCTAAGCAGCTTATCTTAGAAGTAAAATACTCTGACCTGGGCAGGAAGAAATAATATTTACTTTTACTTCTGTGGATTTGACACTCTGGTGCTTATTGACTTATTTCACTGGGAATTTTATTCAGCTTTTAACTGCAGGAAAACAATTTTACAGTTAGCACTAAACATACACAAAATTTTAGAAAGGAAGGGTAACGGTTATTTCCTACCTCTGTACAAAATCCTTTTGAAGTCAGTCCTTCCTCCTGTTATAATCTTAGAACTTTTCCTCTGAGATCATAAGTGTTTTCTTGAAGGGACAGGCCTTCAGTTCTTCAGAGAGAATAAGAATATTAATTCAGTAACTGAAGTGCATCCAAATTTGAAGCCATGTTCTTGGATACTATTAAAAGGAAAGTTAGGATGCAAACATCAGCTATGCATTAGGTTAGTAAATACTATTTCTGCACCATTGATTTCATTCTAATGATAGCTGACACGGTTAAATCAACTCACCAATTCATTCTTACGCTGTCAGTGTGAAAACTCAGTCAGTAAAAATAAGAAGTTTCAGCAGGAAATTGGTCAATATGCCATTATATGAAGTGTGAGGGTTAATCTCTTTACTGAGTAACAGATGTCCCTAATCTAGAGGCAAAAAGGATGTACACCTAAATACAGAAAGGTAAACTTATAATATATAGTTTATAATATAAACTTACAAAACTTAAAAGTTATAAACTTGTAAAAACTTATAAGTTAAAACTTATAAACTTATAAAACATATAAATTATATATATCATCATTCCTTCTTTTTGCTCCAAAATGCAGAGCAACTGTAAAGTTCATTGAAGAGGAAATTACATACTCATCACATAAGTTTACTGTAGCTTGTTACCCAGCTCTCCATCCCTGCAGAATGGCTTCTGGAAAGCACAAGACTTTGTAACAGTGTCCTCTATTAATATCTGCAAAAATATGCTTGAAAACATTCAGTGTTTTTTTGCTTCACATAAAAACATCATCAAGAGGAGAAAAATGTGAACATCCGCTGTTGTACTGCAGAAAAGAGCAATCAGTGCATGAACCTTGCTGGAAAAGCAAAAGTCATGACAATGAAGTAGAGGAGTACAGAATTAAATCAGGCTCAGATAGCTTGGATCTGTTGACAAGATACTGAGGTGGTTGGTTTGCTGGACCTGATGCTCCAGATTGGTTCCCAAATCACACTCCTATTTTGTGACAAATGTTTCCATTGCCAATCTAGAAACAGTCTAACAATTTCCCTGTGCAACATTATAAATACAGTGTTAATGAATTTGTAGGAATTGTGAAAGTGATCTACTCTAAGTCATTGAACTTTTGATGGACTATAAGTCATTGAACTTTTAATGAGAATTCTAAATAGAAGAAAAAGTAACTTTCTTTATAAATGATGCAATTCCTGCTGTTAAAATGAGTCAATTAAAGGCTGTGGGCACAACAATTATCATATGTAGTCACTGGTGTTTGTTTGTGAACCTGGTAAGAGGCTACGCAGCAAATTGTACAGCGAGATTTTCTAGACACCCACGGAAGAGATACGGACACTTCTGCTTATTGCAAGCATATTGCCTAAAAACAGAACAAAAGGACGTACAAAGGGCTCAGTGATTTCCAGGCTAACTGCTAAAAGAATGCTAAAATGAAGGTCAGAATTTTTCATGGACTGTGCTGCTGTGGGTGTTTCACACTGTGGGTCTCTCTATAAAACTCAGCCTCTAGAAAACACCTCTGTATTTCCTCTTGTTCTTAAGGGGCATAAATTTAAAGTCAGAGTGAATGCTAAATGGTATTTTCTGAAGCTGGCTGGTTTGGCTTTCAGAAATAGCATTGCAATTTAACAGGCAGAAATTTGCTCTACTATTCGCCAGCAATTCTCAAATAGATATGTATTTCTAGAACTCCAAAATCTCTAGAATCTCCAAAATGAAACTATTTACAGGTACTCAACACTGAAATGGAAAAGTATGTACATTCCTAAATCACACTTAGGTTTCTATTATTCCTCTTACTATTTCAGACCCCCAGAAGTTTCCTGCTGACAATGGCGGAGATTCCCTTCCCCCAGCATTGAGCCAGGCTGCAATTTTCCGTAGCACTTCACATGCTGCTACATATTCTCATTTTTGTACAAGTACATGCACTGGGTTTCGAGTGCTTGTTAAACACAGCCACAGTAACTTTGTGGGGAAGCATCCCAGGAGGACCTCTGGAAGCTTGAAACAAAGAATTCAGTATACAATAGGCATCTCTCAGAGTTTCCCAGAATAATGACCAGTACACATGACACAAAGGATTTCTGTGGTTTGAATACTGCCTTTTTACCAGGAAGTGAGCCTTGGAAAAGACTTGGCTTATTTATAAATAAAACATAAATGTTTGGATGCTTATGTGACCAACAGTATGACTTGCTCAAAGCACAAGACTGTGAAGATCAGTTCTAATTCTCATTTCGCTCACATCATAGAACAACAATTATAGTGTCAGATTTATAACATTTTTAAAGTTTTGAAGGAAAGCCAGGGTCAATATCATAGACTGCCTTCTTATGCAGTGTCTTTCAAGATAGCATGTTGTTTAATGGTGATCTCCTATCCTGGCTTCTGTTACCCCTTAAATAATATTGACAATAGTGGCTTTATTTTTTTGAAGTACCCCAAATTTTGCTGGCATTATCAAATTCAGCCAAAAGGAAAAGATCCATAAAAAATGTGGGCCTGGTTCTTCTCTTCCTTCTCTCTTTTTTACCAACCCTGGAAGAACTGATCTCACTGGCTTTGGAGCCAGCCCTTACTCAGCCAAGCCCTACAACACTTCACTTCCATTACACAGGGGATCCTCTTCCTGTTCACAAGTTAAACTATAAATCAAGTGCCACTAGAGGCCCAGGCAGGTAGGAGCAGGAGGTTATTAGGGTGTCAGAAATTAAGACCAATCCAGGGAGGGATGAGCAGAGCACTGCTACACATCAACACATCATCTGGAGTCACAAACTCCCTTGATTGATCTACAATCACAGGAGTGCTTTTTGCTGTGAAACAGATGGTACAGGGGGAAAAAGCATGTTCCCTTTTCCTCCTGTTAACATTCTTCATTTTCAGGAAAACTGAGGTATCCAAGGCCCTGATGCCTGCTCCTGAAGGTTTTAAGGACCATGTTTGTGGCAGCAGGGCAGTTCACTGAGAGGGGAGCAGGTCCATGTGCTTGGCTGCAGGACAGCAGTGCAGGAGGCAGACATTCCATCTCACCAGACCCACAGTGCTTTGTGCTTGGTAATCATGACTGAGAACTCCAAGCACTATTTCCTCTCTCCACCTTGAGCCTCTGCCCAGGTTTTAGCCATTTATCAGCCACTGTCTCCAGTGGTGACAAACTAGCTATGGATTAACATCCTCTGCTTCTCCAAAGTCCTTCACCTTGCTACAGCCCTGCTGTTCACTGAAAGCTAACCTCTGTGCCATGGTTTACAGTGCAATTGCTTGAAAACCTTTCTGGGTTTGAGCCAAGTATATTGCAGCCTAAACTGGTTTTACTCCAGCCAGCATGGGAAGCACTCATTCTGATTGTGCTGCAGTTTGGACATTTTGTAGTTAGATCAGCATGATCAGCACCAGGTAAACAAAAGCTGGGAGAGGCCTGAGTATAGCTCACATATCTGAGCCTGGGTGAGTTCAGCATTTGGCAGAATTTTAGCTGTGGTGTGTCAGGTACTTTAATTGTATGCGGGCAAGTGCTGATGTAATCCAGAACAAGGAGATTATGTACAAGAGCAAACAGTTATTATTTTACCAGAGTATGCTTGACTGACCTCTATAAATACAGTAACAAACTTTAAGGCACTGTTTCTCAACTTTGTTTACAGTGGATTTTTTCTTTAGTAATGCGCGATTAGTTAAACAGAAAATGTAACATTTAACTCAAGCTGAACTACTAACCACTGCCTCTATGGGAAAATACTTCAGAACAGACAGAGTGATTCATATAGAATTCAATTCTGTAATCAGAAAACATTTTGGCCAGCAAGGACTTAGTCCATAGAGCACACCCTGCAGTCCTCATCCTTGCTGGAGTTCCCATGGGCTCATCTGAGAGACCACAGCATAATTCACTTCTGGGGTAAGAGCGAGGACACACGTGCAGGCTTGGGATGAAGCTGGGCCACATCTCCTGGAGTACAGGCACTCTCATTGCCCCAGCATAGGCCTAAAAGGAAACAGAGAATGAAGGAAAAGGAAAGATCCAGGAAAAGGATAGAAAAACATATAGCCTGGGAGAGAGAGAAGTAGCAAATAAATGCAGTAAGCAGACACAGAGTCCAGACTGAGCAAGATCTGTCCACATGTCTTTTTCAGGCTGAAGCAACAGCTGGCCTCAGGAAAGAGAGAGCCAGTTTTGAGAGAAACAAACTATTTTAAACTGCCCTCATGCCCATCTCCTTTCACAGTGAGTCACACTGTGCTGCCTGCTGGCAGCTTCAAGGCTCAATTCCCTGCTAGGACTTTGGCTGAAAATGTCTGGAGGCCTGTGCATACTTACTGAGAGAGTGCCACCTTGGCTCCTACAGGAACTGGGAGTTGGGAGGGGTTGGAGTAACCCAAACAATTGAATTTTTTTTTTTACTGAAAAAGGGAAAAATAAAAGTGAACTCACAAAGCTGCTAGGAAGTGCAAAGTGCAATGTCAGCACTGTGCTTGCCTGTTGGGCCAGCAGAGGTAGGGGATGCAAATGACTCCAAGCCACAGTGGGAGTTTTTGCTGAAAATGTGAATGGTGTAGTTAGAGCTTGACCCTAAAAAGTAGCCAAAGCAGTACCAAAGTAGAGAAAAATGAAGACAAGGCCTTAACTGTAGAATTCTTTTCATGGTGTGTATCTGGGTAGAGGACAATTTGAGGTCAGATTTCACATTGTCCTTTACAGTAGAAAGTATTTTCAGTTAAGTCCTGAGTGGGGCAGTATCAGTCACATGGTTAGTTCCAGTCAGAGCATTTGTTCTGAAATAATCTCCTGTAGAAATGGTGGTGTATAAAGAGCTGAAGAAGGGGTATGCCAAAGAGCAAGAAAATAAATGTCCTGACTCCTATGGTACAGCTGCCTTCGCATGCAGCCAGTCCCCATCCGTGGTTATACAGTTGCCACTGTTAAATCATCTTCTAAATTCTGTCAGTTTTTGTTACTGAACAAATCTGACCTCATGCTGGTCCCCTGCCAACACCAAAGAGCTGCTCTATTTACCCACTGCTGATGCAATATCTAAATTCAAAAGATTTACAGTAAGATGTTTAAGATGGAGGGAGAATAAAAACCAGCGCTTGAAACATAGTTCAAGGTAGTTTGCCAGTTTAAGAGAAAAACAAAACCCCTTTTGATGGTTTAATCAACTTACAGAAAGGTCCAAGGGGCGCCAGAGCCATGGGCTAGGATCAGGCAGGGTGCTGCAAGCCCTTCCCTAACCATCAACAGTAGTCCTGCTGCTCACAGGTCCATAGCCTCAAACAGCCAGAAGGCACAAGGAAAGGCTTTTGAGCTGTATGTAAATACAAAATAAATGCAGGCTCTGCAACACTGCTTTTATGTGTTTAATTAGATTGAGTAGATAAACGTGCAGTTGCATCCTGGGGGGTACAGGGAGGGAACCCTGAACAGCAGGAACAGAATATCAGAAAGATCATAATGGGTCTAATATATTTGTAAAGTCCTTAATTTTTGCATAATGATTTAGTTCTCAGGATGCTTGTGTAAGTATCCTTTGAAGATTACAACCAAGAACTCAGTATGATGTGACCATCTCTTTCAAAAATATTCTTTGAGTAGTAAGTGGTTTTTTTTTTTTTTAAATTTAATTTAATTTTTTAAATTTTCTTTATTTTCTTGGTTCGAGTTTGCTTTCAGGTTTGCTTGGTTCCAGACATACAATTTTCTTTGGGACATGGCACAATGGAAATAGACCACTTTGGGATAAACACAATAAATGAAATATCATAACTGGTTTTGTGTGTGTAAAATGTGGTAGCTTTCATTAAGAGGGTGTGGCGGAGCAGCAGGGCATCTGGCTGCTCTCTTTGCCCAGTTTTAGCTCAACTTCATGAATTCAGATAAAATCACGTAGAGGAAGCAAAGCATGCTTTGAGACCTGGGCGTGCTCAGCTGGGGGAGCCCAGGATCCACTGCAGCAGTGGCAGAGACTTTTCTGAGTCACAGCAAGGGAGTGCCAAGCCTCAGAGATATCCATGGAAGAAGCAGGCCCCCTCAAGACCCAGGAGAAGCTCTTTGCAGTTTTTTAGAAAGCAAGCAAACTGCTGGAAGTCGCTAGAGCAAGAGCAGGAAGAAAAAAGGATGGGCATTGCACTGTCACCATGTGTGGGAAGAGGGAACATAGTGGTAGCTGCATTTAAAAGCCTCTTATTTTAATATACAGTTTTTAGTGCTGTTGGAGACAAACAGTCCCTGTATTGGTGGTGTTACTGTAATTATATTTGCACACTGGATTTGAAATAACAATGTAACATTCTGGATACTCTAATGGGTTTAAATTTACTTGTAATACTTGGAAGTATGAGAGAAACCACTTTTTAAGGTTGCTGTGCTTCCAAGAGCTAGAGAGAAGATTGTGATGGGAGACAAACAATGTTCCAATGTGCCTATCCCTGCCCCAAACTGGGTCCAGTTTGCATTTTTCAGACCATTTGATTAACTTTCACTTCATATAGACCTTTAGCTCCTGGATCACGCAGACTGCCATTCAGCAACCCCTCCCACCCCAGAAATAAAGCTTCACCACTCAGCTCCCTTTCCCCCCAGGCTTTCTTCCAAACTCTGTCCCAGTTAAGTCTGTCCTAAGTCCTAGCCTGGCTGTAGATTTGGGTTCCCCCATTGCTGCCTGCCAAGACACGCCTGGTGGGCTGCTCTGACACAGTCTGCACAGAGGAGGCTCCAAGAACAAAAGGTAGAGTACAGGCAGAAAAAGGAAAATGCTATTTTTAGTCATGTCAGATGTGAAAAGGTTTATAGCAGGTTCTTTATAAAGCCCTGAGATTTCCTGAAACTTTTAAAATTTCTTATTTGAGCTAGACCTTTGACAGAAGGAACAACCTTTATGCATCAATTTATCTATAGATCCTATGCTAACCACCTATATTAGCTTGGCAAACTTTTCCTTCAGTGCACCTTACAGTAAAACTTTATGTTAAACAGAAAGGAAAATATTTTATAGATGTCATAAACCCCCCCACTTTTTTTACTTTAAGCCAAACCATGGTAACTTCAGAAAACTAATTGATTTTCCACAATGCATCAGAGATACAGTGATCAATAGTGTGGAAAAGATTCTGTTGTAAATTTCTGACATGATAACTACTAAAAGAATCAGGGTGCATGTAATCTGTCTGATAAGTAGCACAAGATTTGTAATGTGTCATAAAATTTTTGAAGTAAAAAATTACATTTTCTGCAGTACAAACAGGATGTGAATATTACAAAAGCCATAATGTGTATCTGGTAAATAATTTATGTTACTGTAGAGAAGTTTTTCTGTAATTGCTGTAATTTTTATTATATCAATATAATACTTTGAATGTGTATTTTTTTCTGATCGTATCTTCCTGTTGCTCAAACAGTCTCACTGGCATCTTTTTATACGTCATTGACCTTTTTACTTGTTTTGGCTCTTTTTTAGGAGTGTAGGAATATGGTGAATTATTAAATTCCTTCTGATGTTATCTTACTCTACAGAGTTCAAGTAGATTATTAGGTTTTTCTTTTCTCTAACAGGGAAGGGAAGATGCGGGAAGGGAAGGTGAGGGAAGGTGCGGGAAGGGAAGGGAAGGGAAACTTGCAAAATATTTGCAAAATATTTTCAAAATCCTTGGTAGCTGATTTTCAAAACAGTGAAAAATCCTCATCTCTTCTGAGAAAAATTGGCTTAGCAAATAAACATCAAAGATTGAGCAGAAATCATGTTTTACACTGAAAGAAAAGGTATAAAATGCTCACACGAGAAACTTTTCAACTCTGCCATTTTCAAGTTACCCAGGATTTCCAGTGATTTTTTTTTTGTTCATAAATCTGTGAAAGACATCTATTACTCATCAAGACATTTACATAAAATCCTTCTGAAATTTTTCTCCTTCCTCTGCAGATTGGTGGCTGCACAAAAATGTGCCAGTGTTCTTCATCATCCATAAATCAAATGCATTAGCCACAGCTGTTCATGACACTCCTTCACCAGAGCCCGTGGTGTTACTCCCAGTGACACACATCAGTTTTACCCTTGGTCTAATCCCCAGTTCACTCCTTCTAACCACTTGTGCAAATGTGGTGAAGCAGAGCATAGCCAGACACCACGCAGGAACAACAGAGCTGTTATGCTGCTCCCCAGGCTGTTTCTCCCTGATGCAACCACCAACCTGCTCTTCAGCAATATACAAATCACAGATTTTCCCAACCCTTCATTCTAGGTAGAAATATGTTTGCACACACCAGTTGGGTGCTGTTCCCAGGAAAACAAAAAGCCCCAGGGATCCTCTTTCTCACCTTCCTCTAGTGTGTCAGCTGATTATAGAGATGAAGTCAGGAACAGTTTTTTATATTCTTAGTCCTAAAAACCGCAGCACAGCTGAACTTTGCTCTGTCTTAAAATGCTTTTTCTCTCCTTTGGGCTTTTAACACACTAAGTCTTTTAGTTTTACATCAAACCTTGCCTGGACTCCTAGCAGTGCTCTGTCAATGAACTCCTTGGCTCAGCTGGAGTCAATGACCTAAGTCCTCTGGCCTGCAGGAAAGGCAGGATTTCAGCTCTCATTCTTGCAAATTTTCTTCATTTTTACTGTACCCCTTCATCTTTATTTTTCATTTCCTATTGCTATTTCCTAAACCTCCTTCATTACTGGTTCACCTCAAATTCTCCATTTCCCTGGCATTTTCTGCTCTTCAGATGCTCCAGTTATAAATTTTGTGTATTTGTTGTGGATGTCTGTGTCCTATTTCAAATGAAATCATTAGAGCCTTTTTACTGGCTGGGTGCATCTAACACAAAGTTTCACTGCAAGTGTGTGTGTTTGCTCAGCTCCCTGAGCCAGCTGATTGCTCATTTTTAGCACCATGTGGTGCTTATGCTCGTATCCTTGCTTGAGTGTTGACTTGGGATTTAGGTCATTTGAGGATATAACATGGAGTAATGGGCACAAACTGAAAGTGGGGAAATTCAGGCTAAACACAGGAATAAATTCTTTACTGTCAGGTTAGTCAGATGCTGGATCGGGTTGCCCAGGGACGCTGTGGATGCTCTGTCCCTTGCAGTGACAGGGCCAGGTTGGAATAGGAGTTGAGCAATGTGGTCTAATGGGAAGCATATGTCCCCCATGACAGGGGGAGTTGGAGCTAGATGATCTTTAAGGTCCCTCCCAACTCCTAATATTCTATGATTTTACATTTTCTAAAATACTGTTGCTTATGAATGCAAACAATTCAGAGAGTTTTCCTTCTGAATGAAAACTGAACTTCTGATAGTCAGACCCACTCACATTTTTGGTCCTATCTGGCCAAGTGATGCAACAGGCACAGTCTCACAGAGTCACCTATCTCTGCTGGAAAGATACCCATGCACCCTCCTCCTCATGGCCCTTTAACTGGAGATGATTAAGAAGGTTTTGATTTTGAGAGAACTGTTCGATGTGTGAATTGTTTTGACTGGCTATTCACAAGATGATAGCCATGTATCTATCCTTAGTGGTTGCTCCTTGGAGAGAACATATTTAAAGCAGGACCTTGCAGCTGTGTTCTGGAATGCAGCCTGAACAGTGCCCTGCTGTCTCCTCTGAAAGGGTAGAGGTGCAATACAGAAAGAAAGATTGATTCAATCAATCTGCTGGCTGCTGTGCTAGGCCTAAGCAGTTGCTTCTCTAGATGTAGAAAAGATGTTTATTCATGGAGATCTCCACTTAGAACATACTTGTTATCTTGAAAACTGCCAAGCTGGGAAGCACTGCCCTTCCTGTTTTTTCTACATGCATTTACAACATAGTGAGTTCCTAAACTTTCTTTGAAATGCCACTAAAAAGTTTCTCTGTGTTGAATATGTGTTCTGAGGCTTTGAAGACTCAAAATCACTGCTCCTTTGGATAAGGAACTTGCTAACACTGGTACTCTTTGAAACTTGAGCCTTCAAATTGTTGACTCATACAGCAGTAGGCTTAAAAGAAATGGCAGTTCTGTAAACTGCGGGTTTTAGTTACAAAAATATCCCCTCCCTCCCTGCAGGGATCAGGAAGAAGGTTTCTCACTTCACTTCCTCACCAACATTCATGTTCACTAGAACGGTCCATGTTTAATTCACTTCATACCTGCTGTTTTTGCAGACTCCTGATGTTGCTAACATTTTTTCCAGCCTTTCTAAAGGGTAGAAAACGATGGCTTTATTTAGGGCATGGCACGTGATAATCAGAACTGAGCTATTATCTGAAAGCATAGTCAGAAAATTGAATTTGCAAAGGTTGTATCTTGTGGATGGAGTTACAGCAGCATTATTTTGATTCCAGACTCTCAGTATCAAATAACATCTTGAAAAGCCAAGTGCTGGGTGAAGGATCTTTTAGAAGATATATGCCATGCCTGTCATTCTTAAGATACATTGTTCTAAAAATTTCTCAGGTCTAGATGATTTTAACCTAAACATGTGGGTAAATGCACATTCATACAAAAAAGAATAATGATAAATCTAATTTTAATTTTCCTTTGATAATAAATATTATAAATTTTAACCAGTCATTAGCAATTAGCAATTTATTAAAATTTAATGTTCTTGAGTAGACGGTAAGATACTAGATGTGAGTTATGATAACCATGTCTAGACTAAGAAGCATAATCTTCTTTACTCCTTCCCTGACAGGTGTGTTTGACGCTCATATCAGATTTTGTAACACCACTTTGGCTGTTTTTAAACTTCCCCTCTGCTTCCAGATTGAAACTGGCAAAGGTTTGGCATGAACAAATATTCCATCAGTGCTATGAATTATACTGCCAGTGGTTCTTGAACAATAGAGTTCCCTGCTGAAGAGCTAACACAATTGTTTGGGGTCTCTCAAGTCCCGTTTAACTTGTCTTTTGGGAGTGGTCTTTGTGGTCAGCCACCTCCCTGTTCATGTCCAAGCCCTGCTGTCTGGAGGAGCCTGAGCAGAGCAGTGAGCCAGTGGCTAATCAGCACAGTCAATCACGCCAGCAGCCTCAGACTGACGCCTGGCCCTCTTGCATTTGGCAGATAGGCATAGCCTTTGACTCATCCTGTAACAATGTCCAAGGCTTATGTGGTTTGCTTTTGAAGCTCTGATATTTAAAATCAGTTTAACAACACAAAATCTGTCCATTCAGACTGACTCTCCATGAGAACTGGAACTGTGTTTGAAGAATACAGTTCTTCTGTAGGCTGGAGTTTGGTGAGAGGTCACTTCTGGAGTCCTGTGTGCACCCTGGGGCTTCTGAGCACAGGAAAGGCATGAACCTGCCTACAAGAGGTAGGTCCAGCAAAGGACCACGAAGGTGTTTGAAGAACTAGAACATCTGATGGACAAGACAAGGCTGACAGAGCTGTGGCTCTTCAGCCTGGACAAGAGAAGACTCAAGAGAGATTTTATGAGTGTGGATAGAAATCTTCCCAGTGAAGCTCAGTGAAAGACAAGAGGCAACAGGCAGGAACTAAAATGCATGAATTTCCATTTAACTACAAGAAAATAATGCTTTTAACCTGAAGGTGGTTGAACAGTATAACAAGTTACTGAGAGATATTGTGGAGTACCTCCACCTTTGGAGGTACTCAAAGCCTATCTGAACAGGGCCCTGGACAGCCTGTGACCTTGTCTAGAGCAAGGGGTTGGACAGGACAATTGCCAGAGATGCCTTCTAGTCTCAGGTGTTGCTTACAAAACACATTGTCAAGAAAGTAAATCTACAATATTTTTAACCTACTGGACAGACAAAGATATTTGCTGCCTTATATAAAAACATGTTAGATGCTTGAGTGAAAAAACACCCAATTCAGTTGTGCTTATGAAAATTACATCTGTACAAAATACAAACACGGCACGTATTTTATTCTTTAAAATCAGTGTTAGCCATAAATTCTGGTGGGCTTTCTCTCTCTCTGTCCTTGTAACAGAATTGCTCACTGTGACCACCATTTTCAATCTCAGTGTAGAAGAGGCCACATGTTCCCTGCTGTGACAGGTTTTGCCAACCACCCTATGGGTCTTCCTTGCCCCAGCTCGAGCTCTGCTTTCATGTCCAGCAACAAAATGTCCTGTCCAAAAGTGACAGGGGCAACATTTGCAGTGGGCAGCCCCTGTATGTTGAAACAGCACCAAGTTTTACTGCTCTTACCCTTAGCCAAATTTTCTCCAGTGAAATATCCAGAAGATTTTGAAGGCTTTAACATGTGAGCACAAGTTTTAATAAATTAATAGCTGGGGGACTGGAGCTGACTTGAGGCTGCCCCTCAGGTCACAACTAAAGACCACAAACTGAAGAACTGCTGTGGTTGTCACGTGCAGAGGAGTGATTGATGCAAAAGAACAGGAGCTGCCAGGTCCAGAGAGATGGTCACAAGGAAAATCATGAACGATATTCAGGAAAAAATACAAGCTATAGGAACTAGGAAGATTAGTCCTGACACTAAAAACCATGTAGTCTTGTGCAGGAAAAGGGTAGGGAGAAAAAATCTTTTAAATAAAAATCATGTGTTTTTTCTGTGTTTTCCCTAAGTGTGGTGGAGTATTTTCATAAATCTATGACTAATTTTTTAGTTCTGTGTCTCAAGCCAACTCTGCAATTACCTAAACCTTTTAGTATTTTTAGTAAGATTACTATATGGATGTTTTCAGCCAAGTCACACACATGACCTCTTATTTTTTGCTTACATCTATTATTCATGAAGGTTTAGTAAATATTGTTGAGGAGGCAAACACGGAGTTAGTAGTTCCTTCAATAATGGAAAAGACCATATAATTGAAGTGATAGGTCAAACCTTACCCAGAACTAGAACAGAAAATAAAAATTTATTTAACAAAAAAATGCCTATTTTTAGATATCTAAAGATAGCCAAGTCTATCTTTAGACTTGGCTTCTGTAAAAACATCATGAAAGATGGGAGGGTTTTTATGTAATTAAGTGGTGAAAAGAATAATGAGGCTCTTACTAAAGGGAAGTAACATAGCATGCTGTAGTATGTGTTTTCCTTTATTATGAACTAGAAATACAACTTTGATATTAGTTATGTTGCATTTTAGATTGATCTTTTATTTTTTTGTAAGGTCATTTTTATAAATTATATAATTCTTATAGTTAATAATATATTCTAATTTTCATCATTTTCTCTTTTTTCTTACTTCAATTCCAAATATTCTTTTGAACTATTTTAAATCTGTGAAGCTCTATAAGTAACTTTTTCTCATATTCATATTGAAGTAACTCAGTTGTGCTGAATCTTGAAAAGTTTTATCAAGTATTGTAATAAATGCAAGTCTTGTCAGATGCACCCAAATATTTTCCATAACACTAAGAATTGTTATGGTAATAAATAACTTTGTAAGATTTAGTTGCTGTGTAGCAGAGATTTATTAATTCCAGGCTCCTTGGGTTCCTGCTTTTCATTCTTTTTGGTAGTTAATAGTATTTCTAGCAAACCTACTTCCACTTAAAAGGAATAGTTACAAGGGAAGTTTCCAGTTCAGAGTCTTTATAGGTACCTATTTGATTGCTTCCAGTATAAAAAAAAACTATGCTTGAGGGCTGTAGAATTTGAACATCAAATTCATTTTATCTGTACTGTAGTAAAATATGATCCTTGTTTTTTGGTCTCATCCACAACTCTTGTATTTACTATTAGGACATCCTGTATTCCCTTGCTAAAATTCTTAGTGAGGAACTGATTGAACAACATAGGAATTCAGAAAACAGAAGAAATGTGGCAATATGTAAAGTCTTACGATGCTGGCTGTGCTGTTACAATCTTTCTCAGCTGGCCTCTGGAGACTATAGAATTTGGGACAATCCATCCTCTCAGCTGTATATGGTTCTCCCTCCATCTCTCTTTAAAACACAAACCACAAAGGAGAGTGATGGGACAACTGAAGACCTCTGTCTCCCTCACTCCCACATGATTAAATTAAATTCAGTTTGAAAGGACAGCCTTCTCAGCTTGGCTGTCAAGGGGAAGCATTTTCTGTAATGAATTCAAGACACGGATATTTTTGTGATGTGCAGAAATGCCTCACAGCAGGAAAAGGTTTTGCTTGATTATTTGTGTTTCTTCCTTGTTGACAAAAACACACTGATGTTTTGTTCATGGCCATGTTCTGAGCCTATTAATTAATGCCTCTTTGCTCATAGTGCAGCAATGCTGAGATGCTCCAACCTTGTACATGGCTCCATACAAGACCATAATAAAGAGCTGAAGACCTTTTTTCCTCCTGGGAAATTACATGAAGTGAATAGGTCCAAAAGTTGGGATGGCAAAAGGCAGAGTAGGCAATAGATATGACAGTGGGTTCAAGTTTGAGCCCGTTTTTGTGGGTAAGCAAATGTGGTGACACATTTTGACACATGTCCAAAGGAAACACACCCCTTCAGCCCCAGGCGCACGTGCTGCTAACGGGAGCTAAAGGACATGTCACTGTGGCAATATTGTGGCCAGTGCAGACACTGTAGGTTTACCATGTATCATGGTTCTATCTTAATTTTGGGCCTGTAGACATACAGAATAGACTGCAAAATGAATTGGATGGATTATGCATGCCAGCTGTCTAATTCTTGCCAGTATTTTGTCATCTTTGGTGCAGAGACAATTTCAGGAGGAAAGCAAGGCAAGCTGAGGAGAGTGATGGCTTGATTTTAATCACAGCTGTTTTCTCTCCACTGCCAGGTGTGTTTGGCAGGTTAAATCTAGGGTGTTGAGCTGGCAGTGGTGCTGCAGCTGTGTAATTTGCTATGCACAGAGCAGTAGGGCTGTGCCAGAAGCTTTGATGGAGGGAAGGCAGATTCAGAAGGGCTGGATCAGTAACAGCAGGGGCAGACAGAAAGTTTAACCAGCAGGATGCAGTAATCTTGATCCTCAGTGAATTTAGGCTCCAGAAAACAGAACGCCTTAATTTACAAAGGAAAAAGAAGCTGTTAAGTATATCAGGAGTATTAATTGAATCAGACCTTACATTGCTACACCCTGGGAGTAAGTCTCTCATTTGCCAGCAAGGGATGAGTATCTGAACTTGCATAGGGGTCCCTTCCTTTTGCAATTACTTGATTTAGAGTGAGAGCTTAGGTTATGCACTGATTTGGTGTTAAAAGGTGTTTCTAGCATTTAAAGCAAACAGAAAATTTCTTGTAACTCACAAAATCCTTAAAATGAAAACATTTGTTTTGTACAGATTAATAGAATGGTTATTAATTCTTCCTTAACTAAAATGATCAGACTACAGAAGCTTTTTTTTTTCTAACATATTCTTCTGTGGTAAGCTTATGTTTTCTGGAATATATTTTTGAATAAGGACTTCCATATATTTGAGAAGGTTAGGGATTGGTTGAGTTGCAAAAGGTCCTTTGAAAGGCATAATGTGGGACCAGCTCTTCTTATTTCAGGTGAAACATTAGTTTAAAATAAAGTTTTGTTTGTTTGCCCATATTTGTGGAAATGGCAATGAATGTGGAGTTTGTAAGAGAGAAATTTTGTGGCTTGGGTTACCTTACCTTTGGCAAATGCTTTCTATTACCCTGAAAAGTGTTTCAGAATCATGCTAATCAAATCATGCTAACCCCTCATCATGTAGGTCTGCTGCATTTTGTGATCCATAATGTAACTGGATTAATAAAGATAGAAATTTTTAAAGTACATCTCTCAAAAACAATTACTACCAGACTATACCTTCTCTTACTTACATATTGGTGAGTTCTTGTAACTTCTACTTGATGATAAAGCTCACTTTTCCTGGAAGCCTCCAAGTTCCTGTGGATCACACAAGCTGCAAGTAAGGATATTCTAGTCACAGATGGCCATCTGTCTCTTCTTTCCCCCAGCCAGTTCAGCCAGGTTTCCTGATAGAGGGTGCAAGAAGTGTCAGCAGGTCAAGCTGCAGATCTGCATAATAGTATCAGGGCTCACATGCTTATATTTTGCTTCTGATGACAGTATCAGCAGGAGAGGGACTGTAGGATTCTGGTTTTGGAAGTCAAGAGGAGAAGAAGTGACTGAGTAAGGACTGTGGTTATTTGGTTGAAGACCTGCACTGGTTCTCAACTCAGTGTAGCAACTGACTGTACTGTCCTTATTTCTCATTCTCTAAAATGTCCTAGAGCTGTAGAGTATGCTGAGTTAGAAGGAACCCTTAAGGATCATGGAGTCCTGGCCCTACACAGAACATCCCAAGAGTCACACCCTGTTCCTGAGAGCATTGTCCAAACACTTCTTGAACTCTGTCAGTCTTGGTGCTGTAACCACTTCCCTGGGGAGCCTGTTCCAGTGTCCTAACACCCTCTGGGTGAAGAACCTTTTCCTGATATCCAACCTAAACCTCCCCCAGCTCAGTTTCAGGACATTCCTCTGACTTCTGTCACCATTCACATAGATATGAGATCAGTGCCTGCTCCTCCTCTTCCCCTCCCAAGGAATGTGTAACTGCAATGACGTCTCCCTTCAGTCTCCCCCAGACTGAACAGAGCAGGTGACCTCAGCTGCTCCTCGTATGGCTTCCCAAATGCCCTTCTCCATCTTTGTTGCCCTCCTTTGGACTCTTTCTAGATGTTAAAATATCTTTTTTACATTGTGGCACCCAGAGCTGCCCCCAGCATTTGAGGTGAGGCTGCCCCAGAGCAGAGCAGAGCAGAGCAGAGCAGAGCAGAGCAGAGCAGAGCAGAGCAGAGCAGAGCAGAGCAGGACAATCCCCTCCCTTGCCCAGCTGGTGATGCTGTCCCTGATGCCCCCAGGACACACTTGGCCCTCCTGGCTGCCAGGGCACTGCTGGCTCATGTTCAACTTGAACCCCAGAACCCCAGGGTCCTTTCCATGGCACTGCTCTCCAGCCTCTCATTCCCCAGTCTGTCTGTACAGCCAGGGCTGCCCCATCCCGGTGCAGAATTTGGCACCAGCCCTTGTGGAACTTCATATGGTTGGTAACGGCCAATTCCTCTACTTTTTGGGATCTCTCTGCAGGGCCCCTTTGCCCTCCAATTATGTGTCACTGTCAAACTTACTTAGAATTCCTTTGAGTCCTGTGTCAAATTTATAACATATTGGCATATATTTAATTTTTTGAATGGCTCATTTTCAAAGGGAAAATATTCAATAACCTCAAGAATAAGAACGCCAGAACAATTTCTTTTATCTTGTACTGAATTCTTTGCTGGAGGGGCAAACTTTTCTAAGGCAAGTTCTGGTTGTCAATCCATATGCTGCTTAGGAGCAAATCTCTCCACATAAAAAATTTGTTCTGCATTAAATGTTTTACCTCAGAAGAGTTCTTGTTTCTTTAGCAATTGTAGCACTACAAATGAAACTTGGAGCAAACACCTAAGCCCTGGAGGAGTGCTGGAATTTCAGGTACATTGTTATTCTCAGTGATTTCAGTGCAGTAATTTCAGGCAGCTTCCAGCTCAGCATGACAAATTGTGGAATTGTTTGTCTGAGGTAGTGAACCTAGTTTTAAAAAGGGTTAGGCTTGCAAACCAAAGCTTGAGGCCTTATATTTTTGAAAATTTGTTTCTTCTCAGCATAGCTCTTTCTTCAGGACAAATAATGATGTGAAATGATTCTTACCTCTGATTTGGAGCCTAATGGGAGAAACAGGAAATCATTCAGGGTCAAACAACAGCAGGATGATTGCGGAACCTCCCCTGTGACCTGCTAGGGGTGGGCAAACCTGACTGCGCAGAGTGAAAATGGGACTGGCTCCTGGGCTTCCTGCAAGCCAGTGCAGCCTGGCTGCTCTCTGGGAGCAAACACTAAAGACTGACTCGTTTTGTACCATTTACAAGATGGTGCCCTTTCCTACCAAAGTCCAAGTTCTCAAAAAAACCCATTTGTTTACCACAGGCAATTTTGTAAAAGCAAGTGAGTTCTACAAACAGAATAAAACCTGTGACTGGGAGAGTGTTATTTAGCTATTTCTGTTATCACTGGTGTTGAACCCCTTTTTCCCCCCCCTTTCTTTTCCCAAGCATTACTCCTTCTCACCTTAATTGTTTTATGTATTAACTGAATTAATTAGTAGGGAAAGATTTGAGCCAGCTGGATCTTACTCTAACTGGATTACCTCACAGGAAGGTGCAATCCATCAAACAGTCTAAAGTAAACACTTCGCTGGGTCATAGTCTTGTACAGCCCAGCCCTTCTGAAGTCCTGTATGAGATCACTGAAATCTCTAAGTAGATTACATGCTTACCATTGTAATGCCGGGAGACGTTCTGGTAACAAAACCTTTGCATCCAGCAACCAGCTGCTCTTGCCTCAGCCAGCCATGCTGCCAGGAGCAGGAGGTGGTACAGACTTGTGCTCTTTAGTCATTTAGAGCATTCCCTACCTAAAGGAAAGACGCATTTTGATTAGAAATGGGATACACCTACTTTGTTTTTTTGGACAGCTGTTTCATTGTTTTGAACTACTTTAAGGGATGAAGTTATTTTCTATTCTTCTGTCAACACAAGCCAAATGTCAAAGGTGTGAATGATGAAACACCCACAGACTTAACCACACTGGCAAGTGGAAATCTGTCCATGTTGTAGTAGCAACAGGTATTGTCATCGTGGGTGCCAGTCCTGTCAAACCTGCCTGTTCAAGTATCTCTGTTTTCCCCTGAGAGCCCTCTGATGGGAACCCTTTGTAAAGCACCATCCTATTTTAGCTGGTTGCTGGTTTGGGATTCCCACTCCAGTGGGGAAAACACTGTTCTGGCCCTCCAGCTACACCAACCACTGTGAGTGAATTCGTGTGAATCATTAGCCCAATTTACTAAATTGCCCTTAAATAATTCCTACCAGCTGCACACTGCTCAGCATCACACCTCAGTGTCTATGGAACTGCTGTCTGCTGCAGCATAGAGAGGGTCCAAAAGCCTCTGCACCACATGGGATTCTTGCAGCTGCAGTGGGGATTTGCTCCTTTATTTCTGGTTGGAGATTGGATGTGCTGAACCCAACTGGGAGCATCCAATGGCAGCTCTCATCTTCCTGCCTCTGGGACTGTCAAGGCAGCAGCTTCTTTGTGTGGCAGAAATACAAATTATGTGTTTCTATTTCAGCCATCCAGAATATTTGAATATACTACACTGAGATATACTAAGAAAAGACACTTCTAAAGTATTAAAATTATGTTAAGAATTAATACTTCCCCCCACCTTTAGATGCAGAGAACAACATTTTGGGGTAATCTGGTGCAATGAGGAGAGAGGTAGAAGATCTGCTTATAGCTTGCTGGAGAAACTTAATGGAGTAACATCACTCTGAAATGTACAATTCCAACAAAATACTTTATAAACAGAACAGAGTACTCTTAGCATAAAAGCATATATGGAAGAACAAATAATTTATTTCCCTGGTTTCTTAGTTTTAATGGAAGAAAATGCAACTTTTTTCATTGTGCTTTGGAACAGTTTTTTAAAAAGTATATTATGTTGAAACCAAACAGCCTGTAAAATGCTTTGGAATTTAATTCAGAATTTTTTGATTTTTATCCAGCTTAAAATAAAGTCATACTACAAAATGTGAAATACTTTTCTTAACTAGAATTTACATACTTTTTATGGCTGTTGTTGTATTGTCCATGCCCTACTTAAGCTGCAGAAACAGGATGTGAGGACTGTTGCAAAGTTTTTATTAACAGGCACAAGGAGAGTTTATTCTTCCATATATTCAAATTTTCTAGTCCTTTTATTATTTTTTCCAGCTGCTGAGAGGTTTTCTGCTGATTTCCTGTTGGAAGGGAAATTCCACTTAAATGTGGAAAGAAGGGATGTCAGAATGGGAAGCCAATGCCAGATTATAGAATAGGTATCTTGTCATTGTTACACACGTGGCAGGGAAGGAGTACAATTCTTTGTAGGTAGCTGCTCAATTGGAGACTTGGTGTCAAGTTCTATTCTTCCAAAATAATGAGGGTTTCCATCTGGGGCTTCAACACAGTGTGACTTATCTTTCTTCTGTATGAAATCCTTTTCATCCACTGTAGTATCTCAGCCTTGTGATACAATCTCAATTACATTTTGACAGGCAAAGAAGTGTCAGCAAGCCTTACTCTATTTTCTCCCCTTCTGAAACAGTCCTTGTGAGGAATGCTGTGGTTGAACTCCAGCTGGTAACTCAGCCCCACCCAGCCATCTGCTCACTTCCTCTACAAGTGAGATGGGTGAAAGGACAGGAAGAGTAAAAGGAAGTCAACTCATGGGTTAAGATACAGACAGTTTAATGGGGAAAGCAAAAGCTTTGCACAACAAATTCACTGATTCCCATGGGTAGGAATGCGTCCAGTCACCCCAAGGACAGCAAGGCTCCAACATACACAGTGGTGACTTGGGAAAACAAACACCACTACTCTGAACTTCTCACCCCTTTCCTTCCCTCTTCCTCCAGCTTGGTATGCTGAGCATGCCACCACATGGAATGGGATACCCCTGAAATAATTTGTGGCCAGCTGCCCTGGCTGTGTCCCCTCCCAACTCCTTGTGACCCTTCCCAGCCTCCTGGCTGGTGGGACACAGTGAGGAGTAGAAAAGGCCTTAATACTGTGTAAGCACTGCTCAGCATTAACTCAAACATCTCTGTGTTACTATGACTCTTTTCAGCACAAATCCAAAGCACAGCCCATACAAGCTACTGTGAGGAGAACAAACTCCATCCCAGCAATCAAAAGTAATCTGAAACTAAGATTTATCTGACTCTCTTATCAGATTATATTTATGAGGTGTGATTCAAAGGACACTCATTCTTGCATCTGTATGACCTCACCTGGCAGCCTATTGCTATGGACATTGATCATTTCAATTAACACATAATTCAAAGTGAAGATATGAAATATCCTAATTCCTTACATTAATTGAGACAAACTCCTTGGAGATACTCCAATTCCTTCTGTCTTTCATTTAGTGCTCAAGCACTGCCTCACCTTTTTCTGCCCAGATTTCCAGCTTTGGTTTCAGGCAGCCGTGCACCACCCCACTGCTGCTGTGGAGATGCTGCAGTGGCAGTGGTGTAACACACACAAGAACCCTTCCCTGTCCCACTCCCCCTCCTCACACAGCATCCCTCTACACACTGGAGTATGCCTGAGTGCTTAGATTCTGCTGGTGTCTGTGCTACAGAAGCTTTCCTGGGTGCTTTTGGAAGCTGCTGTACTTTGGAGTAGCCACAAAGAGCAATCAAATCGTCAGAGATACTCAGGTGTGTAGCAGTGGATTATCCAAGATGAACAGTGCTGCCTTGGAAAAGCACTGCACATCTGGGTTTATGTAATAGGGTATTGCTGAAGTTACACACTAAATGTACTTGCAGACCTTTTGTATGATGAGGGTGGCTCCAGGGAAACAAATCTGTGTTCCACATCTTTTAAAATCTCCCTCGGTACACTCTCAGTTGATAGAGGACAAACACTCTTAATCTGCTCTGAAATGGAAAGCCCAGATTCATCATCAGGAATGATTTTCTGTTTATGCTCTTTTCTTGTTTCTCTTAAGTATTTTCTCTGATACTGATTTAACACATATTCTAAATTACATGGAAGCTCTTGCCTCCCTGGACACCTCAAACATTCAACAAATAGTACACATAATCAACAGCATACCATCCAATTGCCAAAAGCTGACTATTATTCTGCATGATCAAATCACAAAATCCCCTGTGTCTGTCTCCTATCTGGGGCATGGATTTAGAAGGCAGCTGTATTCTGATTTCTATTCATTCTTTTGGAGCATTGCACAAGCCATGCTAACAATTACATAAATCAGCCTTTGTTTAATGTTAACTGATAGTCTTTATTGATCACTGGCCAAACTTCTTTTTGAATAATCTGTATTTAGTTCTGTATTTAATAACTCTTCTGGGTGTTATTATAAAAACTTGACCAATGAAGTCCTTAGAAAAGAGTCGCTTTACAATGTCCTTCCTCAAAATTCAGCTCATTGAATTAATTTCCAAAACCACACAGAAACATTCTTTAAATGAGTATGAATTAGATGGAACATCAGGGCTTTGCTTGATCTTTGACTAATTTGTTATACTGTGGGAGCAGTGTCATTACCTACTGACCTGCCCCATCACTGGATAGCATCAGTGCATACTGGTGCCCCTGCCAAGCCAGTTGCATGTCTGTGACCATGCTCTCCCATCAGGTTCTTTCTCCTGTTCCACCTAGTGGAACACAGGAACAGGATGGATTAATGGCTCATCATTTTTACTATGGTTATTTATTGCTGCCTTGCTGTGTGGGCAAAACAGATGGAGAGAAATTCAGAATACAAACACCAGCTAAGCCGTGCAAAGCTGCTTGTGGATCCCTGAGTCAGCAGCATCCTTCTCTGTGTCTGGATGTAAGGGGGGAGAGCAGTCCTGCAGTCTACTGACACATTGCTCCACAGCTCTGCAAGCTGCAAACATGGGTCCACAGATGCACTTTCTCTTTGGAATGGTCCTGTTGCAACTACACCTGCTGAGCTGGCAGCAGGGATGGAATGGGAGACTGCTGCTAGGTCACCATTTATCTTGTCTGATGCACTGTCAGTTAACTGATCTCAATCAAATATTGGAATAAGGCTTTCACAGTCTGTAGGGAAATGGATCCCATCTGACTCAGAGCAGTGACAAGCCTCATCTTTGCTTATGTGATGGATTATTTTTTATTCCAGATGTTATGTTAGCTAGGCTTGCCAGCCAGAAACATTTCAGTGGTTTCAGAGGGGTTGTGATGGCTCTTTGTTCAACTGAGTTGGTTTGTCTGTCATAGGCAGGATTTAATTAGTGTTGAATACATTCAAGAAGAGCCAAGGAAATACTACACTTATTCTTGCTCTGTAGGAACAACCTGATACACATTGGGCCTGCTGAACTCTTCTAATAAGATTGCACTTGTATGTGAGATTTGATCCCAGGGTACTCTTGACCCATCAGCGTTAAACTGGTTGCCAACAGCCAGTTACTCATAAAGATGAAAAGCTCCAGTTTATTCCAAGCCTGGAAATGAACTCCCTCCAGTTTACTGGGCTTCCTCACTTCTTCCATCACTCATCTCTGGCAGAAGTGTTAGTGTCAAGACTATATTGACATTTTCCATGTCTCCGGCCACAGATGTTTTCAGCACATTAGAGCTGTTTTGAGAAAGCTGTGATTAAAGTAATTAGAGCAGAATACAATAACTGACTTTGGGAAGCATCTTTAAGATCTCTGAGCCAAATCACTAATGCATATCTGCCAAGTGCACGTAGTAAACCATGTACCTGGACTGATGCTTCTGTCCTTCCAATATACATTTGTGAGAGTATTGACTTCCAGTGTATTCTCTGTTCTACATTGATATATTCAAGGAATCAAAGGTTTCTGAATGACTGGGGTATTCTAGTCTTTTAAAGGAATTCTACATATGTCCCATTTAGGAAAGGGTATGCTGTTCTTGGCATTCAGGTGGGATAAATTTGGTTAAGTCCTGTCTGTACCTCATTTATTTTGATGTCACTTGGAGTAAACTTACTGATTGGCCAAGATTGGTATTTAGCATGTTGTAGTTTTCTAGAGCTATTGTGCAAGGCATTGGGAATAATATACAGATGGAGAAAAAATTGTATTTAGCTTTTATTTCTTTGGGACATAACCTGGGATACAAATCCATCCCCCTATATCAGGCCTTTGTGGCTTGTTGGAGTGTGTTTTGGAGATAGAAAACTGTAGATTGTTTTATACTGCAGGTCCATTTCCCTTGTTGATTGCTAAAACTAAGAAACTGGAGAAAGAAATTATTTGTTCTTCTATTTAGTCTTTTATGCCAAAGAGACAAGCAACTGTACTAGCACTTGTTTGTGCAGGCCATGCAGCCTCTTCCTGTCTCTCTTTAAACAGGTTAGACCAACTCTGAATGATTGGGATGCACTCCTGGCAGCTGAGTTGTGTGAGCAAGAGGCACTGCCAGCCTTTGCAGGACCCCGCTACCCCCAAACTGGCTGTCCCATCCTGTGTCCCATTCCAGCTGCTGCTCCTCACAGGGAGGAGAATGTTGATATCAGCAGGAAAAAATTGCCTGTCTGGCACCACTGTGACCAGCAGTTCCCGTAAGCTGGGGAGACTTCATTCTGACCTGCAGATCTGCTTGACTCCAACTCGCCTGCTTTGGAACCAGATTGTCACTGACCTACTTATTTTCTGTCCAAGGCCCAGCTTGGCTGCTTTCTTCACTGCTGCATGTCCTGGCACCCCACAGCTGCTTTCCATCTGCATGGTAACACACCTGACTCCACAACAGCACATTCAGTTCATAATAGTTATCAGCTCAATCCCTATGTGGAAAGATCACTGTAACCCAATGTGCTCCCTCTGACATTTGTCAGCTTCACCTGGGAAAGAAGAGTTAAGAGAGCATCACCGACTGCAAGGGCAGATATTTTTGCCTTTTTGAATATAGTTTTAATTTCCCCCAGCTAATGCTGGAACCAGCCAAAATAATTCCTTCTTATGCCAACTTGAGTACATCAAGAAGTCATTTAATGCAGTGTCCAAGTTTGGCCAGAGCTGTTTTGATTTAGTAATGTCTCTTGCAAATACATGCCAAAGTATCTAGTTTTCTAGTAATAACTTTAGCCTTGGCAACATGACTTTTAGAACAAATACTGGGGTTTAAAATCTATCATGCATCATGTGTTTGCAATTAGCTCACTTTTTATCTTTCAGATTTAAGAGGAGAATTTACTTAAAACAACACCACTATGTGTTGGACAGGCAATAATTTGATCTATATAGCAAAATAGGGCTTTGCTAATGAGGGAGAAAACAAGCAATTGTCTAATGTAAGACGGACAGAAATTTATCTTTGTAGAAAATTATTCCCTCTAGCACCTTTTTTAAACTCACAGTTGAGCACTATGATCTTTCTGCACATCTAAATTGAAGTGATTCTTTAACACATTATTAGAGATTTGAAGTGTGAAAAAATCAAGAAACATTCAGATTGGAGTTTTGGCTAGGGAGCTTTAATCTGAAAAATTCAGGTTCAGATTCTCAGTTCTGAGCATTTAACTTTTTGGTTTTGGAGATACTTCCAGCTTCTTCAACAAGGGAAGGTTCCTACTTCTTTATTTTCATTTCTTCTTATTTCAGTGATTATAAAGTAAGGAAAAACTTTCAGGAAAACATTCTTTGTGGGAAGTAAGTAACTTCTGGCAAGAATAAAATGTGATTTCTTAACAGGCATTTTGGAGCAATGAAGTTATCCAGCAGCCTATTAATATCTAACCTATTATCGCTGTGTCCTTGACTGTGGTTTTGAATAATGTCTGCCTCTGAATGTCTTTTTGTCCTTTTTTCTTTCCTTGCTTTCCTCCTCCACCCCTGTGCAGTCCCTTTCCAAATCATGCATAAATTCTCAGTCTAGGTTACAAAGTCAAAACCATGATTCAGAAAAAATACAACTCTTCAAGATTTTCCCTTTATTAGGGAAAAAGTTAGAGCCCCCTTAGTAGCCAACACACAAAATATAAATTCCTGATGAAATAACTGTACATTCAGGAACCCACTTTAGTTATTGTTGGTGTTTATGAATGTAATTTTCCCTCATACACTCTTGTCTGTTATTGTAACATGAACACTGCAAAGATTTGGGAAGGTGTTTCTTGACTACACTGTTTATTTAATTGTTAAAATTTAATCATTAAAAAAGACGGATTTGTTGAATAATCTCTTTCGAACAGTGTCTATTTTCGCAGAGGAGCCTCAGTTTTGGGCAGCAGCCAGTCTGTTAATACAGGAAACTGGTCAGCTTGTATAGAATATTTGCTAGTCCCTGCAAGATTCAAGTTCCATTAAAATGTTTCCAGTACATTGATTGCAATACTAGCAAAGACCTCACATTTTCCTTTTTTATTTAGTCACAAAAAAAGACACATTTTAGCTGGCAACAAAGTTTACAGTGAAAGCATCACATACTTAGGATCTACCTTACTCTGCTATATCTGGCTATCTTGGTGCATTTGTTCTAGTTGTACAGCAACAAAAGATATTTCCGAGAAGCACTTATATTGACAGGAAAAATATTGCAAGTATATATTTTTGGTGGAAGAAGTGTTATCAAAAACTGATTGACATTTCACCTAGTAAATCAGCAATTAAATGTGTCTGGCAGTTTACATAACTGGTAAGGAGGTAAAAAGCACTGGGGTTCAGCCTGCAATGTAACCACTCTCTCTTGCTCTAAACCCCAGCCTCCACTTTATGTATTAAGAAGCCTATTGCAGTTTTAACAACGATGTGAGTAACAGGGTCTGTGCAATGCAAAGCATGTGGGATAATCAATTACAGCTGCAAATTTTCTTACAGTTGTAGTGCTCATTCACAGCTACTCTGCTACTCTGCTGGAACTGGACTCAGCTCATATAAACCTGACCTTATTCCCTTCCCAGAAGCAGATTTGTCCCCTTCTTACAGTGACTCACAGGAGAGGAAAATCAGGCTCCTTGAGCAGAGCCTGAGATTTCTGCATTGTTGAAGAAGCATCTCAGTACTTGGGATTGCCTTCACCCCAAGAAAACATGCTTAACATGTGTATTTGGCCCTGGAAAGCTGCTGTTTTTAGAGACCCTGCTTGTGCATATGTGCAACAGGTCACTATTGAACCCTCATCTCCTTGATATCCACTGAGACACCCAGCTACTACAATTAATGAATTTAAAAATAGGCTAGCTCAGCAATGCAATGAAGTGGAATGGTAAGGCATAATCAGTTTTCAACATAACATTCTTCATACTTCCATACATCTCATCTGTATCTTTATGGAATGGCATACCAGCTTTTCAATTCAGCACTCTATCCCACATAAGACTTGGACAATGCTGTCAGGGAC
Source organism: Cyanistes caeruleus (assembly GCF_971803275.1). Taxonomy (NCBI): domain Eukaryota; kingdom Metazoa; phylum Chordata; class Aves; order Passeriformes; family Paridae; genus Cyanistes; species Cyanistes caeruleus. The sequence goes on from NC_141732.1 coordinate 64,534,711, forward strand.
ATAGTGTGATTCTTGGAGTTGTCTTGTTCAGGGCCAGGTGTTTTTGACTTCAGTGATCCATGTGAGGACTTTCCAACTCAGGCTGTTCTTTGATTCTGTGATATACTTGGTATTATCATGTGGTGGCAGCTCCCTGTCTTGTGCTTCAGAACAAATTCTGTTCAAATTCTATTCTGTTTTAGCTGAGATTCAAATACTTCTACACCTAGTAGAAACACTTTTTTTTATGTTCCAAACCTTATGAGTTGTTGTTCAGTTTCCTTTCTTCCAAGTGTTAGTTGCTATATCTATGAATGCTGACTTTATCATTTTAGACCATCACAACAGTAACTGCACAAGGGTCTCAAAATTTAGGATATGGGATGGGTCTTTCAAATCTAGTGGAAGTACATGGAAAGCATTTGTCCCAGCTGTCTTGAATTAGATTTGCAGAGGACAGAAGACATTTTTATCTCATTTTTGTGTTTCTTGATTAAAACACAAATTTAAATCCAGTGATTACTTACCTGTCTAGATACAGAAATCACTAGTAGGTTCTCAATAAAGTAAATTTGGAGGATTGTTGTTCGAGCAAGGAATAAATAATACACTCACATCAGCCATAACAGAAAAGATTTTATGGTGGTAAATGGAAATAAATCCAGATGGAAGCCAGTCACTGGAGGTGTTCCCCAGGGGTTCAGTACTGGGACCAGTCCTGTTTATTACTGCCATCAATGATCTGGACAAGAGGATTGATTGGCCCCTCAGTCAGTTTGCAGATGACACTACCTAGGGTGAGAGTGTTGATCTGCAGGAGAGATGAAGGCTCTGCAGAGGGATCTGGACAGGCTGGATCATGGGCTGAGGCCAATGGTTCAGCAAGGCCCAGTGCTGGCTCCTGCCCTTGGGTCACACCAACCCCAGGCAGTGCCACAGGCTGGGGCAGAGTGGCTGGAAAGGACCTGGGGGTGCTGGTGGCAGCAGCTGAACATGAGCCAGGCTGTGCCCAGGTGGCCAAGAAGGCCAATGGCATCCTGGCCTGGCTCAGCAATAGTGTGGCCAGCAGGAGCAGGGCAGGGATTGTCCCCCTGTCCTGGGCACTGGTGAGGTAATAACTCAAATCCTGTTTTGGGCCCCTCCATTTAGGAAGCACATTGAGATGCTGGAGTAAGGGAAAGAGACCAGAGAACGGCAACAGAGCTGGGGAAGAGTCTAGAAAAATTCTTATAAGGAACTGCAAAGGTAGTTTGGGTTCTTTAGTCTGGAGAAAAGGAGGCTCAGGGGAGACCTTATCACTCTCTACAACTGCCTGAAAGGAGGCTGTGGTCAGGTGGGGGTCAGTGTCTTCTGCCATGTCTCAGTGAAAGGATGACAGTAAATGTCTTCAAACAAAGGTGAGGGAAAATGACAAGGACTAAAACTAGAGAAAGCATGGAAGTAATATTCATATTCTAGCAGAAGTTAAAATAGTACAGAAATTACAGGGAGAAATACAGATGCTCCTCCCTGAATGGGATTACACACTTCCCATGTGCAAACTCTTTGCAGTGAACATGATGCATGACGAGCCACTCAAGCTCTCCTTAAATGCAAAATCAGTATAAAAGTAATGTAAAAATGGGGAGAAATAAAAGAAAACCCCATCATAACTTCTGGGATCAGTCAATAGGATGAACCTGTCTTCTTCCCCATAGGGATGCCTACTGGGTAAGAACTGCACTTCATGCATGCTGAACTATTATCTGGACTTAACTTTTATTGGAGATTAGAACTTGCCTGCATATTGCTTTGAGTATATTTTTGCAGCCAGATACTATCACCATCAATCTTTGAATTTTAACCTATCACAATTTTCTATTATATTAATAAAGAATATATTCTGTAAACTGTGAGCATGAGTCCCTCAGAGGCTCCAGCAGCTGCTGGTAGCAGGTATTATGCTTGACTGTGGAGACCCAGAAGGGGGTGTCCCTTATGCTGCTGTTGTGTGTCCCTGAAAAAGCTGAACTGCCCTCCAATCCAGGTGGGATCACCATCTCTGGAAGTGTTCAAGAGGTGTCTGGATGTGGCACTTGAAATTCAGAGAGAAAACCTTCCTAAAGTCAAGATAAGTCAAGATAGTCAACTTGCAGATTACACCTTGCTAGGTGGTGTGTATTCTAGCTCTTTGAATCAAAAAGTGTATTTTTTTGAGGAATACATCAAAACCCACTCACTCAGAGCAGACTCTGAAGTTACTGCTGTTAATTCTGGTACTTTCTCAAAGGACTGTGCATACAAGATATGGCAACATACAGGTTGGTGGATTAACTTCTGAATCAAAGAAACTGTAAATCATTACAAGATTTAAGCTGTGTGTACTTGAAGGAAAACAATAGAAAATTTGTGCAGTAGATATGCTGCAGGACATTTCATTGTGAGCATATATATATTATATATATAATAATTATTATGCAAAAGAGCTCATTTTGAATGAGTTGCTATTTTCAAAGTACAGAGAATTAATGTGATTGTATGGATGTGTGTGTAACTACACAGGCATTCATAACTTGAAATCATGGTCAATGATATTTCAGACAACAGAAAAACCAATATAAAATAAAGGCTTATTCCATTGCAACTTTGTTCTGAGCCTGCTAACATCTGTGTGTTCTTGTTTCCACGTACCTACAGCAATTTGAGCCATTTGAGTAAAGCCCTCACTTCTGCATGGCGTCTCAGTTCCTCCTTTACATCAAGTTGCTCATTGTGCAGGGCTCTCACAGGCACAGCAGCTCTCAGCAGACAGCAACAGTAGTATTATTAGGCTGGAAACCTGCCTTTAAAAATATAAAAATACAGTTATTTCCTGGTAAAACTACCATCAGATGGTATCTGTAATTAAAACCTCTCTTGCCACATCCATCTCCTTCTGCCAAAATGGTAAGGATTTTCTCCACTGTTCCTTGACATTTCAAGCTGTTCCCTGGTCTACTGATGCTTATGGCTACACAGTTGTGTTTTTCACAGTTAATCTCACTTTAATATATAAACATATCATTTCCAGAAATGGAGGTGCAAGATTTTTAGACATGGTCAAAATTTCCTTTTGGTGACCTTAACATGACACCATGAAATTATAACCTGAGTGAAGAGATGCATCAGTGTGCTATAGACTCATTTAAATATCTGTTTGTTCCTCTGTGTGTAAAAGCCACATTTTTACCTTGAGATACTGTTGTGGGTAATAGCTCTTGAGACAGAACCAGGGAAAAGACAAAACATATTGGCCTCTCAGATCAAGGCCAGGTGTCTCCTGGTGCTGTCAGATCTCTTCCCTCCCATACCCACAGACAAGGAGTGACGTGGCTATTATCATGTCTGCCTTTCTCCTAAAATGATTGAAGATAAATTTGTCCTTTTCACCTGTGACTTTTACTGCAGGATGGGCCAGGGTTGATGGTCAGCTTTAGGGATGACCCAGATAGACCAGAAACACAGACCTGGGCCAGAAAGGGGACAGGCAGGACTCAGCAAGAGGGAGAGTCTCATCCAAACAGAGCAACAACCATGGCATTCCAGAGAGGCTCTTGACTGGAAACATCTTGTTTCTTCAGGAAACAGTGTCTGCAAAAGAATTTACAAATTGAAAATATGACCTGGAAAATCTCTTTTAAAGGGTACTAGCTCCAGTGTGGCCAGTCAGTGGGAGTACTGGGCAATGAGCTCAGAGCACTAGCCTACCTTGTCTTGGGCATCCCCAAGTTACCAATAAACATTTCTTTACCTTCTGTGTGGGAAATAATACACCATCATGATCAAAATCTTCTTTGTGGACTAAGAGAAAGCATGACACATATATAAATAAAGCCAAGAATTTATTGTAACTGCAACAAAAATTTTAGTAGTCTACTACAAGAATCATTATTCAATCTACAATTCAAGAATGTAGATGTTATTATTGCAGGGAAAGGAAGACCAGGAATGCAGTTAGAGCACTTCTGTACAGTAAAAGCCTCAATCATAGCAATAATAAAATTGTCACACATATGTTGAATATTTTCTACCCTTTTCCTTGGACATATGCTCACCCTTCCACTTTCCTCTGGACCTTAGGAACTCTGGACCAACTAGAGAGGATAATAGCATCAAACATAGCCCCTGGAGTCACTCACTATGAGGAATGTGATGGTCATGGCATTGGATTTTTCTTCCTTACCTGATATGCACTTGGCATAAGGGTTTTTTGAAAAATGTTTTCCAAAGCAGTTTCATACCTTTCTTTTGCTTTCTTGGTCTATGGCTTCATTTTACAAATGTATTTACTACATATCTATGTTAGATACTATTTCCTTGTTCCATTTGTTAGCTGTAAAATTAGGTTAGAACAGATTGGGATCTGTATTTCTGAAATGGACAATTGATAAGCCTCTGTGATGCACTCTGTATCTCCACTTTTCAAATCCTCTGCTGTCATACCACACCTCTATTTCTTTGCACTATATGGTGTGTCAGAGTCTTAAACATTTAACACAGCACCACCATTTGCTACAGCCAGCTATATAAAACCATGGTTGTACCATGCAAGGATAAACACAAGTAGAGGGAATTAGCCATAGATACATGGATAACCGGAGGCTAAACAAAGCAAAACAGAGCTGCTGGCAAGTCAAGAGGTATTCGGACAGAGCAAACCTGAGGAGTCTCAGTGCTGAGGCTTTGGAAGGCCACTGCAGAGCTCATGGCTTCTTGCTGAAAGGCAGTACTGCATTGAGGGGCTGCAGGGTCACAGCAGACAGGTGTTGTCTCTGGAGATATTTCTCCAGGTTTCCATAGTCACTCTCTAATAGCGACACATTCACAAAGAATTCAAAACATTTCACAGTCATCTTCCAGCCATGATGTATGTCTAGGAACTGGGAAAGCTTGGGTTTTCTTTTAAAGCTGCTAGGTTTTAGCAATAGCTGAGGTCACCTGGTCTCTTCACCTCTGGGGAAGAGGAGACTGAGGGGAGACCTCATTGCCATTACAACTTCCTTGTGAGGGGAAGAGGAGGGGCAGGCACTGATTGCATCTCTGTGTGACCAGTGACAGGACCTGAGGCAATGGCCTCAAGTTGTGTCAGGGGAGGGTTGGGCTGGCTGTTAGAAATGGATTCTTCACCCAGAGGATGGTTGTGCACTGGAACAGCTCCCCAAGGCAGTGTGACAGAGCTCAATAAGCATTTGGACAATGCTCTTGTGCACATGGTGTGACTCCTGGGGATGTGCTGTGCAGGGCCAGTAGCTGGACATGATGATCCTTGTGGGCTCCTTCCAATTAAAGGTATTCTGTGATTCTGTGGAAACCCACGTGGTAAATTTCAATGCTGCCTATAAGAGGTTAAGTAGAGGTCCTATTGCCAGAGTGACTGGGTTAAGAAGATTCCTGCCACTGTGGTGCTGTTATTGTCTGGGATGTTGGTAGGGCTGAAATACCTGATGTCCTAAATTTACTTCTATAGATGTTTTTTGTATTTCTCAGTCACATTTCCTGTGCATATTTTTGGCCATTACTTTTTGATAAGTATTTTACTGTGGCTAAATATAAATATTTTTGAAAGTTCTTTCATGCTGTTTCATCCTTAGCAAGGACAAACACAGAAGTTTCTATTTCTAGTGGCTTAACATATGAAAGAAAATTCTGTCACTTATTCAGAAATTATTAAGACTTCATTTTTTCCCAGATTGTCTGATCAGTTTGCCTGATCCAGCAAGTTTAGGACACTTCATGTGAACAGGGTTTAAGGGTTTAAGCTGCCTGATTCTCATCACCTCTTCTGTTCCTGTTTTAGTTTGAGGGGATAGGATAGGGCATGAAAAAACACTTTGGAAGGGCATTGGCATGGCCTGTCCTGGCACTACAAAAACACTAAAGAAAGAGGAACTGCAGTGCTTTCCAAAATTATCCCCACCTCTATTCCTCTGCATCTTTGTCAAATGCAGAACCCAAGTTTTCAGACAGTCGTTTACATGTCTTAATAATCTTTCAAAAATGTTTAAACAATTCCAACTCCAGCTGTCCTTACAGTTAGCTTAAATTTTTCTTTCATACCAAACATATTTAACAGAGGCTGCATTATTTTAGAGCACATTGGAATTTCAAATTATCTTGATTTGCTCTCATACTGTTTTTGTTGCTTTTGATATATCTTATACATAAGTAATTCAGACATGCCGAACATTGCACGCTGCTGTTGAAAAGCAACATTAAGAAAGGAAAAAAGCCTTATAAAGTATTCAAAGGCTGCAGTTTTTAAATTACAACACAGTATGTGAAAAGACCCCTAAAAAAACTCACATTGTAACAGATTCATATGTATTTAAACATCAGTTCATTAAAAAAAACAATCTATTATTGTATCTTTATTCCACCTTAGGAGACTTTAAAAGGTTTCTCACATGCTCCAGCTGCCTTATAATCACATTTCCAAAAAATGAATTTAAGACTGAAAATATAATTTATTACCCTAGAGTAATATGTAATGTGGTGATTCATCTCATCTAAAAGCAGATGCTTTCTCTGTCACCTTTGTAAGTAGCATTCATTTCCCTGCCATGAGCACAATTTACAAATTCATCCCAAGGCTCAGATAGCATCATTAGCATATATTTAGCAGTAGCAGACAGTGAGCAGCAGGTACAAATGGCTGGCTGATGAGCTGATACGCTTTGGGCACTCTTCCAGCTTGTAGATAAGAGAGAAAATACACTACTTCAAAGTCTGTGAGTCTGTGAGAAAACAATAAGCAGAAGAGAATGACAAAACGACCAAAATACTCAGCACTGAACAGAGGGTACAGATATACTGACATGTTTATAATTCCAGTTAACAGATGAAATTATAACCTGAGTGAAGAGATGCATCAGTGTGTTATAGACTCACTTAAATATCTGTTTATTCCTCTGTGTGTTCTGCGGATTTTGTCTGTTTGGCTTCCATTTTTTGTTTTGTTTTGCTTTTTTTTTTTGTTTTGCTCTTTTTTTGTTCTTTTTTTTTTGTTGTTTTGTTTTGTTTTGTTTTTTAGGGATTGCCAGTAATGAAAAAGCAGGCATCTGCTGCCTACCACCATCTTGGGCAGCAGATAAATATCCAACAAATTTTAGCCAGAAGATACTGCTGTCAACAGGATTTGAATATTTTCATTTTATTGAAGAATGCAAGTTTCCTTATATATGTTGATAAGTAAATGTGCAGGAACTTAGCAAGTGTGTTTGTTATAATTTATTTTCTTCCAACCTGAAAGTAGATACCCAGTGACACCCATATCAGCAAGCACTGACACAGGCATAGAGTCCACTTCAAAATATGCTGATAATTAACCTATTATGTTAAAAACACATTTCTTGAAGAAGGTGAGAAAGACTGTGTTGCCATTTGTGGTTACCCTAACTCAGCCTCGTTTCCTTGTAACTGTGACACTCAAAACCTTGTCACTGGTTTCAGAAGTGCTTACTGCCTGAGCTAGCACCATGCAGGATCACCACAATTCATATGTGAAATATTGGTTATTTTCTCATACAGGACAATTCAGTGGGACCTGGGTAGGCAGAGAGTTGTACAGAGAGAACCCTAACGAAGTTCAAGACGGGCAAGTACAGGGTCCTGCACCTGGGGAGGAATAACTCCAAGTACCAGCACAGGCAGGGACTGCCCCACTAAAGAGCAGCTCTGCAGAGAAGGATCTGGAGGTCCTGGTGGGTGGCAAGTTGATCTGGCTGTGTGTCCTTGTGGCTCTGTGTCCTTGTGGTCAGGAGGCCCTGTGAGATCCTGGGATCCCACATTCGGATATTTGTGGCCAGCAGGTCAAGGGAGGTGATCCTGCCCCTCTACTTGGCCTTGGTGAGGTCACATCTGGAGTGTCCAGTTCTGGTCTTCTTAATACCAGACAGACAAGGAGCTCCTGGAGAGAGTCCAGCAAAGGGCCACGAAGATGATGAGGGGTCTGGAGCATCTCCTTATGAGACTGAGTGAGCTGGGACTATTTGGAAAAGAGAAGACTGAGATGCACATAAATCTGAGGCTATAAATGCACATAAACATCCAAGAGGCAAGTGCCAAGAGGATGGTGGCGGACTCTTTTTGGTGGTGCACAGTGGCAGGACAAGGAGCAATGGCCATGAACTAAAACACAAGAAGTTCCACCTCAACATGAGGAAAGCTTATTTACATTGAGGGTGCACCAGAGCAGGCTGCCCAGGACAGTCATGTGTCCTTGCTGGAGACGTTCAAAACCCACCTGGACCTCTCTTGGTGACACTGCCTTGACAGGGGGTTGGACTGCTGATCTCCTGAGGTCCCTTCCAACCCTAATAAATCTGTAATTCTGTGAAAGACTATGTAAAGCAAAACAAATAGCCAGCATTTCCAGATGACTATAAGTTCAAATGCACCTTGCACTCTGAATTCCTGAAGAGAGGCTCTCAGCTTAGCTGGTAAGTGCTCGGTCTCACCCTTGGCAGGTAAGTGCTGGGACTCAGCCCTCTGCAACCATGAACTCTCCTACCACAGAAAAGCCTGCAGGATCAATTAAAAGAAATTGAATGCAGTTTAAGGTTTTGGTTTCTCTGACACTACACTTAGGGGGCAGACGCATAATCTAGACCTTGCTCTCCTTCAGGTGTCCTCTAGCAATACCATCACAACTCTAAGAAACTTAGGTAGAGTAAGGTCCAGTAAATCTGTGCTGATGAATGTTACATGTGACTTTATGATACTGGTATCCCCAGCTGTCTGTTCTGTTTATGCGGGATGTTAAGTTCTGCACCTTCAAGACTGGTTCTGAGAGCAAAGACGGGGAAGAAGAAGCTGCAGTTTGTGTTCTGACACAGCACTCACTGCCCCACATGCTGCTCTGCACTGCTCTGTCTGCAACATGGACAGACAGAGGGACAGAGCTCTCCTTTGCTTTTTGTTAGTTTTTAGCCAGCTGAGGCAGAGAAGATCCCTGGACTGTGTTTTTTCCTTGGATCTGTTTAAACCTGCTCTGGACTGAAAACCCAGAAAAGCCCTGGGAGCTCACACCTGTGTCCCACAGGGCCTGGGCTTTGGCACTTCCAGCCCTGGAGGGACTGACAAGAGACTGAGCAAACTGAGCTACCCCATGACAAGGACTTCTGGATTTGCTATCTCTCCAAACAGTGAGAGGTTTCATTGTTTAATATTATTAATTTTTTATGCTTGTAGTTACTTTGGTTGTTAAATAAACAATTTTTTTCACTTTTCTCCAAAAAAGTCTTTTCCTGAACTAGTTGAGGGAGGGACCATTTAAATTAGCTTTCTGGAGAGATCCCATTGAGAAGTTTTCTCCCAAATTTGCCCTAAACCAAGACAACATGCACCTTAAGCAATGAGATATTTGAACTTTAGAAGATCTGAGAAACCTTGAGGGAGGTGCCAAGTGCCTTGAGGGAGGTGCAAAGTGCACCTGCATTGCATCAGTTCCAAAAACATAAACATGAAAATGTAAGCAGTTATGGAATTAGGAACTTTCAAGGTTGAGTGGTGGCTGATGAAGGTATTTTAGATATCTAATTTGAGAATTAGATGCCTCCTTGGATGTAGCCTCAAGCATTCTAGTTTTGCAGCTCCTATGTTGGCTTCACTATGCTTTGGGACACACCTCTGCTTCAGACTGCTTAGTGTTGTTCATCAGGACTGATATAGGAAAAGCCTAGTTACACTATCTCCCTACTAATAGAGATTAGGTTCTGCTCATTGTCAGACCATGAAATTACAAACATTTGAGCAGGAATAAAAAGTGAGCTAGAAAGAGTTCAAATTAATGACTGAAACAATATTTCAGTGACAGCTATTCACAAGAGAAAAAAAAAAAGTATCTGACAGGTAAAATCTTAACAAAAGTTTTCATGAATTTTTAAGACAAGTTCTAAGAACGCAGCCAGCTGAACTGGAGTAAAGATTCAATGTAGAAAGGATACATGCATAGTAAGTTTATTCAAAAATAGAGTTGTTTCAGACAGAACATGCCTGATGCACCAATAATTAGAAAAACTTTGAGTCACCTCTACACATAAACATGTAGGTAACATTACCAATTGCTACAGATCACAGGCCCCGCTCAACAATTTAATTTTATCAATCTCTTTTTGGCTGGTTTCCTTAGTTATGCTTGTTCCTCCCTCAGGCAGTGGGGACAGTGACTGGTCTGGGAATATGTCTCAGCAGAGGGACAGAAGGATGGCATGGAACAGTGTGAAGGGCAGAAGACATGTCATGCCTTGCACATGAGGCGGTGTATTGCAGCAACACTGAGAACCACAGAGGCTCAAAAAGCCTTTCCTCAACCTGCCTTTTCTGGTTTGGGGATTCCTGTGGATAGGCAGCTGTAGCTCCTATTGGAAATCTGACCTGTGCTAGAGCAGTGTTAACCTTTAATCCCAGTTTAAAAAAGATGCTTGGAGTGAGAAAAGTTGTTCATATTTTGTATAAATTCTAGGATATACAGGAAATTATTTGGCATTGTTTCTGTGACAAAAAATTTCAGACTAGTTTGCATGCATCAGCTACATATGGGAATTTAGGTATTAGAGCTGCATAACTCCCTAACACTGGGCATTCTTGTTCAGTATTAAGCTTAATTTGATTTACTTTATTTCAGTACATGAGCAAATAAGGCTAAATAGGAATAGCATGAATCCTGAATGAGCACATGAACATAAGGTTTTAACATGGTTTAGCTAATCTACTTTGGCTCTGTTTTGAATTAAATTTCCTGTCTATCCAAGCAGATAACTGTTTAAGGAACAGTTCCCATAAGGAACGCAGGTCCTGTAGTCAAAGCTAAAGGTGCCTTGCTCATGGGGAGGATCTCTGCATTGGGTGACTTGACTCCCTGAAAAATTTGCATACACATTTCCCAGGATGAGAAGCAAAAGAACATAAAGAAATAGTCAGTGGATGAAATGAGCACTGGGGTCATGAGCACACAGCCCATTGAGAGATTATATTCTTCATGTACAGTTTCAGATGGAAGTTTTTAAAGCCTTTTACAGATTAACATCCCCAAGTACTCTTTGGGAGGTGGGCACCTACAGTGTGTCCTGCTAAGGAGCAAAGTAATGCTGAGCCCTCACTGACGCCAGTGTGAATGTCACTGCCTCCTGCACAATGTCCTGGATAGCACTGAAATTGTTTCATCCATGTGCAAGGGAACCCCAGCTCCTTTGGCCTCAGAGATTCAGGAATATATGTCTCTGTGTTATCTGTGATAAGTGTGAGCCAAAACTCATCCTTTCCTTTCTGTCTCTAAGTGCAGAAGAATGCAAAGGAGGTTGTGAGATGACCTTGAAGCCCTTTGAGCATTTACTGGCAGAGGTTCCTCCTGGAGGGGCTGCTCCTGTATTTTAGACCAAGCAGTAATGAGTCTAAAGAGTAAATAGCCAGCTCTGTAGGATACTTCACCCATTGGGCATTCACGATTCAGAATGATCCAAAAGGAAACCTGCAGCATCCTTCAGCTTCTCTCTTTGGTTATCGACAAACACCTCCTCAGTCTGCACTTGGCCTATGAGAAAAGAGATAATTACTTCCCCCTTCCTTCTCATCTTCCTGCCATAACAAGTTCCAGACAGGCTTTCCTTACCCTACTGATACACTGAGCAATGTTGCAAGGTGCAGAGTCTGCCCTTTATCTGGTTACTACTGTGAGCAGTTAAAATTCTTTCCTCTCCTCTCCCAGGCACGGGGATTCATATTGCTCAACTTCAACCAAATATGCTCCTTAACTGTGGTACAAAGCATGAGCAACCGGTTCTTGAACTGAGACACACATCCTTGTCACTGCATGTGGTGTGGGGGTATGGACAGCAGAGCCCAGACATGTACCTGTTTGAGACACTGAGAGACTGAAGTGCTGCAGCTGACAACCAGCTGGGGGGAAAGACGGGCAGAATAGGACAAGCTCACCATGGAGCTGCTCAGCACCACAGAATGATGCACTGGCCACATTCTTACACAGGGTTTAACGTGTGTCATCACAAGTTCATTTTTACATCTGACATTCATGTCACTCAAAGCAGAGCTTAAGGCCATCTTGCCACACTATTTACCCTAAAGCAGAGATACAGCTGCCTTTCAGCTACAGCTTCTGAATAGATGTTGCTTATGGAACAATTTGAGCTGTCTGAGAGCAACTGCCTATGCTTATCCAAAGTGACTCCCACAGAAACAGAAGCAAGGAAAAGAAACTGCATGGACTACATGTTTGAAATTAAAGACTCTGCCAGAGCGGGTAATTAAACTTGAGAAGGCATGTTTTTCTTACCAGCTAGTAATTCTTCAGCAGCACATTCAGTCTGGTTTGCATGAATCTAGTGGATAGACTCTTTCTACACAGCAGCTACCCATGGCAGACCTGGTACCACACTCTGCAGCAGGGACCTTTCCCCTGATAAGCTTGCTTCACAGATCCTGTACAACGATGTGAGCAAGCAAGGTATTCCTAAGACTTTCTAAAGTTCTGTAAAACTCTTTCTATATTTCTTACAATTATATGAAATGAAATCTACCCTTGGTAGATAAGCACTGATAGATTTGACACAGCAGATGAATCAGCAGCACCTTCTTGCCTGCAATATTTCTCTAAGCAAAGCAAAATGAAAAATACTGAATGTGGCAGCACTCTGCCAGGATGGCACTGGGGGACTCTGGCAACTATCATTTTGCAAGTGCTGTTTCACAACACTGTTCACGTGCTTGCAACCAGAAATTGCCTGAGAAACGGAACTGCTGTTTGTGGCTCTTTCCCCAGTCACCTTAGGAAGCTGGGGTGGAGGTGATGGGTATGGCAGCCTCCTGTGGGATGGCGCCAGCCAAGTGCCCCTCAAGGACAGCAAAAGAGCTAAATATTTCTGGCAACTTTTACCTGAGGGCTAGTGACTAAAAACTGAAGGGAGGATACTCTTAAAACATTTCCCCATCTTCATTTTTAATTAAAAAACTGACTCGCTTTTTTCTTCCAAAGAGAAGACCTTAAAAAATAGCATGGGGTGTAACAGAAATACAGTCATCTTAACTCATTACAAATAAAACTTCGTACTGCCTCACCTAGCTCTACAATTTTTTATGTATTTATGTGACATTCCTCTGGTGTAGCATTATTTTCTCCATGAAAAAGTAGTTGTTAATGCCAGTTAAAATGCTCAAGGAAGAAAAGATGAAATTCAAAATTCATGATTTTATGAAGATTTTCATGCTCCTTGGAAATATCTTTTAAAACCAAAAGCAGTACCATTCTTCATTTCAAATAATAATGTCATATTCCCCAAAACAGGAGACGGTTTTGATTAAAATTGCAGGATAGAGCTTTTTGACAGGCAACTTCAAAATTCTGTTTTTAGATTCAGTTGTAAATGAGCACAGGAGGGGAACACTGTGGGCTGAACACTTCTGGTTTAATGGAGGGATGTAATTTCAACTCACTGAGCCTGATATTCTTCCCAGTGGAGTCAAGCAAAAAAAATCCCATTGATTTCAAAGTGGGGTCTTCGTTTTAAAAGGAGTTGCCAATTGGCATGTCTATCAGTGTCAGTACAGGAGATGCCTTTTAACTTTAGAAAATTAAGAGTTTTACTGTATCTACAAGTAATTTGTATTTAAATTAACTCAGGGCATGCCTGAGCTTTGCTGCCAACTGCATGAGTCTGAAGTATACCAAAATTACATTACTTACATATATTACACAATTTACTTTTCCATGTATAACCCATACTCTACTGTACTGTGTTACATTGAGAAATTACTGAACTACAAAGCAGCTTCTCAAGCCTAAGGACATACCAGAAGTTAGCCCATGTGGCTAATACAGCTGTCCTGTGAATATACATGCAAAATGTGCTCCAGTGACAAGATCACTCTATGACTCATCTGAGAAGGCCTTTATTGTTCCATTCATGGAATGAAGAGTACCCGATTAGAATCCTTGCTTCTCTACATGTGGCCCCATCCCTTATTTTCTAAATAATACTCACACCTCATTCTGAAGGCTAAATACTAACTTTCTCAGGAGAGATTTGTTTTTTAATAAATCAATATCTGAAAACGAATTTCAAGGAGTTTATACTTACATTTGCCATATTCCAACAATGTAATCTGGGTATACTATTCCTTTTTTGCTGCAAAAGGATTACAAATATTATTCAATTTGTGCTGGTCTAACTAAAGAAATGAATACCTGATTATTTTTTTCCAGACACCTTTGCATTTTGAAGCATTTCCTTTATCCAAAGCAGAATGTGCATAACCTTCAGTAAAAACTGTGAATTCCCAGCATTTTATTCAGCGTAAATCCCGAGTTTAAAAGCAAGCCTACACAAAATGGAGAGCATATGAATGATTTATCTTGCATGGCTTATATTGCATAGAGCCTGGATAGACACAGGGACAGAGCCGAGTTCTCTGGACACTATTCTGCAGGCTGACAGCCACCCGTACCTGATCTTCACTCTGCTGGTCTTTCTCACTGTGCAGAGTACAACTGATGCTGCAAAAGAAACAAGGATTAGCCGCACAACAATCTCCCTGAAAGACCTTAAGCTGATTAGGACAATGCTTTATATATGTGCACTTAACCAGGCAGGGAAGCAGTGCAAAAAGTTCTTTGACCATGTCTCATGAGGTGTCTTGATATACTAGTTACCACAGGCAACTTTAATTCTGAAATATTTTCTAATTTTTCTATTTTTTTACTGAATTATTAATCATAGTATTCCTTAATACAAGAGGTTTTTATGTGCACAATCTCCTAAATTCATGCCCTCTTCCCAAGAAAAAAGCACATGACAGAACACATGAGGCCACATCGACACTCACTGTGCTGACTGTGCCTGAATTATGGCATCTCATTCAGCTCTGAAATCTACAGCTCTTCAACAGTTTTCAACTGCCCACAAGACCATCAAACAAAGAAAATAACTTAAAATGATGAAAACGAGATGTTGCTGTCCTCACCACCAGCAGAACTAAAGTGACCCATTTTCTGCCTGCTCATGATGGCTATTTACAAACAGTAAAAGGCCTCGGATGCTTAGGAAGCCCACGGTATTAATTAGGCACTGTAGGAACAGGCTTTCGTAGTCACAGGGCTTTCTTTCCTCACCATTTTCTTACCTTCCTGTTTCTCTTCAGCTATCTCTGATGTCCACCTTGTTGTAGCTGCCAGGCACAACATCAAACTTGTGTTCCAAGCTGCTGCTCGTCTTCTCCCAAGGCAAAGCCTAAAGAGCTGGCAGCACCTATCGGCAGCTTTTTTTTGCTCAGCCTGTGGTCTGAGAGGTTCAGCCCCCTCTGAATGAAGGGCAAAAAGAATTGCAGACAAAGCCTCATTTAGCAGCAGCTAGCTGACTAAGGTTAGAATCAAAATTGCCTGAAGCAAAGGGGAGTTACAGAAAATATATCTTGAGCACAGCAGAGCTCAGAGAAACTTTAGTTTCTTGGAAATAGATAGACAAATAGATGGGACAAATTTTCACAGGCTGTGCAGAAAGCACATCTAAGGTTGAAAAAGGTAATGAGTCTGTCAAATGTCAAGTTCTTTCTCCAAAGTATGAGAGATCTAAAGATTTCCAGTCAAATTGTTTACTGAATTTAAAAAGAAAAACTCCCCTTTTTAATTTTTTTTATTAACTCCTTTTAAGAAATAGTTGAAAAATTCTCACCAAAGCTTCCCAGAAGAATTCAGGTTGCAGTAGACAACCAGCATGGAAGAGGCTAGCTGGGATGATAAAGGTCTGGCAAAATAATCAGGCGCTGCCAACCAGATCTTGTAATTCATCAAAAAGATACCTGTGTCTCACACCAAGTAATGTAGGTATTTTCAGTGCAGGCAGCTGATTAAAGGTTTTAAAACAAAGCCAATTTTATTTGCAACATATTCTTGCTTTTTTTTCCCCAGGTTTTCCTGGTGCTTGTCTTGCATGTTTTATGGCCCCTTTAAGCTGGGTCTTACAACAGATAAATGAATTATACCATGCAACTGGACCCTGAAAGAAGGTAGCAAGAATGTAGAGAACATGCACAAATCATAGGGGTAACTCTTCTGCAAGTACCACAAAAGGAAAGGGATAGGAATCAAACATCTAGTAATTTTAGTATGCTGCTAATTTCTACCTATAAACCCTATATTTTGAGTAGAAATACTATTCACACTCCACTTGCTGGTGGTTCTTTGTGGATATATTACTCTGATGGGTTCATTCCAGTTTTCACAGGACTCAACACTTTAACAAAAACCAATACCTCAGTGGATCTTCTTGCAGATATCAAACCCCAACAAGCATACTAGATTCTTCCTACTTATCAACACAAAAACTGTGATGCATAGAAAACAAATTACATGAATTACATGAAACAAAAGTGTTTTTGATACAGAGCAAATTTGCTTTCTTTCACTTTTATTCATTTAAATTGTTGTATTTCCTTTGGTGCTTCCATAGTCCTACACATTTCACATTCACATTACTTGTGGTTGGATCCCAGACCACACCACTCATTAGTCAGTCAATCCTAAGTGGTCAGTGTCATACCTGGTCCAAATACAATTAATACTGTAGCTCTTGTATAGTGCAGTGAGCATTAATGGAGTTCAGGCTCCCAGCATCATAAACTCCTAGAATATGCTGAGCTGGAAGACACTTATCAGGATTATCAAGTCCAACTACCGACCCTGAGGAAACTGGCTGCTAACAGGAATCCCCGAGTCACACCATATGCCCAAGAGCGTTATCCAAACTCCCCTTGAACTCTCTCAGGCTTGGTGCTTGGACCACTTCCCTCAGGAGCCTGTTCCAGTGCCCAAACACCCTTTGGGTGAAGAACTTTTTCCTAATATCCAACCCAAACCTTCCCTGACACAACCTCAGGCCATTCCCTTGAGTCCTGTCACACAGAGATGAGATCAGTGTCTGCCCCTCCCCTTCCCCTCATGAGGATGTTGAAGAAGACAGCAAAGTCTCCCCTCAATCTCCATTTCTCCAGGCTGAACAGACCAAGTGACCTCAGCTGCTCTTTATATGGCTTCCCCTCAAGCTCCTTCACCATCTTTTTTACCCTCCTTTGGATGCTAAAAGTTAGTAAGTTCATTATACTGTGGCACCCAGAACTGCCCCCAGCACTCGAGGTGAGGCTGCCGCAGAGCAGAGCAGAGCAGAGCAGAGCAGAGCAGAGCAGAGCAGAGCAGGACAATCCCCTCCCTTGCCCAGCTTGTGATGCTGTCCCCGATGCCCCCAGGACACACTTGGCCCTCCTGGCTGCCAGGGCACTGCTGGCTCATGTTCAACTTGAACCCCAGAACCCCAGGGCCCTTTCCATGGCACTGCTCTCCAGCCTCTCATTCCCCAGTCTGTCTGTACAGCCAGGGCTGCCCCATCCCAGGTGCAGAATTTGGCACCAGCCCTTGTGGAACTTCATATGGTTGATGATTGCCCATCCCTCAGATTTGTGGCATCTGGGGGGCTTCTCTGCCTTTAAGGGAGTTAACAGTCACTCCCAACTTAGTCTCATCATCAAACTTACCCCTTTGAGTGTCCAAGTGATTTATGAAGACAGTGAAGTGGACAGGGCCTAAGATGGAGCTCTGTGGAACTGACTGAGCTCTGTGGACCAGTCACCAGCTTGATGCAACACCCTTTACTGTAACTCCTTGTGCTCCACCCACCAGCCAGTTCACCTTCAACTGTATAATGACTGAGGAAAATAGGAAAATGCTAACAGAGATGTAGACTTGAACCTTTCTGTTCTGTGCAACAATTTACATCAGCATTCCAGTCAAGATTTTCTGGTGCATCCAATTTAACCAATTACTACACCCACTCTTCCTGTCCCCAAATAAATTCACAAATGAGAAAGCAAGGTGAAGGCCATGACAGTTTATTAGGGAAAACTGTACCTGTCTGATTAATGTCATATGAATACATATCACAGCTTAATTTCCTCCCGGACATGAACATGTCATTAATACTAACCTCCTAAAATACTTCAACTGAACCAAGATCAATACCTGAACAGGTCTTAATACCTCCATGTGAAATCAGTTTGATTGCAGTCTGATCTAATTACTTCAAAGACATTTACTAAAACAGTATCTGGCTTAAGCAAACATTAGCCACGGAACTCAGCTCCAACATAGCTCATCCCTCTGTCACATAATTAAATGACATATGGGAAAGCAGGAGAACTTCTGGGAAGAGCTGTTGGGGAAGTGGTGAGTTTTGAATGTAGAATGAGACACAATGAAGAAGGTAAAGAGCAAGTCAGCCCTATTACTGTGGTCCTTCTTTTATGGTCAATCTTGTTTGCAGAAGTGTTTCAAAAGACTGGAAATGGAGTCTTTGCTCACTGATTGTCCTTTCTTTTACAAATTATTACTTGCTTTCCCCTCTTCATGATTCTGTATTTTACTGCTTTAGTTATGTACTAGAAGCCCCACCAAACACAGCTTGTGCAAAACAGCCATCTCCAAACATTTGGGGATGAATCTTAGAACCAAAACTACATTCTTACATGTTATTCCTCTAGAACAGAGGTGTGGGGTTAAACAGAAACTCACATGATCATGTGGAAGAACTGCACATTTCTGCTGCATAGGTGAGGAATGATTTGTACTTAACTGAAACTGTTGCTCAACTTCCTTTTCCAGGCTTTCACTTGTTTAAGCTATTTTTGATTAATTTAATTAAACAAAAAAATTAAACATTTTGCTTCCTTACAAAGCTTTGTTATTTTTTTTAGGAGAAAAAAGATAGGATAAACAAAAACTGTCTTTCATACTGACCTATAAGAAGGAAACCAATAAGTAAGAAATACCTTCAGACTTAATTAAAGGGAAATAACCTCTTCAAAAGATAGTGTTTACATATATATAAATGCACCCTGCTTGTCAAAAATATTTATACAAAATTAAGACAATTGTTAATTCTTGAGCATTACAAACATAAAAATACCACCTGTTTTCCAAGTCAGTTCAGCCTAGACTTCAGATCATTTATACTACTGAAAATCCCCAAAAACTTTTAACTTAGTAAACTAATGAATCACAGTGGAGTTTCATCTCAGACAACTGGCAATGCAGATGCAAGTCTGAAGTTAAACTGAATCAGCAACTGAACAAAGAGCAAATAATTTGAAACTTAAAAAATATGTTGCAGCCACATAGGTTGCATTAATATCCCCTTGATATATGCAATTTTTATTAGACTAGCTCTTCAAATTTCCACTTACAGTAATGCTGTATACAAAAAAATCCCAAAAACCACCCCTCACTGTATTATTTATTTCAGAAAGGGAATTAAGTGGTGATTTTTTGTACATGTGTTTAACATCCTAGTACATATAACACATAGTCTCCATTTCCAGGGAAAGTGTGAATAAATTTAACTTTTCCCTTTTGAGCCAACATTTATCATAAGAAAGTACTTGCTATGCAAACTGGATGGCAGCTGATTTTTTTCCAGTCAGTGTGAGGTTTCATCATCAGTTCTCATCATAGGCATTAACCCTTCATTCATTTAATCATAAAAATGTGACATACTAGAAAAGGAAAAATAGAGTCTAAAGGCACAGAATCACATAGCTGCTCTAGTAGGAGTCTGTAAACAGAATTGTTTGAATTTAGGAAATCCAAATCTAGGAAAGTAAAAAGGCATCGAAGCAGGCTTTTATCTACCCAACTTCTTTAAATACCCAAAGGGCTTTGAGGTCTATGAAGTATGCACTAAGATACCGTATTTCAAAAAGCAATAAGGCAAATAGTATACTCATTATTTCAAAAAAGTTACAATGGTGTAGGCATACACAGTATAACTTAGTTACAATGCATGGTACTGTTTCTACTACATAGCCCTATAACTGTTTCCTTTCTACATATTCAGAGATTAAACCCGGGTTCCAGGTGAACATAAACCCATCCTTGTACCGCCATCTACCACTGGCAACAGCTCTTCAGCAGCATTTGCTCTGCCGCCTGGGTCACATTCATGCTGAGTAAAGTCCACAAATCAGAGACTAAACACTGTCATACTTGTGAAGAGCTTCTTCAAGCTTTTGTGTCACTTTTTGAAAAAAGAGTATTTGCTGTTGCAAGAAATGCTGCATCTGTGATTTAAAGTCCCTCACACGAATTTTGTGGAAATGATTAATTTCTGCAAGGGTTGCAAAAGAAATAATGTTACAACGTTCTTGAATGCCCTCAGCTTTTTGGAGCTCCATCTTCCCCTCTTCCACGTGCCGCTTACTCTCCTTTACTTTGGTAAGGGCTCCTGTGTAAAGAACAAAATGAAACAGTTGAACTGTGAGGACCATGTAGACTCAACTACTGAACTTTAACAAGTGACTTAATAACAATAAGGATTTACATAAGGCTTATTCTCAGTGTATTTACAGGCGTGCATATACATATGTGTGAATGAAAAGGAATAAAACAAAAGCTTTTTAGTGTAAGAAAAATCACATACCAGTGGATCCTATGTAAAAAATAAAACTCAATACTTTTTTCAGACTTGAGCATGCAAAAGTTACTAAAACATCCTATTTCATAATCTTAAAAATCAGATGGTGTCCTTCAGAGAATAAGTAATCATTATAACAGTAGAAGAGCAACTGAAAGGGTAAGAAAACTGGTCAGATCAGCTTAAGCCTTCATAAATACAAGAAAAAATAACCTTGTTAAGAACTGGACTATGTGAAATATCCCTTTTCCTAATCCTGCTGAAATGTCAAAAGCATATCTTAATACACAAAATCTTGTCAATACAAGTTTTTGCTTTTACACCAGAGATACTCCAAAACTAATTATTAACTGAGAATCTAAAAGCTTAACTCAAAGTCACAGATGCCCAGGTAGACCTTAAGCTTAAGCAGTGTTGTAAAAGGTAGTAGAAAAGCAGAGTTACAGAGCTGACAATCTTGCCTCTCCAAATACCTAATTAAGGCACACACATCCTACAAAAGGAAAGTATCATCCAAAACAGACCTACCCAAAGCAAATCCAAGACATACCAATATATATCTTAAAACTTTCATATTGCTGAACTCAATTACCCACAGAGCAACTTCTTTGTCTTAATTATTACATACTTATTTTATTCATATAACTAAACCAAATCAGAAAAAGTACAGCTTTTATCATCTCACTAGATTCTTGTTCCTTTAAATATTTGTAATGTAACTCTCCTTTCAGATTGCACCTCTGACATGTGACTACAGTGTGCTGGCCTGAAGGCCAAGGGCAGTGTCTGTCTCTGGGGGCTTCGAGGAAGAGGCAGTATTCCACACCTTCCTGGCTCCCATGGAATAAGAGTGGGATGGCCAAGAGCTTGACACTGACTGCTTTTGCTGATTGACCTTATCATCTCCAGCCTGGCCCCAAAAACACCACTGAAAATCCTTTTCTACATGCAGTCATGCCAGCAGTGACACTGTGCCAGAAGATCTGTATGTTGTCATCTAAGGAATAAATAAGCTGTGAGGGTATAATCTGAAAAATACTTAATCCCTTCTCCTACAAAAAACACTTATTTAAACACATTTAGGCTTAGCAAAAATTTTTCTATGCTCTGCGGGCATGACAGGAATCCATGCACAGCTGTGAAAAACTGAAATTTGGGACTTACTGGAAGCCAGATGTAGCTTTAAATAAACATGACAACTCTTCAGCTGTGATGTGGGAAACAGCCTTAGATGTTATTTCTAAAATGACCAAACTGGAAAAAAAAATACTGAAATTCACAGCACCAGCAGCTGAAAGCATAATTAAGTTACAGAGTATGTATGATCGTCAGATTATTTTACATCAATAAAAAGCATATTACCAGACAAGACTGCCCTCCAGACTAGATTCACTATGCGAATTTTTGCTATTAAAAATAAAAAATAAAAAGAAAAATAAAAGGAAAAATATTTATAATTAGTGAAGCAATCCAGTGGGAAAAGTATGGTACAATCATTAACACTCCTCTGTTAATGCATATGGATCATACTTGTCCTGTAGTGGAACTTCCTTTAAAACCTGGACAGACTGTAAGCAGATGTCAGCACTATATGACAGCTCATACATACATATGTGGAAGTATAAAGCTATATTTTTATATTGCTTGGGGTTATTTTTGAAATGTCTTTAAATGAAGCTTTTAATTATTAGTAATATAATTAATCTTCAAATAACTACATGGTGGGGAAATTTTATCTTATTTTAGGACAATCGAAGAATTCTCCCTAAACACAGGGAAAAAAAAACCCAACCCACATGCTTTACTCTAGGAAGAAATTAATTATTTGTTTTAAAATGACATTTTAAATCTGTTCAGTATCTACTGAAGTTTGCATGACTTAGTTTAGCAAATCCAAGTAAAATGTTGCTAGTTTTCATGGCTTTGAAAGCATCTTAAGTAACAAAAAACTCCCAAATTTTCTCCAAACACCTTTCCATACTCTAAACTTCTTGTATTGTAATCTATGTGAGCTGGAACAGATTTACTTATGTGGAAGGTTCAATGATTCATCCTACAGTGACCAGAAGGATGAGGAATTTGGGACTGGAGAGCAACCTCTTGTGTACATCCCTCTTAAAGAGAAGAGTCTTGTGGAGAGATGCGCCACTAAGTGATGGTAACCTGTAAAGACTCCCAGCTCACCACCCGGGACCTGCTGCATCCCAGGCTGCACACCATGAACTCCTCCAGCTCCATGCTCACTAGTCGATCCATCACACTCAGCGCCTAATCCAGCACCTCACAGCTCCTGCTGCCACCCTTACGGGACACTGAGGTGAGCAAGGCCCACTGGTCTAGAAGTACATATGCAGAAATTTCTCCTGGTTTCTGATTTTAATTATGTGAATATCTAGTATTGGTTTGGATAATCAAAAAAAGCAAGATGTATTAAAAAAAAAAAAAAGAAAAAAAAAAAGAATAAGGCTGAATCACAGCTGTCCAAGAAAAGGCTAGAATGTATTTTAGTTAAAAGGAACATTAGGAGCCACCTCCCAATGCTCAAGGAAGCCTACTGCAGAGTACATGCCTGGGATAAATATACACCAGCACACTGTTCCCAGAGGGATGGAATACATAAAAATAAATTCTTGAGCTTTTTTTAGACCCAGATGTACAAATTCTGTTCAATCTTGCTCATGCATTTAAAGACCTTCTGTCAGGAGTCACTTTCCAGTAATCAGGACTAGCTTCCAAACATGCAAAGAGGGCCTGGATTAAAAATGATGCAAAAAACTGTGCAATGCCTATTCCTGTTTTTAAAGGTGGGGAAAAGCTTGTAGGAATGCTGTTTGTCATTGCCCAAAGCCTTAAAGTAAACAGGCTCTGGTGTTCACTGTGGCTACGAGTTTATAAAAGTGACTCAGATTTCAGTCCTTATTTTGAAATATGAGATTAGACAACACAAGATGATATAAACACACTTAACAAGGGACATTTGTGCTAGCAAAATTTGTGCTAGCATATTGTGCTAGAAGCCAAGAAAACAGGGACAATGTAGAGTTATCAACAGGAAAAAATAATTTCAAGCCATAAAACACAGTGTAGTAATAGCAACTTAAATGGGTGCTGAGAAGTTACGAGGAAATAAATACTTGTATTGAGACATTATGATACTCATGTAAACATGAAATTGATATGAGGTAGAAGAGTCATACACATTCAGGAAAAAAATATCCTGAACCTGAAAGCACATAGGTTTGGGTCAAACGAACTATTTTCACATCATTCCAGTAAGAATGTTTTGAGATTGTGAGAAGTATCAACTAAGGATGGGTTACATACACTCAATCTCCCTCCACACAGGAAGTACTCGTGTACTCCGTGATGATGTGTATGTGTCTCCAAGTCCAAATGCAGCCTGCATTTGGAAGGCAGAAGTTCAGGGGTTCCTCTCTTGCAGACTGCAATCCAGACTGCTTTTCACTCAATTCCTTAATCTCCCTAGGAGGGCAGGCCCTGTGACTGCCAGCACATGCAATCAGAAGCCAAAAGCAACGATACCTGTTAATGATGTACTGTGTTCCCCTTTCTACCTCTTTTCAAAACACCCAAACATCAGCTCTTGAGTGCTGCATGCAACAGCCAGAAGTGAAACATCAGCTGTGTCTGAAGCTGCTAATCCACACAAAGAATTCTTCAGGGCAGGAACCCTTTTTTTTTGCTCTCAATTTGCACACTGTTTACTACAATGACATCTGTTTCATGGCAGAGCCTGCTCCAGTCTTAAAAATTACAAACAGAACATTGCTGTAGCAGCAGCAATTTAACTGTGTACAGTAATGCTGCATGTGGATGAAACACAAAGAAGCATCAGTTTAACACTGCTGAATACAGCACCTGAAGCAGTAGTAAGCACTTGTTGATAACTGGGATCTGAAATTCACAGTCAGTCAGAAGAATCCATTAAGTCCAACTTGAAAAACTCACCCAGACTGTAAGACCCAGCAGGTTAATTTTTTATATCCTATGACTGTAATGCCTTTATCATTGCAGCTATTAAAGTATTTCTTTCACTTTGGTGATGAATTATACTTAAACAGAGCAAACACTTTCTTTTAGAATCGCTCAGCACTTGTACCTCAGAAATCTTGGGCAAATAAAATTATCCATGCAATAAATATTTCATCTTTCTACTATCAGCAAGCTACAAAATAACATTTAGCACACCACTTACTAGAAGGTAAAACAATATTCATGTGTCCAGCGTATTAAATACTCTAATAGGATGCATGATGTGTCCTTCATAGCACCTTAATGAAGAGAGAGCTTTGAACTAGTAAACAACTCCCTTTGCATTACTTTTATTACAAGAAATCTAAGAAACCATCTCTAATGGAAAAGGAAAAAAAAACATACTCATGATGCTGCTTTCATAAAAAGATGTAAAAGCAGATAATATAACTAGAAATATTTTCTTTTTCCCTCCTTAAAGATGGGATTATTAAACTACAGGTCTTTGCTTAAAGATTTGAAAAAGCAAACCCTGGGTAGCTCACATGCATGGAAATGTTATTTCCAATCCTGCAGAGTGCTGCCAGAGCAAGTAGGTCTACATGGCTGTCCCTCTTACTCCAGATCTAGCAAAGATGTTGTTACAAGATGTCTCAAATGACTAATCCAATAAAAGAATGCAAGTGGCCTGGGGAGAGAGATGATGCCTTAGCTTTATCAATGGCTTAGCTATGTGATCCAGGTCAGCCCTGGGTTACACAATCATTAGCTCCAACACAAGGGAAACTGCAGAAGCTTCCACTAGCGTCCTGGTTTCAGCTAGGGTAGAGTTAATTTCTTCTCTGTACTGTTACAGTGCTGTGTTTTGGATTCAGAATGAGAATGGTGTTGATAACATGCTGATGTTTGCGTTTTTGCTAAAGTGTGTTTATTCCAAGTCAAGGACTCTTTTTTCCTCCCCCAGTCTCATGTTCTGCAAGTGAGGAGGTGCACAAAGGAAAATTGTGAGGGAATACAGGTGGGCAGGTGATTGGAACTGACCAAATGAATATTCCACACCACAAAAGTAATGCCCAGGATATAAGCTGGGGGGAGTTACCCAGCAGCACAGCAGATGTGGGTTCAGGAAGGGGCTCTGGTATCGGTCAGTGGGTGGTGAGCAATTATATTGTGCATTTGTGCATTTCCTTTTTATTATTATTGTTTACTGTTATTATTGCATTTCCTTTTTATTATTATTGTTTACTGTTATTATTGCATTTTACGTTAGTATCAATTATTAAACTGTTCTTACCTTAACATACAACTTACACTTCAAGTTTCCTCCCCATTCCACTGGGGTTGGGGTGGGGGGAGAGAGAGGAAGGGGTTGAGCGAGCAGTTGCATGGTGCCTAATTTCCAGCTGTGCTCAAACCATGACAATGAGATAACATGGCGTGAAATTCAACTCTGAAAAAATCCTCAGACTTCTCCCTCTCGATTGAAAGTGAAATAGTTTGTAACAGAACAGAGATTTTGCTACACTGGCAGATTATTTTCTTAAGAATGCTCTGAGCGCTGATTAACAAAAGAAGCCTACACTGAGATTCTGCAAATTCTTTACATTTTCTAGCCAAGATTTATAATGGAAAGCAGTATAATAGGAATTTGCCTGAAATTAAAACCAGAAGACTTCCTCAGTAGAGTTCAAAATGAAGTCACTTTTTAATCTACACAACTCAAGCACTCACACACAAAACAGTCTTCGCTAGATATTTCAATGTTAATTAGCTGTAACCTCATCTGATTGTCTTAACTTATAAATTAATTTAATTAACACAAACCAAATTAACAATGATGCTAGAGTGCACAGTGTAAAAATATATTTTTTTCAAAACTACCAGGGTTACTGATAATTTAACTAATGTCTAACTAATATTTTTAAAAGTTTTAAATAATATGATGATTAAGATCTGATTAGATTCATTGAGCATACATCTGTCAGCATCTTGAATGCAGAGACTTTAAAACTTTTATCTCGTAATGTATTGCACACTAGCAGTCTTCTAAGCAAACAAATGACCTTATTTTAGACACTAAAGCATATTTTAAACTGTGTTTGTGAATAGTTTTGACTTTACAAGCACAGTGATGTCTGAAAGGAGACCCACTAGGAATCATTTGACTGTAAAATCCTGTTAAACTATGTGTACAGCGCTCTGTTATCACAAATATAATATTTTGCATCACACCCTGAGAGGCAAATGCAACTAATGCTGGGTTTGCCCAGTTCTAAGGCACTCTGTACTTTTTGGCACTCACATGTACCATTTAACAGAGTTTTTCTTTGGTGTGGTTTCAGCTGGCAGTGCAGTCTAGGGGGACAGAAAAGAGTAAAACATAAACTAGGCTGGTCACCAGAAACACAGTACAATTGCCCATTAGAAAGTTAGTCATGTTTTTCAGGACCACACTTGAAAATTTAAGTAAATGGCATTTGCAGAAGTACCAAGATGAAACCTTTCAGTCATTTTTAGTACTTCTCATTAGTTTACATCTAACTGGGGCATCAAACAACCTTTTTAATACAGAACTCAGCTTTTCCAGAATTGGAATTTTCCAGAAATCTATTACAGTTTGGTTGTCACAGGTTTTCTACACTAATTTTTCCCAATAAGGATGCTAGGAAGAAGCATTCTATGTTAAAAAGATACTACAGACTTTTAACAGCTTTGGTAAATGCCCTGTTCATACTGCTGACTTCAAGATAACAGCCATCAGAAATGATGCTGTCCATGGATCAAAGAAATTAATTTTCAGTTAGAAAAGGTTAACAATAAATGAGAAGAAATGTCTCCTCCTCCTCCTCCTCAAAATGGACGTAAGCACTATTTCATTAAATGCTGACTTCTTTCAGAATTTTTGTAACATTCATGGGATGTGGATGGACAGGGGAAGACGGGTAACACTGTGTATCAATGTCCATACACTAATACTGAGAGAAGTAAATAAATGCAAGTTCCACTGACTCTTACATCACTGCTTTATTGGGGTACAGTGAAACAGCTGCTTTTGGATGTTGTTTTCTGTTCAGGCTAAAAGGGAAACAAAGAATACAATTTATGGTGTTTGCTTGTCCATTATAACCTGCTTAGTTCCACTACTGTCGTAAGATGAGCAAATAAAACATGTATAGCCTGTTTAACATAAATTCATATTAAAGGAGTCAAGATAAAAATGAAATCCAGATACTGATTTACTTTATCCTAGTATCCTTTAATTGCCCTTAGATTTCTGAATGCTGTAGTTTCTTTGTAAGAACAAAAAGAAGTAGAATTCCTGTTGCAGAAAAAAATATTCAAGGTAAGCCATCATTAATGCAACCAACTAAAATATGTTATATAACACAAAAGCAGAACACATGAAAATTATAATATAACGGTACACTCACATTATTTATAAGAAAAGCTTCTTTAGCATACTGCTAGCATATAAAGATTCAAAATCATAAAAATTCTAAAGAAAGTTAGAATAGTAAGTTGCTTTCTACCATGGGACAACAAGGCAATGTAAACTGAATCACAGGATGAACCTGCTTCTCATATTGTTAATGAATGACCTGCATGTAAGCATAAAAAGGGTAGCTTAGTTCATTATGGTTCAACAGAGATTGTCCACCCATGATGTGTTCCTATTAAAACAAGGGCCAAAGAAAAATTACACTTCTTTCTGTTCTGCTGCAATAACAACCCAAAGTCACTGGCAAGAACTGAACAGATTTTTTGATGTTAGTAGGTGGTTTGGATTTTTTTTTTTTCCATTTTATTTAAGTCCTCATGGCTTTCATGAAAGATACAAACAAGACTGTATAAGAAAGCACATGTCATTTGTTTGCTCTAGTCTGCTGATAAGGCTCATATCTGGGGACTCAGCCAAATGTAATTTTCTATTTTTTTCAATTAAAATTTTCAAATTCTGTGCAATTTGAACCAGGCAATTTAAAATGCATAAGGTGCCAACTGCTTAAGTTTATACAGTCTGCACTTACTGACTTGGCATTTTAGCTGCTCAAACAAAGTCTAACAATGAAGTCATGGAAAGACGCTGGAAAGGCTGAATCATGTCCTTGTTTCAAAGGTGACTTACAAACTGAAAAAGTCAGTCAGCTTGTTTATTTCTGATAATGTGCTAAAAGAGAATTGGAAGAGCTCAAGGAGCTTCTTTCTATTTTCAGTCTACCATTTCCTGTCTTCTGTGTTTGGATGGAAGCCCTATCAGCTAGACTAGGAGCACCCAGAGCTTCAGGAGAACCATCCCACTATATAGATTCTTCATATGTCTCTCAAAAGACACCTTCAAATATTGCAAGACAGTATTGGGTAATGCAGCAGCAAGCAGACACTGTTACATCATCACTGTAACAGCTATGGGGAGGCTGACATGGCAGAAAAGAGAAGTCATCCAGGAGCAGTACATCCTTTCTCACCAAAGCTCTTACACAAATGAAGTACCCATCTCTTTTTACTGCTGAAAAGGGTCATCGGGCTAGGATTACATGCCTAGCTCTTACCCAGCAGCTGCCTGAATTGAAGCCCATGCAAAGTGTATGCATCTGAGGGACAGACAACAAAAAAAAACCCATAAAGTGGATAAAAGGAAAAACAGTGATGACAAAAACCATGTCTGCACAACAAATCAAAGAGCTTAGGAAGTAAGCATGAGAGAAAAGCACTGCTTTTATACTGTGATATAAAGTTTTAGGTGTCAATATTAACCAGTTTGATTTATTAATTAATTCAAATGCCACTTCTCCCAGTGGGAAAGAGGGAAAAGGAAGGTGAAAATGTTAGAGAGTTCCAGGTTTCAGTGGTGTTTAGGTTTTCTGACGCTTTAAAATTCGATGTATTTCTGCCTGGATAGATTTTGTCACCTACAGTTTTGTAAGATATTCTAAAAACACAGCAAGTGCACTCTTTAAAACTTATGTCTAGAATTAAGTTTGCTTCAGGTGAATCAGATCATTTGCTGTATTTTACTTTTCACAAACCATGACCAAGAAACAATAAGTCATTCAGGTATTTTTAAAAATAATTCTCTTAAATCCTGGCATGCAAAGGAAATAGAATTTCCTATATTTCAGGAAATGTTTAGACCACTTTTACAGATATCTTTTGTAAAAACCATAACCAAAAGTTTGTCAAACATTAACATTGTAACATTAAGAGAGAAGAAATCTGGAAAGCAGAGATGAAACAGCGCGTTAATCTGTACTTCTTCCACTTTCAGGAATCACAAAAAGCCAATTATAGTAATTCCTAAAGCAAAACTTCAAGAAATCTGAAACTCCTCCAACTTCTCTACTCTCACTAAACAAATACGAAGACAAGAGAGCCAGACTAGGAGCTAGGATACTAGCATATGTTGTCTCCAATTCCCACAAGTGCATGAATTTTCTGAACCTGAACTTGCATGAGCCTGCAATGAGAACTTGTGTTGAAGATTACAGAAGTAGGAAGATTGCATCAAGTTGAGTGACACTTTAGCAATTAATACATAGAAATTTATTTTACCAAGAATGCCTAGGGAATTTCCCTAAGTAGATCTTAAATGCATAAAAGGTATCATCCATTACAGATGGGAAGCTGCTTTGTTCTCAAAATTAAAAAAACTGAACCAGTATTTCTTGAAAGATACGCCAGTTCTGCATCAGAAAATTACAAAAATGCAGCTTAGTTTTTTGAGCCTCTGGAACTTAATATCCCTCTTCTGCAAATGTTTTGCTGGAGGCTATAAAAACCTGTGTATCTGTATATATACACTATAACAAGTGTATCTGTCTAATATGTACCTTCCTTTCCAAAAACCCACGTACATGTCCAAGAACATTTTCATGCAAGTGCATTAGAAACATTTACCTACAAGGGGTTGAGGTAGGTTATCTACCTCAGATTCATGAAAGTATTTGGGTGTTTAAAAGCTTGAGACACCATTCTGCCATTGTCTACTCTATCCATACACCATTATTTTCCCTAATCACTTAGTTTTCCAAACAAAAACTATAGAGCAACAAGCTGTTGTAAGGGATGTATGCCTTGGTACTGATATGTTCTATGCCAGCCTCAGTGGCATAACAAGTATTTCCCGGAGGAAACGTGGGGTTTCCAAATGGGCACATTCTTTGCTGTAGGACTCAATCAAATCAATCATCACACCTGGACTGTATATCCCGTAAATCATCTGTACATAATCACACTTGGACCTGGTGTATATGAAACCAACAAAGTTCTCAAAACATTGACCTGTTGATCTTTGACTGGCATGTGGTACAGAAATGTTCAAATACTTCCTCTGTCTCTAGTTTGGCAGGAACTTTTAACTCTTCCTTTCCTGCAGAAAATTCCTTAAACACTAAGACCTCAAGATGAAAGAAAAGGCATCTTGTAAAAACTCCTGTTGAAGATATTGCCACTTCATAAAATATCAAGGCACAAATTACACAAGTCAGATCACATATGATGTCCTCAGCACAGAAAGCAGAAAGACCTGAATCCCAAAACAATTAAAAGCACAAGAGTTAACACATTTTTCTAGTAAGATGCAGACAAAGCAACAGTAAGGCTTACACGGATTTGGTTCATAATTCTAGAGAAAAAGACAAAGCCCACACAGAGGGAAACATTTACCTCTGTGGCTCTTTTTGCATAAGTTGCAGAAAGTTTTTAAATAAAACCTCAGACATGCAGAGTTCTCAGTCCATCGCACAAAACACACTTAGAAATCACATTCAGCAGCTCTTCAGCTAATTGGAGTACAGCAAAAGCATAACAGGACAAGACAGTTAAAATTACAGAATCACAGAATATGCCAAGTTGGAAGAAACCCACAGGTATCACTGAGTTCAACTCCTAGCCCTACGCAGGACATCCCAAGAGTCATACAAGGTGCCTGAGGGTATTGTCCAAATGCTTCCTGAAATCTATCTGGCCTGGTGCTTGGACCACTTCCCTCAGAAGCCTGTTCTAGTGCCCAAAACCTGTCTGTGAAGAAGCTTTTCCTGATATCCAGCTTAAACCTCTCCTTACACAGCTTCAGTCCATTGCCTCGGGTCCTGTCACTGGTCACCAGAGCAGAGATCAGTGCCTGCCCCTCCTCTTACCTCACAAGGAAGTTGTAACTGCAATAACATCTCCCCTCAGTCTCCCCTGGGCTGAAGAGACCAGGTGACCTCAGCTGCTCCTCATATGGCTTCCTATCCAGAACCTTCAGCATCCTCATGGCCCTCCTCTGGATTCTCTCAAGTAGCTTAATGTCTTACATTGTGGCACCCAAAACTGCCCCCAGCAGTTGAGGTGAAGCTGCCCCAGAGCAGAGCAGGACAATCCCCTCCCTTGCCCAGCTGGTGATGCTGTCCCTGATGCCCCCAGGACACACTTGGCCCTCCTGGCTGCCAGGGCACTGCTGGCTCATGTTCAACTTGAACCCCAGAACCCCAGGGCCCTTTCCATGGCACTGCTCTCCAGCCTCTCATTCCCCAGTCTGTCTGTACAGCCAGGGCTGCCCCATCCCGGTGCAGAATTTGGCACCAGCCCCTGTGGACTTCATATAGCCGGTGATTGCCCATCATCTGTTGGGGTCTCTCTGCAGGGCCTCCCTCCCTTTGAAGTCAGCAGTTCCTCTCAGATTTGTATCATCTCGGAACTTGCTTAGTGTCCCTTCCCGTCCTGAGTCCAAGTCATGTGTGAAGATGTGAAAGCAGAGGGCTGAGGATGGAGCCCTGTGGAACTCCCTACTGACAGGTGTCCAGTCTGATACCACCCCATCCACTGTAACCCTTTGTGCCTGACCCATGAGCCAGTTCTCACCCATCCCAGGATGTGTTTGTCCAGCTGTGAGCTGGGCATTTTGTCCAGAAGGATACAGAGAGCTAGCGATGAAAGTTTTACTGAAATACAAAAAGATCACATCAATTTGCTTCGCTTAATCAACTGTGTGGTTTAACCTTGTCATAAAAGAAAGACCCTATAAGCAGGACTTTCTTCTCATGAAGCTGTGCTGGATGTGACCAAGGACTGCATTACCTTTCAGGTGTTTTACAACATCTCCCAGAATAATCTTTCCCATAACTTTACCAGGCACTGAAGTGAGACTGACAGCCCTGTGGAAGGGGTCCTCCTTCTCACCCCTCTTGAGAACATGGGCAACATATGACAACTTCCAGTCAGCTGGGACCTTTCACGATTTCCAAGACTGCTCAAAAGTAATTGAGAGGAGTTTTGTAATGACATCACCCTGCTCTTTGAGGATTCTTAGTCCTATTAGGCCCCATAGATTTGCAAGGATCCAGCTTGAGCTGGGAGGGTTGACTGGGAGTTGATCATTCTAACACTCTTGGTCCTCCAGCTCTATGCACAGACACAGCCGTGTTTTGGTACAGCTGCCTTTGTTCTTCCATCCTTCTCAGGTCCAATATGATCTTGGGTTTTATCCAAAGTAAAAATACCTATTTGCATTATGAAGCAGAAACAAGAGCACTATTACTAATTTCAGGGTTCACAATTTTAAAGGCATGGCTATTTACTCAATGTATGAGTCAGGCTGCTGCATCTGCTGCTTATAAGGGCACTTTGGTGTCATTTTACTGCTTAATGAGTTTGTACACTAGAAAATAAAACCCTTGAAGAAAGATATATCAGCTCTATTTTTCAGATTATTTCTTATCACAAACACAGTTTCATAGTTGTTGACTATACAAACAGGTATTTGTATACTCTACAAAGACAATATTATTTCCCAAAATTGGCAACAGTCCCAGACAGTAAATTTAAAAGAAAGCCTTTATATTGCAAGGACACCAAACAGTTTGTATTTTCATCTGAAGTTTACAGACTGGAATTGAAAAGCTGTACCTTTTTAAAAGTACCTCTTAAGGTAAAATATAGAGTGCAAAACATGACTCTTGGTTTTCCTCTAGTTTGCTGTCATGTAACAGAAACAACAACAAACACACAACCCACACAGCTCAGCTCCTGTCATGACCATGGACACTCAAGAGACACTCAAGCCTCTGCCATACTTTTGAGTATGTACCATGGATGACATTGTGAACACAGTGCTAGCTAGCTCAGGGATGCTGGAGCATTAATAGTTGCATTCTGGAGAGCTGGACATTTCTCCAGGACACTGTCCTGCTTCAGGACAGTGCTCTAGCCCAAAATCAGTTCTACATCCCTTATGCTCACACACTGCTTTAGTTACTTACATGAACCTTCAGCAGTTCAGCAAGGTAAACTTAACCAGCAAGTGTAAATTCAAATAGAACAACAAAAGAAATAAGAATGGTTTCAGAACACATATTATTCCCAATCCTCTCTTCAAAGGCTTGTCTCGAAAAATACTTCAGTGAAGACCTCCATATAACCTTAAAGCTTGAAGATGTATTATTTAAATAGCATATACAGTCTGCTGGATTTTTCCATCTAATAAAAATATCCACCGCTTTATTTTTTCCAGAAGCTTACAGATAATCCTATTAGATGACAACTCACTTTAACATGCTCTGCTCCAAAACATGAGGCATTGCCAAGGCCACTCATCTCTCCAAATCTAAAATATTTTAAAGCTGTTATCAAAACACAATACCACAGCAGCTAGCAAAGCAACTCCTCAAATGTGAACCTTCACACTTCCCCTTCTTCTTCAAAATAAAATTAAGTTTCCACTCACAGTTTTTGGTATTTGACAGCAGAATGGAAATGGGAGTTTGATGCATGCAATTTTTTGAAAAGCTTGTTTTCTTAAAAAACAACAAATCGTGCACTTTGTAGCAACTCTCCTTCCTCATATGCAATGCATACCTCTGGACACCTGCCTTTTTGCTTTCTCAAAAAAAACTTTACCAAAGTTTTTCTACCAAACTTAATAAACTTTTCCAGATGCAAAAACTATGGAAATGTCATGTAAGGACAAAAAGACTGATTTGCCCTGGGTGACAAATCACTTTGGATGCAGAAAACTACTTATAATTAATAACTTTCTAATTAATAATTTTCTACAAAGCTCATACATTTTCTTGGGTAACTTACAGATACCCATTTCTGCAGAGCATATGTGATGTTTCTTTTTCTCTTTTACAGCTCAAACGCCCACACCATCTTGGACTTTAAGATGAAAACTACAGGTATGGAAGATAACAGAAAAAAGAATTAACAGTGGACTTACCTACTTGCAATGGTAAAGAACGTATGACTATCAATAATTTAACATCACCATCTCCACATACACAGTACTACAAACTTCTGTTTATCTGAATAAGTGTCATAAGTTGTGCAGCAGATTTTTTTTTCATTTTTGAATTTCTTTCTGACAGATCATAAAGTACCTTACAACTAGCAATCTGAACCAGGAAAGTGTGTTTCAGCTAGAAAGATGCTGAAAGGATAACAGGTGAGCAGCATCTGTTCATGACAATAAAGGCAAAGGTTGAACATCTCCAACTAAGAGCACTGTAGCTGACCAATACACTTTCAAAGACAACACAAGACGCTTAGCTGAACAACCATACCCCAGCAGCCTTAAACACCTCATCAGACTGATGCTGCAAAACACACACCTCCACCTGCATCTTGAACAGGGTGGTCAATCAGAGGAGTACCAGCATCCTCATATTACTTCATTACCTAACAGACTATAGATTTAAGATACCTCACATACCCCAGAGTAATAGATGTTTCAATACCACTCGATTTCCATGGTTTGTAAAACAAACCAAATAATCTTTAATGTATAGGCAGTTTAGTTAGACATGGTTGCTTTCAGAGATACATGGTGAAACACAGCAACCTCTGACCAGCAAAACTCCTAACTATGTTTAGGCCTTTGGCACAAAACATCACTGATTTATTTTCTGTAGTTCTAGGGAGAGCTTACCTGAATAAACACAGGAAGATTGAACACAAGGCCAGCAAGCCAGACACAGGGCAAATTTAGCTCCTGGTTCCTGTATCAGCAACCAGGCTACATACCACTAATACATAAAACTTAAAGGGTCTTACCTTTCTGCACATGGATGATGTCTGGAAAATTGGCCAAGTGCCCCTGATACAGCGCTAACAAATCCATCACAGGATCTAGGTCCTGACGAGGCTGATCTGCAAAGAGGTCCCCGATGGCATCATAGGCTTCTGCAGTGAAAGCTATGGCTTGATTGAGGCCAGCTGAAAAGGCCTGCTGGTCCAGCTCAAATGCCTGACTGAGGCACTTGAAGGAGTGCCCCACCTTCTGGTATTCCTTCTTGAAACCAGTAACTTGTTTGCGGGCAAACTCGTTGGCTGTGTGATTAAGTTGCAGGGCACTCTCATCCATCTTCTTGGTGAAGGCTTTGAAGCCATCCACCTGGCTTTCCACCTCCTGCAAGTCCAGGCTGGCCCCAGGGCCTGTGGGGACACTGATGGTCAGAAAAAAGTTGGCACCCACCATCTCATCCTTCTCAGCCTTGCGCTTGCCCTGTTTCCAGGCCTTCTCATCCGTGCTGGGACAGGTGAGGAAGTGCTGGAAGGCATCACACTGAGCCAGCACGGGGTGGCTGCACATGTGGTCCATCCACCAGGCCAAGCCTTTGCGACGTTTGGAGATGAAGTCCTCCTCAAAGCGGCCAGTGGCTTGCTTCTCTGGCAAGTGGGGCACGGAGATGACAGGAAACTTCTCAGCCAGGCGCCCATAGAGCCAGTCAAAGTGCTTGTAGCGGCGGTGCACCTGCTGCCCAGTATGGCTGGGCACCAGCTTGTAGGCAATGTAACTTTTCATGCCCTTGAATTTGGTCTGTTTGGTGGGGTCCTCGATGGAGCACTGGAAGGGGTAAGGGTTCTCTTGCCACTCGGGGCCCCTGGAGCCCAGCACCACGCACAGCTTGTCCCCGTCCTTCACGAAGCCCGACGCCTCGCCTAGCACGAAGGCCTCTCCACCGGACTTGACGAAGGTGGAGAAGCGATTGAGATTGCGGCTCACAGTGGCCGAACTCTTGGCGGCGCCACTGCCGCCGGGCGGGTGCGGGTGCCCCGGTGGGTGTCCCGCGCCGCGGGGCCCCAGGGACGGCTCGGAGCGGGTGGACAGGCGGTACCGACCCGGGGCGCCGCCGCCCGCCGCCTCGTAGTCGGGATAGGAGCTGCCCAGGGCGCCCGGCTCGTCGGCCACCGTGGAGCTGTCGTCCCAGTCGTCGTCCCAGTCGTCATCGCTGCCCTGGCTGGGCTGGTAGGAGCCGCCGTAGGGCGGGAAGGGATACCCGGCGGGGGGCGGCGGGAAGGGCTCGGCCGGAGGCTGCTGCGCCGCCGGTTTGAAGGCGGCGGGGGGCGGCAGCGGCTCGAATCCGCCGACGGGGACGTTTGCGTAGCGGGCGGGCGGCGGCGGCTCGGCGGCGGGGGCGCGGATCACCTGCACGTAAGAAGCCGGGAAGAGCCCGCGGTCCCCGCGGCTGTTGATGCCCTCCAGCCACCCCTCGATGTCCTGCTCGCTGCACAGGCTCAGCACCTCATGCTCCCGCAGCGAGATCTCACCGGGGTTCTCCGACCTGAAGTCGTACAGCGCCCGCGCCCGCAGCGCCATCGCCGCCTGCCGGGGCGCTCCCAGCGCCGCCGCCCCTCACCGCGTCGCGCTGGCGGGACTGCAGCACCAGAGTGCCGCCGCCCTCAGGCTCCTCGTCTTGTCGGCGGCCTGCCCGGTGCCGCTCCCGGTGCCGCTCCCCGTGCCGGCGGCGGGCGCGGGGCCGAGCCGGGCCGTCCCACGTCGCCAGTTGCGCTAATCCAGAGCCGAGCGGCAGGGCGGAGCAGCCGAGCGCAGAGCGGCCGCCCCCATCGATGGCACACCCCTCACCCTCCCTCTACGCCCCCTGCCGGCCGCGGGGTCGGGGGCCGCTCTGAGGGCGCCCCCGGGCCCGATGTCGCTCAGCTCCGCAGGGCCTTCGCCGCTCGATCGCCGCCGGCGCCTCCCGACCCCTGGAAGGCGCGTCAGCGCTTCCCCGCGTCCGGCCGGGAAGCTTCCCGAGCCCCTCGGGTCTCCTCCCCGCGCTCGGTGCTGCCGCGGCGGGATCTGCGCTACGCGGGTGCTGGGCGGCCGCGCTGGTGCTGCTGGCGCTCCTCCGGCTGCCTGCTGCGTCCAGACAAAAGCGTGTCAGGGTGCGTTTTGCTCATGGATAACGCGTATTTTAGCCTTCCCGAAGAATGTAGTCATGCCACTGATGTTGGTTTTCTGTGGAACAGCCTCAGTCCGGTCAAGGTGCTGCTTTCGCTGCGTGGTTGTTTCCCCACCTGGTCCTCTGTTGTCTAGTCGTGGATCCCGTCCCATTAATCATCTTTGACCTCTCTTTGGATCCCTAGGTACAAGTTTCTCTCAAGATTTCCACCTGTTTATGAGGAATTAGAAGTTTTTCAGAGGAGATGTTAAAGTTTCTGGTCCCCAGTTCATAGTGTTTTCCCATTAGCATGTGGATATCTTGCTTGTTTCTATCTTGCTTGTTTCTCTGCCGTAGTTTACAGAATAGATGACTTCACAGATCTTTGTGTCAAATAATTTGTCATAACCTGGGATCTGGAATGCTACAAGACCCACTGTTTCCTTTCATTGCTGGTTTTAGTGTTTGATACCCACCCAAATGTTTGATACATTTTACTTTTTCTTTGGACCTTCATTTTCTCAAAAATTAGCACACATAGTACCACAGTACTTTTCCATTACTGTTGCTCAGTTTGTCTTCTCGACTTTTTTTTTTAATATATATGTCAGCTCACGCCAGTCCAGCATGATATCCCCAAAGTCCTTTAGTGCTTAAATCCAGAAGTCTGTTTTAGTTAGTGAATACAGTGCTCAAAGAAACACGTAGTTCACCACACACCCTGCTTCTCAGTGACCGGCTCTGTGGAACACATTTATGTTGCAGCAAGTTTACAGAGAGCAATTCTGAGTATCTAACAGCAGTGCTAAAGTGAGAAGCATCAGTTGTCTCCTGAGGGAGAGCTGGCATCTGGTAGAAATGTCCTGACCTGGCCTGGTCATGATCACTCACCCCCAACCAACTGGCCCTGAGGGGATCCTCAAACCCTACATCAGCACCTGTTAGTGCTCTTAGAATCACCAAAGCTTTTTCCATCAGTCAGTGTTCTGCCCCTGCAGCTGGTGCACCATCAGTGTCAGCCTTTCACACAGGTCCAGTTCTCTTCTCAACAGAGATTGCCATGGCAGCTGGCCCACAACCCACCATGCTGCTCTCCACCCATGTGGCCAACTTAGGGTAAGGACTAAAGCTCCAGCAGGAAGTAGAAGTGGATCAATTTGACCTTGGTTTTAGATTTCATCCCAAATTCTGACTGCTGAAGATGAAGATAAGTAATTGGGATTTTGTATTCCTTCCAAAGTTACTGCTAATGTTGGTCTGGGAAATCTTGTGCATTCCTGTGAATTCTCACAGGTTAAACTACAGAAGAATAGCCCTTGATGTGCCTTCTCCATACTACTTATTGCATTATATGTATTCAACTGATTCAACTCCTTTCCTGAACTTTTCACTCCTATTCAGCTAAATTTCAATCTTCTTAATGATTCATGTTGTTTCCTCTGAATAGATGAAATTCCTTTTTATCACATGGAGTGGACGGTACTTGACATGATGCTGACCAACTTGATTTGTTTAAAATAGATATTTAAGATTTGCTCTCATTGGACAACCTGGAGTGACAAACAGATGCCTTGCACAGGTGCAAAGCTGGTTCAGGAATGGGATTTTCCTGCTCCAAGTGGTTATGCTGACAGTGTCTGTCAGGCTGTGGCTGTCACAGCCAGGGCAGAACAAAGGGACAACTTTGAGCTGGGCATCTGTCTTACTTCCTTGGGTCTGGTGGATGTGGCAGCTGTTCTACTTCCTCCTGCTCTCCTCAGTGCTTTTGGCCTGATTTTTCTCTAGTAAGTATTGGCTTGATGTTTGCATCTCAAATGAACAGAAGCAAAAGTGTCAAGTCCAACAGGGACAAAAACTGCAACCAGGAGAATTTGAAGGTGTCAGATCTACAAAGTTCATGAAAATATTTCTTAATTACATAGGTGTAATTCTTTAAGTAGTTATTCTCTAGGATCTTTCCATTTTATCTGAAGACTTCAACAAAAATTAAGTTATGTGGCATTGAGTCATGGTTTTTCCGGCACTATTGCTTTCAATAGGGCAAAAATATGAAAGGAAAATGTGTGCTATGTTATTTTCCTAGTGATCAAAACTGCAAAGAGAATTTGGAACAATAAAAAGGTTGCAAATGACGTTTTCCATTCTTTCCCACCAGTGAGCCAACTCTGATTACCACAGTGCTGAGGCACTCTGTTCTGGATATTATAAATAACATTTATAAACCATTGGTTATTATTTTCAAGAAAACTAACCTGCAAAATTAGAAGCCATTCTAACAAACATTTTTAAAATATTTGAAAAAAACAGCTTCCAAAGTCCTCAATAACCATCTGCAATGCCAAACAGAAGACCTGGATTCATAGAGTTTTGTTTCTTAATATTTGGACTAGGAAAGACAAGGGTTTCAGAGTAAGAATGTCACATAGGGACTCAGAGCATTTTAGTTGCACACAGTGTGTATCTCAATGCTTTGCTTGGTCAGGAATTTCTAGCATCTTCATTGGGAACTGGGAATTGGGAAAGACTCATAACCTATAATTCAGTGAAAATGTATATTATTTGCTGTGCTCCTAGGGACCTGTAATTTCAGGGAGTAAAGCTGAAAGCCAGACTAAAACCAAATGGCTACCAAAGACTGCATACAGGATATCTCATTCTGTGTGAGTTAGTTGTCTCAAGACACCATTAATATGTGCTAAAAGAGATGTTTGAAAGCAGCATGATTTTTTTTTTTCTGATGGAGTGCAGAAAATTAGAGTAAAAAATTTGGAAATATTGAAACATTTCTGGAAAAATTTACGGATTTAATCTATCTTGAACTAAGAAAAAGTGAATGAATAGAGGCTCAGAACTCAAATGTAATGGAAGCTTTTCATTGAAGGTGTCAAATCTTTCCATCTTTATTTTGTCACTGTTTCTCTGTGATATTACTTTATGTTGTAATAAGAAAAGGAAAGTGAATTTTCATGAGAGAAGATGAAATTTTGGTGGCACTAAGCCTTTTCTTTATGATGATGCTCCTTTGTGGACCCTGAAAAAAACCATGTGTCTGGAAATTGCAATGTTCTTATAGGAAAAACACTGAATAGTGCTTTCTGTAAGTAAATGGCTACAAATAGGTCAGTTTTCATCAATATAATTTCTAAGAGCAAATTTGGAGAAATGCTTGTAAAGTTTGTGATTTTCTGGGGGGTTTGCTATTTGTGGTATATCTGTAGATGGTGGTACTACCTCATCATAACTAGAGCTGAGTGTAGTTTTCTTAAACCATAGAGATTGATAATAAATTTCACTTAATAGGAGAATAAACCATTTTTCTTCCATTTTTATGTCATCTCTGACAGGAAAATCACTGTCCAAATGCCTGGCAAGGCTGCCACTAGAGGGCAGAAAATGATTTTAAACACAAAATTGTTTAAACATTTCACTTGCTAAAAGTAAAAAGGTAAAGGCAAGTAAGGACTTTGAACTATCAAATCAGTAAGAAAATGCAATAAATTTGACAAACATTATTCTAGTGGTATTTTTAACAGTTTCTGAAAGATGGAATATTATTTTATTTAAAATGCTTTATAAAAACTTACTTGAAGACGTAAAATGGAGAGAAATGAAGATAGTTTATAGTGTTCTGTAAAGTGAAATTTAGGAAAAGATGCAGTGATACATAGAAGAAAACAAAATATATTTCAATCACAAGCATGACTTAAAAGTTGCTTTGCTTTTTTCAAACTAGGTTGTGTAAAACTAAAGATAATTCATCAGAGACACTGAGGTTTTTGCTTGGCCTTTGCAATATATATTGGCTATCTCAGCCCCAGTCTGTGTAATAGGTGCCTGTTTCTCAGTTATTCTCCACTTTTCATTTAATATTACTTGGACTGACATTTCCTGTCTGAAGGGATAATGTTTCAAACCATCTAAGGATGCTGCCAGGATAAATCCAATGTGTATGCAGTTCTTTCATGCTGTGGCAGTGGTGATACGTGCTAGTAGACATTCTGACGGTGCTGAGTCTTTCCTGGTTATGGACCAATGGGCCCATGCCAACTGCCAGTCCTTTGGCATGCACACAGGCAGAATTTACCTGCTGAATAAAGACTGAGACAGCAAAATAGGATGAATGAGCCTGCTGTACTTTGTCC
Source organism: Cyanistes caeruleus (assembly GCF_971803275.1). Lineage (NCBI taxonomy): Eukaryota > Metazoa > Chordata > Aves > Passeriformes > Paridae > Cyanistes > Cyanistes caeruleus. The sequence continues at coordinate 64,576,450 of NC_141732.1, forward strand.
TGAGCTACATAAATCCTTGAGGGATAATCTCAATCTTACATTTATCAGTCCAATACCTTTAGTGGTAACAAATACTTGATAAAAAGCAAGACTGAGAGTTAAGTGGGTAGCTGATGTTGAGGCCAGCATTATATCCATATACCATATAAATATGGCATGAAAGTGGAGTTATCCCATCAATAAACCCATTGTATAGGATGAATAAGTAAGTCATAGTACAGTGAGAATGAAGAATTGAGCATTTATTAATTTCCCACATGCATGTGGAAATGTGTCCCTGGACGGAGAAATTGCAGAGAGGACATCCTTAGCAGTCTCTTGTGTTAACACTGAGGTTTATCATGAGAAAATAAATGCTGATGGGTTCTAAAAAGCCAGAGGACTTGGGCTGAAGTTGCTCTGGTCAATCCTGAAGTTGCTATGGTCAATGCAGAAAAGGTTGCAGAAGCTGATTGCAGAGGGAAGAACTAGTCACTGGCAGCTCCTCAGTTACACCTGTCAGTGGATCAGGGTGGATGAGCCTTGACACTACTTTTTCAGTTTTTACTGTCCGTCGTTGAATTTTATGAGAGTGACTTCTCAGTCTCAGCCTGGAAACCAGGACAAGTTCTCTCTAACTTAGGCAACAGACCAATGTTGAGGGCATTTTGACCATCAAAGTATCTTTTGTTTTCTCAGGGCTTGTGTTTAAGCTGATACAGTGCATTCTTTATCAGGAGATTTACATTAAGGTTCATTAATATTTGGGTGAGATTGTTGCTTTATCTTCAAAGAGAAAAATTTTGTTCGTGTTGTTGCCTTGAGGACATGGACTACTCAAAGTATGGCCAAGGAGTTACTCATTTGTGTCAGCTCAAGTAATGGAGAGGTCTGAGAAGCTGAGTGACTGAAAATGACGCTATGTTACTCTGTTTCAACTTTTGTGTTTTGCTGGTCTTTGGAGAACAGAGGGGCCTGCAAATACTGAGGTGGTTAAGACTGTTCTTGCTGTGCTTGCTTAGGACCGTGTATTTTTGAGAAAGTGAATGGCATGAATTTCCTATCACAGGTGGCACAGCCCGGTGCTTCCTTGTTTTGAACATTTGTTCTAGGAGAGAGCTTAGTGCAGAGACTTATTTGGCATCCCATACCATTAGTAAAATTTTAAGAGACTATAATTTCCTAAGAGAAACAGTGTCAGAACCTGACTCTCTTTTTTCCGTATGCATTTAGAATGTTTATTGCTACCCATAAATACAGAACTGTGCTCATATAAGCAGAATTATCCAAATTTAAAATACATTGTTATAAAAGGGCAAGTGAAAGTAGAAATTGAAAAAAAATGAGGATTGGTAACAAGCAATACCAATTGTTACAAGAAAAAGCTCAAAGTATATTAAAAATTACATGGTCAGTAGGAGGTCAGGACTCATTCAAAAAGAAACAGGATCTTAGCAATAGTTTGCTGAGTAGGAGATGAAGATGGCAAAATTACCAGTGATGATACAGGTATCCATGAGGTACAAATGTATTAAATATTTGCAGAGTTATTCAATATGTGTTTCTGCTCTGTTCTGTTTTTCTGTGGAAAAATTATGTTTACAATTTTTCATGTTGGTGAATTCCTTTATGTTCTATTAGTAGCTAAGAAGGATGTTTAGTAGAAAGCATTATGCTTTTATATCTTTGTAAATCACAAAAACAGGATAGTAGACTGTCCCAAGAGCTGTCCAGAGAACTACTTATAGTTTTAGGATAATACTATCACTGAACAAATCTCAGAGGACTAAGGAAAACCTGATATTTGTAGGCCATGATGATTACTGAACACTTGAACAACTGATGGAGGGGTGTGATGAATTTTTCATCAACCGAAGTATTGAAATAAAGATTTGATCTCTTACTTAAATATGTTTCTTTTTCAAACATATTATGGGCTGGCTTCATGAGGAAATTAACAAGTGAGATAATGTGCATTCTGTTCAGGCTGTCACACTAGGGATCATTGCTGATCCTTCTGACCTTTAAATCTGGAATAAAATAAATCTGGAATAGAATAAATCTGGAAACCTTATCTGTCTCGACACTGTAGCCATTTCAGAGTGAGGTTTCTAGAAGGTTTAAGTTAAGTACTGCTGTGGTTATTATGATAGGGTCTAGAGTTCATATTCCTTCACTTAGTTGTCTCATTGTCTCCTAATCTGTATCGAGTCTCTCAGTTTCATTCCAGGATCAAGTCCTGAGGCTCCATATATACATTAAGTGAGAGATTGTATTTATGGTGTGTCTTGTACAGTACATACTAATCATGCCACCAGTGCTTGGGTAATTGTGGTGAAGTTGCAAAATATAATTGAACTGCTATTAAAATGTGTACAGCTGTCACCAGAGCAGGTAGCTTATGAGCTTCTGTCTGCCTTGTAAGACTGAGTACAAGAATTAAGTTTTTATTAGTCACAGTCTGCTCTGAAAATCATCCCCCTTAATTAATTTTTCATTATAGCTGTGATCAATGGAATTGGTTTTAGTTAAGAGTTGGACTTACTTCAACCCAACATCCAAATTCCAAATTAGCTTATTCACAGACATAAGCCATGCCTGCTCTTCATGTTTATTCACTACAGTGTGCTGCTGTGATGTCTGTGGAACAAATGACTCCCTTGTCCATACTGAGAGGAGACTGGTATATTCTGAAAAATGAGAAGTGGAACTAAAAATAAAGGAGTTAGTGCTACTAACTCCCATCTTACTTCTTGTGGGAAGTCAGACACACACAGAGAACTACTCATGTGGTCCCTCTGGGTGTCTGAATCAGCTGCAGGAGCAGCTAGCTTCTACTCCTGGTACTGTGGTTGTAGAGGGAAAGGTTCCAGCCAGCCCTGGAGGCTGCACATTGGCACTTGAGTGAGGAAGTCTTGCTGGATCAAACCAACTCCATGCAGACCCAGTGAGAGGGACAACTGCACAGATTAATTTGTTTATACTGATTCAGTAAACCAGTTTGAGCTGATGAGGACTTGACTAGAAATTTTGGGGTAGCTAGTTCAGGTAGGGCACTCCCATTTGCATCCCCATGTCATCCAACTCTGCTAAGAACAAATGAAACTTTTGGAGATTCTGATATGCTATCTGCTTACATGATGGAATGTAATTCATCAATTAATAGATAAGAAAATTGAAGAGATGTGCAATTGGAAAGAAATGTAGCTGAAAATGGTAGCTGAAGATACTCTTTCAGCCTAGCATACCAGGGATTCACTCCATGCATGTGTTCCTTTTCTATTAACAATCAAAAATATTTAAAGTAATTTTGAAATATCTTTCTCAGTCCCTAAAAATGCTTATTTTACAAAAAAATAAAAAAAAAATGCAGAAGGTTTAAATATGTCTTCAAATGTCATTGTATATATCTACTGGTTTTGACTTGGGATTGAGTGTATTTTCTTGACAGCTAAGGGGTTGTGATGTGGATTTGCTGGAAACAGTGATGGTAACACAGGGATGTTTTAGCTCTCCCTGAGCAGTGCTCACACAGTGTCAAGGCCTTTTCTGGTCATCACTGTGTACCACCAGTGAGGAGACTGGGAGGGGTTACAAGGAGTTGGGAGAAAACTCAGCAGAGGGTGTTGCATCCAAGGGATTTTCCATCCTACATGGCATTAAGCTCAGCAGATAAAGGCAGGGGAAGAAAGAGGAGGAAAGGGACATTTGGAGTGATAGCATTTGTCTTCCCAGGTCACCATTATATGTATTGGAGGCCTGCTATCCTGGGGGTGGCTGAGCACCTGCCTACCCATGAAAAGTGGTCAGTTAGTCCCTTTTGCTTTGCTTGTGCATGCAGTTTTTACCTTTCCTTCTAAGCTGTCTGTATTGCAACCGATGAGTACACTTTTACTCCTCCTCTTCTCTCACCCACCCCAGGGCAGGGGAGTGACTGGGTGGCTGGGGCTCAGTTGGCAGCTGGGGTTAAACCATGACTATATATGTGTTGTAGTTAATTTATTTAATTTTGTTAAGAATTTGTTAAAACCTTGTTGGTACATTCTTGTTTCCCCCTGTTGATTGTAATGGTTTAGCCCCGGTTGTCTGTCATACAAACCCTTCCCAGTTTTCCTGAATGTTCCTCATCAATCACCTTTACCCTGCCCCATCTCCCCATCCATCACTGTAAACCCCACCTCTCCTTCCAGCTCCTTCCATGTACATCATCCATTCCTCAACATGTTATTGGTTGTTATGTTATGTTCCCGCCTTCTTTGTATCCCCATTGGTCCCTGACATGGTAACCCCCTCCCCTTACCCTCCCCCCATGAGCTCCCATTGGACCCTGAACTGTGCCCACCCCTGAGATAAAACCCAGTGCACAGAGGTGCTCTGGGCTCTCTTTGGTCCTGATTTCTCCCAGCACAGGCTCTTGTGCTTGTCCCCTCTCCCGAATAAACCTGTTCCTGGGAAGTACAGCCAAGTGAGTCTCCTCCTTCCTTTTGCCACCACCCACGACACCTGATCTGGCAGAGCCCAGTAGGGTTCGGTGCTCTGAAGGTTCTGCAGTGGGATCGCCTTTCCCCTGCAGTTCCCCACTTCTGGTGACTGCCCGTGCCAGAGTGGCACCGTAGAGCTAGCCCGGAGCTCCGGTGTGGCCAAGAGCAGTGTCATGTATGTATATATAAACATGTGTATTGAGTATAATCTGAACCACATAGAGTGTTTTTCCTGCCATCCTGGCATCCTTGCCACCTCTGGTGGGCTTCCTTGCTCTGTGTGTGCCAAGGCCTACCTACCCTGGTTCTACAGTTTTCTGTCTCCTCTTCATGCACAGAGCTACTTCTTCAGTGCTATGTAGCAGAGCTCAGCAGTGGCATGCTTCATTACCAGTGCTCACTGTGGTCAGGGTCAGCCCAAAGCAGAGTAAACACAGCAAGGAGCGTGACAGGGACTGCAGATTATTCTCTATTTGCACCAATTCTGTTTGTGCACGCTACTGCTATACATACTTTCCCTTGAAAAGGCTGGCATCAGCAGTATTACTATGTGGTGAAAGAGGGTTACTTTTAAAGCAGATTGATGGGATTTGTGGTGAAAATGCAGCCCACCATGGCACAGACAGCAAAAATCTCCACTCTAGCACAAACCTGAATGGAGAGTCCTGAGCTGGAGTGCCATATTTCTCCTCTCTCTCTTTATGTCCAAGTCTTTTATTTTAATGAGAAGTAACTTTTCAGCCTGAGTACAGCAGTAGACAGTCTGAGCTTTCTGGACCTGAGCTGATGCAGGAACAGTACTTCTGGCTCCAGAGTTAGCATAAATGGGCCAACTTACTACTCCAATGTAGTGTACAGGTGTAACTCTTTAGACATCTGTGTTCACAGTATAGGGCTATTGAGCTGCTGTCCTGTGGCTGAGAGGGGCCAGCCGCTGTCTCTGGTGGTTGGCAAGACAGAGGTCTGCATGTCTTTCAAACAACAGAAAGTGTACCTAACATTTTCAGAAATATTTCTACTCACTATATAAACCAGTCTTGTACTTTTACTCAGATTAAAAAAGGATGTTTTGATTCTGGCTATGAAGTAAGTGTGAAATGTTCGACCTTCCCCTCTGGGCGGGAGTGTTGCCACCATGACACCCCAGAGATTCCTCTTTTCCAGTGCTGCAGCAGAGTTGTTAATGAGTGACTGGTGGGTATCATGTCAGCCTTGGTTCACTGTATTACCAGTACTGGACACTGTAGAGACATCTCAAATGCCCTGAGTGCAGCAGAAACTATAAAAAGGCAGCAAGGCAATGAAAGGCATTTTTTGGCTTTTTGCCCACAAGAATCTTATGGAAAATTACTTTTTTACCTTGTTTTCAGAAACTAGTGCCATACTGATACATTTTAGTCTCCATGAAGGCATTTTTCACAGTGCTTAGATTCATGCATGAAATCATCTTTATCCATTTGGAGGAGCAGTTTGATCAGTTACAAAGGTAATTCCTCACTGTTGGGAACTTGGTAAAGTTGAGAAGGCTTGGTAACACTTGGTCTGCAAGGCTTGCCACAGGCTTATCGCTTATTCTGGGCTAGAATTTTAGAGACAGCCAATTTCACAGTTCCTAATTTAACCACATCAGCATGTCTTAATCTGTAGCTGTTCTGAAATCCTTTTCCCTTGATTAATATCTCAGTCTGCTGCCCATGAGCAATATTAGCACCTTTCTATGTGACATTCACATTCAGTTCTAATCAGATTATAAAATATCATATGAAATATGTGAGAACAGCTCTTTCCAGATTATTCAGAAACAGTCTGCCAAGTTCTTTGAGGTCATTCTGGTAAATACATAAAAACCATCCATCCAAGATCTTTTGATAAATCATCACTGAAAAAAAAGGAGGGAGACATTTTCCTATGCTGTTCTTAGCGCTAAAGTGCAGGAATTCAGTGGCAGGTTTATACCTCAATGTGGTCACTGTTACATGAAAACTCAGGTTTCAGGTTAGGGAAAGTTCCCATTTACCAAGCAGCATGGATGTAGGCTTTTGTAAAGGTCTGTCTAAAAAAGAAGGTAAAATTTGGCTGGGTACATGTGTGTCATGTCTGGGTCAAGGTGTTCCAGTGATTTCTGACTGATGGCATTATGAGCAAGTACAAACTTGGGTGCAGAATGATGCAGAGAGACCTGCAATTCAGAATAGTCAGACATCACAATCTATATCCAGTTTTGTGAGGCAGGCCTGTATACACAAGTAGGCCTGTGTGTAACTATGGCATTAATATATATAGAACAGATGATATGATTTTGGCTGTATGGTCTAATTCCTTGCCAAGTTTCCAGTAGCTTAACCATGATCTAATTTGAAATAATTAAATCAGTTATGTTTTTTTAGAACATCTTTCTTGTCTGTAGGGCTATGAATATCATCACTGCAATCATAGCTAGAACAGTTATTATAAAAACTTGTAAGTTTATAGTTTTATAGTAACTTGTACCTTAAATGGTAAAATTTACAAACCTCTCTGTAAACAAAAATTATCAAAGCAGATTGCTAACTTCTGATCCTGAACACTGTCCCAGTAGTTGCACCATAAGGTGGTGTAGAAACCGTGGGTTTAATCTTGTACAGCTTGTATAAAGCTGGCCTGTAAAGTTTAAATCCAGACCTGTATCTAGAATTCAGTTTCTTAAATCCATGTTACATCTTCTACCAGATTGCTGTATGATGAAGCTCCTAGACATAGAAATCTAGATTTGATATTCTATTTGATCTTAAACCAATATGCAAATTGAACACAGACAATATGAGGGAAAAGTGTGGGGTTGAGTGGAAATGCAGGCTTTATATTTGGTTTAGTTTGTTAGAAAACATTACACTCTTGTCTTCTGGTATATTAAAAATATAATTGCATATGATGGAAATTTACAATTCAGACTTTATTGTGCCTTTCTTGCACAAGTTTGCATAATTAATAGGTAAAATACAAGAATTGTGCTGCCCACTTTTCTAAAATAAATTGCTTCAAATATCTTGAAGTCTAAAAAACAAGTCTAATGTAAATCTTTGTAATAAATGGGTATGTGCAGACATATGAGTTTAAGATTTTCATTTGAAACTAAAGTAACTCTCTAGCTTCTGCCAGTGAGAGCCCAGGTTTTGTTCATCATAATTTTCTTGTATTCTTAAAATTGTATTTGTATTCAGTTTCATTTGAATATGTTTTTGATTTGTCCAAACAGCAGATGGCTGTGATGAAGTGTCTGTATTTAACTTGGCACTTTCCATTCTGCATTCCTTTACTATTCATAGCACACCAGTCATAGTTGTCTCCTGTACACATAAAAGGAGGTAATTCAACTTGCAGATGCAGTTACCCTCAAATGTGTGAGTATTTACAAACCCATAGCATTATTTCTTTTTAATATTGAGAAGACCACATACTGGATATAGAAGGTGGTTATTTTTTCATCTCTGCCACTCTCACGAAATGTGAGACACTGTAACAGAAACTAAAGCTGTGTCTGCAGTGAGGAACCCCTGTATTTAAAATTAGATTCATGTAGAGTCTGTGTTCCTATGGGGAGAGGGGAATTATCATTGGTAGAAGAATTTGGCTCTTGAAGACAGAGTTGTGGGATTTCAGCCTAAATTGTCAAGCAACATGAACAATTAAATATTCATCTGATTAAATAACAAGACTACCTAAAATGTTTAAGAAAAAAGGCATTTGTGTAAGGGCAATGCATTTTTATTACTGAGGTTTCACAAAGAAGAATTTGGTGCTTTTGTAAGCAAAAATTTTTTCTTCAGTTGTTATGTTAAACAAAACCAGTTTTCTAAAATGTCTTGAAAGGTTTTCTTTCAAATTAGTTTGACAGAAGTATAATTTCTATCTGTTGTGTTTACAAGCAAATAAAATCAAGGAAATTAATTATTTTTTCTTATAGTTTGAAACATGCAACACACTTCTAAAAAGTAACTTCTTGAGATTTTTTTTGTTACAGAACCTTGAACTATGGAAATAGGGATTTTTCTCTTGATGGTATCTTTCACTTTGTGTGCTTTTCCAGAGAGAAGAATTGAATCTCAAAAATTAGAAAATGGATTTTTTTGATACATAAATTTCAATAATATTCACAGCTTGTCTGTTCCTTCTTCAATGTTTATGACTATGTATGACAAATGCTTATTCCTTAGAAGTACATTTCTTGTTACTTAACTCAAAACTGCTCTTTTTTCAATATGTTATCAAATATATTTTTTTTTTTCCTCCTGGTGAGACTAGCCCAAGTTTGCTCCTGTTCAAACAGCCTGGGTTTTCAACCTATGCGTAGCTAGAGGCAAGCAGTATAACATTTCACATCAAACAGTAAACTCAGCATACAGTAGAATATATACAAAGAATTTCCCGTGCTTTAATAAATTCTGCTACATGCTTATTACAACATTGCTTAACTGATATTATTTTGTTACAGTAAGAATGATTTTATCTCACCGATAACTACAGACATGGTTCTAATTCTTTTCCACTGAGTTCTTCATTTCAACAACCAAAATGCCATCGTGGCAGAAAAGTGCAGACAAGTCTTTGTTCTCCACTCCATCAGGTAATTTGTATTGTCTGATGAAACTTCTGGATATGAAACCATGTTCATCCATCCTGGGTCCGTGCTGAGCTTTAATCAGGAGCCAGCCTTCGAAAGTCTGGATAATGATATCTTCAGGGCGGAACTGCACAACGTCCAGCAAGACCTGAAAATGTGTGTTTTCCTCCTCCTGGCTGCTCTCCCCAGCCCCAGCTGCGCTTTCTCTGGCACACCTTTGGTCACTCAGTGCAGTGGTGGCAGGGCCTGGCAAAGCATATAAAAGGTGGTTCAGTTTGTGTGCTTCCAGCTCTTGGTCAGCAAACTGCTCCTGGTAGCGTACAGGAGTTTCCACCCAGTGTCTTATGACAGCTTCTGCCATTGCTGAGGCAGAAGGATCAGCTGCTGCTCCTGCTGTGTCGGGAAGCTGCAGAGTCAGACTGAGCTCTTCGCCGCCACGTGTCTTACCCACAGACCAGTCTATCCGTTGATGTAGCCTTTCACTTTTAGAACAGGCAGAGCTTAACATTTAATACAGTGTCCAGTGTTCCAGTGCTGTGAGACTTATTTCATCTTTTCTCCACTAACAATAGAGCACTATTTATAGCACTGCAGTCTTGAGTGGCTTCAACACATGCACAGCTTTCATACAGGAGTAGTGAAGGCAGAATTTTAAACCACATCTCACTGCAATATTGTGCTGTTTATAATTATGAATAATTATTACACAAATAATGTGAATGATTTTTTTATTTAAATGGAAGTTCAATACCTTTGTTTTTCCAAGGGATATGTGGCAATAAATACAAACTCTGTATTTCTCCTGATTGAAATGGAGCTAGTGAGGGAAGAGGTTTAATTACCTTGGTAGCAGGAATTGAGCAGATTTCATGTTAGCTAAACTGTAAAGTTAGCAAGGGCACTGGACACATATGGAGAAGCTATGCATAGGTAAAATTTGGGCATGTCACCCCAGGACACCATGTTATTGGTGGGAAGAGGAAACCATCTCTGCCCACAGAGGGGCAGCCTGACGGGCTGAATCTGCAATCTTAGTGACCTACAAACGCAGCAGAGACGTCTCCAGCATGTCAGGAGTCAGACACAAGAGTGCAGATAGACTACAATGAAGCTCATGTTTCAGAGCTTCCAGAAGAGGGTAGATTTTCCCCCAGCAGCATAGTAAAGACAATTCTGAATCCTTAATGCTACCACATTGTCCCAGTAATCTTCATCTTCTGTTGCTTAACAACTTGAACCTGTAATTTCACCTACTGCATGTGTCTGCAAAGCAGGACTGATGACCTCTAAGGCTTTCTGAGGTGTAATTATGGAATCACAAAATGTTTGGGAATGGAAGTGACCTCTGGAGATCATCTAGACCACCCCCCCGTTAAATCAGATTCACCTAGAAGAGGTTGCACAGGATCACATGCATGCGGCTTTCAAATACCTCTAGAGAAGGACCTTCTACAACCTCTGGCTTGTAATCTTGCTACTCTGTGATTGCAGGGCAGATAATGCCTACAAAAGTCAACAGGTTTTTTTTAGCAAGAGCTAAGAGAAAAGTGCAATAAAGAGGGAAAATAATTTCTAAATGTTAGTATGTTTTCTAGAAAATTGATTTAGCTGAGCTTGGTAATGTAAAGCAGAATGTGTTATGGCAACTGATGGTGAGGATTTTTTTATTTTATTTGGTTGTGTAGGAACAGTTGCCCTAGTACTGGAAATAATCAAGTAAGATACTTTTATTCCTTCTTGTTCAGCTATTGTTGTTCAGAGTTCTATCTCTCTCCTGTCCTTAGATGTTCCACTACCATAGTTAATATGCAATCTTTGGTTGCTAATGGAGAAATGAAGAAAGAGGTAATTAAACTTTGGTACTTATCAGATATTGATTTCTTTATTGCATTAATAGCAGAGCAGGATTACCAGATGTATGTGTATTTAAAGCTTTAAGGCTGCCATTTTATTTTAAACTTAGAAAGGTTGCATTGGAAGGTAATGAAATTTTCAAAAGTTCAAGATAACTTACATTAATGACCAACTGTTTAATTTAGTATTGTGAGAGACGAGTATTGTGAGTAAGGAGAGTTAGGCTACTTTATTTAACTATTGGCTCTTCTATAAACTGTCCTCCAGAAATAATTTAAAAATGCAATTCTGAATGCATGACTGACTAAAATAGTGATAAAACCAACCTTGAGCATTGCCTGTTATCTGTTCAGAAGCTGTTTTCTCTTTTGCTAGCAAATTATTCACTTGATGAAGAAACTTTAAAGTGAAGCAGTATGCCTGGCTGGTTGTGATATTATGCTCATACGGATTTTACTGAAAGCTATTGCTGTCCCTAATTAATTCTGTGATGATAGCCTGATTTACTTTACTTCAGTTTTGTGCTTCATTAATTAATGTACTGTACAGGAATATCACTTTTAAATTTCGTTTCATTTATTCCCATTATCTCTGGAATTAGATACACTTGCCCATAGTTGCACTTCAAGTGAAAACAGAAGTCGCCATCTCACTGCAAGTCACAGTGGGACAGCTGTATCTATTCCCAGGAACAGCTGTGTTAGTCTTTCAAATGGCTGTGTTAAGCATACTTGAAACTGTCTGGTTTAATTAGCACAAAAGATGCTTTGAATGCACTAAATTCATATTGTATGTAAAATGCTGCAGAAGGTTATAGGATCCCTTTCTACTCTGTAGGACAAGAAATGAGAAAGTCTGTGATAATGAAGCCAAGGAGCCTATTTCTGCTTTCCTGTCCTGCCCTCTCCTCTGTTCAGTCCCTTCTCTCAGTTTGTCAGCTGTCGGCTCATGAATTAGCACAGTGCTTCTTATCTCTTTGTTACCAACATGGGGAATATGCCAAGTGGAACACGCAAACATCCTTCATTTTCGGCTTCCAAATTTAAACACGGCTGCAGTGCTGCAACACTGAGGCACCTCTGATGCTCAGGTGCTGTACTCTTCATATACCTATAGGGTTCGGTCCAGCAATACGTTTTAATAACAATTGATTGCCGTGGTATTTTTAAACCTTCACAGCTGATCCGACGGCAGCAGGACCGATGTTCTGCATCATCAGCTCTGTGCCTCAGGTTTTGTTTCCGATTTTACCGTGCCCGCGAAGGCCTCTCTCCGTGCCGCACAGCGGGTAGGAGCCCGCCGGCTGCCCTGGGGAAGCACTGCAGAGCTGTTCTTCCGAAGCAGCAGCTGGGCAGCCCACGCCGTCCCCTCGCTCTGTGTTCCCGGTGTCCGTCTCTCCCGGATTTCCAGGGCGGCGCCGGGATGCGCGGGCACGGCGGGCCGGGAGCGCGCAGCGGCGGCTCCGCGGGGCACAGCGACATCTCCTGGCCAGGCCGGGCGGCGGGGACAGCGCGGGGACAGCACCGCCAGCCGCCTGCCCCCGCCCGGCCGCGCCCCAATGCGGCAGGACGCGCAGGAGAAAAGCCATGAACTCTTTCACGCTGATACTGACTCCTTTATCAGTATTTTGGAAGGGGGTGGCAGAATAATTACTTGATTCACGTCCTGGGCTGCATCCAAAGCAGCTTGGCCTGCAGGTCGGGAGAGGGTGTTCTGCCCTTCTGCTCGCAGTGCTCCGTGCAGCTCTGAGGCCCTCAGCATGAAAAGGGCACACAGCTGTTGGAGTGGGTCCACAGGAGGGACAGCAAGATGATCACAGGGCTGGAGAACCTCTCCTCTAGAGACAGCTGGGCTTTTTCATCCTGGAGAAGAGAAGCCTCCAGGGACACCTTATTGTGGCTTTCCAGTATGTAAAGCAGGCTTACAAGAGAGTTGGTGAGGGATTTTTGACAAGGACATGTAGTGATAGGACAAGAGGGAATGGCTTTAAACTGAGAGAGCAGGTTGTGAAACACTGGAACAGGTTGCCCTGAGGAGCTGTGGACGCCTCATCCCTGGAAGTGTTCAAGGCAGACTGGATGGAGCTTTGAGCAATCTGATCTAGTGGGTGTCATCCTTGCCTATTGCAGGCAGCTTAGAACTAGATGATTTTTAATGTTTCTTTTAACCCAAACCTTTCTATGATTCTGTGATGCTATTAAATATATAAAGTAGGCATCCTGGTAAAGCTGTATTTTAAACTGCAAAAATCTAAGGTGCAAAAAATCATGAGAGTAACACATTTTTGATGTTTTTCTTAAATAAATCCAGGTTCATCCTGTTTGACACAACTTTAAAATAGCAGATTTCCCTGTTGCAATCCTCTGTGCACCTGAATCCCCAAAGAGAAATTTTTATTTCAACTACCATTGAAATTCAGTAACTGCTGAAAGGGGAAAAATGTGAAAAGGCTGGCAGGCTGAACTGAACAAGAACTCTTACAGTAGAAGCTAACAGGCTAAATTCACATTAGGGCCATGTAATTATCCAAATGAATTTAGATGAAGCACTGCAGTTACTTTTACGAAAGCACCCAGGGATGCCACTCATGATCTACTTCACATGTCATTCAGAAGAGATATTGTCACTTCAGACTTTGCAATACATATGGAATGAAAGAAAAAGTAGGACTTCCTGGGTTTTATCAGTGCTCTGTTATGCCCAATAGGGAAATACAAGCTTTGTAGTGGTACTAAAGAGCTAGACAGTAAAATAAAATGTATGTGATAATGTAACATGGGTCATACATATGAAAATTCCATGGTAAAGAGCTGTTTTCCATATGGTATTTAATATATTTGTTAAGAGTGAGAAAATTACCATCTCTTACTTCCACTGCTTTGAATCCATTGCTCTTTAAAGCTACGAGCTGTCTTTTTAGCTGGATTGTTAGATCTGGATCTGTGTAAGCACTGAAATAATCAGCAATGTGACCACAAGTCCCGCAAGTGCCTAATCAGCAGATACTAAGTGTTCTGTTTTCAATAAATATTGAGGGAATTTTTTTTTTTTGTAATGTCTCATTCCAATCACATGGTGTTTATATTGGTCAGTGAATCACAGCATAACTCTTTCTGCAGCAAGACTTCATGCTGTGTTACAAAAATTCTTGCAAGTAGTAAAGACTGTGTTGTTACATACTGAAGGGAGACTTCTGTGGGTCATGTCCTTCAAAACCTGGAAAAGGCTGGATCTGCTCAGCCTCTTGGAAAATCTCTCCAGGGCACTGACGGTCTCTTGTAACTTATGGGCCTCTTAAGAAGTGGAAAACTAATCTCAGCTTTTGCACTAAGAATCAAGTGTATGCTCATTTGTTAGGAGGTATTGTAAGAAATATAAGTAATCATGGAATGGACTACCATTTTGACACATCGCAACCACCGTTACAAGGTTGTTTTTTTTTTTTTTTTTGACATGTTGAGCAGATAAAGGATGAAGACGAAGCAGATGAAGGTTGACAGGACCACAGCAGCTGCTGTTGGAGCAACAACTTTACAGAACAGTGAAGGAATGAAATACAATATGTATAATAATGATTTTAAAATTTCACATTACTATAAACGTTACTTTAAAGTGGTGTCGTGCAAATCTTTACACAAATTTACTTTGTTATTCACATGGCTTGTTTTTAAACATTTGTATGTGTGCTAGAGGCAAATGCAACTCTGCCTCACAAATTCTTGAGGAATTCCTATAGAAAGGAAACCTTTTAGAATGATAATAATCTGTTCAGTTCTTGGAGACAAAACAGTAGAGAGGAAATGAACAATTACAAGAGCATAATGTGCCTTAGGAGGTCGAAAGCTCTGTTTTGCTATTGAAAGTCAGTATCCAAAGCACTCTTGCTCTAGAAACAGTCCTTTCATCAGTTAAAAATCAACTAGTGTTCCAAGAAATATGCCAATTTTCAGGTTTCATCCTCTACTGCCTCACTGAAGGTTTTACTTGAGACTTGATAGAAATAACTCAATGAAGTACAGTAAGACTTGTGTATTTATTTTGGACCTGTTATAATTTTATAGCTAGTGCTGACATGCACATTTAAGATGTGAAACCCCTATCCATGGGGACATCTTCAGCTGTGCATGTTTTCATGTAAAAATAATACAAGTACCGGAAATCTCACCTAGGAAGATCTGGGAGTAGCAAAATTTATGCTCTTTAAAATAATGTACTGTTTAGGTCCCACATTACATATGAAACATTGTAATTTGCACAAAACACCCGTTATCTCCTTTTGGGGTTTTTTTATGTTTGTTTGTTTCTTTTACCTATGAACAAAGTGAAGGTATGTGGTATACTGATCCTCTGGATGTATTTGTCAAAGTAATTGCTTACCAGAAAATAATTCAACTTTCTAAATGAATTTTGAGATTTAAGAAGTTCTGTGTTCAAAGAATCCCTGAAAACTCAGCCAAGAACTCATTGAGGCTGGGTCTCAACATGTTGGTCTGGTCATGGAAGGTGACCAGACCTTGATCTAGCTGCTGATCCTAGGGTAGAGGTACTTCATCCAGAAAGTCTTTAAAAAGAAACTGCTGGCATTTGTGAAGGATTTACAGGAAGAGTTTGATGTGGTTAGTGAACAATTCCTTTCTGGAAAGACATAAATATGCTGTTTGATATCAATGTACCCTGGAAATTAAGTCAAGCATCTTTAGCTGACAAGGAACAGCTGGTGACTGATTGGGTAAGTAATGAGAGTGGAAGACTTACCCCAAAATCTCAAATTTAGGGTGACTGATAGGGAACAGATGGTGTCTCAATGCTATTGTCTTCATATGGTGACTTAGTGGATAATATGAAATTCCAGTCTTAGAAAGAAAGCAAGTAATTCATTGGCAAAAATACTGTCTCACCTTGCTTCTTCACATGGTGAAAGCCAACCAAAATGTTCTTCTGTATCAGAACTGTTACTTCCTTTAGTGTTGGAATTAGAACAATAGTCTCATACTGTCCTAATTTCCTGACTTTGGAAATGCCAGAAAGGCTGCAGAGGTGGTAAAATCTGCTGCTAGAAATCCTTTTCTGTAGATAGTTTCACTTAACTACAAGGAACAAAATCTTATATATAAACTGTATCATCTTTACTAGACTTGCACTTAAGTGTGTATCAGTTCAGAATTTACATCATTAATCTTAACACTATCATCCATGCTACTTCTGAACTTACATTTTCTTTCCTGGTATAAGTTCATCTCAGAAGACAGAACTTGGCCAGACTTTTTTTTTCAGATTACCAATTAATTTACTCTGAACCTTGATTTACATAGATAGGTACATTATTCCATATATGTGAGTCATGAATGCTTTAAAGAGTGTTAGGTCTGAAATTTAGAGCTTTTTTTCTCCTCTTTCTTATTTGCCCTTTTCTTTATACATGTCAGAATTTGAAAAAAATCTGAAAATGTTTTCTGGCCTGCTTTGTAAATTTGCTTATTTGCAAAGACCCCATGCCACATATGTTGGAAAAAAATGGAGATTTGTTTTTCTTCCTAAAAAAGCCTTTGTATCATATAAAATACTGGCAGAATCTCACTCAGCCTTTGCCATGCCTTCTAAGCCAAGGTCTCTATACATGTAAACATTTATTTAACATGACCAGAAACCTGGTTAATAGGTAAGGTAGCACTTTCTTTCCATTACTACTTTCCTCCCAATACATATTTGTCAATACGGCTATTTTTATAACACCGATCAGAACTGCTGTGAAAATCTGTTGTTTGTATGTTGTTCTACTGAAGGTCAGAAGATCCTTAATTAAACTTTATTTTGCTAAGGTTTATGTTTACATAGCATGCTTTGCAAGAAATAAAATGTTTGTAGTGAGATCATGAGAGAACAATAATATTTATAAAGGCAGATTTAACTCACATATTATAGAAAGCATTTTATTTTCACAGTAGAAGCCCTTTCTTCCATATTAATCTTTGCAGTACCAAGGAGGTAAATTAAGTCTGTGCAGGCTACTGGGATAGTTCTGTAGTCAAAAATTAGCAATTAGTAATTAGTACAACTATACTTGAATGTGATTACTTATTCTTGGAGAGAAGTTTAAAAAAATTATTCATGTATTTACTGGGCATAAGTGTTTATGTAGCTATTCCATATAGTTTGGGGCCAGCTAAAGCTACTTACAGATAGCAGACTATGGACTCCTATAAATTGAAGAGGGGCTTCTTTGTGCAGGGATAAACAAAGCCACAGGAAAATAATTCAGAAAAGCTAATCATGAACAAAACCACCGAGGTGGCTTTGACATGCAGTCAAAGGACTTAGAATTGTTGACATTTTGTTATCAATTCAAAATATACTCAGTTTTACAAAGAGAGTGACTGATGGATGAATAAAGAAGGTGGATGTAGAATGAAAAACAAAATGTTCTAAACACAAGGAAATTTGTTTATTAGTGTACAAGCAAGCTGTCATTCAGCAAACTGTACTGAGTGATAGTAGCTAAAGGCAGCTGGATGTTGAATAATTTGTGGTTATCTGTCCAATTTGTCAAGTCCCTACTCTCACTGCTATTCCCAGAACATTCACTGAGGATATCAGCAAAGTAAAGGCTGCAGGATTAAATCTTACTCTAGCAAAAATCCTGGACAGAAAGAACTACCAGACAGTTTCAGATAGACTCCAAGCTGTCTCACCACTATTCATTTTCTACTACTGCTGGAATTTTGCTGTGGAAACAAATAGCAAAGAAAACAATAACAGGATTAAGAACAATGACAGACTATTAAATCACATACCAGTGGTTCACAGCCTATGGCATTTTTTTTCCACTGGTGCAATGTTAGATTTTTTTTTGGCAAATTTTTTTTTGTTTGTTTGTTTTTAATGTACAATGTTTTTGGGTTAAGAACATGACCTAGTGGAGGAAGGGATGCTTTCTAGTTCCTCCCTACTTTGATATAGTTTTAGATTGTTTTTCATTTAGTTCTCCCACCTCAATCTGTGTGGTTTGGAGACAGGCCCCTTTTCTGCTCAGGAACAAGAGTCAGGGCCAAATCAGATGCCAAATCATTCTTCATTCTTCCTTTGTATAGCGAGCCATAGAGAGCAGTTAGCCATGAATGAGCAAACAATAGCAATGAGTTCTTCTATGAACTATAATTTTGTGAGGCCTAACACACACAGACTGCAGCACAATAGAGATTTGGGACCTATACACAAACAACTAGTAATTCTGTAATCTAAGGTCTAGTCTAGAACCATAGGAAACCAGCATCCTAAGTTTAGGTACTTAAATAGTACAAGAGGCCTCTGCTATTTTGAGAAATCAAATACAGTTTCCTGTTCCTATTGTTCCCAAAGTCAAAAATGCATCCTGTTGATACCATAAAAAGACACTAAATTATTCTGCAATCAGGAAAAGCATGTTTTAGTTATTCTACTGCTGCAATTCTACACTCTGATTATGTAGAATTGTGATGTCAATATTTTTTTCTTAGTAGTTCAATTTATTTAGTCTTTAAAGCCACTTTACATACTCTGATAATAATTTTAATTTCCTGATTGATTTAATTTAATTTAAATTGAATGTCACACATTGATTTCACATGTGTATTTATTTTTATCCACATCCAAGTGTGAAGCAAGAATTTAGACAACTAGGTAATGTGGTTACAGAACATGCCTGCTACACACCAATTACATGTCAGGTGCATGAGCACTTGCAAAATTCAGTCCCATTTGAGCAGACAAAAAGCTATTAGGACCTTCCAAAATGTAGTTGCTGCCGTCACTCACCTCCAATACCTTGTTACCCTTTATATTCCCATCTCCTATGTGGGTTGGTTCATTAGGTGTTGTCTTTCCATCTCCAAACTAGCTGGCATATGAGGCTGCCACATGTCAGCTCTGCCTTTTGTACCAACTAATATGGAGTTGATTGCCTGCATGTTTGAAAAAATTGGCCTGATGCCTTGTGTTACTGGATACAAAAGCCTGCAGTTATTGCCTCCAGATGTGGAGAGAAAGGCTAGCAGAAAATACCTGCTCCGTTAGCCCACACTTTGTTCCACTACAGCAGGTCTGAGCTGGAATGTCAAGACCTACAGCAGTGTTAGGCAGTCGGAGCTGTACTTCCAGGAAATATTTAAAGTGGTCTGGCCAGTAGCTACTTGATATTAAATATTACAGAATACCATCTGGTTTATATTAGGTACCCAAAATCAATAGATTCTTTGACCTTTAACTTTCTGTGCCTCATTCCTGCTTATGAAAGAAAGCAATAATAATCTGTCATTTTAGTGCATTGTTGTTGTGAAAATGAACTGATTAGTATAATAGAATCATAGAATCTTAGAAACATAGTATCTGTGAGTAAGCTAGTTTCAGATTATGTGACAAAAAAAAAGGAAAATATTTCTGTCCTCAGAATTTGTCGAGTAGTGAGTGAAAAACATAAGAAAAACATAAGGCCACATGCAACAATAATTGTTTGCTAAAAAGCAAAGAAGAAGGAAGATTTAATTCTGACTGATACAGTAGTCAAGTGGAAAATATACAGTAGAGTTATATAATTGGACAGCAGATTATAATATACAGGCAGCTGTAGGCTGAAATAAACATGCACAGGAAATCTGAAATTTAGCATTTTCTTCCCAAGTGTTTAAAAAATTTACTGCACTACAGCCACAATTGTTAGGTTTCTGTTCCTCTTCTTTGTTTTTCAGCATGAGACACAATTTTCTATAAGAATGTGAGATATGCAGAAAGATAGAATCACATTTGGAAATTAATTCAGATAGTAATGTACAGTTTTCAAAAGTGAAGTTAGATCTGACTACACTGTGACTTCTGTCTGCTCCTCTTCCTTAAGAATTATGAGTCAGCTTATGTGGTACAATGAAACCTCTTGGCACTTCCCTGTCTACAGACTGAATCTATTGGGTGTTTTCTGCCCACTGTCCCAGCAGAGATACAGCAGAACTTGCCCATCTGCAGCAGAATGATATTAGGAAATATAGGCAGGATTTGGTAGGATCTGGGTTAAAATGTTTAAATTGGAAGTCTATTTATATACCACAGAATTTATTGGGATTTTTACAAATATCTGTTTGTATCCAGTAGTATGTCTTAGTCTTCTGAAAGACAGCCATTAAAACAGTGAGGGTGTGAAAAACATTACTTCTGCCTACGGCTCAGTTCTAAGAAAGTGCATTAATGCATGCTGAACTGCTGAGCAGGGTGAAAAGGATTAGTGATCAACACTAACAGGAATCATTTGCTCTAAGCACAAATAGACAGTGCTTTTTGCTCACAATATAAACAGCTTGACTTGAAAGAGGCCCCCAGTATCTGGATAATTTAGTACCATTACTTATGGGTTTTTATGTGTTCAGAATAAAAGCAATATTTGGCTTTAATTCTCTGAGTAAGTATGAACAGAATTACTTCTTAATGAATTTACAAATTCACCTCTATTTTATTCTTAAACCATCCACTCAGAAGCAAGAAATCAAATTTCATGTTAGTTACACAGAAAAATAGTTTGTTGTTTAGCCAGGACTGTAAGAATCTTGTATGATCCAGATCTATCCACATCCTTCATGGTGACATAAACCAGAAATAAAATACAACAGGTACTCCTTCTCACATATTCTTCAGATGGGTTAAAGGCAAAGAGCCTATACTTTGGCTTCTGGCCTCTCCCTCAATGGCAAAATCTAAAATAGGTTAATTAGAGTCAAACAGTCCTGTAAAGCATGCTTTGGTCTTGCTTCAAGAGCTGAAATCTATAGTTACGACAAAATACTTAGCCCTTAAAAAACTTCTACACATCCTTACCATATTTCAACCTGTTTTCCTGATTTGAGATACCGTTTGGCTAAGAGAACCATTAGCATCTTTGAAACTGTGATTCACAGAATTTTTCTGTGTGGGAAAAGACCCACAAGAATCATCAAGTCCAACTCTTAGCTGGACTAAGAAGCCATGGATTGAAATAGTCCATAACACAGATTGAACCCACAACCTAGATGTTAATAGCACTATGCTCTAGATAACTGAGCCAATCTCAGGGTCATTACTTACATTTCTTCACGGCACAGCTTCTTGCCAGGTTTTTCCATCCTCAAGGCTATGTGAAGGATGATCAAAAGACAAAGTTTATTCCTAACTAAGAATTATTCAAGAAGGACTCAGAATATTCACACCCTTGTCTTATTTTTCCCTCTCCTTTAGAGTTGTAATTGCATGAAGGATAGATGAAAGAATTGCACTGAAGTGGCTGAATTCACATGCTATCTTTAGACCCTCATCCTGGAAACACATAAGTACATGAGAAAAAGGGGCAGTGTTATTGCAAAGTTCCCACTCACACAGTAAACTGCCTGAGTGGAAATGAATTTCCAAGAATGTATGCTCTGTTGTATTTATTCCCATACTCTTGTCTTAATGCAGCTAAGCTTGGATACACAGGACTGTTCCTTAGTATGTCTGCATCATTGTTTGTGTCCATCAGATGATTATCATTAACTGGTTTTGTTATTGACAGGATAGGTTTATAATCCAGCTGCCAAGACATTAGAAGGCTGGACTTTGGTTAGGGCACTGCCTCAGGAGGTAAGAAATCCAATTTGGTTCTTGTTTCCAAGGCAAATTTTTGTCTTTCTGGAAAATCACAGACATTTATTCCACTTTCAAAGAGGGCAGGAAGACGTACCAGTATCATAGTCCTATTTAGATTATCACTATTTTCTTGAGAAATGGTATCTTCTAATACACATGTGCAAAAACTTACACAAAATGTCATATGAAGCTTTCAGGGGAAAAAGAGCATATGAGGAGGATCAAGAAAATTGTAAGTATGAAGGTGTACCACTAGTGACAAAGAAGAAATCGAGTTTAATGTGAACATACCTTTAACATTCCTGATGAAACCAAAGAACAACTTGTTGAACTCAAGGATCAGAGACAGACTTAATGGAAGGGGTAAACCTTCCCAGCTGCCCTGCTGTGGCACCATATATCTCACTTGCTAGTGAGTGGCTGCTGGGGCATCATTATAGTGCATCTGATATAACAGGGATACAGCAAGTAGAGAGTGGGTATACTTAGTAATTAAAGTTTGTCAAAGGGTTACATTTGAATAGAAATGAAGTTTTCAGCAGATTTACCATTTGTTGCTGTTGGTAAAGTAAATATAACTGTATTGTCCTCTACAAGGCTATTGCTTTTGTTTTACTCACCTGTAGAACATTATTTTGCAAAGAAAATACAAAAAGTGCCTATTCATGGACTTATCATACTATAGTACTATTAATGTATTTTGTTTATGAAAAGCTTTTACAGGATGAAATTACTTGAGTTCAATTTAAAATTAACAACTGTACACTCAACTTTCAGCCCTCTCTTGGGCAAAGTTCATATTGAAATTGAATTTTGCATTCCTTTGGACTGAAAAGGAGCAAAGGGACAAAAGGATTAAATATTTATTTTTAATAATATCTACACTGTAGAAAGACTAAAAAAAAAAATAAGCCTCAGCCACTAGCTGGACATTAATAGGAAAAAATGTTGCAGTGAAAGTGAGAGAGATAAGTGACTCTGTATGCTAATGTGTAAAACCACATATGTGAAAAATGTACAAAAAAGAATTGTGTTTTACCCAAGATTACCATTAGCATGGTTGCTATAACCCTGCAATTATCTCTCTTAACTATATACTTGCAGTTTCCTGTAAATAATAACATGGAATTCTAGTCAGTCATTTAGAGTTTGTATAAAATAAGGAGACTATAAAATGAGCATTCTGCCTATTCTTAGTCTGTAATTACATTTTACTATCAGGTATATGGAATTCCATCCTGAGTCTCTTCAAAACTTAATGCATATTTAACAATACAGACCTTTGCACAAAGTCTGTCAGCAGGCAGTCTTATCCTAACAGAAATCTAGTCACACATTTCTTCTCCAGTCCCAAAGCTGGTTAGTAGAGCCTGAGAAGTGAGTGGCAGTAATGAGGAATGCTGAGAGAAACCCTGATTCACAGCAACTTTCTTCTGCCTGTGAACAGGATAGCTCTTTCAGGGTTCCTTACTGATATTTAAAATGAAGTATTTGGCACCTCCGTTGTCCCTTTTAATTCCTTTAGTTGGAAAATACAAAGGAAGTTTTATAATGCATTAATTCTGTAGTTTTAAATACAGTAACTAATTGTGTCTATCTCAGAAAAAAGCAGTTAATACAGACCTAATCTTGCCTGTACTAAGTGCAAGTTCACATTTCCTGTAATTGTCAATTAACATCTCTACTCACTTGGTACCTCTTCCCAGGAAAAAAAGCAAGACAGAAGAGCACATAATCTCTCTCTGAACTGAATCCTTTCCTGTCAGTGACTGTCTTCTGTTCTCCAGGGCACAGGAGCACTTGGTCCTTTGCTAAATGGCAATGGCCCTTACTCCATACTTTTAATGGACAAATGGTTAGATAGCTTTTAGACCCTTAAAAAGATTAGATTTCTTAGTTAATATACTAGGGAGTTAAAACAGACTTTGCCTTTAGCTGTTTTGTACACCTAATTTTATACAGCCCAATAAGCAGAATTAAATTTTTTAAATAGATTATTTCTGTCCAGCTGGTCCAGTCAAAAATGTCTTATTCTTGCCAACCCATATTTTTCTCCAAAGGATTCTGTGCATCTTACTTTACTATTTTTCATTGCTTGGGAGGGAAAGAAACATTTCTCAGAAGTTTTATTCTACAAGGAGGAATAAAGAAGAACACAAACCATTTATATATTGTTATAAGTTTTAGCAACTCACTAAGGTATCTTAAAGGTACAAGTGTACAACTACCACCAGCATCCAAAAAGCTCTATAAAAGGTAGCAGTGGACATTAAAGACTTCCTTGACCTTCCTCCAGATACCCAAGAGAAAACAGAACTTGCTAACAAGCCATTCAGTTGTTATTCATAGAAATCAGCTGAAATCTGTGGAGGCTTTTCTCGCCAATTCCACTGGGAATTGGGAAGTTTAACATTCAGGCACCACCAAAGTAAACAATAGTGTGTTTGTAACCTGTTTTGCAAGATCTCCTGGGGCTTCATTTTTCTATAATCCCACCCCTTTCCACAGACCTGACTTTTTCCAGTCATCCTTTTCCTGCTGAAATGTCCTAAAGCCAATTCCAGTTCTTTCCCTGCTTGCAGTCAGTTCTAAGGAATGAAACTCTCAAATACACTTGTTGAGTATTGCCACTTCTCCACTACAGCAGAATTCAATATTGTGTCTTTTCCATTTATTACAAATCAATCTTGACCTTCTGAGACTTTATAAAATCCTCTTGCTGACCCCTTCCAGGTGTCTGTTCTGGTCTAAGGGGCCAAATTTTAATTCTATTCCTCTGATGGAATTCTGTAAGACAAAGGATTTAAACAAGCAGAATCCCACTGTTTTATCTCACTTTATCCCAATTCTTGTTGTCACTTTCCTGTGCTTAAAGGATTCAGAAGCCACACTGTGTGTTGTTATAATCTTGGATGGTAGCTTCCAGTCATTCGGGAACAGTATTACTGGAAGCATCTTCTAGGCTGGGAACAAGATACAGAGGAGGGACATGTCAGAGCAATGATATTTCAGGGTCAGCTGCCCATGTCCAAACACATGGTGTCTTTCTTTCTCTCACTAAAAAATCTTCCATGCAGACAATAACAGAGTCAGATCTTGTCAGCCTAAATTCAGAGATAAAATATGTACTCCAAAAAGACACAGGCCACAAAAAGACATATTTTGATCCATGTGCTAGTCATGAGACAAATATGTATATCACCAAATTTCCTTTTAGACTTGATTGGATAAACACATCTAAGCTACTTCACTTTTTTGCTTCACATTTCCCTCTTGGCCATGGACTAGGTATGCTGGGTAGCCAGAATTCAAGAGCTAGATTTTTCCTTTCAAATCTGCCTAGCTGTAGAAATGAATGCATCAGACCTATGAAAATACAGTTCAATTACCAAGAAAACTTCTGAACAAAATATCCTTTACATGAAAGTCAGGTAGCCAGTGTCTTGCTTCTGTTGAGAAAAGTGAATTAGTGACATGAATTAGGTCTTCAAATCAAATATAGCATCTTTGTAAAGATGCGTATAGGCTTTTCTACTTTTTCTGAGGCAGAGTTCCAGCCATCCAGAGAGCACTCTTCCTACAATCATAAAGATTATGCTGAAGATGTAAATATTATTTATGTTTTTTAAAGTAGATTTCTGCCTGTGACTTCAGAATGGGCAACCATTCTCATTATGAAGATCATCCATTTTGCAGAGGGTTCCTTTCTTATTTCCATTCACACTAATAGAACAGCTTCTTAAAAATCTGTGATACAAAACAAAAAGTGAAAACTTGACCTGTGGATTTCTAAGATAAAGCTGAGATAAGCAAAAAAATTAGTAAGGACCTATTTAATATCTGCTTCTATAAACATTGTCAGTAGACCTTTAGGATGTGCTTTAAAGAAAAAAAGAGCTCCTAAGGATATGTTGCACAGCAAAATGCAGATTTAATTGTAACTCGTGTTCACATGCCTGCATTGTTTAAACTGGTTAATAGAATGAAATAATTACATTTGTGTGAACTGGTAAATGGTGTTCAGGCTATAAGGCATGTGTTACTATGCCCTTTCTCTACTTGATGTACTACCTAGATGAGACTAAAACCTGACACAAAGGTATGTCCATACCAAAACATTATTTCTTACTAATTTTTAGCATTTATTTTATTCCTTTTGCTGGAAAGCATATTTAATTTCATTTAATACTCAGAAACAAAGTAAGTTAAAATTCAGAAACCTTGACCCACAGAGACTTTGTATCAGATGTTCATTATATCCAGCAGGAGATGAAATGGTCATCAACATATTCCTAATATATGCTATATTTAGATTACAGGCAAAGTTCAGCTTTATGAGTTTGTAGTCACACTGATTCTTCTTGGGAAGATATAATTATTAAGGAAGACACAGCTGAAGTATATAAGATGGGATAACACGTTCACTATAAATATGAAACACAAGGTCATATGGAAATTGCAATTTCTTTTGTTTCAGAGTTATCTGTACCTTCATTTGCTTTGAGACTTTATAATTCCTCTTGCCAATTCACATGTGCCATTACTGAATCTTCCTCCTTTGGAGTGAAGAGAAAGACTGATGCAGACAACAGTCACCCATGTTTCAGGATCCTGCAGAGCTTTATTTGTATCATGACCTTGTTCTCCTTTGGGGAGGCAGACCTGTGGGATAGGCACTGTTAATCTTCAAACACAACAGAGCCATTATGTAGGTCATAAGATATATTTTCTTCTAGTAAAGTAATGGTGTTTTTTCACACCTTACTAAGACTGTGACTTGAAGACTTACGAACATAAGAAGAATTTTCCGAGTAAGAAAGTGGAAGGCTCTAAGACCTGGATCTGAACCCAGCCCATTTTATAATTTGAAAGAGACCAAGTATTGAGTCTCTCATTTTTTTAGGGGTAAATTTGGAGCACAAATATAATTTTAGCCTAATGAGAGCTCTCATTATGGAAACAAAGGAAAAAGCTACCAATGAACACACAGGTTTGCATGTTAACACTTGAGCAAAGACAACAGAGTCTAACTGTACTGCTTCTATTTACATATTCATTGAGTAAAAAGGCAAAACAATTTGAACATGAGAGATAAATATTTGAATACTTTGTAAACAATATTAGAAAAAAATGTACTACAAACTTTGAGCAAAATTGTAGTCCTCATAAAATGTATCACACTTGAGTCACAAAAATTGAGAGGTTCAGTTCATCCCAGAAAACCAGACATTATGAAAAACAGGACTAGATTTCTTAGGGTTTGCCTCCTTGTTGATTCTTATTAGGGACATGATGCTAGGGTCCAACTTCTAATCCATCTCATGAAGGTTTCCACAGTGTCATAAGAAATAGAGAGTTAAACAGTGAATTTGTTTTTTTAATCTTAACAAGACCACTCTTTTCTACATTTCACAGAAGAGAAATCAAGCAAACATGGCAAATGCTTTCTTAAATGTGTATGAGAAGAAATCCTAAAGCCGTAAGCCTAGGGCTTCCAAATTCCTCAGTTTCTTAAACACAGAAACCCTGCTACCAAGGCAGACATCTGTGGCCATTTAGACTTCGAATTGTGCTAATAATTCAAACAAGGTTGCCAGTTTAGGACTAGGACTCTTAATTACATTTTTTATTGCTATGGGACTGTTTAAAAACCTAACATAGAGCAGCAATAAAATTAAAAATGAATCTACAGCACTACCAAGTTGAGCTGGGGTGACACAGAAATGAAAAAATATCATATGTAAATTCCAGCCTGCTTGGCAATATAATCTATTCAAATTTTCTCATGCAAATTTTTTTGCATCATTTTATCAACAGTAACATTTTTGGTGCACAGGAAGGAGTAAATTACCTACATGAAATCAACTGTAATATTACAATCACTTTATTCATATCCCATAGATTTATATTAATTATTCATTTTAATTATACTAAATTTATATCAGTGTAACTACAGTGTGAAACTGGTTTCTACTTTTGACCTTGTTCCACCATTAACCTCTGCATTTGGACGGCCTGTTGTTACTTTGCCAGTGAGGTTGCCTGAATGTCAGACAAATATTTCAGGAAACAAGAAGAGGGAGAACAGGTGAAAAATCCTTTTCAAAATCTGTTTGTTTTCATATTCGTGTGTTTTTTTACAGAAAAATATAAATAAATAAATAAATAAATAAAAATATATATATATAACCATAGTAGACATGGTGACCAAAATGCCAGAAGGTAGCAAAGCATTTGAACAAAGAGAAGGAGATTTCTGACTGAGGTTTTTTCTTCTCTCATAGCGTTCGTTCACCTTTGGCTGTAGTATCTCTGCATGTTGACATTTGTCAATATATCAGATAAAGAGCTGCAAATTGCTTCAAGCATTATTTACTCAGAGCACCTTCTCCCTTTCCCTGTAAGTTACATGAGTTTGATTAACAGCAGGCTCCAAGTTACTTACTGAAATTTGAGCTGCAAATAAAACTGCTGACTGCTCTTGGCGTCTATTAAATATTCAGACTCCCCTAATGAAAACCTCATTCTCTGTCCAGCTCTTTTTACGTCCTTATGCCCTTCTGGATATTTCTAGGAAATACTTCTGGTCATAACTGGCCACACACATTTATTGTTAAAATGTATACTTAGAAATCTATTACTATTAGACCATTCAAGTATTTTTTCCTATCAGTCTTCCAGCTGCTGAACAACAGAACTTTTCAAACTAATCTTAACTTTCCATTTGGTCCAACTTCTTGTCTGTTCTTCCAGTGAAGTCAGAGACTGTTTTATCACATCATTTGTATTCTTGAACTAACCACAGTTTGTACCTTCTAAGGCATCCAATTCTAAATTTCTAGCCATAACAAATACAGGGATTTTATAGCATTTGGGAGCTTTTGTATTACTGTATGAGCATCCTGAGTCAAGGAAGTCCACATTTCTATGTTTTTTCTACAGATTTTATTTTTCCATAGTAAGTATATGGTATTTACCTGAAGGTAAAAATTATGTTTTGGTTTCCTGCTAACTATCCTATGAGTTTCCAAGGTGAGTTTGAGCATGTCTGCTGTAACAACCTTGTACCATGGAAAACTAATGTTGTTGAGTAAGGTAGTTTCTTTCAGTACTTTCAAAGATAATAAATGCCTTGCTTCTGAACTTTATTTAGAAGGGTAAAATACCATGACCCTTCCCCCTCCAGTAATTAATGTTCTTAAACAGAGCTATCAGGGCTCCTCATATTAGTAAAACCTGCTGATTAGTACAACCACCATCTTGCTAATAATAAAAAATAATCACTTGCCTTTCCCCTGTTAAAAACTGGGTGTGATTCAGAGAGCACAGGGAGAAGAAAAATACCATGCACTTTGTCCTCTTACTGGATGAAATTATTGTCATGTGGCAAAGTGGTTTAGATTGTCTCAGTCACTAATGTGCTATTGGGTCTTTTTTGTTTTATGGCACCTTTTGTAAAATGCTCAGTTTTCAGGTAACTCAAACCACGATGTGCCAACACTATACCTATGTGCATCTACTGGTTGAATAGCAGCACTGCTTTCTGCAGGACTTCTACAGAAGTAGTATCCTGATAGAATCTATTTAACTAGTGAGACTGGAAATTAAAGCAATATGACTAAAAGAGGTACTACAGAATGCCTGTAATTCAAGTTGTTTTCCAAGATAATGCTCACTGGACAATTTTTCATATATACAGTTGGCTATACAATTCCAAAAAAATATACTAATTCCATTCAAATATGTTTGGAAATAGGCATATTCATTAGTATTAACATTTTTAACTCCCATTTTGCTGATATCTATTAAAAACAAACACATTTTTATGTCAAATTCACTGCCAGAATTTGCTAACTTCTAGTGCTACAAAAGCTTGAATTTGTCAGGTGCTACTTTTAGGTTAAAATGTTCAAACTCATTAAATTGCACCAACATAAGCAATGGATGATGAAATGTTGCACTCAGCACTTCTCAGGGTTAAAGTCTGAGTCCCAGATTGATTATTTTCTATACAAGTTTACAGCAAATTATTCTTGTGACAGGATTTCACTTGTGCTTCTGTGAATAAGCTCACTTCCATTTTTGGAACCAGACTAATTACCTCACAGCCAACACATGACGTTTGCTCCATTTAAATGCTTTGATCTTTTCCTTCCTATCTTGACATACGAGTTCCCACTGACAAGCTTCTTTATGAAGATAACTAACACTGCATTAGGTATATATTCCAATGTGAAAGTGAACTTCATTTTAGATGGAAGAAATCTAGCAGGACTTGCTAGAAGAATCGCAGCAACGTCATGACTGCTATGTAGGCTGGAAGGCATGTGTTATAGGGCTTGTATTCTGCTTACATTCTGCTATTATTCAATGTTAATCTCCACTTTATGTAATAAAATTAATGTGCCATAAGGCTATGCACTGGCCAAAGGAATAATGTGTTTACAGTGAACAGAATGACTAATACATAAATTTAAGCCTGGCTTCTCTCTTGATCAAGTTTGTGGGATTTTCAATGTATACATGAGAAATTTCTTGATTTTTGCAACTGATTTGGTATTCAGTTGAAAAGGTCTTGTTTATAAACTAGAAAAAATATTGCATTTATAAAATAGAATAAACATTTTAATTTTGATATATAAACACACTGCATCTTCATAATTGGGACTATCAGCTTCATATAAAACAGAGGAGTCTTCTAGTTCTTTTTCTCCAGATGTAAATCAATGCTAAGGAACTAAAGTAAACTGCATCTGAGAAATGTTATTATAATTTATGGCTACTTTCAGAAATTCTACTAGCTTTGATTGTGATGCCTGTCCACATTTGAATATCCTTCCCATTATTTTCCAGTAGCTGCACTGTATCTTCCTTCTAGCTATGGAAACCAATTACTTACTTTCCTATTACAGCAGCATCTCTGCAGCAACTCTCCACACATAGATTCTAATTTCTTCTCAATCTGCTATAGAAGAAATAATTCCCAGTCCTTTCCTATTTGTCTCACTGGAACAGCAATATCTGCTTGTTCTTGAGGTTCTCATTTCATCATTTAGAGAAACATCAAAAGCCAGCAAGTCTCAAGAATGATGTATTACTGCTCAAAAAGAAGAAATAGTTTTAAAGGGTAAGGGGAAAACACTGCATAATATTAAAAATCACATCTGATGACAGAATATGATGAAATCAGAGTTTCTTGCAGCTCCTGTGTTCTATTACTGAGAGGCCTACTTTAGCCACCCCTGCAGTGGCTAAAGTAGTCTTTACACTATAGTTCCCCACTATAGTTCAAAAGGACATTTCAGAATCAAGGGTTGCCAGCAGTGGCTGTGACTACATGGAAAACAGTTAAAATGTTGAATAACAGGAAG
The DNA here is from genome assembly GCF_971803275.1 of Cyanistes caeruleus. Taxonomy (NCBI): domain Eukaryota; kingdom Metazoa; phylum Chordata; class Aves; order Passeriformes; family Paridae; genus Cyanistes; species Cyanistes caeruleus. Next base: position 64,607,352 of record NC_141732.1, read on the forward strand.
GGCCAACCCTGTATCACTCCTTCCACCCATTACCTATTAAAGTCCTAAAACTAGTGAACTTCTAAATTATTGAAAATAAAAAAGGTCATGTGCACTCATCTAAATTAAACTTAATTTGCTATGCAGGTGTATTTGACATTGAATCCCAAAGTAAGGATTGCCAAAGCGATAATTTTTTTCTAGACTAAATGTATGAGGAAAATGAATTATCCATTGACAAAACCAGCAGGCACAAGGGGAACATCTTACCAACACTGTCTGGATATAGTAACTGAGACTGTCCACATCGGGCCTTAAATAGTTATATAGTTACGACATTCAGAGCAGAAATTGTAACTTCCTTTCTCCCACTCCAGTTTACTAGATCTAGGGGAACTCCTTACAAATATTGATTCCTAGTTGCTCCTGGCTCCTCATGTACACCTCTTTTTTTCTAGATCCTTACCTACTCTCCTAGTTTTTTTAACTACGCTGTGTTTTTTTCCCTTGTTCTTTCACTTGATGCCTCATTTTTAGATTTCCAATCCCACTGTCACACACATGGAGAAGTTTTCTTCCATTTCTCCAGAAGTCAGGTATTCCTGGTAACACCACAAATTTGTGGAAAAGCCTCCAGGTTAGGACGCCATGTTGCAGTACGAGACATGGGCACTGCTTTCACGGGTGCTTAGGGGAATTCTTTCCCAATTAAATTGCGAGAGAAACCTATGAGATCATCGAGTCCAATCTATGACCAAATACCGCTGTCTCAACTAGACCGTGGCACTAAGTGCTGTGTCCAGTCTTTCCTTAAACACCTGCAGCAATGGTGATTCCTCAACCTCCCTGGGGAGCCCATTCTAGTACCTAATCACCCTTTCTGTGACGAAATTCTTCCTGATGTCCAACCTAAACCCCCCCCGGCGTTGCTTAAGACCGTGTCCTCTTGTCCTGCCACCGGCTGCGTGGGAGAGCAGACCGACCCGCACCTGGCCAAAGACTCATTTCAGGCAGTTCTAGGGAGTGATAAGGTCACCCGTGAGCCTTCTTTTCTAAGGGGGCTAAACACCCCCAGCTCCTTCAGGTACTCCTCCCAGGACTTGTGCTGCAGTCCGTTCCCCGGCTCCTTCTCTGGGATTGCTCGGCTGCGGGATGGCAGAGCCGCGGGAGCCGCAGCGGCCCGGCTGCAGCGCTCCTACGCCTTTAAGGGCGGCCCGGCCGCGCCCCCACGTGTGCGATCAGCTGACGGCGCGCCCCGCCCCCGCCCGCCCCTGCCCCGCTCCCTCCGCCGCGAGGTGCGGGCGGCAGCGCGGCTCTGACAGCGCCGCCGGGGCAGCGCCCGCGCCCCGCGCCCGCCCGGCCCCGCCGCGCCCCGCCAGCCCCGCCGGCCCCGCCAGCCCCGCCGGCCCCGCCAGCCCCGCCAGCCCCGCCAGCCCCGCCAGCCCCGCCGGCCCCGCCAGCCCCGCCAGCCCCGCCGCCGCCCCGTGCCGCCGCTGTCCCCGCTGGCCCAGCGCCGCTGTCAGCCGGGCGGGCGCCCGCGGCCCCTCCGGAGAGCTCGGCAGCGCGGCGCCCGGCGCCACCCCGGTACATGGATTACCTGGTAGGTTCCCGGCGGCAGCGGACCGTCGGACATCTTACCGAGCGGCTGGGGCGGCTGGGGCGGCGCGGCGGTGTGCGGGGGGCAGCCCGGGGCCGGGGGGAGCGGGTCCGGCCGCGCTGCCGCGCCCGGCCCGCCGGGCTCTTAACGGGCGATAAAGCGGCCGGGCCCCGCTCATTTGGCCGCTATTAGGTTGCTAAAGCCGTGACCCGGGTCGCTGTTTTTTTCCTAAATGCTGGAGCTTAGGGCATGCTTCAGTGAACTAAATTGCTACCGCGGGCGGGATCGGCCGAGCGCCCGGGCAGCTGGTATTCGGGGCTAGTGTTTATGGCTCTTTAATGAATATTGGTTTCATTCGTCTGTGAAAGATCGTATCGCGGGCCTGCACCTCAGCTGGGGTCGTGGCTGGTGTTTGCACCAGCCCCGGCTGGCGAAAACCCTGTGGCACGACTGGCTAATGAGCAGGTGGCTTTGTTTTAGTGTGATACCTGCTTACCTGAGCTTTTCAGCCTAGCAGTGGGGGGGCGTAACGAGCGCATTCCATCGCTCCGGTCTTGTTGGCATCCCATTGCTCCAGTCTTGTTGGCATTCCATCGCTCCAGTCTTGTTGGCATTCCATCGCTCCGGTCTTGTTGCTTCGAGCCCTGCGCTGTGAACTGATGCCCGCTCCTTTACCGTGAAGTGCTGCGAAGCGTCAGCTGAGGCAATGAAGAGCAGGCATCTTCTGGCCATCCCTCTTCGTTGTTGGTGTCAAGTGCGACCAGGAAGTATCTGGAGTCAGAATCCTGACTCCGTCTTTCGTACTTTTTCACACGGGATGCTCACGGATGTAGGCTTTCAAGAGAAGCTCATCAAATGCAGCAGAATCTCTGGAGATGCTCTTTTTAATGAACAGAATATTTCTGTTCATTAAAACAGAGAGAGATGAGAGCTGCGTGCAGTGTCTGGCTGCATTAATGCATAATACATTAAATTATAAATAGTAAATACTTTACTGTTCTTGTGTCCATGTAGCTAAGATTCATTTTGGTTTATTGAGCCTCACACCCCCCAAAAAATGTTTTAGGCTTGCCTCTCTGAATTTGAATACTACAGAGAAACACTAAGAAAGGAATTCTGTGTAGCAGAAATGGTAGACAGACTTCTCTGTAAGAACCTAGTTAATGGAATACTGATAATGAACTTGCTGGGTATCAAGTGCAGCCTCATAGCTCCTTGAGAGCCTGGAGCTGTTTCTTATATTTTTTTCCTGTATAAACTTATGTCCAGATGAAACTGGCCATTCTGTACTTTTTGAAATGCTTGCATTAACCTTTGTGACTGCAACAGGCTGTTGTGTGGAAGGCCAACCACTCTGAGAACAACAAATTTAATAAGCCTTGCAAACTGAGAGCACATTTTTGTATTAACTAAAGGGGGGAGGGGATTAAATAGCTCTACTTTTTTTTTTTTTTTTTTTTTTTCCCCTGACTCTTATTCTCCCACTGATCCTTTTCTTCTTTTTTTATTTCATGGCTTTCTTTAGTGTCAGTTCTAAAAAACCTCATTGATCATGAGGTTGAGGCACCTCAGAAAGTTTGTTCTACCAAAAAAAAAAAATTATGATGATGAGTTAGGCGACTATAGTTGTGTACACCTATTTTCAGCTTCTTGTCACAGTTTGCCCTGCTGTAAAGATGGGCCTATGCAAGACTTGAAGTTATAGTGTGAATGTTAACCCATGGCTGTAGAACAATTGTCTCCATATTATTTCCATAGCAAAAAGAGCTGTACATGTTTAGGAATTTCGAGTTTTGTGCATTTATGTTGGGCTCTTGCACATACCTGGGCATGAAAACACAAACAGAAGGTCCCTTTGCTGGTTCCTCATGTTGGGCACCTGCGTTGCAGCCTGCAGGCAGTGAGGTTTTTTCTTGTGCTTGCAGTGTGAAGCAGAGAACAAAGGATGAGTTCTTTCTGCTTGCAGTAGTGCTGAGACAGAGTATTTGACAGAGTTTTGGTTATCAGTGGGGCTGAGTGAGGGACTTTAGTGGAAGGAGGTGAGGACAGATGAGGTCAGGTTTGCTGCTGCATGAACTCAGGGGTCAGTCTATGTCCACAAGGAGTCTACCTTCAGCCAGCTCTTCCCAAACTTGCACAGGAAGGTTCTTTGCCTGATTTTAGCTGGATAATAATAATACATTGATGGAGATGTCTTCTGTCCATTAAAAAGCAGATCCCAGGAAACACTGAACATCTGAAGAACCTTCCAATATCATCAGGTTGTTGAAAACATTCAAAACCTTCCCAGAGTGAAGTCAGCTGGAGCCAGCTTAGGACTGTGAACTGGAACTTATGGGCAGATACCCAGAACCTCGCCTAATCCGAGTGTGAGCCTTTTTTTATGGCTAATGCCATTTGATAATAAATTGGTACTAAAGGAGTGTCTTCTGTGATGCTCCGGTCTGTTTTTGCAGTCTTACATTCTAGCAAAAAAAGTATCATTGGCCTCTGTATCTTTGGCCTCTGTATCTTTGATAGCTAGAAGAGGCTTCTCAGCCTGGTGCCTCTTTTCTTTTTTTGTGGAGGTATGATTACAATGTTAGGAGTGGTGTGGTGTTTATATTTTTTTAATCAACATGGCTAAAACATGTCCAACCTCTAAAAACATAATACATCTTCACTCAGAGACACCTTTTATATGTTTTTTTATGTGTGTTTATTTATATGTGTTGTTCTCATTGTATTTAGTTAACACTTTTGCAACATACTATGTGAACAGTGCTGCATCAATGTAGATTTGTAGGTTTTTGTGACTCCATAATGCAGGGTCTGCAACCTTCTTCAGCTTCATTCTCGCTACATTGTGTGTGGAAGGATTTTAGTGTATTCAGAGACTTGTGTTGGTTGGCCTCTAGTTCAGTAGACTATGCTTAATTTAAGAAGTTATGCCATGATGCATCTTGTGAAAAGTATGGCATGTGACCAGTCTTGCAGTTTTTGCTTGGAGAACTTGTGGGGAAACTATAAAAATACTTCAGTTTATCTTATGTGCTACAATTACAATGCAGATTTTAAGCTCCTGAGTAGGCTTTCACAATATACTTATTCAGTGGCATCCTCTGCACTAGATAAAGTGCTTACGTGCTTCTGTTCCATGTATCAGCCTGATCTGTGTAGAATTTTTGAAAACTGCTTGAGAGAGTGATGTAGAAATTCGAATGTGTCTCTTCACAAAAGAAAGGTGTTATATGTAAGCCTAAGAGGTTTATAAGAAAAAATTGATAACCTGTTCAATTTTGTATTTTTATCATATTTATTATGATAACTTATCCCTAAATTATGTCCCCAGATTCTATGTACTTTCTTAGTTGTATATAAAAATATTTTTTGGGCATGTGTTGAAGAGCCTATTCTGACCTGAAATGGAAGATAACTCTTCTTGACTGATCAACTGCTTTAGCTTTAGTAATTTTTATTTTCTTTTCATTTTTTAGTCCCTTTTCTGGGGAGTTAAATGGGAACATGGGTTCTGCAATACCAAGAGAGTGCACACTCCTAGTGTGCTGGAATCCCTGTTGCTTTGTTTGGGATTGGTTTTTTTTTTTTACTGTAACAAGTTTGGGTGGGTTATTTTTTGTTCTTTGGACACTTGTTAGTGGATGCAAAGTATTTTACTCCTGTATGCATGCACATGAAACCTAAAATTTGGTAGGTTTTTGAGTAAATTGAACTATATTTTCAAATTTTAGATGAATATGTGAATAGGCCTTAAGTGACTTAAGAGTTTCTGAACAGGTTTCTGAACAGTTGACCTCACATTCTACATAGTTAGTGTTCAGAGAAAGTCTTGGTTGAGGAAAGCTGCATATACCAAACTGGTGTTCTTAAAGTATTAAGTGATACTAAAACAAAATAAAAATGTTTCTGAACAGCTTTTCTTTCTCGAGCTGCTTACTTTTAAGAACTTTCTTTTAAGTAGTTAACTCTTTAATTTAATTAGGTTAGATTCATGTTGCCATGTTGGCAATATGGGATTGATCAAGATTGCTTAGTGATTCTGGTATACTTCAGATCTTGTCTTTCCCTTGCTGTTGCTAGTTCCATTGTTTGGGATCTACATGCCATAGGAAACGTTTTTTCTTATATCACAAAAGTGTTACAGAGGCTTATGTTTGAAGGTAAGAATTTTACTTCACTGAAACTTTGTAAACCCTTAGATGCTGTCCTTTGAATAAGGAAGAGTGGGTAAAGGTCCATACAAGCAACTCTGTATTTTTCTTCTGAGACACATTGCCTGCATTGTGAGCAGCCACGGTCTGTACATAGGGCCATGTCCTCTTATGGTTTGCTTAACACCCATCTCATGTGAATTCTGTCTTTTGTCATGTAACAATAAGGATTATTTGGGCTCTGTGTTGACTGGTCTATCAGCTATAACAGCCTTGAAAATTTACACTGTCTGTAGATCACAAGGATTTTTATTTTATTATCCTCCCTTCAGTTGGGGAAGTTGATTAGACATAAAGATGAGGGGTCTGACAGTTGTTTCAAGATAAAGATATAGCTGAATGCAGGAAAGAAAACAGCTGTAACGGTGCACACCACTGTATTAGACTTCAGATCAGATGTGAATCTTTTAATTGAAGAAGGTAATGCTTATAGCCATAGGTTTGCATTGCAGAGTGATCACAGATGGCATGAACTTAATATTTTTCAAATGAAACCAGATGGAAAGAGTTACTTCACTAATGGGTTTTTACACCACAGGCCTAGATCAGAATTAGTGTCTGAAGTATGTAGTAAGAATACTTGAGCTTCAGTGCCAACTCTTGCTATGCTCTACCACACCATGTTGCTCTGCAGTGTGCTGCTCCTGAATTCTTCAGTCAGACATCCAAGCTTGAGGCAACATGATGATGAATTTCACAAAAGGTTAGAAATGCAATCTTTTAATAAGTGAGAATATCTGCGTTTAGTAAGGACAAAATATTCCTTCTAATACCACATGCTGATTAACATTTTTGGCTTATTGTCAGTATCATCAGGTCTTGTTTTTTAGTACTGCCAGCTTGTCAATGTTTATTCTGTTAAACTGAGTTCTGAAGTTTTGTGATTGTGTGAGGATATTAGCTCTCCATTAGTAAAATAAGCATTTTAAGTTTAAAACCACAAATGTGGGCCCAAAAAGCTGCAAAGCCCTACAAAAAAAAAAAAAAAAAAAAGAATTAAAATCTACAACAGTATTTAAAATCTTGTGCTTCTTTGGTTCATACTACTCTGCAGTATGTTGGTTTTGCTGTTTTTCACTCTGTGTGCAGCATAACTTTCTGAAGTGCGAACTGTCTTGACTGTGACTATATAAAAGTCCTTGTGGACATAAGTAGGGTATTTGCAATCTAATAAAAGATGGTTCATCTCATGCCAGAGCTCTTCAGCATACAGATTTTTTTTTTTTTTCTCTCTGGCAACCTGGTAAGGTAACTACATTAATTGCCAACAAGTGTGTAAGTAAGTTCCTTCTATCTGAGGAAGAGACACAAAGCAGGAAATGTAGCTGGCGTGCTTTTATGCTAGATACAGTCCTGCCCTAGAGCTTTGTTGCTTATAAGAACAAACAGTAGGAAGAGCGTGAATCTTTGATTCTCTGCTGTATGTTTTGGTGGGGCAACAGAAGAAAAATTTGTTCACAGGACCCACATTAGCTTTTGGCTTTGGAGAGTCTGAGTAAGCAAGATGGTTTCCAAGATCCACTAGGAACTGTTGATATGGGGGAAGTAAGTTTGCAGATTTCTTTTTTTGTTATGACTTGGAGCTTTTTTATGGAAGAAACATCTGTTTTCCACATTTTATTAGCTTTTACAACAACTATTCCCTACTCTTCCTTTACTTGATTTTGATTCTAATAGAGGTGAAAAACTTAAAAGCAGTTAAAAATGAGTAATTTTTTAATCTGTAATACAAATTTCATCAGAAATACAAATGAGCATTGAGTGCACAATGCTCTGGCAGTGAATAAGAGGGAGAAGTGAATGCAGGGATTACGAGGGAATTTCATGTTTGTGTTTAGTTGTATAAACTGCATATGCTTTGGATGTGCTGATGCAGAGACAAATATTAAGAATGCATATTGAACCCAGGAAAAAATCATAGTATCTCTTTTGATATTCCTAATAAAATGGCAGATGAAATTCAGTGTTGATACATGCAAAGTTGCATATATTTATAGATGAAGTCACATGGCAGTACAGATGCATGGATAGGCCCTAAAATATCATCAGTGCTCAGGAAAGGGAATGAGGATCCTTGTTTAAAATGTCATCTCAACGCAGACATCTGTCAACAAATTTAGAGTATTAAGAAGGAAAAAGAGTGAACAATCTCATTTTTACACTGATTAAATGTAAGGTTTGCTCTTGTCTTACATGCTACATTTATGGTTGCATCATCTGAAGAGGAGTATCAAAAAGCCAAAGAAAATACAGAGAAGGATGATGTGGTAATTGAAGAAAAGCAATTGCTTCCATACAAGCAGGGATAAGTAGTTATAGCCCTTCAGTCTGAAGAAGAGACAGCTGACTTGTATGAGCAGGCAATATTCTAGATGTCTTTGAAATCAGAAAGAGAGGGTAACTAGGCAATGAGCAATTTTTTCCCTATAGAAGAACTCACTGACAGTTATAATCCAGGAACTGTGTTTGCATGTGAGTGTAGTTGAATTCTCACTTGTGCAGGAATGTTAGGGAGGTCAAAATTAATAGACCAGGGATTTGAGCAAGGAGAGGTCCATTGTGGATGGGTATGAAACATGATGTTTCAGGTGTGATGGTAGGAAATCCTGAAGTTGTGAATACTGGAACATAAGGACAGCTCCATGAGGTATGGACCCTTGATATCCTGATGCTTTGCTGTGAACTAAAGACATCCATTATTCCTCACTGAAGGAACAGCTAGAATCAGTTCTGGAACAGGAAACTGCATTTAGAGAATTGAGATAGTCTGAGTGGTGTCCAGGAGTGCTCTCCAGTGTAATCAGAATTACATTGACTGAACAGGAAGTGAGACTTTTTAATTCAGTGGTATTTATGAAGATACTTAATCTGCTCCAGGGGCACGTACCTAGTGGATTCCATCTGCTTGATGTATGAGGAAAAGCTATTGGCTTTCCAGTATCTGTGTTTTAATAAATTTATGACTTTGTATGCAAGTCCCACAACACTGAGTGAACCTGAAACTGTATAGATAGCCTGTGTAGAGAGATGATGCACTCTACGACGAGTGATTTCTTTTCTCAGTGCTTTCTTCTTGCCTGAAACTTGCATAATTTCAGGTTTCAGCAAGATTGGAGAAAAGGTCCAGAATTCTTGAGAAATATCTATGCTGTTCTTGCAGCTATTAATTTTCTGCTGGCTAATATGCATCTTTCACTGCCTGAGCCACTGCAGTCCTGGAAACAGTCATGGAAAACTGTTCTGCTGAGAATATTGCCTAAAAGAGAGGAGAGCATTGTTCTCTGGTGCATCCACTTGATTACTTTTTATGATGACAAGAGAGTTCTTGGATCTAGTCCTGTGTCCTGTTCACATATCATTGCTTTTTCATCAACATCAGGTTTCTTCTAGTCTCCAAACTAAGATTTATTTTTCCAATGAATATGTACAAGAAGATTGGTAATATAGAAATCAAATTATTTAGCATTAAAGGAGAATATGAAAATATTTTCTCTATCTTTTATTCCTGAGAACAGTATTAAAAAGGAATTCAGGGAGTTTAAATTAGAAATGTTATTAATGGAATGTGCCAGAGGGCTGTGACATCTTGTGCAGAAAGGAGAGCCTTGGAGTTACTAGTTGGAGTTCAGTACACAAGGTTAGTAAACAGCAGTTCTGGTCAAAGTTCCTGCTACCTTTACTGTAGTGTTGTTGTGTGTGCTTTTGGGTACCCATATGTTCCTTAAAACACATAAGCACTGAGAATTTGTTTCAGGCTCCATACAAAAAGGTACCTTAAAACCTGCGTATTTTATATGCTTGTATTGCTATTTTTTTGCTATTTTATACACTAAAAAAGACGCAGATAAGAAGAGAGGTGGAAAAATCTTTTGTCTGGAAGTTCCAGCAGTTCAAAGGGATTACTGGGTTGTATCACTTCATTATAAATGAGCAGAAGTGTACCTTGATCTTAGGTGTATTAAAAAAACACATCACCAGAAAAAACCTTCTAACGTCTTCCTTTTCTTGTGTTGCTTTCTGTTTTTGTGGTCTTGGAGCTATATTCAGTGCTCTGGTTTATTTAGGATTGTCACAGCGAGTTGATGTCGAGGTGAGTATTTCTGCTGGGTGGCAGAGTTGACTGGCTCCTGCAGTTCCGCCAGGTGGTGAGCTGTTCGGCTCTTTTCTGAGAGCTTGATTAGGATCACTGTCCCCTTTTGCCCACCAAGGTTCTTGAGGCTAGTGCTTTCAATTTGGTGTTTGCTCTGAAGTCAGCAGTTGCAGAACGTGCTCTAATTAATCTTTTCAAAATCTGGTCTCTTGTAAATATTATGAGTAGGGATTTAATCTTGTATTTGCTGACGAAATAGATATTACTTAAAACAATAGTTTTGTGTGTTGTGTGCCTGTGTCAGAGCTGAATGAGACTTTTTTTTTAAACACCAGATACTGAAATTGTTTTTTACTGATATTTGTACTGATAGCTGAATACTTGAAAAAATAGCACAGATGCTTTTTGTGAATTGAATGTTGCACAGCTGCACAGCAGACATCTTTCTATGTCATAAAGAGCCACATTTTTACAAGGTATGATTAAGATAACAAAGTCTTGGGTGAATGGGAGACTTAGTGGTGAGTTTGCTTTCCAGTGGGAGATATTATTTAATGTTTGTGAGATGACCCTTTGCCTAGGCAGAAGGGTGCTTTTTGGCAGTGATGCATGCATATATTGTTTGACATATTTGGTCTGATGACTCCGTTTTTCACTTTAGACATGTGAAGTCACTTCTGTGAAGAATTAGTCTCTGTAGAATTGTGTCAAACAAGATATCTCCTTCATAGTATTTGTAGGTATGTTTTTACATTTTTTTTCTTTTATTTTCATGCTTACCGTGTAAAATCCTTTCAGAAAGCAACAATAAACTGTAAGTAAATTACATGCAAATTTTTCAACAATTGTTTTGTTGCCCAATTGTATGGTCCCAAGTGAATTGCACAATCAAAGTAATGAAAGATTACAAGTATCAAGAATAAACTCCCCATTGCAGCAACAGATTATCAACTATATCTTAACTCTGTGGTCAGAGTGATAGTCTGAAGGATAGTATCATTAAACTTCAAATAATTTAAGTAAATTCCTGTCCCTTTTCCAAAGATTTAACTGAAATATTACTGGGGAGGAAATGCAAATTTTCAGAAGGAAGGATAAGTTCATATAATAGATATTGATAGTAGCATTGGGTTTAATGACCTTTTTTACCACAATAGAATGTAGTTTATGAGCATTATCTTGGAGGCTTAAAGAAGGGATTATCTTAGTATTTCTCTGGGAAATGCTTAAGGGAAGCATTCATCGGTACTGTATGTGACAGAATTCATGCCTTATAATAATAGCCTGTGGTTTCACAATGTTAACAGTAGCAAACCCAGCAACAGATGAGTAAGGTAACAGGGGACGTAGGTTGTTTTATTTTACTGAAGCAAGGATGTACAGGGGTTTGCTGGAGACTTTGAACTGCAGATTAGTTCTCCCACTAATGTACAGCCTGGAAGTACTGAATAAAAATTAAAAAAAGAAAACAATTTATGATGCTGTGCTTGTCTAGAATAAAAGCAGCAAATGGTATACATGAAGAAGCTATTAATAGTTTGCTGCTGCTGCATGTTTACTTCTCTTGCAAGCTGAAATAATCATTTACTTTGTATATAAAGTTTGTCTGCCAGCAACATAGATTCCGCCAGGATACTGAAAATGCAAATCATTCAATGTATCACATGGAGTTTAAGTATGGGCTTAAATTTCCACAGACCAAGGTTAAACATTAGGAAACTTTCTAGCAGAAAGGGTAATGAAGCACTGGACTAAATTGCTTGGGGAAGTCATCCATCCCTGGAACCTTTGGAACAAGGTCTGCAAGTACTGTCAGGAGGGGTATGGTTTATGACCCCGCCCCACCACTTTGTGTAACTGTAGGATTTCTTGAAGCCAGTTCCTATTTCTCTGTGACTTGTTTCTTTCTGGGAGAAGCTTAGAGCACAAGAGATAGACTTAGATGTTTGGTCTTAAAGCTGGAAAAAAAATCTCCTTAAACTGAAATGGTGTTTTAAATCAGCATTTCCTTGTCATTAGTAGCATGCTAGATTACTTCCCGTAAGAAAAGAAAATCAACTGTGCTGTTGAAGTTTGCTTTCAGGTTTTAATGCTGTGCTTTTTACTTTCAGACAGTTCAGTGAACTTTTTGACAGTTCAGTACTTTTTGTTTAAAATTTAGATGGAACAGTTAACAGCAAAAAAAAAATGTTGCTACATGTATTTTTTCATTACTTATAATTAATAAGATATGTTGTTTTGATTTTTTTTTAATCCAAATTTTAATTGAATGGGTATTTCAACTGAAAGGTTTTATTTTTTTTTGGATGGAGGGAGAAGTTAGAAAGCAGATGCTGAAAAGATGTTTTGACTGGTAGGTATGTTTGAAGTCTGTATCATCCAGCACTTTATCTTAGGTAATGTGTGAACTTGTTAAATACGTAATAAAAATGTTCCACTTGAAAGCGATTTGTCTTTCGAATACCTTATTTAAAGTAATTCCTCAATTACTCTTCTGAATAAATCATTGTAAGCTTAGTTTATTTTACCTAGTTGTATAGGAAATATGGCAAACATACAATAGTTTTTATTTTGGTGTTGGAGAGCTGCATTTATTTCCTGGCTTTGTTGTGCTAATTAAAGAAGGTGTTTTTCATCTGTTTCATCAGAAATTCGTAGTCCATCCTCAGCCTCTCTGGGTGACTGCAGAAGACATAGAATTGTGGCATCACAGCAGATTGGAAGTTGAGCAAGTTGAGGGTAAAAACTTTTAATATGATTATTCCCAACCATAAGAACAGATTAAATCAAATGTTCTATTTTTATGTTCTACTTTGCAGATGAAAGTATCAGAAAGCTAAAGAAATAACAATTCACCAGAAATGTGCAAACATTAAATTATATGCATTATTCTGGTATATAGAGGAAGACAGTTTCAGTGATGGTAAAGAGAGAGAAAAACTGTAACATATAAACACAGAAGCTCTTTATTCTCCAGTTTTGGCTCTTTACACTAAGAGGCCAAAAAGCACTCCATTAAAATTAGTCTTGCAGGGTGTTTTTAAATCAGAGTAGATAAAAATAAATGAGACTGAAAGCTTACATGCAAATCATTAATGTGTACAGGAATTTTGGGGATCATGAGGTAATTTGCAACCTCTAATGAAATACTAAACTAGTAAGTGTGAAGGTGTTGACACCTTTACATTTGGCTGCTTCTGTATAGAAGGTAGTATGTATCTGTATAACCTGAATTTATATGTCATTTTTCTCAGGTTGTTTAGTACAGCCTTGAAGAAGGTCTTTCTTTCAGGGGAGAGGGATGGGAAGAAAAGTAGTTCTTAATAAATAGCATTCTTGATAATGTCTTTATTTTAATTCCTTTAGACTATGTCTGAATGTATCCAGCTCTCATTTGCTGTTTGTAGAATTGGCATTTACACGGTAAGGCAATGTTCTAACTAAGTATTTTTTGTTAGTGTTAATGCCATTTGAGTGAAAAGAAGTGACTTAAGTTTCTTAGGATTGGATTTAAGTATGCAGATAGCAAAAGGGATTTGTTATGCTAGTTTGCATAAACAGACTACAGTAGATTTTTGTCCTGTCAAAGATTTACTAAGACCAGAAGAGAAAAAGTATCCTCCACTTCAGTTAAAAAAGGTCAAGAAGAATTCAGCCAGCCTCTTTAAGTGTAAGAAAATTTAGAATTCGTGTACATCAGTTGTGGAGAATTCTTGTGTAATGTTATGGCTGGAGGGTTTGTGCACATTTGCCATTAAGTATCCATGACATTTGAGTAATGTCACATATTAAAACATGTTAGCTAAATGCACATATTGTTTTGTCTGGATAGCCGTACGATTTTGGAAGTGCTGTTAAGTTAAACTTACCAAACCTTATATAAAAGAAATAAGTTTACTTCAAATATGCATCCTAAATATGCAGCATTTTTTTCTGTTCACTGTTGTTCTAATTAAGTATAAGAACAGAGATGAATGCGGTTTTGTAGAAATTAATTTTAATGAATACATTACAATAATGTAGCGTAAACAGAGCTTACATAATGTATAAGACTCGGTTGCTCAAATCATGCTTCATATCCTTGAGCTTTTGGAGTGGGAATGCTGCTCCTGTTAACACTTTTCAGGAGGAAGCCTGGAACATACTGTTTCATACAGTCAGAAGGCTAGGTGAGTTTTGAACAACAGTGATGAGGCCTATGTGCCATCACTAAGTCTTACTTGAGGACAGAGTCTCAAAGCTTAACATTTGCTTTTGTTTATAGAATTTGGTTCCAGGTAGTGTTTAATATCTGCTTGAGGCTTTTTTCCCTTGACATTTGCCTGTTTTCTCTTTCCAACATCTAAAATTCTTTTAAATGGTAGAAACGAAGAGTCAAAGGCATGTTTTGTTATGGTATTTAAATTTCTTAGCAAGAGTATTTAAAAATTTGTGTGTGGTAAGAGTGTATGGTCTTAAGGATCAGAGAGGGTTACAGTCTGAGGTTTCAATGGCTGCAAGGTCCTCAAATGATCTGCCAGTTCTTTAGAAGGCTAGAGTAAGCCATTCAAATTTGAGGGAATGTCCAAGTATAAATGTGTGTGTATTGCAGACCTGGGTATGAGCAGGTAAAATGTAGAGCAAAGTACATCCTCTGACAGTAATCAGTTCTGTTTTAGTTTAAAATAGGTCAGGTGTTTTCTATAAACTAGAGTGCACTGCTAAGTTGTGGTAGCTGCAGTTATAATGGTAGTTGTGTAACTGATACCTCACTCTGACCTTTTGGGCAGCAAAATAGTTGTTTTTATCAAATGTTTTAAATTGCGAAATAAAACCAGCTAGCTTCGTTTATTAAAATGCTGAAAGTAATTGATTTCATTCCCGGCTAGTGCTTAAGGGAGGATAGTGAGGAGTATGATGTCTAGGCTTCAGAGCATCTGGAGATAGAGTGTTGCAGCCACAGTGTGGAGGGTAGGGCATAGGTCCCATGTAAAGTGCATTTAAAGGCTAAAATAGTTCCCTTAGGAAAGGCTAGGTGTGGAGAGCACTTGCTTACATAAAAATGCCTGTCATTGGAAAGGTGAGTTTCAGATGATCTGATGGGAGGGTAGGTTTAACGGCTTGGTATCACAGTAAACAGCGAGGCTGCTGAAGTGAGAGCTGTGCAGAAAGACTGTGTGAAAATTTCTGCCTCTGCACCATGCCCTGCTTGTGCTTGTAACTCCGTCTCTGGATTTGTTGCTCAGGTGTGTCAGCAGTCTGGAAGCTGTCAGGTATTGTGTGTTCCACACTGATGTGAAGAGGCAAACCACAAAATACCAGTTCCCTTCTGATTAATTACTTGAGTCTTGTGCTTCCTGCTGCATGCTGTTTTGAAGATTCAATCAATTTTCTATTTGCTGGTTTGATTTTTTTAATCTAAAATCTAAGCAGTCTATCAGATGTGAGTCCTTAGCAGCACCATGTGTTCAGCTTGCACTGAGTTACTTGGACACTTCCTGTTCTGCATGTCCTCATGGTACAGTGCTACAAATAAGGCTCTTAGTCCTTTGGACCACAGACATCTCAACTGCTAGTCTGTTATCAAGCTGCTTATCAGTAACACTCTAAAGCACCCATGACATCAAATGTACTACATCATTAAATAGGCTTTCTGTTTTTATGGCACTTACAGATCATGAAATAGAGTTTATATAGTGATCTATGGCAAAACAGCCTGTGCTGCCTTCAGCTAGAAGAAAACCCACATCTTTGCAAGAATACAGGAGGAGATGTAATGCCTATTTCAGGTGAAGTAACTAGATAAGATTACTTTAAAGTGTATACCTTGAAGGGAGGAGGAGCAAAGCTGAGGTAGTTAATATAAAAACTATATAGATATTTGTAGGGATTTGAAAGTGGTAGATGCTTCCTTCTCAAAGGAAATTATCATAAACTCAAATGAAAAATTTTGGGATTAAGAAATCAGCCAACCAATAAAAGTAAAAAGTGTTTCACAGAGCTAGTAACTTCTCTCAGAAGTAGCAGATTTTCAGGTGCATGTTTCTGCTTCTTCCACCATACTAGTGTCTGCAGTACCAGAAGTGTCAATTCGATATGTGGGAACAGGCAGATAAATTTATGAATCTGTGTGACTGTGGAGACTGTAAGAGTATGGAAGCTTGTAACAAGCTTCATAATTTATTTCCTTTCTGTTTCTGATTTAATTTTCTTAACCAGGTAAAGATCCTATTAAAATATCAATGGAGAATTCTACCTACGTGAACCTCAGAGGGAAAATAGTCCAAATTTTTTTGTCTTGTAAAACAGTTTTTATGATAGGACACTTGCCACCGCTGTACATATTTAGGACTCCATCCTGGAAACAGTGCATGATTGTACGCCAACACATACACTCTGGAAGGTTCTCTGATACTCTGTACTAGCCCTTGAGACTTTTTTCTTTTCATCCATTTGCATATAATTTTAAGCTTTTTCCAACCGGCATTCTTTCTGTCCCCAACCTTTAAATGTGACTGAAGGAACATAAAAAATGTAATTTTCACATCACTTGTTGTTTTGAAAAACAAGGACAGTAGCCTCTACAGGGGTGAGAACCATGCAAAAATACCTATGGAGACCCAGTGGAAGTATGGTCTTTTACTGGTGTATATTAGAAAGAAAAATACTGGAAAATGCATTTTTCTGTTCTAATTTCCTGGAAATTAGAAAATAAGTTTATCTTGGTTTCAAAATATGGCATTAATAGATAAATAATTTTGTTTCAAAGCAACACAAGGATAACAAAAAGCTCCCTGTAGCTCTTTCTGCTACAGAATTTCTTCTGAATGCTGGCTATGGCAAAAGCAATGCACTTTGGCAACATTGCATCAATGTTAGCATCTTCCTGAAAATCATGAGTAACCAATATTTTAGTTTTAGTACCCTCTTGGCTTGAACTTGTGCAATGAGAAGTGGAAATAAATGACTCATTTTTGTGGCTTTGCTTGCTATACTTTGTATATGGTAAGTATAGTAAACAATGCAAATGTGCTTTTAGTTTTATAGTTTACTTTGGATTTACTTACGTTTGTCTTTGTTTATAATGGTAAATTCATGCCTTGAAATGGTTTGACTGGAATCAGCTGTTGTCCTAAGGAATTTGTCTGATGTTAGAACAAAACAGAAATAACATTTACTCATGAAGTGGTGGAGAGGAAGCTTTTAAAAGAAGAGAAACCAAATAAGCCAGCAACTAAAGGCAGTCATGAAATAGGACGTAATCATGGGAACATGTCTGCGAGGTGCTTGGGGCCAGCCTGTGACTTAGAGTGTGGAAAGCTTCCTATGAGACTCTTCCCCTCCCTGACATAGTTTCCCATTGGAAAATACGAAGTTAAAGTAATAACAGTGTTCATATAGCATATCCTGTCTACTCCTCCCTTTCCCATGTCGTGTCCTTGACATGAGCAGCAAAACAAAAGCACAAAAGTGCAGCAGGAAAAAGCCCTTTTACGTGCTACCCTTGGGGAAATGTGGATAATTCCATTCACAGTCACTGCTGATATTCTGTGGATAGACTTTTGGAAAGGAAAGGTTTAAATGTTTTTAACTTCCAGCCTTAAATAAAAGGTTCTTGCTATCACCCCGGTCTTGGCAGTGACTTGCCTTGGGTGGTACTGTGCCTGCTTTGTTGTTGCAAACAGCAAGCCGCTTAAACCATGCTGGTTGTGATTTGTGTTGCTATCAACCTAAACAGGAGAAAGAGGGGCAGACTGTACTAATGCATGTGTCAGTGCATGTGAATGTAAGATACATCATAGGGTTTGTACTATGAGCTGAGACTTTCCTTTCTGCTTTTCCTGAAATAAAAAGAACAGTTGTAACATTTTTTCAAATGAGGAAAGTAAAGACAGGTGAAGGGGGAGAACATCAAGGCTGGGCCAGGAGTGTGGATCAGAATACAGTTCTTTTCCCTATCCTTCCGTAGAGTTAGTTGGTTAAAGTGAGCTGTGCTGACATTGCTGAGAATCTCTCCCTCCTTGTGGCCAAAGCTCATGCTACCCATTCAAAGAGTTCAGCAGCTTGGTGCAGTCAATGCTGCTGCAACAGCAGTGCTTCCCTGGGCTACTCAGTAATATATGCTGGGTTTCAGCTCTTTGGGAACCTCTGACAATTAGTAATTGATTGCACTGGGAAAGGTATGGTTTGCAAAATTAGACTGTTAATTTTTGTCAGAATCTCCATTGGACAAACTTGCAAGTTGGAATACAGCCTTTCCCTGGACTAGAGGTTTTCTGAATACAGGTTTTGTTCCATCTGATTTGTCTCTGCTGTCCATGGCTCCTTCCTGCTCTAGAGAGCAGCAGTGTTGTTCCACAGGCCATTAGCTTTAGGGAGGACAAGGGGAAAAGCCCAGATCATAATTACAAAAGTCTCCAATCTTTTTCTGCTCAGACAAGCTGCTGTTCAACTTGCATTTATTAAAGCTTTGGGGTTAGTTATCCTGTATATAAGTGCTGTTTTGCTTTTTCCCTTTGAAAGTCAGGATTCCTAATCCTCACACTTGCTGCCAACAAAAACAGTTGTGTAATGTGTTGTCAAAATGTTGTATTTTGCCTTCATGGTGCTCCACATGGAAAATAAACTACTCTTTAGTTATGATGCAGGGGGTGACAATATGAGCATGGAATTTTTCTGATGGCCTCTGCTGAGCATCCTATTTTGGAGTAGTTTGCAAAGTAGCCTCTTAAATTATAAAAAAAATTTAAAAAAATAATTAATTGAATATAGTAGGTTTAAAATGTAATTTGTAAGTATGTTGCAGTGTAAAAATATTCAAAATTCTGACAATCTCCTATGAAAAAACTGACCTGTTTGAAATCTGAGGTGCCCTGAGATTGTTGTCTTTGAAAGTTAGCAGTAGAACATGCTGAATTTATGGCAAATTGCAAATCTATTAGTTCACTGTATCATCTGAATTCCTGAGAGGGTGAAAAAACTAGAAGTGGCTCTTCAGTGAAAGTGAATTTTTTCTTTCATGTTCTGTAATCTGGAGGTTGGGACCATGCATAGATGTGCAAAAAAGCAAATTGATTTGCAGGGATTCCTGACGGGGCAGTTCTAAGTTGTGATGTGATTATGATCCAAGTCGCATGCCCTGCTGTCTCATGTGCTTATGCAATCACATGCTCCACCTTGTACTGTTGGATAACAGTCCAGAAAGAATCTAATAGGTGATCTGCAAGTGGAAATAGGGAGCAGCAGTAATATATATCACTCATAATATTTTGCATGTAGCTGCAGATTTTTTTTATTATTCTGTATTTTTTAGTCATAATCTTGCCAAAAACTGTGTTGCTTTTGAGTATGAGTTGTGACGTATTAGTTGTTAGTCTGTATTTGTCTTTAACCGCAATTGGACAACCTCAAGCACTAGAAATTATGTTTACAGAATAATTGCATCTTTCACAAGATGCCATATTACAGCAGAAGTGGGAAAGGTTTGTTCTGCAGGTCCTTAACTTTTGTTCTGTGAGCTCAAAAGTTGTCTTAGAGTGAGAGAGGATTGCTTTTTCCTGTGAACATGCATGCATTGTATCTTGAGGGCATCAATGATAAGTTACTATTATGATTGCTACTGTAAATAGTTCAAGTCTGTTTTCTGAAGACATCCTGTGTTTATTTAAGAATAGGTATCTGTTAAGGGAAGAAGTCATACAAGTGGATAGTAGATTAAAAAAAAGGGGAAGTGCATCAAATGCCACAAAATTTAATCTGTTCATGAGTTAGCTGTTTGTTTGGTTGTTTTTGTTTTTTTTTTGGTGGAAAGACACTTCTAATTCTTACTATCACTATATGTCTTTCCATGATGGTTTTTAGTTTTTCTTCTCACCTTGAAGTTGAAAATGTTTGCCTAGGTGTTGAAATTAGTTTTCAAAGTGGTTTGCTAAATATCTGTTGCTACAGCTTCTTTATAATTGTAGTGTGCTGTCTTAAAAGTCGTTTAAGATTGTATTCATGTGTAATTAAATCCATAAATGCTTTTGGAAAGGCTATTCTACCACATCCTTTACAGCCTTTTAAAGTAAATAGTGCTTTTAGATCTGCCTTCTATTACTGTGTTTGTATTTTGATCAGTTTGATTATATTGCACACAAGTCATAAAGCTAATTGTATTTTGTCATATTAAAACCTTTGAGTGCCATTTCATTTTCATGGCAAAGATTTATGTAGTACAAAACTATATCCAATTTTTACTGGGTTTATATTGCTGGGTATTATGTTGTTTAAGAGTAGAAAACAATGTGTTTAATAGATGCCATAAATTCATACTATGGTTCCACTGCTATGACTAAGGCTTTTAAGTAAATAAGTGTTATTAGGATCTCAAATGCCATTTTGGACAATAGACTTTTAGGAAAACGGTAAAAACGTGAGAGGTGCTATAATATGTTCTGTCAGGAAAAGCAAAGGCTACATACAGCTATGACATGGTGTGTTGTAAACAAGATTTTAAAATTCTTTTTCTGGTATTGTCACAATTGCCTGTGTCAATGCAGGCAAAAGTCTGATACCTTTGCAGCAATGTTTGTCCCAAGGCTTCCCAAACTTACAACTTCCTTTTTTTTTGGCTTTATTTATGGCTATCAGTGAATGTTGTAGACCTACCTTCTTTCTCTCAATCCTTCTGGTGTCTTCAAGACCTCAAGAACACAAATTATTTGTCTTGCAATTATTTTAATATTGAATGTCCTGGGTTGGAAGGGACCCACAAGGATCATTGAGTTGAACTTCTGGTGCTGCATAGGACAACCCAAAAAATCCTAGCATGTGTGCAATGTCAAAATGCTTCTTGATTCATAAATTGGGACCTTTACACATTACAGAAAAACAAGGTTGGTGGAGGTCCAGGTCAAATCCCACAGAGCTTCTCATCTGAAAGAGTTTTTTTTTTAAATTAGAGTAAGGAAAACAGCAATAGCCGATGGAATGAAATGTCCCACTTTCTCCTCCTCTCCTCCAAATCAAAGTGTCGTTTAAGAGAGGGACACACAAGTCTGCTGTATATTTCCTGGGCTTCCAGTAGGATGCAGATGACAGAACAGAGAGTAGCTGCTCAGTAGCACTGTCAAGACTTCATTTTAGCCTTGGGCAGGTGCTGGCACCATGTTGAACAGATCCATAATCTTCCAGTGGTTTCTTTTTCAAAACAAGGCAACATGTTTCCATGCAGTAACTGCGACTTTTACAAGGGCATATAGTGATAGGATATGGGGGAATGGCTTTGAACTGAAAGAGGACATATTTAAGTTAGATATTAGGGAGAGATCATTTGCTGTGAAGATGGTAAGGCACTGGTACAGCCTTCCCTGAGAACCTGTGGATGCCCCATCCGTGCAAGTTTTCAAGGATAGGCTGGATGGGGCTTTGTGCAACCTGGTCTAGTGAAAGATGTCCTAAACATTAATAAAGGTTGCATCTCAGGCAAAAACCATGACCCATGATCTGTTTTGCTTATCTTTGCCTCAAATTCCATTAACCATGCATTTTTTTAACCATTCTTTATACTGTAGTCAGGCAAGATACACTTTATACTAATGGAAGATAATTATTTCTACCCCAATTCTAAAAGTGCACACATTTCCCAAACGTGTGAAATTTTGTTTCTTAACCAGGCCCATCTTGTGTTAGTGTTGTCTTGGAGACCTGTTTACTTTGTTTTGTTGTCATCTTGGATTGAGTGGAAGACATTCCAGTGTAATTCTCTGGAATACACATGTGTAAGTAATAACAGGGTCGTACCTAGAGGCCTGACAGAGGTTGATGCTCTCTTCCATACTGACTCAAGCCTCTGTTGTGACAAGCAAGCTACAGGTAAACAGGGATTACCTCAGATACATCAGTGTATTTGGAAACCATCCAATATCTTGTCGTTTGCGCTTCTTGTCTGTGTAGGGAAAAAGAGATGGGATTTGTTGTGAAGTTGAATCTTTATAGGTAGAAGATCTGTAACCAGGAGGGGAAAGGGAAGCAAAGGTGTTGACTAAGACTTGACAAAGACTTCTGGTTATTGACATCAAGATTTGTGTTTCAGATGCTTTTGCCTTGCTCTTTGTAAGAGTTGTGCACTGTTTTGTTCTTGGCATGAATTTATTTGCCTTGGAAGAGAATGAATCTGTTAAGAGAGAGTCTTATGACCAGATTGGGTCATATTGTGGATATTAGAAGGAAGTAACTCTTAGTTTCAGTGGTTCTAAAATGTTTTTCACTGCACCATCTCACTTGATTTTGAACACAAAGGTGACTGTGAAAGAGATCAAGTGTGGAAATACACACCTTGTCATACCAGATTAAAAAGCAATTGCCACAGTAGGTAAGAACTCCAAATACTGGACTTCAGCCTTGCAGGAAAGAATAATATAGGAATCATAAAAGGGAGTCTTAAATCCAAATAACCCATAAATAACAAGGTCAAAATGTATATTTTAAAAGAAAAAGAAAAAAAAGAAGAAAACTAACCAACCAAAAACCCAACTCCAAACAACTTTTGGCTTTTTAGAAAAGCCAAAAAACAACTACGTGGAGTAAATGAAGCTGAACTGAGGCTCTAGGACTATTGGATAATGAGTAAGAAAACCACAATAAAATAAACTGTTGTTTTAGGTGTGTTTTGTGCTGAGCCTGTAATGTAACATTAATTAATCTTTTATAAGCTATCACACTCCAATAATAATTTAGTGGTTTGTAAATCAGCTCTAGATGGAGAATATGAATAAAACTCTTAGTAAGTACAAAATCTGAATGTATTTGGAAATGCCTGTGTAACTCTCTCATGATGGTTTTATTATTCCATATGCTTGTATTCCCAGATCTCACAGACAGTGGCTCAAATTTCAGACTTCCCAATGAGACACGAGATATTGTTTTCCAGCAGGCTAAACTGAGGTGTAAAATGAAAAGAATTTACTGATACTCCAGAGCAAGTTCTAGGCAAGATCTTCGTGGTTCTGAATCACGGTGCATGCCTTGGGTGATTGGTGTCTGGGCATTTGAATACTTATATAAGCCTTCTGCTCTTTTTAATCACTGAAATTAGAACATAATTAGAAAGAATCAGTTGTGATTGCAAATTTCTTTGTGAACTCTAGCATGGGATTCAGAAAATAGGGGTTTTGTGGCTTCTTTTGTAGGGTTTTTTTTTTTTTAAATTCTGTAGTGTGGGAAGCTCTTTCCTGAGGAAGGAAGATGTTAGTAATCTACTCAAGTTCTTGAATAATATTGCAAATAATGCCACTTAATTTCATGTTGTCACTTCTCTGTCCTCCTCTGAGTTCTTTCAAGCTTTCTTTACAAGGCTACTTTATATGAGATATGTGCACCAGGTAAGCTGGCATCTTTTTTTTTTTCTCTTAGCATCTGATTCTAATGAAGTAAGAATCTAATTTTTTGCCCATAGATGTTAACTTTGATATTGTATGTAACCAGGGTTCAAAATTTTCTGGTCTTGATTCGCTGTTCCCCTCATTGCTAGAATATTTTTGTTAAGAAAAGCTGCTTTTGTTGTATTTCAGCATGTGCATTGCCTGCTCACTGTAACAACTGCTGCAAGGAATGACTTTCTTAAGGAAAAGATTTTAAGAGGAGGATTGAAAAGAAATTATAAAAGTGGTATATAAATTTTTACTGCTATATGCTTAGTATGTTGAACTATTGCAGGTCTCTGTGTTTCTGTTAGGCCCTGCACACTGCTGTATTCGTTAGCTCTTAAACTGACTTAAATAACTTTCTGTCGGCTTTGTCTGTGTTTTGTACTGAAAACAGACTCTTTATTTGAAGAATAGGCTTTGAGTGTTGGTGGGGCTTTCCAAGGTTAATTTGGGATATCAAAAAAACTTTCTGTAAAATTCTTTTTTAATAGCTGTTTTGGGTTTGAAATAGGTTGAAATACATTTTAGAAGAAGGGCTTAATAGAGAGAAGTGTTTTATAGACAGATGACTTAATGGATTTATGTGTTGCTGATGCAAGACTTCATGGCACAGGTTGGTGAAGTATAAAAAGCCTCAGAAACAGGGAGTCTCCCTTAATGCACAAATGTTTCTGTTTTTCATGTTCACATGATAACATCATAACAAATAGAGCTGAAAGGAGCGAGCGTCATCTAATTAATTCCTGGCTCAGAAGCAGGATGAGCTATGACCAAACCAGTTCTGACCAGACTGCTTCTCTAAAAAAAAACCACATCAGGTTCCATAATCTCTTTTAACAAACTCCTCCTGAGCTCACCTGGCCCTACCTTCTGCACACTGTTTTTCTAAGATCTAGCCTAAATTTCCTGTTCATCTTTCTTACTTCACTTTAAACAACTTAGTGCAAGGTTACATGGGGTTTTGAGCAATCTGGTCTAGCAGAAGCTGACCATGCCCATAGGAGGAAAGTTGGAGCCAGATGATCTTCATGGTCCCTTCCAACCCAAACTATTCTATCATTCTTTGTCTTACAGACAGAAAAAGGTACATTCTGCGGGATTAAAAACTGCCTGGATGTCCAGGCCCAGAGAGTGGTGGTGGATGGAATTACATCCAGCTGGTGGCTGGTTATGGGCGGGGTTCCCCAGGGCTCAGTACTGGGAGCACCTCCATTTAATATCTTTATCAATGATCTGGATGAGGGGATTGAGTGCACCCTCAGGCACTTCACAAATGACACCAAGCAGGGTGGGAGTGTTGATCTGCTGGAGGTCAGGAAGTCTCTGCAGAGGGATCAGGACAGGCTGGATCATGGGCTGAGGCCAATGGTGTGAGATTCAGCAAGGCCCAGTGCTGGCTCCTGCCCTTGGGTCACACCAACCCCAGGCAGTGCCACAGGCTGGGGCAGAGTGGCTGGAAAGGACCTGGGGGTGCTGGTGGCAGCAGCTGAACATGAGCCAGGCTGTGCCCAGGTGGCCAAGAAGGCCAATGGCATCCTGGCCTGGCTCAGCAATAGTGTGGCCAGCAGGAGCAGGGCAGGGATTGTCCCCCTGTCCTGGGCACTGGTGAGGCCACACCTGGAGTGCTGTGTCCAGTTCTGGGCCCTGACTGCAGGAAAGACACTGAGGGGCTGGAGTGAGTCCAGAGAAGGGCAGGGGAGCTGGGGCAGGCTCTGGAGCACAAGTGCTGTGAGGAGCAGCTGAGGGAGCTGGGGGTGTTTAGTCTGGAGGAAAGGAGGCTCAGGGGTGACCTTATCACTCTCCACAACTGCCTGAAAGGAGAGTGTGGCTGGGGTGGGTCAGCCTATTCTCTGCTAACAAGCAATGCGATAAGAAGAAATTACCTCAAGGCATGCCAGAGGAAGTTCAGAGTGGATATTAGGAAAATGTATTCCTAATATCCACCATTTGTCCTTAATAGCCACTATTACCCACCATCAAAATTCCACCATGGAAAGGGTTGTCAAGCTTTGAAACAGGCTTCCCAGGCAAGTGGCTGATTCACCAGCCATTAAGGTATTTAAAAGATGTGTAGATGTGGCACTAAGGGACATGTTTTAGTGGTGGACTTGGCTGTGCTGAGTTAATGCTTGGACTTAAAGATAATAAAAACCTTCTCTAACCTAAATGGTTATCAGATTCCTTCCTATGTATAATGAACTAAAAAAATCCATTTCCAAATGCATCCATCATTGGATGGTATTTGGTTTACAGGGAATATGACCTGCTATGTAATTAGATTTCAGTCCTTAATTACTTGCATTTCATAGAATCGTAAAAAGGCTTTTGTTGGTGTCACCAGAACTGCAGGACATTTTTAGTGTTGGAGAATTAAAGCATTACTTTGTTCTGGCCGGGATGTGCAACAAAAACAATTTCGTCCTCACTTTGCCTGGGTGGTGCAGAGAAAACCAGTCAATCACTCATAATTTTTACTGGATTTTTCATATAAAGTCAAAACTCAAAGGAATTAATTGGTTCAGTGTTCATTGGTCCCAAGTTACACAGTACTTAGTATTTGGTTTCCTATTAGTTGTTGATCTCTAAGCCTGCAATGTTAACTAGGTTCTCATTCCTTGTTTTCTTACCTATCTTTTACCAAACCAGGAGTCTCCAGCCATGCCAGGGGTGATGTTTGGAGTTGATGTTCGTTAATGGTCCTTATCTTTTGTGAATCTTCTGTGTTACTCCCAGTCTACTGAGATGTTAAAGTCACCAGGCCTCAAGTGGTGAAACAGTCCTTTAAAAATAAACTTAAAGTCTTTTACCCTTGGCAAAGGTGAACAAAACCCTTGAAGAAAGTTATATAAAAGATTTTAAACTTGGTATAATTTCCAGCAGCATGTGGAAGGAAACTTAAAAATCATCCAGGTCTAATGGCCTTTCCATGGGCAGGGGCACTTTCCACTCTTCCAGGTTGCTTCCCCATCCAGCCTGGCCTTACAGAGTTGAGGCATCCACAGCTTCTCTGGGCAACCTGTGCCAGTGCCTAACCACCCCCACAGTAAAAAATTTCTTTCTAACATCTAACTAAACCTCCTCCCTTTTAGTTCAAAGCCATTGCTCCTCATCACTCTCTTATTTATTTATGTATTAATTTTATATAATTTTTATTTAGTTTTTTTTTTGTTTAGTATTCAGTTTTATTATTTTTTTTATTATTACAGATCAACTAACTCCAGTGAAGCTGTTTACTATGATCTTTTACGGAGAGAACTCATTCTAGTTGTGATTTAACACTGAAGAAGTTGTTATAACTTTGAAATGTGTCTATAGGGCTGAGCCAATATATGTAATTTTTGTGATGTGTAATGTTATTTTTTTTTTCCCCTTTATTTTTACTATTAAATTGTTGAATAGATTTTGTTTCACACTCTGGTTGCGTGTCACTGAAGGCCAGTGATTGGCTGTCAGTACCAAGACTCTCTTCAACTAAATCTTCAGACAGTTCTTACTATTTTTTGTAACTTAATGTTTTCGTAACAGCATTAAATGACAAAATTATCAGTTTTCTACGTTTTCTCTTAATTTGTGCTTTAATTATATATTATATATATCAGGTCCTACTTACCTGAATTAGAAGTTTAAAAATCAGTTTGAAGAGTAGTAATTTTTTATGGAGGAGAGTATTTTGATTTCCACCACCAGTTTTGGATTGCCCCTGTGAGCTGAAGGGGCAAATAGCAGTCCTTACCAAGTAATGTGATTTTCTTTTTCAGTGTTGTCACTATCAAAATGGCAAAGCTGAGATATGTGAAACAGAGCTGGTTCAGTGTGTTTACAAGACAAGATATTCCGCAGCTGGTTTTAGACTCTCTTTGAAATTCCCATATACAGTTTCTGACCAGGAGGTCTTAATTGTCTTATGAAGTGAAATTAATGTTTAACTTCTCCATTTAGTAGGAAACTTAATGTTAATTCCCCTGTTTAAAACTGAAGTGGAATGAAGTTCAAGAGCAAGGAGAAGAAGCTGTTTAGTGAGAAGTAAAAAAAAAAATCTAAATTTTTTTTGCAATTACATGTTGGAAGTGTGGAATAAATCCTCAAATTGAGTAAAACCAAACTCAGAAAAATAAAAACCACAGGAATGAAAACTAATTTTCAAACAATATGTTTCTACTGGCATATTTTTGAGCAACATTTGTAAATAATTTGGTTTTCAGCTAGTTCCTATTCTGCAAATTTACAACAGAAGTGAGATGGTATTGTTACATGTTATTATAATACTGAATTTTGAATGGCATATTTATTTAAAATAAAGCCCAAGTATAGAAGTCATCCTGTGAAGTGAAGTCACATGAGATGATTTTCTAATAATTTGAGCAGATCCTTTCAGTGAAGTCACATGAGATGATTTTCTAATAATTTGAGCAGATCCTTTCAGTGAAGTCACATGAGATGATTTTCTAATAATTTGAGCAGAGGTCTATATACAATTTCTGTCTAAAAAGTACCTTTGTAATTGTGAAAGAAAACACTATATTTGTAGAACTCAGCATCATACATATTTTTTTTTAAAAGCCTGAAAGCTTTCTTAATGGTGATTGATAGCATAAAAGATATTTTACAGTGATTGTGATGTTAAGATCATTTAAAGAAGCAATCTCTGTATGTTGAGGACTTCAGCTGTGATTCATTATTTTTTTTGAGGTTTAATTTGACTTGGTGTGTTCTTTTTGGAACTTGTTGGGTTTTTTGGGATGGCAGATAAGCCATCTCTTGGTCTTCTTTTACAGAAATACAGTATATAACTTGAACTTCAAATTGTATTTTTTTATGCTGAAATGTAGGATTATTCTAGTATATGATGTTCTACTTAGTTCTACTTATTCCAAAAGTAATAAGAGAAATTAAAAGCAGTTATGTGTGGGTCCAGAGGTGTTCTATGTCAGCGTGCATCAGATGAGTGTATGTATCTGGAGTACCTTTTGTCCTGTAGAAAAAGCTGAAGATGAGGAGTGCCTGAATGTCAGCTGTTGCTTTTTGAGGTAAGCTGTCACTTTAAGCAGACAAGTGTCCAAAGTGCAAGCAAGCCTCTATTACATTTCAGTGCAGTGCTGCTATAATTAAGCCAGGAAAGGGTCCTTAGGCAGTGCCCAATCCCACCTTTTTCAAGGGTTATGAGTCTTGGGAGCAAGTGGAAAGGTGTAGAGAAACAGCTATAGCTTGACAAATAGCCTTCTCTGGCAAAACTTGGGTTTGTCTCAGTCAAGTATTTTGATCAAGCTACATAGACCTATAAATAATAACATGACTGGGTTTTTTCTATAGTTCAGTATCTCCTTTCTATTTCTTTGTTTAAAGCTTAAAACCAACTCAATCATGAGGAAATAATATGGATGATTTTATTTTTGTTGGGGAAATCCAGGTTGAAAGTTCTGAGAGTCTCAGAGTGTGAATTGGAGGATATAAGAACCGGAGCCCTCCCTGTTTCAGCAGAAGCCTTTTTAAAGCTTTACACAAAGGGATCTATGGAACGTGAACTAAACTTTTTTTTCTAAATGGCTAAACAGGATGTAGATATAAATAATAATTCAATACAAACTTACTTTGGTGGAGCTTTCTCACACACAGTTTGTATATTGAGAAATTCAACTTCCTTTCAGAAGCAGTTTTTTCACCAGTTTCCGGATGGTGCTTAAGAAGAATTGATACCATTAAAAAAGTATTTAAAACCTCTTTCTCCAAGATGTTGTAATTTTTTTTGCTAATGGTGATTTTTTTTCTTAATTGAAAATCATTCTGACTTTTCTCAGCTCTGCAAAATATTCATGGTTGAGCAAGAAGGTGATCAGGTGTTGGAGGAGAGGCTTCTCATACATACTCTGTTAATAAAACAAATATTTAGATGCTGTCTTTTTAGAGCATTCCTGTTCTTGAATACAAGTTTAATTAAACTTTCCTCAAAAACTGCATGCTGGTTTACTATAACAATAATCAAGCTGTCACTTTAAGCCCCCTTATTTTTGTTTTGTTTAAATGTGCCTGCTCGGTAGCTTATCTGTGGTTTGTTCCATATAGTCAAATCACTGTTGCTGACATGCACTTTCTACATAGCGACAGGGAAATCCTTTGTGAAGCTACCACAGACAGATTTAACAGACAGGCAGTAGCAGAATGTGAAACCATTTCTAATTCTGGCAGTATGTTCTCCGGTTTAATCTTTGTCTTGGAGATACTGTCCTGCCTTGAGGGCAGTTATGGTTGATGTAACCTGAAGAAAATAAGAAAACCTTTGATTGGCTATGATAGGAGAGTTGGGAAATACCTTTGTATGAAGGCAGGAAAGAAGTTCTTGTCAATCTCATTGACATTTTATAACATCTTGTTCAGACAGGCTAGTTTTGAATCACTGGGGTGTCTTCAGATTTAAAAGACAGTGGGAGTGAATTTAGGCACAGTTGGTGGTGGTTAGTTTTTCTGACAGCATTGTTTGCATTAAGTCGTTTCTTGCATTGAGTGGTGTTGCCACACAACAGGCTTTGTATATTTTTATTCCTTTGTACTCTCCTATATTATCTTATTCTGTAAAGTTAACTAGCTAAAATGTTTCTTTTGCCTTCCATTTGTCTTTTCTAGTTAAATTTGAGATAATTCTCACAGCAATACTACACCTGGCTTACCTTACAGGTTTGCTAATTTATTGCAGAAGTCCTTTCAAGATGGATCATCTTGTCTCAGCAGAAGTGGTTTCTCCTTCTAGTTAGGACTAGTTTATAATGCCTAATTCTTTCTTATGAGTATCTGAATTGTTGAGGGCAGCCAGGATCACCTTCTCTGTCAATGCTGGTAAGGGCTTTGTGCTTTGCCTTCTATGTTTGCCTTGTTAGGGATTTATGTGCTTAGTTTCGCATTTCTGTGGCTCAACTTCTGCTTCACTCAGTCGCCTGCTTTGATGAAATAATACTTCTACTTCTTGAGCTATGTCTAGAAGGAAGGTCACTTGTGACACTCAAGCCAACCTGTTTTGCCTGTGGATCAAAATTATTCTGTATTATTGCCCCTCTGTTTTGTATAGACAGGAGATTTGGGGGAGGATTCTGAGACCCAAGAGGTGTACGCATGCAATGTGCACTCATCCTTTCTTTGCCTCTTGCATAGTGTTTTCTTATAATTGTTAAAAAAATTTATGCTTAGTGCCTCAAGTGCTTGGTCTGCAAGGTATTAGTAGGAACGTCTATAAAGCTTCTTTCTGTTCTTTCTGTTTTTACCTTCCTTCTTTTTTAAAAAATTCTCTTCTTTTTCTTTAGTGGTCCTCCTTTTAAGCCAGTTCCTTGTCTAAGCCCTGATTTGTTAGGCTTTGTCTTCTGTAACCTGCTGAGTGCTTAAAGTTCTCTGTTGCTCTTTAGTTATTATGTTGGTTTGATTTCTTTTTCTAAAACAATTTCTGACTGAGAAATTATTACTCAAAGACTTTTTTTGTGTTGTCAAGTGCAAAAAATTGGCAATTTATCCTTCTTATTTTCTGGAGAAGTGCTAATTTTTTGACTTTGGAATTTCTTTTCGGTGATCTTTAGTCTGCTATGAGGAACTAAGAGATGACTTGAGGCTCACAATATGTCCGGGGTTAGGAGAACAGAACAAAATGAATCTTCAAGATTGGGATTGTACATCTCTTTATATGGGTAATCCTTATATGAATAAATCTTAATTTGAATACTTGTGCTTGTGGAAGATGGAAATTAGTGATTCAACAATGTTTCTGTCTAGTCCTGTGTTCCCAGTGAAAGTAGGAAGAGTCAGAAAAATGCTGAATCTTGAGTTTACCAAAAGTAGTTTTTACCTTCTATGTAGTTTGTGCTGAATACCTCTCATGCCCCTCTGAAGCTACTTCCTATTCCCAGCTTTTTTAATACACACTGCTGATTAGTTTTCTTCAGTTTACAGTAAAAACTTCCCTAAATTAAGGGCTGTGGTTCTCAGAATCTGGTAATACGTATTCCCAGGAAAATGAAATCTGTCAATGATTTTAGCTCAAAACAAAAACTAGCCCACCTACCTTCCCCAAACAAAGAAACAAAAAAAAAAAAAGAGGGAGATGAGAAGCAGGGAGGAAAAAAATTTGTGTTTCAGCCTTTGTCTGGTTATCTGTGGGATTTGGGGAAGATGCATGTTCTTGTGCTGAGCAAATTGTTAGTTTTATGAAAGTCTTTTCTACAGCATTGGAAGGAGTTTGGAGAATGGAGGACAGGGTTCTCAGTTGTTTGCCTGGCCTCTGGTTCACATGACTGAATTCAATTTGATTGGTGAATCTGAGATCAAGCATATGTTTTTTTTTCTCAGATCAGACTGTCTGGCCTGTGTTGCTTCCTTCATTTCCACTCTGTTGTGAGGTGGTTTGCCTAAGAGCTGGTAATTTTACCTGCTCTGCACCCTAAATGTGGAGCTGGTGTTAATAATAGCCTCCTACTGTCAATTCTTTGGGGCATTTGATTGAGGCACCTGGTGGCTAAAGTAATTTAGCATAACTGATGTCTCAGGGTCTGTTTTATAGTAATATTTGAATAAAATTAATGGCATACATGCTAATGATTTGAAAACACTGATGATCATTTCCATCTTTAAACTATGCATAACTGCACTTATTTTGAAAATTTTCACCAGAAGCAGTGACAATACTTGTTGTAAACAAATTATCCATGTAGACATGGTCTGTTTTTCTTCCTGAGTCCCAGTCATTATTCTGGCTTATGACTGTGCATTGCTAATTTGACTGTTTCATACCACATTCTGTAAAATTTCTGTCTGCTTCAGTTGTCTTGCTGCATGACTGGTCATAAGAAACATGTCCTACAGAGCTATTTTGTAAAGACTGCATGCTTCTATACCATGTGGGTATTGCCTGAGGGCTTAACACACTGTGGTTGCAAAGCAGTGTTTGCTTATTAAAACTCAGAAGAGTTTATCACTCACAGTGTGTATGGTTTAATGTAAAATTACTGAGAAAATTCCTGCTATGCTTTAGAGAGTGGTTATAAACCACTCCTATCTGAGAAATCCTTGTGATTGCCCCCTCTCTCCCAGGACTGTGGGTTTAGGTACTGTGAGACTGTGTGGTCCTTCTCTGCCCCTATTTATCAAGTGGACATTCAGCTATTAAACATGATGTTAGTTTATTTTTTCCTGATGTCTTCCAGCCTTTTGCAGAAAATCATGGAGAAATTAAAAGAAACAAATATTAGCAGTTCTCCTTAAATTTTACTGGTGTTTCTCAAAAAAATCTTGCAGACTAGTCTTCTTCATTCCTCAGCACTGTTTATCAAGAGCCTACATTACCAATGGTTATTTATCCTAACTTTAGCAGCTAGTAGTAGCATGTTTCTTCCAGGTCAGGAGAATGAGAAACAGCTTCAGTTACCTGGATGTAGGTATCAAAATTCACACCTTGCCCTGAAGTGGCTGAGCTGATTGTTCTCTGGATAGTATAAGTGCTTCAGTAGCTACTGTGAATTGTATGGTTCAAATTATAATTGAATTTATTGAATCTGTTGACTGGCAGACTCTGGGCATAAAAATTAATATTAAAATACTATTTTGTCAGATGTCAAATAAGTTGGTGCACAGAACTTGAACAGACTGTATCATAAGTTTGTGATAGTAATACATTGTTTGAAAGTTGTAATTCAGACAGCAAGTGGACTCTTGGGAAATGACATTGAATTGAATGTTATAGAAATGTAGTCTGACACAGCCTTGGTGTGTAAACAAATTTAATTGTAAATCAATGTAGTTGTCTGAACTGCACATGAAGAGATTTCCTAGACACCTAGATAGTTCAAAGGAGGAAGTTAATGAAACCCAGAAACTGGGTATAGTGCAATTAAAAAGAGAACAGATTAGCTGGGTTGCAAACGGCAGTATGTACCCACTTAACAATTAAGTGCTTCGTATTTTAGTGAATCTGAAGTAAATGACCAGTGCAGTATGAATGCACGTTGAACAAAATGCGAAGACTAGAACAGAGGGATTGTATCTAACTTGGCAAAATGTGTGTGTTAGCTTGACATGAAAACTGAGAAGTGACAAGGCTATGACAATAAGTGAAGGGGACTGCCATGACTGGATAAAGCTTCCCGCTCTTTTCTTTTCTTTGGAAAAGCAACAAACGTGGATGTTTGCTTATCCTGTTATCCAAAACAGGATAGTGATGCAGTTTGGGAAATAACTGTTGTTCCTTTAGGTAAAGCGTGGCAGAGGTCTTTTTCCATCTCAGTTAAAAATGTATGGAAATAAAATACCTCAAGCTCTGCTTAAAAAACCTATCATCTTTCCCATTCTGATTTCAGAGTCCACTGCAGAACTAGGGACTCTTTTCTTAGGATAATTACATTAGAGAGGAAAATTAATTTTTGTAGAGGGTTATGCTTTTTTTTTTTTTTTTAGTATTTAGAGGAGCTTGATGCTGTGAGATCACGTTGGCATTTAATAGCATTTGGAGGGCTAAATATTTACATGGGTATTTAATTTGCTCTGTATTTGCCCTGAACAGCAAACATTTTTAGAAAAGCCATTAAACCTCAGGTTTTCATGAGGTAGTCTTCAAACAATATTTCAGAATTTTACACATGCATACTTTAATTCTTTATTGTACATTTTGTACAATAAATTTAATTCTTTATTGTACATTTAATTCTTTATTGTACATTTTGTCATAGCAACCACTGGCAGACATAGAATCACGCAATCAATTAGGCTGGAAAATGTCTTTTTGATCATAGAGAACACCTTGTCAACTAGACCACAGCACAAAGTGCCACATCCAATCTTTCCTTGAACATTTCCAGGGATGGTGACTGACACCTGCTTGGGCAGGCTCCTTCAATTCTTGACAACCCTTTTGTGAAGTAATTCCTCCCAATGTCCAACCTGAACTTTCCCTGCTACAGCTTGAGTCCATGTCCTCTTTTCCTGGAAATTTGTATGGAAAACTGCATTTTACTGTTCTTACTAAAACACAATATGTAAATGTCTGTTTCTGAAAGAAGTCAGCTTTTGTGAAGTTGCAGTTTATTTATACTTAGTCCTGTTAGCATTTTCTACTCACTACTGAAGGTTCTGTCCTAGGATTAAAAAAAAAATAATCATTTTGCCTCCCCTTTGACAAACTCAGCCCAAATTTAACATATAATCCGCCATAATCTTCTGGTTATGATCCAGTGCTGAAGATACAGAAGGACTTTTACAGCAATATCTTTGGAACTGGCAGATGTGTGTGGGATGTTCTGGTACTGATGACAAAAACCACTTCCCTGTTATCATGCTGGCATCTTATTTCTTCTTGTTCATTAATAGCTAATGCTATGGTCAAATGCACCTTTGATCTGCCTGGAATGGATGGAGAGAACTGTGGTTGCCTGTCCTAGCTGCTAGAACACAGAGTGGTCCTACTCCCATATCTACTCAAGTCCAAGTCACCGAGTTTAGTTTAAAACACCAACTTTGATAATTTATGCATTGTCTCTTTCCAGGAAAGTAAGTGGAGATTCTTCAAGTATTCCTTTCAATCTGACATATGAGTGACATTCTCCCTCAGGAGACCCATACATCAAACTCATCTAGATCATTCAAAATTCATGAGTAATTGTCTTGTTGCAAAGGCAGGCTATCACAGATTGGGAAATATACAAGCAAGATAATCCTGCCTAATTTGCCTTCTGTGTTTCATGTGTGTTTTGGTATAGCCTGTAATTACCTAACATTGCTTTGTTTTCCTTCTTCCTTTCCCCATTGAACCTATGAGTCATTCATTGCACAGGATGGGTGGTGGTAATTTAATTAGCTGCTGCTAACAATTGTGGAGAAAAACTGAGTTAGATGTTGTTGCCTCAAATTCTTTTTTGTTGTTTGTTCTAAAGGTAGAATTAGAACACAAAGATGGCCATATTAAGTCAGTCCAAATACATTGCTTGACCAGTCACGTACCTGATAGATTACAAGTTTACAACTCTTAAACCCAGGAGATTTTGGAGTTTGCTATGGCTTACGTTCTTTTATCATCAGTACATTTGCATCTCTGAATATGTCTCACTTCTTCAAGATGTCAGGGAGAATACATGGGCTCTTTTGCAAATGAGCTGCTGGTTCTTCAGGTGAGCTACCAGTTCCACAATGAACCATGTTCTTCTTATGTTCTTCTGAAATTGTGTCTGATGAACTGCACGCAATGGCTCTTAATGTCTAAAGATGTTTGCCTAGATGGTAACCACCACCCTCTAGAACCTACCTAAACCTTCACATATGTGTCAGACCTCTCTAAAATTCGGTTTTCCTGAATAAAGAAACTTAAGATTGCTTAGGTTTAAGGTTGGTCGAAGGAAAAGTTATCCCATATTTTGATCATCCTTTTTTGTCCTTTTAGGAGCTTTTTCCAATATGTTAACATTTTTGATATAAAGAGAATAAAAAATACAGTCTTAGGTATAAGTATGGTTACATTGAAACACAGATTTGCACAATGGCTTGATGACATTCCTGTCCTTAGTTCTAATTTTTTTTTTTTTAATCAGGAGCTAAACTTCTGTTTTAAAGGGATTGCCATAACCCCAGATTTCTTTTGAGTGATAGACAATGTCAACTTTTTATGACTGCTGTTTTTTTCCCCCTACATGTAGATCACTTTATTTGTTGAATGTCACCTTCCATTCTGATGTCCGTTCAGTTTCACATTGTCCCTCCATGAAGATTAACCATGTGCTGTTTTGAGTAACTGTATGTTTCTTGCTGCTTACCTTTGCCACAGCAGATCTATCATAGTTCCTTGAGAAATTTTGCAAGTGGCCTCCCTGCACTGCAGAATTGACCCTCTGTCTTGTGACACTTAACCAATTACTCATGCAGACAAGGTTTTTCTTTTTCTGTCACTTGGGTTTCTTCAGCTTTTGAAGAATTTTGTAGAAAGCTTACTTAAAATACACCTAGACTATGTTTTTGTGGATCTTTTTGTGGCAGTTGTGGCTACTGTCAGGGTACCTCAAAAATGCTGAATTTTATTTATTCATGTTGTAAAATGTCTTCAATTATGGAACAGAGCTTAAAGTAGCCAAAGTCTAAACTGTGTAATAACTTACTGCCCAATTTCAGACTTACTCATTTTTATCTCTCAGTTTCCCCCCCAGAATTCTCATATGCCTGGAACATGCCATCATTTCTGCTACATATCCATAATGTTGACTGTAGCAATGACTAGTTCTTCCCTAAGTCATGCTCCAGCTAAATCATACTCCTGTTGGGTATCTAAAATAGCATCTATCTTTGAAATGTGTAAGTGTTCTAATAGAGCCACTCCGTGGCAGAAGTGATATAATTACATTTACCAAGCTGGCAGTCTTCTGCTCATAATGAGAAAATCTCTTGCCTTATTCAAATTTCTGCAACAAAGTTGTATGGTCTGTAGATTTGTAAAACAGACTAAATTTGCAGTAATTTGGCCTGTGTAGGTCCAGGATTGTTGCAGTAACTTTACTGTCAAAAGACTTAAGAAGGACAAATAAACATCGTTTCTTTGTCATCTCAAATCTGAGGTTGGTGTTTATGACAAGACCTGGCCTTCTGGCACCATCCAGCATTGTATGGTGTACAGAGAGTACAGCAAAGCCCTGCAATGTACTGCATAATGATTGATCCACATAATGATATGTGGCAGGAATCTGATAGAAGAAAATTATTCAATTTTATTCACTGTATTCATATACTTTTCCCAGGATTTGTGTCCAAATGCTGTGTAAACGATTTGTTTTCTTGCATTTTGAATGGCACATTTCCATTTTCTGAGAGAATTAAAGAAAACAAAAATCAAACAGGTTTATGTGGATGCTAAATGCAAAAAGCAAGCTGGGAACAGAGCCTGTGTGAAACAAGATTCTCATTCTGGCCTGAGAAAGCATGAGAAAGAATCCAAACAGTCCTCAGTAAAGGACAACATTCTTTGCAGGTGGTGTTTAGGAAAACAGTCAAGGGGTGGTGTTCCATTTAACCAATGCTGGTGATGTGTTGCTTTAATGACTAGTGAGAGTTTTACCTCTCAGACCTTCTCAAACATGTTTATAAAAGAAGATTAAGAGTAATAAACTTTGCTGTGTTGGGTAATGAAGCTAGGGGAGTCAGTGTCATACTGCCTCGCTGTTCCTAATACAGTGCAATAGGTTAATGTGGAACAGAAAATTGATGTTTAACAGGAAACAGCATGGAAAATTCCTATTATCCCACTGTTTTACTGGAGTGGAAAGGTTGGTCTTGGATAGAGGCAGTTTATGCACATAGGTTTTTATTCCTATCTGGCACAGAATTGGATTTGATCACCATGTCCTGACATTGTGCAAGGAGGTCTTCTGTTCCCCAACCTTTTTTGGTAGTCAGCACATGCTGGGGTGTGCCCTAAAAGTACACGGGAGCTCAATCAGTCAAGAGGTTTTTGTCTGCTGCAGTCTTGCAGCTGCAGGGGAGTAATAAATTAGGACTGAATGTGAGAGTATATATTTGTCAGTAGATAATAAAATTTGTCAATAGATAGTAGTTGATCTGCTATTGTCATGCAGGAGGCAGAGGGTAAGGGAACAAGTAAGGGTAAGACGAGAAAGGAAGTAGGAAAATGGGGATTTCCTTCAATCAGTAGTTATCCTCTCATGCTTCTGCATTTACACAGGTGAAATCTAAAAGTATTTTTAGGATTTTTATTAACACTCTATAGTGTTTTAAGATTTCTAGTGTTTCAGTACTGCCATCTGTAAAGCTGTTTTTCCACATATGCATGTAGTTCTTTGCTGGTGTATTTGGAGTACCTGAAATATTTATTGAAGCTAGCAAAGAAAACAGGAAAGGAAAAAAACCAGTGTGAGAGGGGAAAAAGAGATCAGTAGCTATAAAGGACATATGTAGTGGACTGATTTGTAGCAGGGAGGTATTTGTGCACTTTTTTTTTTTTTTTTCCCCTGCAGTTTGCATATCTTGGACATTTTTTCCATTGACAAAACAGAACATTCTACAAAAGGTGGCTTTTAGGACCTTTTAGCATAGGCCACATGGCTACAGAAGGAAAACCAGGTAATTTCCCATATTTTGTACAGCTATGGAAGAAGACAGACTTTCTGCTGGATCTTAACGTCTTGATTTATTGCAATTTTTTGTATGTAATTACTAATTGTAATTGTAAATTCATGTGTAGATAGAGGCTGTCTAAGTGAAGAACAGAGGGTCAAATGCTAAATTTTATTTCTCATTTCCTTCCCTAGTAGATCTCATTTCCAGTGATGCCTTTTTTAGCCCAGAGCCTGATAGATGTAGGTTATCTAGTGTACCTTGGTGTGGATGGAGCTCAAGATGATGATGCACAAGTGGGGCTGATCAGTTACAATAGCTCTGCTCCTGGATGTTGGACCTGCAGAGTCTTGAGGTTAATAATTAGATGAGATGGTGATTGTTCCAAACTTTGGTAATCTGTGTAACTGTATCTAGTGTGGGTTGGTAATATAATCCCAATAGTTGATAAACCTGAGTTATCACTAATGCAACTGGTTTTGTGCTAGCCATTTCACTTTGTTAGCCTTCCTCAAACTGTTGAGGATTTGTCCATTATGGAAATTATATGTTGGCATTTTCAAAACTATACTTAAGAAGGCTTGGTATTTATGCAGTCTCTTCCCCTTGTTTTTCAACATATGAGACTTCTGTAATTTACAGCCATCTCAGAAACTTTTGACTGTTTGTACAACTGCTCTACAGCATGGTTGTTAGCTAAATGCTGTTCCCTCTCAAAGCCTTCCCAGCTTCCTGTGGAATCTGGAGGAGTAACATCTATTTCGTATACCACTTGTCATGTGAAGAAGCATATGAATTTTGCATATAAGTAGCATAGAAGTTTTGCATGTAAGTAAGCATGAAAGTTTTAATTAGTTTACTTATACAAGAATCAACTCCTCCATTCAGTAATCCTCTGTCATGAGGACTACACACAGCAGACCTTTCTAAAAGCAAACATCAGGATTTTGCTAATGACTAGGGGGTTTGGGGAAGCTCATATGTTCTATGTTGCTTTTTTAAGAATTACAATGTACCTCTTGCTGCAGTGTTGGGAATTTTGTTTGCTAACACAGGGACTCCGTCATCATGCTGCACGCCGGCAGCACATCTGCTTCCTGTTTTCTCTGGTACAGGTGAATGCAGGTCTTCTTGTTTCTACTCCTGTGAAAAGTTCTGGAACTGATTTTTTTTCCTCCCCATTTTAAAAAGGGAATTCAGTTTTGATTCCAAAAAACCTTCATGCTTTGGTTCCAGTACTGATTTTCTTGAATGTGTGTTTTATCCTGGCTGCAGGTAGAGAGCAGCACTGAGCCTTTTCACACGACTGGTCTGTTACTCTATTACCTGCTTGAAGAGTCACGCAATTCTTTTCATACTTCTGATGACCATATGTAATGGAGAGTGCAATGTTTCTTAGGAAAACCCATCCTCCCTGATCTCCAAAAGCACAGAAGATGATAGCATGCAGGCTTGGGATTTCAAATTAGTAGGTTTTTCAGTTTTCTGTATCTTTCTTCCATTAAAGTAGGTTTGAAAACCTGCTGTCAGCTTATAGATTGAATTTGTAGGAATCTGGTCACCCATTAAATCAACAAGATTAATGTAAATGAGAAGTTAAAGAGCTCGCTAGACTTCCAGTTTTGTATTGCAGCTGCCAAGAAGACACTGCAACTAAGGATGGAAAAGTCTTGGGTGTCTCTAGTCTGACTTTCTGCTCAAAGCAGAGTCAGCAAAGATGCCAGACCACATGGCTCAGGGCTTTTTGCAGTCTGCCTTTAAAAATTCCAAGAGCAGGGACCACACAGCACTTCTGCACGACGTGCACCAATGCTGCACTGTTCCTGTAGAAGAAAGGCTTACCTTTATCTCCAGTTTGAACTTGCTGTCTTTTGTTTGTGCCTGATGTATGTCATTCAGCCACCATGACACAGCCTGATCCCTTATTGTCAGTATCCTGTCTGTAGGCAGAAGAGGGCTGCTCTGAGGTGCTCTTGCAGCCTTCCCTTCTCCAGGCTGAGGCAACTATGTATGTCAGTGTCACCTCACTGTGCAGGTGCTCCTTCTCTGCAAGTGGGCCTGTGTTAGGCACACACCAGTTTGGCAAATGGGAGTCCTGCAGCGAGGAGCCAGAACCAGGAACCCAGTATCTTGTCTTGGTGTTGTCTAAGAAGAACCAAGGGGTAACCATCACCTTCTTCCATCTCCTGTTTGAGCCTGTACGACTGTGGGGATGGATACTGCTGTCCTTGATTGCTGCCAGTCCCGAGGCTTTTTCTGCAGAGCTCCTGCCCAGGCAGGCCATGTCTAGCCTGCCCTGCTGTCTCAGGCTCTGACTTCCTGGGGACAGGTGTTTCCTCCACGCTGAAATGCACAAGGCCCTCCCCACCTTCCTCCACCCTACCTAGGTCCCTCTGGATGGCAGCCCTTCTCTCCAGTGCATCGGCTTTTCCCCCCAGTTTGATGTCATCTGCACACTTGACAAGCGTGACTTCTGCCGTGCAGCTGATGAAGGACCAGCCAATGATTTTGCTTCTGTAGTTCTCCACTTTGTTACTGCAGTCCTGGTAGAGTACAAGACATTTACTCCTGCCTCTAAGCCAATCATCCAATCAGTTTTTATCCATCCTAAGTTGTCTGCTTAAGACTGTAATCCTTTTCCTCTTGCAGAGGTCTTGCTCCGTGACTTTCCCAGGGACAAAATCTTGGCTGATAACCCTGTAGGTCCCTGAAGAGTTCCTCTGGGGCCTTTTGAAGATGGCATGTCATTGGCATTGCTTGAGACCTTTCCCCCTGCCCCCATCTCAGTCACTGTTGAGATTATCCTTGAGTGCAGCCTTTCTGTGGGCCACAGTCTCTCACACACTCCCTTACTGTCCTTTCACATTGCTGGAAATTTTCCCCCTGACCAGTCTATGGGTGATCTTTTTGGCACAGTAGTGAGGACAGCAGTTCTCTGAAAGGGAAGGGAATGTGTCTGAAACCTGTAGTGTAGCATAAGAAGCTAAAGCACAGCAAAGAGGCAAGCTTCAAGCAAGGTCTTCTAAAACATCAATTTTCAGTCTATTTTCTAACCACTCCTTATGTTCCCTCAGCATTGTTATAATCTTTAAAGAACATACCTGAACATGACTTAGGTGTGTAGCTGGTTCAGATACACACAATACCTTGTTTCTGGTTGTAAGTGAAAGTCAAGGTGGTTACTGGACTTTTCAAACTTACTGTGGGAAGAAATCTTTGTATCTTTACTTCTGTGGTTTTCTGATACTGACAAAAACCCAAAACTGTAAAACCCAAGAGATGGTAAATATTTTTAGAAGATGTTAATAAAACTTGCCCACTTTCTTTCTCAGCTAATTGAATGAAAAGTGTTTTCTCTCATATATACAGCATTTAGGTTTGTGTGACTGTTTTGAATTTTCTGAACTTGGTTAAACTGAATTTCTGTAGCTGGTTTTAGAATTCCCTGTGTAACGGATATGGCTTTGACTTACAGATATGTTTTGTTAGGAAGAGCTGGGAGGTAATAGCATCAGAAAATTACTTAAGAACTTGTTTAGCAAAATTTTTGAGATTATAAAGCTGTACACTGACAAATGCACTCCAGCAAAGGTATAGAGGGAATTCAGCAAGTGCATCTCCTAAGCAGTATTTGCCTCAGTTCCAGCTCTGTCTTTCAGAAAAGTTGGCTGCAATCTGGCCACTGCAGACCACTGAAATTGCAGTTCACAAGTGTTATCAATTAAAATGTATTTTTATGGAGGTTTGTTTGAAGTCTGTTACACACCCACTGCCCTCGCAAAAAAAAAAAAAAAAAAAAAAAAAAAAATCCCAAACCCACAAAAAACAAATGTCGAAACCAAAGTATTTTTCTTTTGAACCTCAGTTCCTGTGGCGTGTTGCCCCCAGTCCCCGTGCCCGGTTCCCCGGGCTCTACGGGGTCCATCGTTTTCCTTATTAATAACCAGGCTGCTGGGTTCCTTTGGGAGTTCGGCCCGGCTCTGGCAGCCTCTGTGGTAAAGCAGGAGCGTGAAAGCCGCAGCAGCAGGGCAGCAGCGCCACGCTCGCCGTGGGGCTGTCTGTGCGCCGGTGGAGGCCCCGCCGGGCCGTGCTTGGCCCCGCCGGGCCGTGCTTGGCCCCGCCGGGCCGTGCTTGGCCCCGCCGGGCCGTGCTTGGCCCCGCCGGGCCGTGCTTGGCCCCGCCGGGCCGTGCTTGGCCCCGGGCTGCGCGGGGCTGGCGACCGCGGTTCCCCCGGCCCTCACCGGGGGGCGCCCTGCGCGGCGGCGAGCGGCGGGCAGCGCCCCCTGGCGGGCTGTCCCCGGGTGCTGCAGCCGCGGCCGTCGGACACTTGGCGGTGCGGATGTAGCCCAGGTGCAGCACTGCTGCTGCTCTTGCTGCTGCTCTTGCTGCTGCTCTTGCTGCTGCTCTTGCTGCTGCTCTTGCTGCTGCTCCTGCTGCTGCTCCTGCTGCTGCTCTTGCTGCTGCTCTTGCTGCTGCTGGAGGACGATCAGAGCGGGATTCGTGTTCCAGCGAAGATCTGGCCTGCCACGTTGGTGTGAAAACGCTGCTTGCAGTTTTAATTTTAAGCTGTAGTTTAAGACGTGGAGCCCTCATTCCTACTGATGATGAATAAATTTTAGATCTCTGCCAAAAGGGAGGGTGTGGCTGAGGGTGCTGTTATGAGCAGAAGGCTGAGAAGAGACTGGGACTAGTGCAGGAATTTTCCTGGAGCTCTCTAAATGTTTTTGCTGGTGGGTAAATGGGTAGAACCTATCTGGTTCTTGTCAATTACTGTATTTTGTAGTGTCTTGTAACAGTGGGATTTTGATGTACTGTCCATTTCAGGAGTGGGGAATCTTATTTGTTTGTTTGTTGGTTTTGAAGTAGCCACTCATTTAGCATGGTTACTGTTTTTACAAGTGCATCATCACTAGGTCATTGTGCAGTTTTCCCCAGAGAGGGAACCTTTTCCATCTTCTGTTTCCAGTTATGGATTATTTGCAGAAGAGAAAGAACAAAACTGTCACTGTGACTTTTCAAGGCTGGGTCGTTTTTACTTAGCTACTTATTTATTACAGGTGCAAGATTTTTGGGGCAAGAAGAAGTTTCCTCTGACACCTTTACTCCTCTGTTTGCCATTCTGGCATTTACATTATCTTGATTAAGCTATTAGGCACTCTGAAATAAAGGCATTGCCAGGAAGATCGGTTTATCTGGTTTGCTGGGAGAACCAGTGTTGTGCTGTTGGTGGAGGCAGATTCTGAGTTGTCTCACCTTAGGTCTTCTATTGCAAGGCTCATGAAGAAAGCTGGTAAGTGCCAGGAACTACAGAGAGGAGAGATTCCGGATATATTTGAGAACAAACAGAGCCTAGAAGAGAACCTTAGGATGCAAGCAAGCCAGCAATGAATGTGAAAGATCATGGTGTTTATCTGGGGGAAGGGGGTAAAGGAGAGAAGGCAAATAAAGATCAAGAGTTCTTAACTCTTTAGTTAAAATTTCATTGCTCAACCAGGAGTAAGTTTTCAGACTCAAGGGATTGAGAATTAGCACATGTGTCTAGGTAGTTGTGAGCTAGAGCCTGGAGGTCTTGTTTCATTGAAAGGCCTACCTTGTTCATAATGTTATGGACTATTGTGATGTTTTTGAAATTCTTTTCTAGGTAAATGTTCAAACTGTAAAATGAAGGAATGGCTAAAATGAGACACTGGGAGGCAGCTGAGCTGCCAGGACCAGTGTGCTGCTGAAAAGGGAATTTTTCTCTGAGGTTTATCACCACCCCTGGCATTCTGCTTGCTTTGACATGGGAGATTAAGTGTGTGTGTATGGTGCTTGTATTATCCTGTTTACTTTTCTGCCAGCTTTGCAAGCTGGTTTGTGTTTTTCACCCATATGGGGGGGTTTCTGATAATTCAGTGTACATGAATGAGGGACCAAATTAACACCAAGGGCTGATGGCATGTGAGAGGCAGGAATGTGTGATGCAGGAGGGACACAGAAAGGGTTGAGCCTACCCTTTTGACATCACTGAGTACTAGATGTCTCATGACATCTTTTGCTGCACCTCTGAGTTAACAGAGACTAAAAAGTGTCCACTCCGAGTGTGCTTTTCTTTCATACTATGGAGGAAAAGGTCATCAGCCTTTATGTTGAGTGTAAATGCTCTATGTAGCACCTCTTAGATCATTTCACAAACCAATACTGTTTACTTGTTTGTAGCAGCACTGTAAGCATCTTATTTGCAGCAGGGCAATGAAATTTGTATTGGTGCTGTTCTCAAG
Organism: Cyanistes caeruleus; assembly: GCF_971803275.1. Lineage (NCBI taxonomy): Eukaryota > Metazoa > Chordata > Aves > Passeriformes > Paridae > Cyanistes > Cyanistes caeruleus. Next base: position 64,651,949 of record NC_141732.1, read on the forward strand.
ATTTCCAGAAAGTTTTGCATGAAAGGGTTAGTTTTTAAAAGTTTTGTAGAAAATAGTGAAAGGACAGCTAATACAAAGCAAAGTGATCATATTATCTTGTTGCTAATGCACAGTGTATTGAAAAAGATGTTTTTTAGTGCAGATCTTTTATTTGAAAGAGAATAGTGAAGTCTTGGGATTTATTTTGAGAGATTATAATGTTGTCTGCAGTGGAGACCTTAGAGAATCTGTTCAGCTGCTGACTGAAAACTTAATTTGCCAACATCAAGTTTCCACAAGCCTTATTCCTTTGTACTTTCTAGGCCTTCTGGGTTTTTCCCACCTGTTGCTTTATCATCTGTTTCTCTTAGCTCAATTGCTGATTGTTGGAGAAACAGAAAAAGTACAGCATCAAAGATGGAATACTGTAACTCAGAGAAATTTTAATGCTAGAGTTAAATGGGTCTAAAAATTTTAGCCCAGAAAACTGATCACTTTTTAAAATGGAGTTATTTTTTTCTGCTTATGCAATTCCTGTATTGATTATGTAAGCTGCAGTGTTAGGAAGAGGAAAGTGTTGGTTTTTCTGTTCTTAAAGGTTTGTGATGTTTCAGGCCTTGCAGTTCTTTCGTACCTTGTTGGATGACTCAGTAATCTCTTCTGAATCCACCTTTACTCCGTGTTTTTCTGATAACCTTATAGCATCTCTAACTCCTAACAAAAGCCTTTTCTCATCAGATTATATTAAATATTCAGGAAATACTCTTGAAATTGTATTCCTAGTCTTGAGTGAGAGTGGGTTGGTCTTCATGAGGTTTCCATGAATGCTCTTGCACTTCTGGCATTTACCAAATAAGTCTTGCCTGCATGTTAAAAACTTTTTCCTTGATCATATGAAGTTGATGCTCTATTCTTATTAGTCATAGAAGCGTCTGGTCCAAATCAGGCTGTTAACCAAGGCAGCATTCCAGTGCCAACTTTGCATCACCTGGTTCAATATAAGTTGTTGAGAAATTCTCATAAGCTGTTCTTTCAGTTTGGCTTCATGCTCAAAGGAGGAGTGTTGGCTTGAGCTGTATTGTTATGTCTAAGAGACCTGTATTGTCAGTCATCAAGACACAAATTTTGTAAGAAATTTGTGCCAAATTTTGTTCACAGATGTCCTCTATCTTACTTCTGGGCATTTCTATTTGTGTTTTTCTAGATCTAATTAGTCTCAGTCTTTTAATCTTAGACAAATGCCATGCTCTAGATTTTACTACATGTGGGACCTAAAGGACATTCTGTGGCACTAATGTGTGCTAAATAATCCCTACATAGTAATATAAAACTGTGCAAGGTAGGAGCATAGTCTTCTATCTGCAAAGTGTTACCTGAAACAGAAACAATTTATCATTACTGGAAGCAATTTATCATATTTCAGGCTTGCTGTGGAAAAAGTGTGCCTTATATGATTTTTATATGCAGGTTATTAAATGTAAACCAGATTTCCAGAGAGAGCTTTCTTAGAATACTGTATTGTCTATTTAGCCACATCTGTTTCATTTTGCAATTCTTTGGAGAGGGCTGACATTTGTGTTGTGTCTTACTGAGAGTTTCAGGTCAGGTAGAATTTGTTTGTTTTATTTTCTTTTTATCCATGTTGGCTCAATTTAAAATCAGATTTATCTCATATTTAAGGCTGTCTTTTGTTTATGCCTGTTTGGCTTACGAGAACATCTCCAAGACTCCTACAGGCCTTATGTAGTTCAGAATTATTCCAGACTTTTCCAACTAATATGTTCTGAATTTGACCTGAAAACATTAGAAATTACTTTCTGCATTTCTTTTTTTTTCAATCTCTATTTTTTTTTAATTCCCACACTGTGCTTTGTACAAACTCGATATTAAATAACATAACAAACTACAAAGCTATTGACATCTTATGTTTTCATTACTAGCAAGTATTGTTTGCCCAAGATTTATCTCCTAAGAGGAGAAGGGATTGCTTTAGAGAAATATGCTTGCCTTCACTAGCCTAACAATTGCTAATCTGTTCCAGTGTGGGTGTGTATGCACACTCTTCTCTGAAATGTTTTCTCAGTCATTAGGTTCCCTATAGTAAGTTCCCATATGGGAAAAGGAAGTGTGGTTTCAGCAGAAATGGATCTTTTTCTGAATGATAATTTTGGTGTCTTTATTTCAAGCTCACCGCACTTAGGATGAGTTTCCTCTGCTGCCCTGGTCTGAATTAAAGCTGTCTAAACTAAAACATGGTCATCTACAAGGAACCATTTCAATTCTTGACTCAGTGCACGCTTCACAAATCCGTTTATATGGACACATAGACTATTCTTGCATCTAAATAAAAAATAAGACAATTTTCTACTTCTCAAAATGGAGTAAATAAAAGCTGTTTAAGTCTAGCTGTTTGTGTCCAGCTGCAAGGAATCATGCTGTGTCCTCTCAGTTGTAGCAGGAGTAGTCATCATCTTACTTTCAATATTTACAGGTATCCTTCCTTTCATTAACCAGTGCCTGTGGCTGGCTTTGTATGTATAGCAGGGAGAGAAAGTGAGAATTACAAAAGGGTGGTGTTGTTCCCTCTTTCCTTCCTTTTTTTTTCCTCTTGCAGAAGTGATTTCTGCTTCTGCCTATTTTGAAATCCTTGTGACAGGCTAGGTAAGCAGGAAACCTTTTCTGCTGCTCTGTCATGATAAGGACATCTTATGGAAAGGTTTCCTTTTCTTCTTGGGTCTGACATGAAAGTCAGACCCAAGAAAAGTCCTCCTGAAAGAAGTGTTTTTCTCAGCATTGAAAAGATTGCACTGTTGTGTTTTAAATGGGAGGTCATGCTGGTTTTGTAATTTATGTTGTTTGTTCTTCCTGAACTCTTTAAAATTAATAAGCTGAAATCAGACTATAGCAGTTGTAACTTAGTGAACTCTGTGTTGTCCATTTCAGCTACATCTCTGAATGTGAGCTGTCTCTGTGTTTGAGAGGCTTCAGTATAATATGGGCTTCTGTCAGCCCTGTGAAATGTTGAACAGCCTACAGTGGCATGGATGGAAGCATGGAACTGCTTGTCTCAAGGATGTGTACTGTCTTCTCTCAGTGAAGCCATGATTGCTGATGGTCCAGACAAAATATGTTGGTATCCGAATGAATAGATGTAAATCCAGAAGGGTTTGTCCTGATCATGTTGATTCATAATAAATCTTCAGATATCCTCTAAACTACAGCACCTATTTTGGGGTAAAGGTCAAAAGATCTAATTCTGATTTGAGTATTTCCAATAGTAAAAAATTCACTATACTCTGGGCAAGAAGTTCTAGTGTTTAACTGCATCTCCTTTAGTGAATGCCTATGACATTTCTGATTCTCTTCTGTATGTTTTGAGGAAGATTGCTCTTGCTTTTTATTTAATAAGGTGAATTTATGAGTTCCTCAATCCCTGAATTATCTGAGTTTTTTTTTTTTCCATGTTCTTTCACCATTTCATTTTATTGACTCCTCCCTGACCTATTTGATTCTGTTTTTCTCCATATTGAACACTCTGCTTTGCAGACATCAGGACAAACAACAGCAACACTGGGATTGATGCCCTGTGGAAATTTAGTTGCCCAAAATGCTGAAAATGCCCAAGAGCATTTTCAGAGGCTTTTTTTCCCAGGGCAGAAAGTACTATCACCTTTTTAATGTCTAGATAGAAATGTGCACAACTTTGTCTCTTGTTAGGCCTGCTATTCATTGCCTGTGCTCAGAAAAGTTGGTGTGGCCTGCTATTTGCTTTCTACAGTCTTCTCTCTAAGAAACCCAGTGCACATTCACTCACTTTAAACAGATTTACCATGCACAGATTCATTCAAGCCATGTCTCTTTCAAGTTTTGCAGTGTTTCTGGATGCCTACTAATAAATAAAAAAATCCTGTGTTTTTCATTTTTTTTCAGTGTTCTTTCACTGTTTCTGATGATCTTGTGCTTCTTTGGGATGGGTGCTCTTAAATATCAGACAGTATGGGTTAGGTCCTGTGTGATCACAGTAGAAATGCATCATTTCATGAATATGCCTGGTTTAAAGGTATAGCCAGGAGCCCATATATAAATAAATTAAAAATTAAATTTATTTGATATTTATAAAATAAATTTTCATAGTTTTAAAAGTGTTTTGTTGGTATTGGATTTTTCTAGTGGGTTAAGGTAGATACACTCAGTTTGACACTGTAGGGTATTAGAGAGGAGTAGGAATGTTACATAAAGACATACTTCTTTACCCCAAGTTTAAGAACAGTAAGCCTATTGTCTGCAGGCTGTTGATTGGAATTCATTGTGTAATTTAATTTAATTGTTCATAATCAAATCTTTCATCAGCTATTTCATTACATAAAAATTATTTTTCTTTACAAAATCTTCTTTAGGCTGACAGGCATAATTATTTAGTGCATCCAGTTTGTCTTTTGTAAATATTGACATAGCAGTTCTGTTCTTGCTGTTCTTGTGAACTTTTCCAATTCCAGTTTTTCAAACATTAATGACAGTAAGCATTACCAGTCTAGCCGGTACCTATGCCATCTATCAGCATTCTTGAATCCAAGCTATCCAGCTTTGCTGATGTAAAAGTGTCCAATTAATAGCTGCTGTTTAACATCATCGTGTGTTACTGTTGGAATGGAAACTATTAAATCATCGTCATAAGAATGTTGTTTGCTTTTTCTCAGAGAGTTGTATGTACTAAACTTACGCTTTTCTTTGTTATTTTCAAGAATGCTACAATTTCCAGCAAATAACTAGTTTTTTTTTTTTTCCCAGATGTAGAGGACACCTTAAAGATTGTTTGTCTGACAATTCTAGCTATTCTCTTTCTGTTCTTTTTCAACTTACATATTTTTTTCAGTATTAGTTCCCAGAAATCATCTTGTGATGAGGGAACAGCTGATACCCTGTTAATGAAGTGAGATGACTTTAATCGGGCAGCCAAGATGAATTAGTGTCTTTTATGTAAGAAAAATAAAATAGCTGAAGTAATTTTCAGTATGAGTATCCTGTTGGTAACTGTTTCTTTACTATTGGCTGGTTTTATTTCTAAATATAAACACAGGACTGGACCTGTGACCTTAGATGTTCACTTGGAAAAAGAAGAGCTTTGCCTGTAGAGGAGCCCATTTCCTTTTACTGGGTGTAAAGAACAGTAAAAAATTTAAGTCATCAGATTTTAAGTGACTTATGGTCAATGTAAAGCTGATCATCTTTTTTCAGATATAAAAAGGGGGAACTACCAAAAGAAGCATCTAGACTTCAGTTAGAATTCTTTTCTATTATCAAGATTTTAAGTGTCTCTACAGGCGGGTTTTGCCTTTATCCCTTTGTCATGGTTTAACCTCAGCCAGCAGCCAGGCCAAGGCAGCTGCTCGCTCACTGCTCCACCAGCAGGATCAGGGAGGGAATCAGCAGGGTAAAAGCTGGAGAACTTGTGGGTTGAGATAAAGACAGTTTTATAGGGAAAGCAAAATATGCACACCCTGGCAGAGCAAAAAGGAATTAATTCACTGCTTCCCATGGGCAGGCAGGCAGGTTTTCTCCATCATCCATCTCTGGGAGAGCAGGACCCCATCACACACAACAGTGTCTTGGGAAGACAAACACCATCTTTCCAAATGTCACCCCATTCCTTCTTTTTCCCCCCCTTTATGTATGAGCATGATGTATTTTCTGCTACCCAGGTATCAAGTATCTCTTTACAGGTAGTGTTCACCTTTATATCTTCATTGTGGTTTAACCAGCTATGATCTGTAATATCCCTCTGGTCATTTGGGGTCACCTGTCCTGGCTGTGTCTGCTCCCAACCTCCCAGGCACCCCCAGCCCCCTCAGCACCATGGCAGTACGAGAAGCAGAAAAGGCCTTGGCTCTATGTGAGCTCTGCTCAGCAGTAACAAAAACATCTCTGTATTGTCAACCCTGTGTTCAGCACAAATCCAAAACACAGCCCCCTGCCAGCCACTCGGAAGAAAATTAACTCTACCCCAGCAAAAACCAGCATACCCTGTTCATCAGTGACTTCAAGTAAAAAAGTAGCTTGTAAGAAAAAGATAATAATTTGCATATATAAAATTTGAAAGTTAATTTCTGTGTGTTCCAAATAAATTCTTCACTTTGAATTTGACAGTCTATAACCTTGTATCTTAAAATGTATTTGCAGATCTGTTGGAGAGATAGAATGATTAATGTGGTCAGCACTTCCTGATGTGAACTGTATGAAAATGGAGTCTCTTAAGCTTTCCAGTTCATATAACCATAGGATGGTTATATGGGTTGGAAAGTACCAATAAGATAATTTACTTCAATCTCCTTGGCATGGGCCAGTACACCTTTGACTAAACAGGCTGTTCCAAGCCCAACCTAGCCTTCTGTCAAACGCTTCTAGGGATGGGTTGTCCCCAAGTTCTCTGGGCAACCTGTTCCAGTGCCTCACCAGCCTCAGAGTAAAAAAGTTTTCTACTAATATGTAGCATAAATCTATCCTTTGTCAGTTTGAAGCCATTCTCCATGTCCTGTCACTACGTGCCTGTGTCAAAAGCCCCTCTACAGCTGTCCTGTAGGCCCCTTCAGGTACTGGAAGGTGCTATAAGGCCTCCCTGGGGCCTTCTCTGGACTGAACAAGCCCAGCTCTCTCAACCCACCTTATACGATGGGTGCTCCAGCCCTCCGAGCATTTTTGTGACCCTTCCTGGGCCTGCTCTAAGGGGTGTGTGTCCTTCTTATGTTGGGTGCTCCAGAGCTGCAGGCAGTGCTCCAGGTAGGGTCTCATGACGGCACTGCAAGGAGCAGAATCCTCTCCCTTGCCCTGCTGACCACTTCACTGTATGCAGTCCAGGACATGATTGTCTTTTTGAGCTGTGAGTGTGCATTGCTGGGTCATGCTGAGGGTTTTGACTACCAGATGTCCCTAGCTGCTCTCAGTCTATTCTGTACTCAGCTTGTATTTGTTCCCCAATCCAGATGCAGCACTTTGTACTTGGCTTTGTGGAACTTCATGTGGTTTGCACAGGTCCTCTTCTCAAGCCTGTCAAGACCCTTCTGGATGGCATCCCTTCCCTCCTGCGTGTTGCCCACACCACACTGGTGTTGTTGACAAACTTGCTGAAGGTACACTTGACCCCACCATCCTTGTTGCCAATAAAGATTTTCAGCCAAGCTGATCCCAGTATCACCTGTGAGGAATGGCACTCGTTGTACTCTACTTGGACACCTGTGGTGCTTTGCATGCAGCCATCCAGCCTATTCCTTACTTACTGAATGGTCCAACTATCAAATGCCTTCTCCCCAGTTTAGGGACAATGTTGTCTTGTAGGACAGTGTTAAATGCTCTGCACATTTTCAGGTGGATGATATAAGTTGCTCTTCCCTCATCTACCACCCATCCCTAATCCTGTCAATGAAGGCTACCAGATTTGTCAGGCATGATTTATGGTTTAGGAAGCTGTGCTTCACCTCCTCATTTCCCTTGTGCATTAGCATAGTTTTCAGGAGGATCTGCTCCATGATCATGCTAGGTGGCAACTAGAGGTTGGCACTCTGTAGAGTGCACTCTGTAGGTGGCACTCTGTAACCCTGTCATGTCTTCCTTATTTCTGTTTTAAAAATGAGGACTGTATTTTCCCTTTTCTTGTTAGTGGGAACTTTTCTGAATGGCCACAACCTCTCAAATATGATTCATACCAGCTTAGCCACTTCCTTGGCCAGCTCCCTCAGGACCTGTTCCACGAGCTTGCATACTTTCAGATTTCTCAGATGGTGTTGAACCTGATCTTCTTCTGCAGTGTGTGAGTGATTCTACATTCTCCCAGTCCCTGCCTTTTCCATTTGCTACTTGGGCTACTTGGGCTGGAACATTTTTCAGTGAAGACTGAAAGCAACAAAGTCATTGCGTAACTCAGCCTTCTCCTTCTCTTGTCTTTCTGGACAGGTACTATATTTTCCCTAATCTTCCTTTTATCAGTCGCACAAGTATGCCCTTCATGTCCCTGACCAGATTTAGTTATATGAGATTTTAAGCTTTCCTAACGTGATTCTTGGTTGCTTGGTATTCCTCCCAGGCTATCTGTTACTTGGAGAAATAAGGTACCACCAACACATTCCAAGAATCTTCTGGATTGCCTATGCCTAGCTGTGTTCCTTCCACAGATATTGGAGAGGTTGAAGTTTCCCATGAGGACCAGGACTTGTGAATGTGAGGCTGCTCCTGTCTGTCTGTAAAGGACCTCATCAGTTTGGCTTTCCTGTTTGAGTAGTCCATAGCATATCCCTGGTATAATATCACCTGTGAATAAATTAATCAGTATTTTTGTTTTTGTTTGCTGTGACAAAAATGCTCTGAACTTGTTTTTGTGGGTTCTGCAGAGCAAGTATATTTGCACATTCTCTGAAGAATGGTTTTAGGAAGAAAGAGGGGTAAAGTGCAGAGGTTTTTGGGATGGTGTTTTAAGATCTTAAAGATTGTTGAAGTTTCTTGAAGGTCATTCACATTTTGATAGACTGCCATACAGAAACAAAATCCCCAAACACCACAAAACAACAGCAAATGAAAACTGTCTGTGTAACTTCACAATATTCTACTTACAGATTTCACAGTTATTCTCAACTTTTTATTCTCATCTCAGTTGTTTTCCACCTCTACCACTTGTCACCATCAAGTTCAAATTAATACATATGGTAACAGGTAACCTTTTATTGTCATGGATTCTGGGAGACTTGAGTAGCTGTGTACTGTAATTATATGACATTTGTCTTGTGATTGAAGTGATTACATGGCTATTTGTATCCTGCAAAGCAGTCATAACTTTTTTGTTGTTCATAATGAGGTGGTTCAATTTGTCTGCAATGTACTTACAGATTATGTTTCAGTAGTTTCATCATCATTATTACACTGTGAGATGTGCTCCATTAACAAAATCCATAGTCTCTTTTCTTCAAATGTCGTGCATCAGTTTCTAGTGGATCCAAATTTGTTGTTAGTGGGAATAGCACTTTTGAGGACAGATTGTTCAGAACCTGTCAGACTTACTGGTAAGACTTAATTTCTTTCAGTTAGAAAGGCAGTGACACAAACATGTCCTTGTGCTTATATTCTACTAAATTCTTCATTATATCAGGATTTTGATTGAAATGTTTTGAACATGTCAGTAATTTCCTAGCAACTCCTTTAAGCAGCTGAATGAAATTCATTTTCATTAGTTAGTCCATGGATTATCCACAAGCTTTATTTTAAAAAGACTTGAGTCTACAGCATTTGGTAGAAATAAATTTGTTGTGCTAAAATTGGAAAAATTATTGTTTTTCTTACAACACTGGATATGTAATTTGTGTAGCCTTGTAATGTTTGTGTATGTGTGAAAAAGGATAGCTTCTCAGGATACAAACAGATTAATGTCTGTACTTTGAAAAGGACTAGGAAATGGAAAAAGGACTCCGTGTTCAGGAAATGTTACAGCTGCGTTGGTGGGAAAGCAGGAGATGGTGTGCAGCTACCTGGTGACTCCCTCTGGGGAGCAGATGCTGCTCTGTGCCCTCTGTGCCCCAGTTAATTCTGTGCTCATTTGAGTAAAGAAAAACAGCCTTTTTGTTTTATGTTATGCAGAATTATAGAGGTGCGAGAGGAGTTACTGGTGCAGGTGTCTTCCCTGGGACTGGCTTCTCGAGGTTCTGTCTTTGATTCTGCCTGTGAGAGGTGTTTTTAAGCTGGTGGAGACTTTTTGGAGGTGTGTAAAAGGGTTGTGATGCAGCAGTGAGCAGTAGATGGCAGTGCTGTCCTGCTACACAGCTTGAAGAAACCTCATTGAAAGTTTTAAGTCCTGCGGAACATGCCCTTCGCTGCGTGTCTGCTGCTGAAACATTGATAGTCAGGGCATATCTTGTTCTGCCTAAACTTAGGTTACTTCTCTTAGGACACTGCTCCATGCAGAAATTTGGAGGAGATCAGAGATTCTGTATATTTCTAAACCAATACTAAGTGCATGTGTATTCTTAAGTTACCTGTTTTGTAAATGATTAAAACATGAAAGAGCCTAATGTATGATGCCATTTAATCCCATTGCAAAGGTAATGACAAATTACTGTGATATGTACTCCTTTTCGACTTTTTTTCCTTCAAGGGGAAATATTTGCTTTCCGCAGAAACAAGTGTTGGTTTGTGATGCACAGTTCATTCCTGTAAGTCTCCCACTTTCCCATATTGAAATATCTCTACAGTCTGAAAACTTGATGACTCATAGTGTATCAGTCTTTTGAGTCATAAGTCAGGGCCAATCTCTTGGCTTTTCTAGTACTGGAAATCTCTGTGGAGACTTCTGTTTATCCATGAACACACTTTGAACAGAAAGACCACTTCATCACTTTTTTTTTTTTTTTTTTAAATTTTGGTCTTAAAGTCATCTTGGTTTCAACAATAAATTTTTTCTGTCCCCACGTTTTTTTTTAAGCTTTATTTTTGTAAAGATTTTTTGTTTGTTTATTTATTGGAATGCTAATCTTTTAATCTATGTCACTAAAAAAAGTTATATAATTGATTCTTTCATGGCATGGTGGCAGAAAGTTCCTCAGACTATTCCATCTCCGTAACACTCTGAACTTGTTTCTCTTCTAAAGTTGTTGGAAACTGTATATATATAACTCAGATATTTAAATGTTAAGACAATTGTAATTTCCACAGAAATACTGAATTAAAACATCTTGAGGACTGTAATGTACCTTTTTTCACAGTTTTATTTCAGTCATGGACCGCAATGTAGCTGTTGTGACTTCATACCTATTCTTACAAATACATAATTTTTCAAGTTAGACTGAGAGTTGAATTCTGCTTGGAAGTTTAGTTTGAGTGGTTCTTGTGTGTTTGTGTGCAGATATACAGGATTTTTGCAGTAAATCAGTTTACAGTTGTTTAAACTAAATATGGAACTTATTTTTCTGCAGTAATTTTATGAAACTTTTAGGGATGCAGTATTTTATGACAGGTCATTCATGTTAACATGTTAGTTCTGGGTTTTGCCAATAAGGAAACTACTAACATCAGGTTATAAAAGTTTAAAATTGAGTTTTAATAGTTATTTAACTTCCATTGAGCTGTTTATGTAGAAGGCAGAAGTAAATTTTGTTACTTGTCCTTTCTTTTAATTACAAAGAAAAGTATTTAAGGAGCTAGGATTGTAATCTTTCAATGTTTTCAATATGAAACACCACCATAACAGTATAGAGTCACAGACTATTCTGAGTTGAAAGGGACCTACAAGAATCATTGAAGTCCGACAGTATTCAGATTGCTTTCAAAAGATTAGAGAAAAAGACTTAAATGATAGGATGTCAGCTTTTAAAGATGGAACTTGTATCAAAATGTTTGTTAAAACTTGCCTTTCCTGACTTGGTACATCTTCAGGATCAGCAAACCAGTTTTATACATAGTTTTTCCAGAAAGGCTAAGGACTGTTTGTTGTACAGTTATACATCATAAAAAGAAAACAGAGTTAGATAAGAAACTGGCCAGTTTCAGTGGTCAAATAGTTGGGAACAATATAATTGCTGATAATTGCTAGTATTAGTGGATACTTAACAGAAAAAAAAAAATGGTGGATTTGATGACAAAGCTAAATGTTTTGTGAAGATTATTGAATTGGTTATATAATGCATTATATATTAAAAAAAAAAGTAAATTACTAGAACCTTTTGAAGGGCAGTATTAAAAAAAGCACCCCAGAAACTGTCAGAAGAGAGCTTTGCAGGAAAAAAGCCCCTAGTAATCTTTGAGGTTTGTTTTTGTTTTCTTTTTGTAGTAGATGAAGCTTTGACAATTAAAAATTTGTGGTATGCTATGTAGTATGTTTGCTTATTTAAGCTGTGTCATGGAAAGCTGTGATTTGTTTTTTTGGAAGCAGGAAAAAAATTGCTTTACTTTTAGTTTTTGCATAGCCAGACTTGCTCTTAGGTTTGTAATATTTAGAGAAGTTCAATAGGGGGCCCTTGGTGCTTTGATCTAGTGCCATAGTGCAGTTTAATGAGAGAGGGGTTTTCAATATTGTCTGCGATATTGCAAATTCTGCCAGCTCTGTCTTAAATAAGAAAATGCAAGATTTACACCTCAGAAACCTTCTCCTTTTTCTGGGCACTCTTTCTGTTTGAAACAGGTAATTACAAAAACCTCCGGATCAATTTTTGTAAAGGGGCACCCTGATGGGTGCCATGACTGAAGTGTGACATGAGCCTTTTCCAATACAATGGGTGGCCTAACATTCCTCGGGAAGGCCAAGCTCATTAAATATTCTCTTCTTTTTTCCACCCTCTCCCCCTCTTCATGCACTTAGCTTGAGTTGTGCTAAGTCTGAGGTTTCTTCACTGAGGACTTAGGAAAATTGCATAGAGTTCTCAGATTGAATTTTTTATGTGTATGACTTCATGATGGCATTAGCATGTGCTTTGATCCATGTGTGAATGGCACTGGGTCGGCTCTTATTGCCATATCCAGATGGTGTTACAGGGAACAAACAGTTGTGTTTTAGGATTTCTCAATAGACTGTCTAGACTGGTCTTGCAGCAGACAGATACAGCCACCCATCAAATTAGCGTTTGTCAGATTTATGGTAATGGTTCACCAAAGCCTTCCTGTCATTGACATTAAGATTTACGCCTCCAAAGTTATTTTGTCTTCCGCAGCGTGTAAAGTCTGATCATATGTATGTGTTTGATTATCTATATGTAGATGTATATTTGCATATATAAATTTTTAACTAAAAGGAAGGAAAGCAACTGAAGAGAAGTAATTGCTATGGTAAGAAGCAGAATTTTTAAAGTATTTTTTTAAGAGGCTGATTCCTACAGCTGGATTGATTAGGGAAGCTTTCCCTCACCAGTCCATCCCCTCCCTTCAAATGATAATACGGATGTTCTCTTCTAGCCAGTGTCTCCCATATGCCCTTTTTAGAAAGAAAAACATGTATGTGGATTACTATGGCTAGATTTTGCACTTTCATGTTACACTGCAGTAATATGAGCTGCTCCCTGTACGCAGTGGGAATAACCTTTTGACAGGCAGTATGTCCATTCTCAGTGGAAATGTTTTTCCAAGTCTGGCCAGTGCTCCTTTGATCATGCCACCTCAAACGTAGGGGTCATAGCTACTATGCAATGTAAGAACCACTGATGGTTGACCAGGGGAGAGATGATTTTGGGGAGAGCGTATTTAAAATAAGCCAACTGTTTTGAAGTATCTTTTTGTTTCTGTTTTTTTGGGGCATCAGTAATTTGTGTTGCAGTGGGAATGCTAAGCAGGAGCATTGGGGAAATTTTAAATTATACTGAGACATGCTGGTACATTTGGTGGTGGAAACAAGAGGTGGTGTAAATTTAAAATATCTGAATTGCAGTGGCAAGCTCTGGGCTTTAACATGCCAGAGCATGTTTTGAAAGTGTTTTCCTGTTACAAGGATATTTCAAGAATAGCAAAGAGAGTAATGGGATGATGAAAGGATCCAGATGTTACAATAAGCTATATATTTGAGAAGCACTACCACTTAATGAAGAAACAATTTTACACAATACTTGAATTAATTTGCAAGTCTCTCTGTGGTATGTTCTTTGGAAAGTCTATTCCCTCTTTGCTAGGAATAATTATTACTGATCATGAATCAGAACAAGAATTCAATTAAATATAAAGCCATTTTACAGATAGCTTTTGCTATCTGCTATTGCTATTTTTATTACTTTGAGGAGCTTTGTGACATTAGAAGAAAGTAAATATATATGGTAAATATGCTAATAAAATTAAATATGTAAATTAATTGATAAGAATCAGCTCCAAGAAAATGGTATTCCCTGTGCACAGTTTTGGAGACTCATAACTTCTCTGCTACACAGCAGCAGTTCATTACTGAATCTTAGAAAAAACAAATAGTTTATACTTTGCAAATCTGTGATCAGAGACTTTGATGGTATAATACTTGTTTGTGGTTTTTGGTAGATTTCTGTGATTTATGTGCTCTGAGCATGTTTGACTGTTACACAGCTTTCCTTTTTATGTTCTTTAGTGAAAAGAATATAAAATATCAAACAAATCTAACAGGAGAATAGGAATTCTTTTTATGCAGAGAAGGCATAGGGCTTTTCTTTTTTTTTCTTTTTTTTTTTTTTTTCTTTTTTTCTTTTTTTTTTTTTTTTTTCTCTCTTTTCATATTTCTTAGGGATTTTGTCTATGGCAGTTGGGTCTAATAATTTGTGAAACTTTGTCTCCCTGTTTTAGCTTCTCCTGTCTCAGTGGCAGCATATTTGTCATTCTGCCTTTTAAGCAGAGTAAGAGAAACATTCTTGGTTCTGATTTTCCTTCCTGTGCTCCAGTTTTATCAAAATAAGCATATGTTGCATTCAGGTATTTTAATTTACCTGCCAATTTTCCTTATTAACTTAAAAAGAACTAGTATTAATACAGAATTTAAATAATTAAGTAAATGTTGTAACTTCACTGTAGTTTTATTATGATTTTAATTGGATGTTGTGGAACATGTATCTACAAACTATAAATACAGGGTTTTGTTTTTTTTAAAAATTTTTAAAATTTTAATTTTTTTTATTTTCAGGACCAGTAAATTATATGTGTTTCGTTTTTTTTACTCCTTGCTCATGGTGCACTGGAAAACTATATACAGCCTAGGAGGCTTTAGATGCAAAATTTTTCTTAGAAGTTGATGAACTGAGATTTTTCTTTCAGCGTACTTCTAGTTTTGTTTTGATATATTGAAAACTTGGAATGAAATAGTACTTCGTGCTGCCTTAACTTGTATCAATCAGCTTAAAAATTTTACATACACAGTTTAAATTTTCAAGAATTGTTACTTCTACAGCTACTTCTACTTACTTATACACAAGATAATGAGAGTATTTATATAAGCATTGCTCATTTTAATTAATGTCGTTTAACGCAACTTCGTTGTTTATTGCAAGTGAGTTTGTCAGAGATGGGCTAAAAGGTTCACATTTTTTTTGTGTGTGTGTTTTGGTTTCCCTCAACCCCCGAAGTCTCACTTTTGGGGCGGTCTAAACTTACAAAAAGTAACAGAGGGACGGATAATAGAAGAGTGGACCTGGCTAGGTTCCTGGCAGGGATTGTGTGTTGTGCTGCCTGAGGTCAGTGCATTACAAACTGTTGCCAGTTCTGAGAGGCAAAGACTGGTGGTACCACAGTGAAGGTTGGTTTGCTCTGTGAGCATGTGGCTGGAGTGGAGAAGGAAGAAGTAAGAGCTGCTGGGTGGTGGTGCTGGGTACTGCCACCACAATGGTGCTCCGTCGCCATATGTCCTTGTAGAAAGAGGTGGGCCACCCATGTTGCCTAACTCAGGAGATGTGCAAACAGCAAGATGTAGAACTTTTTGTTGGCTTTGTGCTTGGGTGAGTCACTGTCTTTTTTTTTTTTTTTTTTTTTTTTAAAAGAGATTTTCTTGACAGGTGATGAACTGGGAAAGAAGGTGCTTCCATCTCCCTTCTCTTCTGACAATGTGAAGAGAGAAGTGGGAGTGGGGAGGAAACAAGCTACTGCAACTGGTGTGTGAGACATGGGAGCAGAGGAGTGGAGTAAGTGATGAAAAAGCAAGTGAGCAGCTGAGAGGGGCCTGATTTTTAAAATAAATTGAGACCAGCCTGTCCATGCCAGCCCAAAGGCAGATGGTTTCTGCAGAATCAGGGCACTCTGCTGCTGGACTCTGCCTGGGCCACTGAGTCCCAGGTCTATCACCTGCACCCCAGAGGCAGTGCAGGCTCCAGTTCTGCTCCTCACTCCTCCATCTGTGCAGACATTGAGGAAAATTGGCTGAGGGGGAGAGCAGAACTGCTTGCTCTAATCTTGCATCAGAAGAGAAATCCTGTAGAGCCATGGCCTAATTCCCTTGTCAACGCACACCGCCCTCACACCCAAACTTGCAAGTGTTTTGAATCTTTTCCAGCCAGTGTCTCCCATATGCCCTAGCTATCTGGCCTAGGTGGGAATATAAACTAGACCTCAGGTATTGTTTAACTGAGCTTGGCAACCTGCCCGTCGTGCAAATGAGGATACTGAGTAAGTAGATCTGGCAGTCCTTCAGAGCTGTCCCACAGCTCTCCCAGAAGCACAGGCAGATGCTTGATGATTCCTTTTCAGTTAATGTGTGAGAGGGTTCTCTTTTCCCCCGACTGTAATTACAAATCAAAAAACACCCTGGTTATTGTGATGCGCCTCTAGAGATGTTTTCACTCGTAAAGAGACAATAAATTGGGTACTGACTACTCACCCTGTGACTAAGCTGGTGTGGGTGCTTTGGTTTGAGCACCTGGGCAAAAGCAGCAGTGAATCAACATGCCTACATTGGATCAAGCAGTCTGTGGAAGTCTATTCAAGTTAATAAACTGTTCAGACTTTTTTGAGGGCCCTCCTCAGTGATGGTAGATTTTTAAAAGCACTGCTGACTTACAGTGTTTACTGGAAAGTGTCGTCACTTAAGACTTGTATAGATGAAATATCACAGAATTTGTAGAATTTGTGTTGCTTTCACAGGACAATTGAGGTGGGAAGGGATCTTGGAAGGTCTACAGTCTAACCTTGTGGTCAAAGAAGGGTCAGCTTAAGGTTGCTCAAGGCTTTGTTCAGCTTAGTTCTGGTCTTGAAACCAAGTGGAAGAAACCATCAAAGATAAGGGCTGTGGAGCCTGTCTGGGCAGTGCTGGACTGTTCCCGTGGGCAAAAAGTATTTTCTTCAATCCTGTCTGAACCTCTTGGGCTTCAATTTGTCCATTGTTTCTTGTCCTCACTCCATTTACAGCTGCATGCATCCCTTCAGAAAGTTCCCAGGACATTTATCTGGTTATCTCAATTGCTTTAGATTGTCTCAAAGATTATTATGTGTTTATACTGCTGTGGCTTTCTTAGATTTTGTAAGTGAGATTTGTTTTAGTAGAGGGTGCAGCTCAAGACTGCACTGTGATTTTTGAGAGCTGGCACATTCAATATGCCACATGTAGTATAAGTACAAAATAAATTTGAACAAATAGAAATTTGTACTTTTGGCAATATTGTAATCTGAAACATAAGGAAAAAAAATGTGATGCCTTGATGCATTTGCATTAACAAATGCCTGTTCTGAAAGAGGGAAATTAGTGTCTCTGCAAGTAACAAAGGGAAGTGGGTTTATTTATTTTATATATGCTGCTACATTTAAGGCTCAGAGTTGAGAGACTGGTTTTAATTTCATGTTGGAAGCTTAGGGCATCCACAAAATCACTAAAAGACAGAACCGGAAGACAGCAACTGTTTTTACATAGCAGGGCAGCCTGAAACTGATGTTAAAATACCCAGCTCTATGAAAACAGATGTCTTTATTCTCTGCTCCACAGATAGATTTTTCTTTAATGGCTATCAAGTAGGTAAGCAGTTCATATATTTCTCTTTTGCTTCCTTATGACTTTTTGATAGTCATAAGGAAGTAGGAGTTGAGCTACATGAATACATGCTGAGCTGCAGTCTAGTCTGTGCACAATTTGCAGTATAATTAAAATTAGTTTGAAAACACTTTAGGTACATGATCACTAATTTATGTGTGAAAGTTCAGTGAGTTAAGCTAACTTGCATAGTGTATGTATGTATCTAATGTATGGAAGTACTAAGAATCCACTTCTTAATTCATGTTTGCTTTCTTTTTTGTGCATTACCTGAAAGGACGTGAGTACCACTTGTTTGTGGTACTTACAAGCTACACTTGTTTGTGTGTAGCTCCACACTGTCATTTGAGCTGTCTAGGGCCTGTGTAAAGCACATTACTTGTTTTATTTTTGTATCAGCGAACCCCCACTTTTACAAAGGGACTGTGTCACGTTCTCTTCCTCTGCCTGATCTGGATGCACTGGAGCTTTTGCTGTCTTGCACATCTACTGTCTACTGTGATTGCTTTCTAAAGCATGTGCCTTAGGTAGTTAATTTTCTGCAGCAGTACAATAGCATTTTTGATGTGCAGAGCTGCATGTGAATGGCCAGTATTAAAAATCTAGCATCAAGGCCAGAAACTATTTTGTAATACAAGGCTTGACTAACAAAAAGTACTGTTTACTGAAGTGAGTAGCTTGTTTATTAGAGCAGAAAACTAGGAGCTGCTGGAACTGGGAAGACATGGGAAATCTGAATTGGAGAATAGTCTCTGCCTTGATTGATCTACTTATTTATGTTACCTCTGTCCCAGCTGAGAACCAGCAGAATTGGGTAGAAGAAATCTGTTGCAAATTTTTTTGGTCTCACCCTACTCTTACTTCTATGTAAAGCAGCATTTTTTTCATTCTTTAAAAGCTTTCTGTGCAACTTCTTAAACAATATTTTTTGTTAAGACAAAAATGTTGCTCAAATGTTCTGCTCGAAATGCGTGGTAATGTGATACAAGTGCCTAGTGAAATTCAATATGGTACTCTGAGATGGTGCTTTACTTTTTCTCTTTGTGGGCATTGAACCCATTCCTATAATCACAATGCTGTCGCAGAGGAAATTTTGCTGAACTAATAACTGTCTTGTGGTTGAGACACTACCACAAGCATTTCACTGCTGAAGTCAGCTGCGGTGGAAATGAGCCTCCCTCCCTTGATTTGGCCCATAGCAATGATCTCTCAACTGCCATCATCACAGAAATTCATGGAGAAACGGATCCCCTCCCACGCGTTAGCATGAAATCAAGCACACGATCTTGGAAAGAATCTGCCAGCAGACCAGCGGGCCGCCTGGCGCGGGTGAGCAATCCCCACGTGCCGCTTCCCAGGGCAGGGTGCCTGTTGATTCAGTTGCAACGCCTCGTCCCCGGGGTGTAGCGCTCAGTGATATTCAGCCTATGGGTGATGAATACGGGGATAACTATGCTTGAATCCGCATTCCTGGAGAAGGGGTGCAGTCTCCTGGACAGCCAAAGATGGTGAGGGTTTTTAGCTACTGTTACTATGTAAGCATCTAGGAGTACTACAAATAGTTCCCAATAAAAAAGCCTAATCAAATTCCTCCTACATTCTTTGGGATATGTCAGTCCTTCCAGTAGTCGGGTTTCGAAGCCCTAGCCTCCTAGGGTTTAAAATTGGCAATTGCAAAAGGAAAAAATATTTCCCCCTTGAAACAGCAAATGAGCAAATCCCACTGAAGGAATGAGACTACACTGTTGGGAAGATTATCTTTTTCTTCATATTTTCATTTTGGTGGGCTCTACATATGTGTAGGATATGCTGATACTGAAAATAAAAACTTGACCTTTACCATGCAGTACAGTTTAATCTGGGATGATGTGGCTGTGGGATAAGCACAACTGGGGAATAGCATCTCTTCAGTATTGAAATGTTTTTCTTTGGTTGGTTGGATGTAAGTATTGACTGAAGTGAGTTAAGCACTGATATTATCAGGCTATAGAAAATTACAGAAGTATAGAAAAAAAGCTAACTGGAACTTGATGCCATATTCCAAAGTCTCTTCCTACAGATCCATAAATATAAGCGATATTTAAAAGAAGTTATTTGAATATTGGCTCAACTGGTAAAGAGAAAACTTTCTCTTTACCAGTATTTACTAGACGGGGTATAAAAATCCAGTGAAATAAATCAGGAATCTTCACCTTCATGATGTCGAATGCCTCTAGAACTTTTAGATGCTCAGGTTTCTGAATGAAACCTTCCAGCCTGCTGCAAGTGTTGGGCATGAACAAAGTTAATGTGCCCATTCATTTACAACACGGAGAATATCCAAGATAATGAGCAGGAAGTGCTGAAGGGTATGGCTAGCATTTCTGCCACATGACCTGCAGCATAAAGCGGTTGAAAACTGCAGGATCATTATGTCAGGATTTTTTTGAGAGGAAAACAGGGTTGTGAAACTGTCAACTGAGATTTGTCCCTTTGACAGAATAGAAAATCTAAGGTTTTGTTCGTTAATTTTTAAAATAATGTTATCACATGTCTGTATTGGAAGAAGAGTGTTATATAGTGTTGAAGTAATATTTTTCCCTATGTGTGGTCAATGGAGAAATCCAGAAAGTATGGGATGTTTGCTTTCTTTGCCAATATTTGTTTTCAGTATCAATTTATAATGGCAAAAATGATGACATCAAATTCTTTAAAAACAAATCCATGCAATCTGGTTTTTGTTTTCACTGTCTTAAGATATCAGTGATAAAGTCTGTTTCTAATAACTAGCTAATGAGCCACTGAAATAGCTCTAGTTGCTGACATTCTTTCTGGGAAGATTGATTAAATTCTCCAATATGCTACAGTAAAAAACTAGATCTAGAGTGAAACCAACACAGGAAACGTTATGAGCAAATTGGTCTTCCACTCGTCATGGTTCTTACACTGAGACTAATGAATATCGCAGGAATTTGGAATGCAGAATAAGACTAGTATGACTTTTCAAATATATTTGGAATTTGTGGAATGGCAAGCATGAGCAATCTTGCTTACTTTTTAACCCTAATGTGACTGGAAAAGTATTTCTTTGAAATTTTTCTGGAGTTCTGACTCTGCTGACCAGAGATACAAAATGCATAGTCCAAGTATATGGAGATGTTCTTACTCTGCTTTAGAAAGATTAATAGCTTCAAATTAAGATCAGAAGAATGTCCAATGTATGTAGCATGTCATGCATCTTAATCTACCTAAGCACATAACACATATATAACACTGACCTTCACTTGGCATGTTAGTGATGCAAAGGAGTTAAGAGTTTAGATTTTGTCTGAGCATCAAGGTAGTGTTAGCTCTTGTTAAAATAAGTCGTCCACAATATGCACTTAAGGGAAATTCAAAGCTATTAGAGCAGATGGCCTGCCAAAAATCTTAAGTCATTTATGACAGTCTAATTCTTTGAATGTGTGTAAAAATGGGGAAATTTGCAGGTCTCCTTCCTGAAAATGTGGAAAGTACAGAATTGTATAAGAACACTAATGATCAAGTTGTGCTGCCAATTCTTACGGTTCTTTGCTAGGTGTAGTTTAATTTAAAAGGGTGTTTAATTGTTGATAGAAGTTCAGCAGTTTCTCCAGGAAATATGTTTTTGTTTACCCTCAATGAGATCCTGTGTGGCACCTGCGATGTAGTCTTTTTTTTTGTCACTATTTTTGTCTAGCCAGGCAGCACCAAATTGTTTTTAACCAGAAAATTATGAAGAGGACTTTGCTATCCTAAAATGCCACATATGAGCTGCTTTTGTTTCCCAAATAAAACATTCATGATAGTACAATAAAGCAATACCATCGTGCTCCTTCTTGCATGTAGACTTTTTGTTTTATCTGCAGTTGGTCTTCCCCACTGCATGACCTTTCTGATGCTTCTGTACCCACATAGCTTTAAAACTATGGAATGAAGTCCAAGTCACATGCCTGATATAGTTAAATTTTGCTAAAATATACATTTTCTGTGCTGATAGGTTCACTAAGGAAATTCTTAATTTCTTGGTTCAGTATTATTTCAACTGGCATCTGTGGTATATCAAGCTGTCCCTGAAGGATTTTCTTGTGTGTTTATCTGACACACAAGAAAAATTTTTCTAGGAAATACCACTGAATAGTATGGTTGATTGGAGGAGAAAATATATTGCTATTAGGTTGGAATGTAAGGTTTAGCAGAAGAGAAAAGCAGGAGAGAGCAGGAAGAAGAATCACAATACATTTGTCATTAAAATACTTCAGTGTGCCTGGAAGTCCAAGTAGGATTTAATGTTTTTACAATGGGCTTCATATGTATGCTTAGTGCAAAAATATTTACCTGGTTTCATGTTGTTGAATGGTGTGCTTATTGCTGTCAATGTGATTTTTCAATGTGAACATATCCAAATCAATTTATGGTCTGTTGGAACTTTATCTCCATCTTATTTGTAGAAGATTATTTTTCCAAGGATTTTTATTGGGATAGGACTTAACTGTTTTTACCATTTAAGGCTGTATAATGTCCCCAGCTGAAAAAATCTTCAAACATTTAGACTACAGCTTAATAGTTCATTTTGATTCCTGTTTCTGGACAAAAGTCAAATATGAGACTTCTCAGCTCAGTTGTGTCCTCTTACAGTAAACTGCTTTAAATTGCTCGTTCCCTTGTGCTCACAATAATGTTCTCATATTTTTTGATGCCTTTAAAAACTAGCACTGAAATTTGTGTTTTGTTGTTGCTTTAGACTGTGTTTCCATGCAGAAGGATGGTTTTCTTTCGAAGTTATGTATAGGTTGAATCAGTGCCACAACTATACTGTATTTCTGAACAAAACTAAAAGTCATTGTAATCCTTTTCTTCTAGTGTATGGGACTTAGACTCCTGTCTGCTTTACACACAGTGCACTGTGGTTTGGATTATGTTGAACTTCAGTGGTATTTCACTAGAAGTAATACGTTAATAGCAATATGTTCTTCCCTCTTCCTGCTGGTTTTCTCAGTATTTTTTTCTTGCTCTTTCTCTCAATTTTACATTAGTCTCAACTTAGTGAAGTTAGGTACATTTAAAAATAAATTTAATAAAATTTGTTTCTAAGAATGAACTTAAAAATAACCTCATTTACTGTTAGTGTCAGTTTGAAAATTTAGGCAAAGGTGCATTATTTTTGGAAATCACAGCTGACTTCCTTATATCAAAGACCTTTGAGAGGTGTTTTTAGGAAAATGGTTCAAGACAAGGTATATTCACTAGAATTTATCATGATTTACTTAATTTTAAACTGTGGGCCTAGATATTTTGTTCTTTTCCATCAAATTAATTCTGAGTTTGGAGAGAGAATACTTAATGCTTTAAAAAAATGTCTGAGATATTATAGTTTCCTGTGGTAAGGAACTTGAAAAATTCAGTAAGAAAAACAGTAGCTGTTAGCAAATTTTCAGATTTGGCCAGTATGGTTAATAGTGACAGAAAAACTTCTGCTTCATCATTTTGCCTAACTGTTGAGTCTTGAGGAATGCTCAGTCTTAGGCTTTTTTTAATCAGTTGAGGATAGTGACCTGACACAATTTGCCTCTTCTCTGTAGCAGAAGATCTAGGGGCTTGTGCTATCCTTTGGGCATGAGAAATTTCAACTTGTCAGAGAATGCAAACAGCATTTTTTCTCTAATTCATATGGGCTTTATAAAATGCTTGTATAAAAATGAGTAGAAAATATTCTTTTGCAGTAAGCACTTCAAAATCCAATCTTTCTGCTCTTGACCTGCAGAGCTGGAAGTGACTGCAGTGTTGGAGGATCTCCTCTTTTAATTCCTTTGGTTAAATATCTGTCCAGAAAGTCCCTGGTACTTCTCAAGTTGCTCAGCTATACAAGTCCAAGCTAGGTTGTCCAAGGTTGTACGTAGAGCTGATGCCTTGCTACCAGCTCTTCCTCTGATGGGCTGTAGGATTTGGGGCAGAGGTTTTGCTTCCTACTGGTCTACAGAGACAGCGTTTCTAATATGGAACTACACCCAGTTCTTCTCTCTGTTCTGCAAACCTCTCACATAAAAGTTAATCTATGTGCATGATGATTCCACCTCCATGTATCAGATAATGATTGTGTGCAGTGCACTAGGAAACCAAGGTTTAATGTCTCTTTCCCTGCTTTTATAGATTGCCATTTCTTCCTGATTAAGCACTGATCTCTTTAAGACTTAATTTGCCATTGTATGCTTTTCTGGCAATAATCTTTAAGCATGATCTTAAGAATTTCTTGCAAGGATGAAGAAACCTGATCAGTTACACATTTCTTCAAATAAAAAGGCCTATATTATTATTATTACTTAAGTAACTAAAATTCTTCCAGTGCTTTTTCAGTTACTGTGATTTTTGACATGTTTTAGAGCAGTTACTTTCTTCTGAAATCCTACACTTTGTAACTTTATTCCCCAGCAACATAATCAAAGTGTGCTGCACTCCTTATTCTTTGTATGAAATGGTATATACATTTCATGCCTTGTATCTTTTCATCGTAATAAACAGCAATATAGCAAAAATAAATTCAATAATTACTTGTGAACTGTGATAGCATCCTTTTCAGTGAAAAATCTGTGGCATGAATAGAACTGTGTGCGTCTTTTCTCATGCTCCATATGTTCCCTGTGTTTCAAAAATACTGATTTAATGATATGTAGGTTACTGGAAGTTGCTGAGATGTCACTGTTAAAGTTTATTATACCTTTGTATTACAAAATCACAGCTTCCAGTTCTTTTTTACAATTCAATACAATAATACAGAATTCCAGTTCTGTATTACAATTCTTTAGTAGTCTGCCAGTCTTTTAGAAAGTGAATGCAAAAATTTAAGATACTTAAAACTCAAAGTTGAGTTAAAGCCAGTGTACTACTTCTACAACTAATTGTATATCTTAGTCTCTAAAAGACAACTGCCTTCCATGTCTGAAACCAGTTTTTATTCATTGTCTCACTCTGAGTTATGGTACCAGCTACAGATTGCTTATGTTTCTCTGATAGACTCTCAGCATTATGGCAGTTCTCCCTGAACCTCAGTGTTTTTTTCTTTCTAGCCAGCAAAAAGGAGTTTCCCAGCTTGGCAAGATTTATGTTGATCTAGAATAAAAGATAAATTTTTTGTTCCCGTAAGAAGCAGTGAGTCAACTCTTACCAAAGTGTCTGCAGCTTCCTTAGAACATGTATTAAATCTCCCACAGCTAAGCATTAAATCAGCATAGGAACTGAGCATCCCAGAGCTGTGCTCAGTTATCTGAACAACATATTAAATGTACTTCTGCTTGGATTTTTGCTTGTGTGCATCAACATCAGGTGCATTCTTAAGTAAAAATCTGTTGCTTTTTTAAATGACAAAAATTTTTATGGAACTGTTGCATAATAATTATCAGAAAGAAACCAAGACACTCATCACACTTTCAATGAAAGCAGTACCATTGAGAAACATTGCACAGGAAGGGTTCAGGCAGAGGGCTTTTGCTCCTTTTAAAATTGTTGGTTTCCTAGAGCTGACTGGAGGCTGCACCTACTCAAAGGAGAAAAATTTAATTACCCTTAAAAGGCTTTCAGCAGTTCTGAGACTTAAAAAAAATAAAAATATGGCATAGTGATACACTCTTGTGGATTGAAGTGTTTCATGCCTCTTAATTGATAAAAAGTGGTGGTTGTTTCACCAGGAGAAATTTCTTGGTTTGGGCTGTCAGCACCATAGAGCAGGCACACTGACATACCCATGAGTCTGCATAGCTGTTTTGTGAGCAAAGACACAAAAATGTGTGTTTTCACAAAAAAAACCAAACAAAAAACCAAAAAAAACCAAAAACAAACAAAAAAAAGCTGCTTCTTGCCAGCTTCCATTTTCACCTAAAAAATGTTAAAATTCAGCCATGGCTTTTCAAAGGCAACATAGTATGTGTGTCCAGAATTTGTCTACAGAATATTCTTTACTATTTATTCGGGGTTTTTTTCCCACCTAAATCAAGAAGATGAATAGTCATTGGTCAGTACTTAATCAAAAAAATAAAAATCCTGTTTGTATGGTTGTTGTGTGAGTTTTAGTGCTTTATTTTTTATAATTTGGTTTTTAGTTTTTTTTTTTTTTTTTTTTTTTTTAACAGTGCAAACTCATGAAAACAGCAGTTATCTGCAGTTGACACATTTCTGTGTAGGATCTGTTCCCTTCCCGATCAACTGAAAATCCCCATCTCAGACTGAGTTGTGTTCCCCAAACTTTTAGGCAGTAAAAGGAGGGCATCTCTTGGCATTATCTTTAAAGTGGTTTAAAGGCTGTGTGTTACTTGATTTATTCAATCAAGGAATAAGGAGTAACAAATTTGAGTTATGATTTTGTGGTTCTAAGTGAACAAAATAGCCAATGCAGTCCTCATCAGCTGAGAAACTGCATGGTAAATGTGTAGGCAGAAAAAGAATCCAAATTTGCAACTGGAGACAGGAGAAATGTGAAATGCCTGTGTTGGAGCATGAGATGTTTTCAATGGCTGAAGTTTCCCAAACCTAACTCATTAAGAGTTTGATTGAGGCTAAACCTGTTCTGCATTTTTAATGGTACTTGAGATTCATATGCCTTCCTCTAATTGTATATTTTGGATTAATATTTTTGTGTGGGTTGGTCTGTTTCCTCCCATGGTAGTAATGTGCTGTGCTAGCCAAGTAAGACTGTTCTGCTCTATAAGGGGGAGGGAAGAGACGTTCCAGTATATGTTACTACATGTTGCATATTCCCTAGGGTCTTTTGGTCAAAACAGATATTCTCCTGAAGTTTCTAATCTTTTGTAAATGCAGTGTACTGGGAAAGTAAGAGGAAGAGGGCCACATAAGATTGAAATAATTCATAGGGAGCCTAATAAATAAGAGATAATTACAGCCTGCAATTATCTAGTGTTTTGACACTGCAAACCGGTAATGCCATGGACTGGTAATAGTCTATTGGATCTCCCATTTGTGACTGCACCAATACTGGTATAATTCTTACTCCATTTTCTGTTGTTGAAAAGCAGTCTTGTCTTTAGTGTTCCAAGCAGAAGAATTATTTGGCCAGAAGATGTGCACAGTCTGCAAAATCAGGCTGTCCTTGTTCTGCCCCCCTCCTTTTATCTAAATCCTCCAATTACTTCTTGTTGGGTTGTGTATGTTATGCGATATGTTAAAGTGCATACACTGTTTCTATTTTAGTAACTTTTGTTGCATTAGTTTCTACTGGCTGTTTCTATTTTAGTAACTTTTGTTGCGCCATTTTCTGCTCACGTCTTCTTTCCTTATCTCCTGATAATTTTAGGGCAATCAAACATTTGTTGGTTTGTTCATGTCTTGGTTTGGTAATGCCAAAGTTTTCCATGGTGTGCTCAGTGTACTGTATGAGCAGAGAGCAGCAGGGATTCCTGAGCAGCTTTAAGTCACAGTTGAAATTGTACTTTTCATCTTAATGTATTGTCACTCTATCATGATTGTGTTTAATTTTGCTGTATGGTATTTTGTAAATTGATTCTAAAATTCTCCTGTTTATGGCTTCCTCTCTCCCTCAAATATCAGTAGGTCCATTTCTTCTCTCTTTTTTTGTTTACTTGCTTTTTTATGTGTGTATGTTTTCTGTGTTGTGTTTTTTTTGTTGTTTTTGTTTGTTTGGTTTAGTTTGGGTTTTTTTTACACAGTTTTTTAAATTTAACTGGTAATCATCATCTCATTGTTCTTACTATTCAGTCTCAGCTATGAACTTGTTCAGTAGGACAAGATGTTATAGAAAACAATCTGGACTGCTGTCCTCAGAGATTTTTCCTCTTTTCTCTCAGATTTGATATCAACTGTTAGTTTTGGAATCTTTCATAAGGAGAGACGAGACATATCTTGGGGCTTAATCTCAGAGGAAACTTTGCCTCAAGTAAACATTAGTTATTTCTTCTTTTTGCTCAAAACTTACCATTTCTCTAGGTTACTTTGCTTTTTGATACTCAAGAAAAACACACTCAGCCCAGGAATTATTTTCTTTTATTTATGATTATGATGCCTAACAGCTCTGAAAGCTTTGAGTGAAATTGGTTGGGAAAAACACACTGGAGTTTGCCAGTTACTGATACAGTGGATGGAAGAATTCAGATTTTGTGCCTTTTTTTCAGGGATTTATTCACTGGTATCACTTGAATTCCCCTTGATTCCCCCCTTGAGATCTCCTGGCTATTAGTGCATGACAACACACTTCTCTTGTTTGCCCTTTGCTATTTCCATGCTTTTTTCAACTTTGTTTCAAATGAATTTGTGTTTGTTTTAACTTAACTGGGTTTTTTTGAGGCCATTTTGTTTTACAGATCCTTTTGTAAATTTCAGAAGTTTCACTTCACAGGGTATGATGGTCTTACTCGCTTAGTGTATTTTGAAGTTTCCTGCATATTTCAAGAGTAGGACAGCAGCAATAGTTTTTCTTGTTATTTATTTTTTAAATGCATGTAATACAATGCAAGTCTTCATTTACCTCAATCTAGTGTACAACTAGATTTCTCTTTGTACCAGATATATTTCTCTAATTTTTTTCCCTTGACCCATTCTGGCATGGGGCTTGAAGATGTCATTTTACTGTTTCAATAAATCCTCTTTTTGATATTGTTTACAGACTAGTCCTATGTGTGCCATGAATGTTGAATACAAATGTCCAAGGTCCTGTGTACCTGTGAATAGTTTTTGGGGAGAAAAAAGAAACAAGGTATGCTCTTGCATGTAGGTAGCATGTAGTCAGCTCAGGAAAAATTATCAAAGAATGCCAAGTGATCTATATACTTCTTTCTGCTTTTGTGATCCCATGTGAACAGAACAGAATTATTCATTCTATGCTGAAAAAACCCCAAACTTTGATAATTCACTTTGTAGAACCCATAAATCATGGAAAAGTTTTTTATGTTTTGGCTCAGAAACTGTACAGGGATAACTTCTAGCAAGGATGAAAGCTCAAAGGTGTGATTTTGTTTTAATTGTTGTTATTTGTGTGGTTTTTTTGAGGGGGTGTGTTAAGAAAAAAATGTATACATCTTTTATCCTTACCAGAAATTAGAAGTGACAGAAGGTGTCACATCCTTAACTTTTGCACATTTGGGTGGTGCTGGTACTGCCTTTTTTGCTGGTATTTTCGATGATTCTCTAGGCTTTTTTTGGTGTGGTTGTGTTTCCTTAAGTTGTGAAACAAACTGTTTGCAAAGGCTTTCATTCATCTTTTTTGTTGCCTTTGTCTCTTGCTGTTAAATGTGAATGGACTGGTGGATTGAATGAGTTACTCTTGTGCAATAAAACAAGTGGAAAGCAAACTGTCAGAGAGGAAACAACTTGAGCAATAATTCCACACTTGATGGAACTTAGAAGTGTCCAAAAGTCCCCTTGGAACTTGATTTGACTCTGCAGTGAAGTGAGTGATTGTCTTCTGTTCAGAGTACCACCTGTGCTTGTGTTTATAACTGTTTGCTGACTCAGCTTTGGTTTATCATAGCTGTTTGGCATTTCATTTTATATAGGCTTTTAAATCATACTGCCTCACAGAATATCTGAGTATATCTAGAACTTGATATTTATTACTACATTCTTTCTTCTAGTGTGAATGTAAGGAGAATCATGATTTGGTTTTGACTTTATAGGGAGTGTAAATGATTATGGGTAGAGAGTCTCATTTTCCATTTTGGATGTGAGCTTTGTGGTTTATTTTGGCTGATGGTAGGGGAAGGACTCCCGTTGCCTTACAGCTTCTTCCAGGGAAGTTATGTCTTTGACTGCCTTTATTGCATTTTTATGATTACTGAACTTTGGGTCAAGCCTTCATCTAAGAGCAGTTCATCTGATATCAGATAAAACAAATTATCTCCAGCAATTTAACCCACTGCAATTGTATTATCATGACCATGAAGTCCTTCGAAATTATATGCTCTGAGCAGTAGTGTCATATCTGGTTTATCTGTGAGAAGTCATCCAATTCTTTCTTCTTAACTGTGTTTTCTCTAAGCCTTCTCTGTTGGTAGCAGGGTTATCAAATATGTTAAAAGATTAATGTGTCTGTGTCATTTGTCTGGTTTTAGTGCTTGAGCCTGTGTCTTATGTCTTGTTCATCTGGGACTACAAGAGATGTTGAAAGTTTTTTTTAAGGCTATTGCTTCTTTTGAGGTTCCAGAATCTGGCTTCTCTGAAATTCCAAGAAGCTTTTGATAGGGGATAATAAACCAATGAATCCAAATGTATTTCTTCATGGTCAGAAGGAAAAATTTGAGATTCCTGTCCTAGACCATGTGTTGCTGATTCGTCTCCTGTAATATAGGAGGATCTGTGTGCACCATGTGAAATTCAACAAGGTCAAGTGCAAGGTTCTGCACCTGGGGCAAGACAATCCCAAGCACCTCATGATGAGCAAAGAATAGGTTGTCAGCAGGCCTGCTGAGAAGAACTTGAGTATGCTGGTGGGTGGATGACGGGCTGGACATGACCCAGCCATGAGCACTGAACTGCCCAGAAAGCCAAATGTGTCCTGGGCTGCATCCAAAGGAATGTGGCCAGCAGGGCAGGGAAAGGAGATTGTGCTCTTCTCCTCTGCTCTGGTGAGACCCCTCTTGCTGCATCCAGCCCTGGGGTGCCTGGCACAGGAACGACATGGAGCTGTTGGAGTGGGTCCAGAAGAGGCCTGAGCACCTCTCTTACAAATGCAGGATGAGAGAGCTGGGCTCACTCAGTCTGGAGAAGATGCTTCAAGAGATCTTATAGCACCTTCCAGCATCTGAAAGGAGCATCCAAGAAAGCTAGTGAGGGACTTTTGACAAGGGCATGTAGTGATAGGACAAGGGGGACGGGTTATAAACTAAAAGAGGGTTGATTTTTATAAGGTGTTAGGAAGAAATTCTTTACTGTGGGTGTGGTGAGATCCTGAAGTAGACTGTCCAGAGAGTTGTGGTGGTTCATCCTAGGAGGTATTGGATGGGGCTTTGAACAACCTGGTCTGGTGGAAGATGTCTCAGCTCCTGCTGGGGCAGCTGGACCTAGATGATATTTATGGTCCCTTCCAATCCAAACAATTCTATGATTCTGTTATTTCTGTGAGGTAGGATATCACCAGGACTGTTTGCTCTTTAAAACTGCCTCACTTCCTTGAGAAATGGTTTTCTTCCGTCCTTTTTTATATTACCTGTCCTTAATTCTTATACTTGTTGGTTTTTCTCCAGCACAGGCTGGTATAAAGTTGAAGAGGAGTAGATGCATGTGGAGAAGGAGTGCTTTTGGTTCCATCTGTGGGCTGGCCACTCACTCCTTAGCCAGGTTAAACTAGAGGATTGCTTTATCCTGTGTGAGGAATGGTGTAGCAGGTTAGGAGACCTTGAGCCTTCCATTGGGGTTTGGATTGTAACCCTGTGTTGGGGTGGAAGATCTTGAGTAGAGTGGTCACTACTTAATGACATTGTGGACAATCAGAGAAGGCATCTAGTAATGATGCTGGGATTTTTATCTGTGCTGAACATCACTCAGGCTGGCAGTGGTTACATTTATCTACATTCATCTCTTTTGGTAGCCACAAAATAAACAGCTATCTTAGGTTTTGTCCTTACTACTGAAGTCACAAAGAAAGTGAAGATGTCATAGAAGTCATATATATGGAGATGAACCCTGGCTTTTGGTTTTTTTTTTTGTAGAGATGTAACCACCTGTACAGCAGTATGGATACTGAGGAGCCTGCAACTTTAGCTTACACTGTGAAATGCACTGAATTTTGTTGTACTTATTGAAAGTTAATATATTCGTACAGTTTATTTATATATTCTTCACCTCCCCAGCCCTACACAATGTATAATTTAATTCTGGTGCCTTGTGTGTTTTATTACTTGCATTCAATTATTCCACTGCTGTTCCCAGTTGTTTCATATCGTTAACATTATAGTTGTCTGTCTTGTGTTTTCGTGTCGCCTCTTCACATTATCTCTTCAAGGTTTGAGGTTTCTTTGTGCTTGCATGATCTCAGACAACATCGGATCTATGGAACCTACTGTGTGCAAGCATTACTTTTTTTAATAAACTTCTTGAGGTTTATCAGCAGCTTCAGAGGATTAACCAGTCCTCTGCATAGAAGTGTGTGCAAGTACTAGAAGTCTATTTGTTCAAAGGTATCTTAACTGAAAAATAAATTGTAAAAGGAGACCATATCCATAAGTATAACCAGGAGGGGGGAAGGGAGCAGAGTTAGGGCTGGGCTTTCAACCTTAATTCTGTATTTCAAGAGTTCTGAATGCTTGGTTTGTTAGCATTAGTGCTGCACTAACTTCGGGTATTTTTCCATGAGAGTGTGTGTGTTTAACCAACTAAGCATGAAATCCCTTGCTTCTGTTTGTCCCTATTAAATAGTGGCAACAAAAGAAACAGACAGGAGATGGGTCCAGAACAAAGCAGAAATAATGGAGTATTTCACCCCAAAAAGGAGAGTGAAACGAGAAGTACAATGAGTAGGCAAAGACAGACTCAACAGCTGGAGGCAGTTTAATGTGTTGTAGGGAGTACTAATTCAGGGACATTTGCTGCCCAGAGCTTCAATCTGTGATCTCTGATTGGCACATATATCAGAAGTGTTTTGCCATCCCTGCTATAAATACAATATGCTTTTCCCAGAAGAAATCTCCATAGGGCTTTAAGGGACACTGTCTAGGATTTTCAGCATAAATACTTGTCTGCCTAAAACCCAGAATCATCTGGTTGGGTTAGAAATGTGTAAGGAGGAGTAGAACTGGCTAGCTTCTTCCCTTAACTCTTACAAAATGATTCTACATGCATGTGCAACATTCATGCACACTGAAAAGTAAAAGGAAAGTAACAGTGCTGCTGAATATTGCAAAGATTTCTGCAGACTGCACCACTTACTACTCCCAGTTTCCTGGATAAATCCATTGTTTTTTTAAAAAACTGCTTAAATGCATACATTTTTGAAGGTATCTTATTGTTTTATTTTCAGTATTTAAAAATATGTAAACTACATGTAATAGTTCATTAAAAAAATTAACTCCTGACTCTCCCTGCCTGCCTCTCTTTGGATGCCTATTTTCCCCACCTAGTGGCTATATCTTTGAGTGTCATATTCTCAAAAAGTACAAAAGCTGACAATTTGATACCTCATTTCCTTTATACTAAGTAAGGTCTTACCCTGATATGATGAGAAGGCTCAAAATAATGTTCCATTTTTGTTTCTAGTAGTGAGGTCTGAATACATGACTATATCCCAAGCAACCTTTCAGTCACTGTGCCAACTAGCTCTACGTGACCCTGTATTTGCAGTAGTCCGATGTTTTCTTCTCTGTCCGCTCTGACACTTCTTCTAAGAGTCACTGTTTGGTTTAGAGTTTGTTTCGTAATACCTAAAAGGCAGGATTTTATTGTCCTTTGAGCAAATCAGGTTTGGGAATCAATGGAGGAGACTTCCAGGTCTATACCTGTTAGTTCAAGCTTTTTTATGCCTTTTGGGTTGCCTAAATGGAGTGGCCTATGCTGGTTTGAGAAAGTCAGTTGTGAATTGAGCAATTCTCTCAATGTTTTTGATATATTTGTGTTTTGGAGTTCTGGAATGATTTCTTTAGTTACTGGTACACAGTTCATGCAGTTTTGTGGTTTCCAGAGTGCACTGTAATACATGATGACATAAATAATGTGTAGTTCTAGTCCATGGTTATAAAATATTTCAGGATGCATTTCCTGTCTACAATAAAATGTATATAAGCTAAAAGATGTAATTCTATTTGAATGGTATGTGACTTCTGAATTTTCTACTCCCCACAGATACTGTGTAGCTACTAAATGTGGCTGCCACAGTTGTGACAATAAAGATTTAGTCTCTGTAATGGATACTTAATTTGCCCTAACTTTGTTAGGAAGCAGGTAACTTTAGGCTGCTGAGAGAACAGGAAGAGAGTGATCAGGGTGTTTGTATAGTGATATTTCCAGTGGGAAAGATGTTCATTGAGCTTGAGTAAGGAGGATTGCAAAACAAGTTTATTAAGTCTAAATCTGTTATTACAAGCATCCCCTTCAGTGTGCTCTAGAATTTCTCATCTCAGCTGCTGTTAAGTGCTGTACACAATAGCTTAAGTTTCACCAGCTTTTTGAAGCTAGAATATTAAAAAATTGTTTTCACTACAACTAAACTGATTTACTGAAGGAAATTAGCCTAGCAGAAGGACAAAAACATGAATATAGCAAAGGTATGGGAGTCATATCAAATAAAATAGAAGGGTGGTCTGGAGGGAGCCATGTTCCTGTCTTCTAGGAGTCTGTCTGAAATTTTCATGCCTAACTGTGCTTAGTAACAACGGATAAATGAGAGGGTGGTGAGTCTGCATGTGCTGCTTTGGAGATGCACTCTGACCTGGATTTTTGATCTTGTGTTTCATCCACAGCACATAAAGATTCTCCAGACTAAGTTAGACTTAAGGACTTCGCAGTAGAGAGATCTTGAAGTTCACAAAACCTTCCTGACACCCACAGAGCCTCCATATATGCTCTGCAAAGAGCAGAAATTATCTTCCACAGAACTATATGTTATTAGATGTTGTCAGGGCCTGAGGGTCACGTCTGGTTGCATAAGAAGCAACACAGTGGCTGGACAGAGAAGTACAGCATTGCATCAGCTTGTCTATTCCTTTATATTTTTCAAAGTGACATCAAGAGGTTGTTGCAAAGATGCCATGATGACAGGGACAAATTGAATCCTTTTAAAGACTGTCTGTAGAGGGTCCGACACACAGCCTCAGGAGCTCTGGCAAGCTCTGAAGGGTTTTATGTGGCCTTCAGCTTGATATCCATTAAGTGGAAGCTCTATTTAAAGGAGTTTATCTTGTTCAATGAACTCAGTTGGCCTTTCTCACTTAAGTACCACAGTAGAATGTTTGCTTTGGCTTTGTAAAACCTATGAGATAGGTACAAACCAGTAAACAGAACATCAGTAAATAAAGCTAGAAGGCAAGTTTATTCCTTTAAGGTATGGAGGCATACAAGGGCCAACTGTCTTAAAATAAAATCTTGATAGATATTATTTTTAAAATCTGCTGCCTTTATTCAGCTTAAATATTATTGTACATATTCTTACTTCTCCTAAAATGTTTCCTTTCTCTCTTTTAAAAGGTGCTGAAGTAGTTTTCTAGCTTTCACTGAGTTTGTCTTTTGCTTCTTCAAATGAATGATAACTGTTTTGGCAGCAGGTGTAATAGCTTACCATCTATACTGAAAGAATCCAATTAAAGTTCTGCGTTGAGTGAGCCGTCCTTTTATAATCACATTCTCACTGGACGACTTGCTCACAGGGTCAGACCCCACTGTTTGTATTAGAGCCTTACTGACATCAGTGCAGTTTCTCTGCTCCTCCAGTAGCCCTCAGCGAGAAAACCTGGGCAGTTGTCAAGACAAAGTAGGTTAAGGTTGTAAAGACTGGATTTCTTTTCCTGCAATCAGTGCAGTGCAGACTTGTGGTTAAGATGGAAATAAAGAGCTGGGGCTGTGTAAAAACAGAATGTGTGAGAAAGGGCTGATTGCACAGACATGTTTTCCTTCGCTATTAGAGCAGATGTCGTCCGTTGATATAAAGGTGGCAGATACTGGGGAAAAGGTTATTTTATATGTATAAATATAAATATATAAAAATATATATGTATTTATTTTTATATTTATATATATTGGGGTGGCGGAAGTCTACCTTGGAAATTAGTGGGCAGTTATGCTCTATACATAAAATACAGACTTCCTAGCTTTCCTGGAATTGTATGCTTTTAAGTTTTTACATAAAAAGTTTCTAAGTTTCATATAAACAAAGAACTAAAGAACTTAATGAAGGCCTGAGGAATCTTTTGGATAAACTTGGCTACTTTGACAAAACTGTTTAAGTGAGCAGAACTGTGAAGTAGAATTTGTGTAAGAGATTTTTATTTGTTTACATCACAGTTCATTTATACTTCTCCAGGGGAAGAGAGAGATCTATCTGTTTTTTACTAGAGGTATGTCCAGCAAGATTGATTGATTGATTTACTTGCACACTGTACCCTTTAACAGCTGTTGTTATGAGCTAAAATTCATGACAAAACAAACCCAGAAAGGACATTAGTGGAGCAAGGGTCTCTGATTCTTTTCTCTGACAACAGGTAGAGCCTGGTCAGCAGCTGCTTAGGATTGGCTCTGATATTCACATGGTATTGCATGAAATTGGCACAGGAAGGAAACTCGTGCATAATCAGCTGCAAAGCTGTATAGGGCACGTGCCTGTCTCATGGTGTGAGCAGGTGTGCACTGTTTTGTGCAGTTTGTGAGCTTTTGGGAAATGGATGTCATATTCCTCACACCAGCTTTTTGAGGTTTAGGTGAAAAGTTAAAATGTATGTTTGTTTTCTTATAAAGTTGGTCTAGATTTTAGTTGAGGTGATCTTAGTCTATTAATTGTTTACTTAGTCAAAATAATAACTTGGAATAATAATTTGCTTCTCACCAGTGCCTTTAAGTTTATAAACTTCCTTCTTAGAAGGTTAAATGAATAAACATTTGCAAAAAAGAAAAGTAACCTCTTTCTTTTGTTTTTGTTTTGTTTGTTTTGCCCTGCCCTGGCAGTGTTTTAGAGCCCTTTGCTGCAAGGGACCGCCACCACCACGACCCGAGTATGACTTGGTTTGCATAGGCCTCTCTGGTTCTGGCAAGACAACTCTTCTGTCTCAGCTCTGCAGCGAAAGCCCGGAGAATATTGTGTCTACCACAGGTAGGATGCTGCCCATATTCCATAGTGTGCTGGAACGTTGCCCAAAGATAACTCCTGAAACACATAGCAAAGGCTGTAGAGAGCTTCAGCCTACTTATCTTGCTGTTGAAAGTAGCTAATGGATCACTTTGGAACTACCATTACTTTCTTTCAGTATTTGTTCATACATTGGGGAATATCCATGAAAACATACTGTTTGAAATATGTTAAAAGTCTAAACAGTGTGATCTAATGAAGCAGAACCATAACATACAGTAGCACTGTACTGTAGACATACATTAAAATATTCCTTCTCATTTTACTTTTGATTTTTAAACAGTCTCACTATATATTGGGGAGAAAGGAGGAGAACCTGCTGTAAAAGAGAATAGGACAGTGATGCTCTGAAACTAAAATTGGGATTTATTCCTGAACACACTTGGTCCACACTGCCTTGTGTTATCTGCTAGAAAACAAAAGAATAAATGTAATGGAAATACTTTTTTTTGGTGATAATCCCAGCTTTTTAGATGAGCAACAGGCTTGTTTATGTAGTAAGGGCAGATTGTGATCAAAGAATCAATTTGCAGAAAGTTTCAGCAGTACTGAGAAGATATATAAAACAGACAGTACAACCACAGATAAGAGGTACCTTAAGTCCAAAAAATTTGAATAGGCATGTTGTTAATGGTGAACCAGAATGCCTAATACTGAAAAGCATGTTCTGATTGAAAAAAACCCAAAACAAAACCAAGCAACCAACAAAAAACAAACAAAGAACAAAACAGCACCAGAAAAGCCAGAAACAACACGTGAAGTAATAAGAGGGAATACCTGGCTGGAAAGTTCAGAAAGAGGGCAGATTAGGTCATGGAGGTTGAAGAAATCTGGTTCAGTGGCTGCAGCAGTTACTGAGGCTGATGGAATGGATACTGAGTGTTGTGCAAGTACCTTGTGTTTACAGTTACATGGCTTTGTACTGTAGCTGCGGTTCATGGGCTTGAATTCCATGATTGTGCCTTAGCAACCCTAACTGTTTTTCAGTGTATGTTTTCTTAATTTACAAGAACATAAGATTATTTAATACAACTGTAAGTAAAATGTAAAACAGATACAAGAACATAGTGTATTTATTAACCTGTGAATAATTAACCTGTGGCCTCTATAGTGGTGTTACTGGCAATATTGGAGAGATCTGACGGTTGTGAAAAGGTGACTTAACTCAAAAAGTTAGAAGGAAATTGCAGAGTAATGAGCCATTTTTTAAAAAAAATAAAAATATCCTTCTCTTGAGCTTTATCTCTGGGGTTAGAACAAATTATGCTTTAGCACTTTTGACCCTGAAAGAAATAGTAACAGCAATATAAATAGAGGTATAGAGCTATCAGAGGAAGTAATGAAAACACAAAATTAAAAATTAAATTGATTTACTTTTTCTAGAGAGATGCAATAAAAATCATTATGTAATTAGGCAACTCGAGGAACGCAGACCAACTCTGGAGAATACGAGGCAGGCAAACCAAAATTATGCATATGTAGGTTATTCAGCTTATAATTAATCTTCTTAAATGTGCCATATCAGACAATATTGTGGAGAATCCAAGAATACAAAGTGACAGCTTCTCCACTTAGGTTTCTAACTATAATATATATTTTTGCTTTTTTTTCATCAAAGCCACTCAGTCCGTTCCATTTTTTATTTTTTTCTCAGAAGAGTTTAGGATTTCTTTTAAGACAACAGTCCCAAAAATATCAGATAATTATTTCCTTCAGATTTTCTTGTACCTTCCTCTATTGCATCTAGCACTGACCATAGTAGGAGTACTGTACCATCTTATTGGTCTAACTAGGGAGAAAAAAAATCTTGTTTCTTTTAAATGATAGCTAATAAATGTGAAGTGAAACACATTTTCTCTAAACTTCTTTACTCAGTTCATAGGTATGTAATCACATTGAAACTACTTGTGCTAGGTGGAAATAAATTTAATGTCTGTCTGGATATTTTTTGCTGAAAGATTGGACATATATTTTCCTATATAAAGTGTTATGTGCGCTTATATATGTGTATGCACTGAACATGAAAAATTTAGTGTATACTACATTGATATGGCTGGCAGCCTTTCACATTCCCTTTCTCTTGTCTATCTGAATTTTCAGTTAAGGGTAATGATCACATTTTGATGGTGATTTTTTATTTGGTTGTTTTTTTAAATTTTTTCTTCCAGTTTTAAGCAAAAACCAGGCTATTAGAGCATTTGTAGATGTTTCCAGTGTGCTTATGACCATTTTAATGCATCCAACTAAGGTCTGTAGAAAGATCTTCCAGTTAATAACACTTATAGAAAGGAATAATAATCCAAGTACAACCAAAACCTATGAAGTTTAAATGGAAGAATACAGTGATTTGAATTGCATGTTGTCTTCAATGTCTCCTAAAATTTGCAGAATAATCACCTCATATTACTGGTAGTCTGAATTATCCACTTTAGCTCCAGATGCAGTAAAATATGATTTTATAGAAGGATATTCTGTTAGATGGTCTGGATGGAAGTTTTGGGCTAAATTTTGTGTGCCAGGTACTTAAAATTGAAAATTGCATTCCTTATCCTTATTTATTCTTGTCCTACTTCATGGAACTTGTCCAACTCCTACCCCCTTCACATTCCCTTAAAACTGACTTTTTAAACACATTGAAACAGATTTCTCAGGCAAAATCCTGGTTCTTGATGGAAAAAGTTTTGTTTTTTTTTTCTGAATATATGCAATTGATTGCAAATGGCTCCTTTAACAAATAGCTTACAATGCTCTTTATTTCTCTTCTCAGGTTTTAGTATCAAAGCAGTGCCATTCCAGAACGCAATTTTGAATGTGAAAGAACTTGGAGGTATGGCATTTATTCCTTTGTTTATAAAACATGCAATGTCTAAATCTCATTGTAACTGTCAGTTGTTTTTAATTGGTAGTTATTTTAATTTTAAAATGGTAGATTGGTATAGCTGGAGTTAAAAATCTCCAATCTCTGATAAAGCTGAGAAAAGTTTTACAAATCCTGACCTCAGAAACAAAGGGTGAAAAGCAGGAGGAGTGGAAAGCGTGTGATGTGTCTTCTTAACGTAATTTCTTGGATTGCAGTGGTTAAATTATACAGAAATACAAACTGGACTGTAATTTTAGTATGGCTCATGTGGCTGCTCAAGGAAGTGTATGTTCCTTGTGTTTATTGTATGTATAAACTTTCACTTATGAGAACTGGCTCAGGTAACTATGTGAACATTTGTCAAAACCAATATATTTACTGCACCACTGAAAGTGTTGCAAAGGCAGCCAACTTATAATGAGTTATATTCTTTGAGAACTGTTCTCTTGTTGGATTTATTGGATTTTGGAGCAATAGTTGTTTTATGGTTGTAGGATTTTTTTAAAAGTTTCTATATACAAGGCAAGCTATTCGGCTCCCAATTCTGACTCTGAGTCTCAAGTGAGGTTGTTCATGACAAGGAAGAAAACACTCCCCTGATGAGAATTCTTGTGAAGTCTAATGCTCTTCTAATTTAAAACCCACTTAGATCATCTTGATATTCTAGAATTTCTGTATGTCGTCTTTATTATTTATTATTAATATTGAGGATATTTATTAGATTTTTCAGCAAGCCTGTAACCTCTTTTAAATAATGTGCGGTAGAATTTGACTCAGTTCTTGAGGAAAGTTTCAGGAGATATAATTGCATGGTAGTTTTCTTACCTGAACTTGTTTCAAGAAAGTTTTGAGATAAGTACATGTGGAAGGCATGGTCCATGGATTTAAATATACATGTCCCTGTTTGAGCATGTATTTTGTAAAAAAAAACAACAAACCCACCAAAAAACCCAGTGACAAGGGGTCACTCCTCGGGGATAGTATAGATACTGCTTGAATGTGTTATGTGCATTATGTGCACTTAGTTGTAATGTCACTTTTTGTATTTTTTCAAAAATAGGGTGAATCATTTGCAGTCTAGTTTATATGTTCTGCTACCTAAGCTATATCAAATACATAATCTGTGTAGGTAAATACAATTTTTGATCAAGAACTGGATCTGTGTATTCTATAGCAGATACTTGTTAAAGTCTCTTAACCATTTCTGATTATACGACTTTTATGCATGTATGTGTGTTTTGAGAAATCTTATCTAAGTGAAGAGTCTTGGCTCATGATGAGAAGCATCCAGAATACTTGATTTGTTGTTTTCATCCATTTATCTCTTCTCAAAGACAGAAGGATTGTCACAATTTTTTACTGCACTTCTTATTTTCTTTTTCCTTTGACTATGGGTGTTTGTATGTCTGTATTTAAAAACTAAGTTATTTAAATAAAATACAGACATGTTTGCATGTATTTAAAATATGTAATCTGATTTCTTATATGAAAAATTGCAGAAAAATGCTTGTTCTGTTACTTTTTCACTGTCTAGGTAAGAGAGCAAAAGCAAGATTCTAAAAGTTTGTTTTGTTCCAGAAGTTAATGGTCACTAGTGGTGTTCCCTAGGACTCATTTTGGGTCCCAGTTTTCTTTAATATCTTTATTGATGCTCCGGACAAGGGGATCAAGTTCATTCTCAGTTTGCAGATGACACTGATTTGGGTGGGAGTGTTGATCTGCAGGAGAGATGAAGTCCCTGCAGAGGGCTCAGGACAGGCTGGATCATGGGCTGAGGCCAATGGTGTGAGGTTCAACAAGGCCCAGTGCTGGCTCCTGCCCTTGGGTCACACCAACCCCAGGCAGTGCCACAGGCTGGGGCAGAGTGGCTGGAAAGGACCTGGGGCTGCTGGTGGCAGCAGCTGAACATGAGCCAGGCTGTGCCCAGGTGGCCAAGAAGGCCAATGGCATCCTGGCCTGGCTCAGCAATAGTGTGGCCAGCAGGAGCAGGGCAGGGATTGTCCCCCTGTCCTGGGCACTGGTGAGGCCACACCTGGAGTGCTGTGGCCAGTTCTGGGCCCTGACTGCAGGAAAGACACTGAGGGGCTGGAGTGAGTCCAGAGAAGGGCAGGGGAGCTGGGGCAGGCTCTGGAGCACAAGTGCTGTGAGGAGCAGCAGAGGAAACTCCTCAGCTGAAAGGGTGTTTAGTCTGGAGAAAAGCAAGGTCAGAGGTGACCTTATCACTCTCCACAGCTGCCCGAAGGGAGGCTGTGGCCAGGTGGGGGGCACTCTCTTCTTCCTGTCAGCCAGCAACAGGATGAGAGGACATGGACTCAAGCTCAAGGGAGGTTCAGGCTGGACATCAGGAAGAATTTCTTCGTGAAAACAGTTGTTAAACATTGGAATGACTGCTGAGGGAGTCACCATCCCTGGAGGTGTTCAAGAAACAACTGGATGTGGCACTTAGTGCCATGATCTACTTTACAAGGTGGTGATAGGTCAAAGGTTGTACTTGATGATCTTAGAGGTCTTTTCCAACCTAAATCATTCTGTGATTCTCTAGTCAGCATTTAACCTTTTAGCTGAGAAACATGTTCCTGTTTGATGAGGGTAAAACCTGAGATTTCTGGACTAGGCATGGTTTCTCTCCTGCTCCTATGTGAAAATAAAACATTTTACATTTGTCATGCCAAGACATTACTGTTACATTTTACTTCGGAATTTCTGCTTCTGATGTTGAAGAGAAGCCCTTGTTTTGCCTGATTGCTGCATTTTTTTGTCTTATTCCTGGCTTTTGTCTTCAGTCATTATGCTATTGTTAAATAATTTCTCTTTACTGTGAAGGAAACTTGAGGGAAGGCATCTTTTCTTAACACCCGCTTCTATTGTTACATGTTATTTACAAAGTGAAGTTCTATATAGTTTTAATTTTTATTGCTTTCTTTTTAGGCTTAAGTAACAAAAATCTTCATATGTTATCATACAGTAACATATTAACAGC
The DNA here is from genome assembly GCF_971803275.1 of Cyanistes caeruleus. Taxonomy (NCBI): domain Eukaryota; kingdom Metazoa; phylum Chordata; class Aves; order Passeriformes; family Paridae; genus Cyanistes; species Cyanistes caeruleus. Next base: position 64,693,968 of record NC_141732.1, read on the forward strand.
CACTATTTAAAATACAGCAGAAGTTATACTGGTTAAGGTTCTTATATTCAGCAGCCAAGCATTTATGTGAAACAGATGCTGACTATGTAGTTATGTTTCTGTTTCGTTGAAGTAGTATTCTTCCTTGAGGTCAAAGATGGTGCTAGTTTTTACTGTGCTGGTTGTCTCCAAAGATGATAATGAAGCCAGGTTTTATTTCTTTGTTTCTACAGGGACTGTAAATTTTCAGGCAAAATATGTAGAACATAGTCTCTCTTCTTTAATCTGTTCAAGGAATGATTATCTCTTCATCCTCTTTTAAGATTTAAGGACAGGGAGCAAAGTTTGTTGTGCTCTCTTTGAAGAAGTTTTTCTTTGAAGTGCATGATTCTAGAATATTAAAAATTGAACCAAATTTCTGGGTTTTTTAAATTGTTTTTGTTTCCTAAGACAGGAAATTGCAGTCCTAACAGAAAATAAAGGGTTTATCCAATTTGATAAATGGTAAATGTTTTTTCTAAAAACCTGGAATTTGATCCTGAGAGCTTTCAAATCTAACATTGGGTTTTCTTGAATTACTTGAAAAGGCAGTCTTGCTTTATTTGATGACAAAGTTGAACTGCCTGGTCTCTAAGTTGCTATTTTGCTATACCAGTAATTCCTTCCTTATCCCCCAGAAGCTAAAAAAATTACTGGTTTTTTCCCCCCCAAAAATTTGGTCTATAAGATAATATGTATAATTTAAATTAACATGGAGATGTGCCATGCCCTAGTCCACATTCTTTCAGAATGTACCAGGACAGTTGGAAATATCTGTCTTTACTATGAGACTGCTGAGTAATGGTATGGAAAGAAACTACAGTTGTGGTGATTTCCTCTTATGGTGCAGTAATTTTTTGTGGGAGCTAAGGATGACACTGTGTGTGATGAACACAGAGAAGAGTGGGAGAAGACTGCGGAAATCAGACAGATGATAATGTTTGTTGTTCAGAAGATTCTACAGTGTTTGGTTGAAAAAAGTCTGGGATACTGAACACTGAGGTTGGTTCTCAAGATAGCTAATCAAGGAGTAAAGGCAATAGGATGCTTTTTCTTTTGTTCTAACAAATTTCAACCTGGAAACACAAAGGCTGAAAGCACCATTTATTTCCTGTGTTTTTTCAATTATTTGCAGTTGTAATGCTGTCAAAACAGAATATAAAGTTGTGGTTTAAATATTTATTCAGTCCTATATCAAGATTTAAGGTCCATCCTGGTAGTCAACTAAGAATTTCCAGTTGTCTTTTTAGAATAAGTTATTTAATAATTTCATTTGGTGTCTTGTAAAGGCAGAGTTAAAAACTACAAGTGAGATGCCAAATAATGACCCAGGTCAAATTTAAAAGAATGATTCTGGATGTGAGCAGCTCTTCTTCTTAAAAAGTTTAAAAATACTAGCATCATTCTATAGGGTTTAGTAATGTTCCATCTTTTATTTATTAAAATGTATTGTCAATATGTTTGTGTTAGGTTTTGTGATACCCCCTAAAGCCATTTTCTAAAATGTAGAGACTACACATTGTATAGTCATATTGGAAAATTGACTTAGGACAAAAATCTGTTAAGTGCTTAGCAAGAGTGGAGTGGTTAATATCAGGAATGCTCTTGTCTCCAGTTGGTTGAGCCTGCCCAGGAAAAGAGATGAGAACTTGCCTCCCTACTGCTGTTACTTCTTAAGCTTGATTACCAGAGTCATAAATTCACATTCTTAGGCCAGCTAAATTAATTGTCTAGGTGACAGCTTGAGAACAAATAGCTTAAAATAGGTTTAGTTAAACAAAGCATGCGTATTTTGCCTTAATTTGGAAGTAAAGAGCATCAGAAAAGAGAGTAGGAGGAGAAGCCATGCTGTTGTGGAGTCCAACTTGAATGGAAAAGATGAGATTCTGGAGAAGACAGCAACAATTTTCAGGTAGTATCTGCCGGGTGAAAAAAATTATAGATGTGGGAGAAAATAACATTATTCTATTAATTGCAATTTAAAATCTAAATATTTTTGGGGAATTTCTCTCTTTCTTTGCTCTGTGGAGGTAGAGTATTGAACACCCTTCTAGCAAAAAGGAGCAGCTAACATTTCATCAAGTTAGTCATCAGAAAACTGATCCCACAAGTAAATGCCAGCCTAAGTCATCTACACAGGGATGAGCTTACACAAAGCAATAAAATCTCCATACTGTACTTGAATAAAAGGCACTTGACACCTCTACAAAATCTGGTTGTGGAGTACATGCAATGCCATCTGCAACATAGCTGAATTGAACAGTTTATAGAATGTCTTAGCAGATGAAATTTTTAGATGACCCTTTTGAGCTGTCCACACAGTAAGTCACACAGAGACATTCCACTTCCAAAAGCATAAAAGTTAGATCTGTTTGCTATCAATCATTCTCAGTCTGCTGTTCTAAAGGTGCCTAAACACAGGCTCTGTCTCATAGTTTCCTCATTTTATAGATAAGAAAAATCATTTACACCTGCTTATGGACCTTTTTAATGTGAGTCTGAGGAAGCTCTAATTCAGCATAGTGATTTTACCACTGCTCTTTGGAAATACTGTGCTTTTGCTACAATTAGGTTTCTACAGTGTGAACAGACAACCTGCAGTTTGTCTCACTGCAAGTAGGAACCATGCAAGCAATGCCTATCACAGCTGTGTAAATAGGATAAGCAAAATACAGAATTTCCTAGTTAAGCTTTTTGTGGGTGAGGACTGGTTTTTTTGTTTTTTTTTTTGTTTGTGAGATATTTAGTGGAGAGAAAAGCAGAACATTTGGTTTGCTTAAAAGTCTTTGCCTCCTGTTGGGCTTGCAGTGCCATTTTCCTCAGGCAGAATCAAAGAATGGAGTACAGCAGCTTAGTTAAGCATCAGAAATGATACTAATATTTTAGGAACATCCTCTATTCCCTGCCCCCCCCCCCAAAAAAAAAGTTTTCTCTTAGATTCTAGACCAGCTAAAGCTTTAAACTTCTGTAGACCAATAGACCAATTAACACAGGCTAAACAGAAATACACAGCTCTGGTAGAATTGCTGCTTCTTTTATACTACTGCCTACTACTAGTTTGAAGAGCCATAGAGAAAGATTGTTTTGAGCTTTATTTGAGGTTCACAGTTATCAAAGCTGTGACTGCAGCTCAGGGGAGGGTACATTTGAACCTTGCTGGGTGCTGGCAGCAGTCTTACTGTGGAATTGTGCCTCTGCTTCTGAGACCCTGGCTGTCTCAGTCCTCTAGCAGATGTGGGAGACGGACACAGATGCAGATTATCTTGTTGGCAGCCAGTCTTTGCTCGCCCTGGAGGGCACACTGTGTGTTTGTGAATTTAAAAACACAAGCCCCAAACAGTTAAAGAAAAAGAGAAAGGGGTGAAGAATGGCTGGCTGTGTCACCTGCTGCAAACTATTAAATCTTCAGGTATCAGGCTTAAATAGATGTTAAAGCATATTGCAGGGCGCACATATCCTTCTCTTTGTTTTAAATTTATTTGTAAATTCTTAAAATGAACTTTATAATGAATTTTATGTTCTTGACTAGAACAGGAGATATTTTTTTCAAATTGCAAGTCTTATTTTAACGTGTTAATATAATACACACACCCAAGTAGTTCAAACTGTCTTTCTGCAGGCAAGTATAGTGTTTTTAAAACTTCCAAGTGCTTGAAACCCAAATGTTGTTCCAACAGATTTAATATCAGAGTAAGATGGAGATTCAAAGTTGGAAACAGCACTGAAGTTAGCTAATAAGGAAAATACTAAAGGCTTGATTTCCAGATTAATCTCACTGGGGAAGCCTGGAAGGCAGACAAGAGATGACAGAGATGGTTTCTATAAACTTTGGTTTGATAAGAAAAATAAAATGAAGTGCCATAAACTTATATGCATTTCAGATTTTGTATGTTTTGAAGCAGAAATTTTTTTCCTCAATATCTTTTGTCTTCTTTTTTCCTTCTATGCTGTTTTTTCATACTGTATTTGGATTGCTGCAGTGAATATAGCTGATTTGGCAATCTCAAAATATTCCTTTTTCTGGAGAATAAGTGCCAGTTTCCTGCTGCCATTTTTTGTGCATTGCAGGAGTGCACTGCCTGAAAGCCTAGAGAAAGTAGGCTGTGATCACTTGGTTTTAGACCCTAGGAAGCAGAAGTCCTGGGACTTCTGAAAATGTAGATTTTGGTTTAGCATCTGTATTGTCACAGTAGCCATAGAAAGTAGCCTTGGAATGATGACTGACATTACGCCCGTGGAAGTGCTTGTATCTCTGTGTGAATATGTTGGATGGGACAAATTCCGTTCATAGCAGGTATCTTAGGATTTATAAATTTGTTTGTAATAAAAGGGAGCTAGCATAACACCAACACCACCAACAACAACAACTGTTGCTCTATTGGGAATGGCAATAAGAACGACACAGACTCTCTCATGGAGTCCGAACTGGAGAAGTTTCTCGGTTTATTACCTCAGATCTTTTTTATAGACCAATATGTGAAAGTACAGAAAAGAAAACTCTTATTGGTTAGTAAACTAACACATCACCATCATTGGTCAGTGGGGTTCACTCCCCCTTGACTTTCTCTTGCAAGAAAACAAGGAACTGACAAACAGCACCTGCAAGGCTGCTTTCTGTCTCTGAGGATTGTTTTAATTCCTCCCTATGAATTCCCAGGCCATTTTCCTAGGCAAGACTGAGAAAGCTGTGTGGCCTGTAATTTCCACAAGCACCGTGCTCCCTGCATCAGAGTTAGCATCCATAAACAACAACAACAACAGCAAGTCTGTATATGGGATTTATTTAAGGGTGGAATACTGGGAAACCTGCCCAAGACAGATAAGGAGCAGCCACATCTCTTGAACATGTTAAGATTTATAAGGTTTCAGGCATCTTCTTGACTACTCATGAAAATGCATCAGTTTTACCTGTAAGGTAAATATGATGTGAAGTGAAGGTAGAAACCCTACATAGTTTTAGAAACATTTATTTTCCAGCGGTTTTCTTGGTGTGAGAGACTAGAGTATATTTACAGATTTTGCAAGAATGGATAAGATATTTCTTTTTCCCTTCCCTTCTTTCTTACTCCCCCACCCATAACACCCAGTGTTACACAGAAAAAGATTTTGTGTCAGAGTCCTTGGCATTTTTTCACCTTTATGATTATTAGAAGTGTTCTGTTTAGTATCTGTAGAGGAATGATCTACATAATGCTTTAATTGACTATAAAACCTTCAGAGTAGGTGAGTGGATGGTATATTTGAAGTGGTAGAAAAGCTGTTTGCGGACTGCATTGTTTCATGTCCCCAAGTTAACTGCTTGTGATGGGAAGGAAAGAAAAAATGGTTTTCCCTCTATTTGAGACTGTAACTTTTCCAGACCTGTGATGCGTTTTGAGGCTAACAAGAGCTTTCATTCGCAGACTAGACTCTGTTGAAGCAAGAGCTCTGTGATATTCATTGTGCTCTCAATGGAGAGTTGTTGCAAGTCTGACAAGTAACAAATTTGACACATGTAAATTTCTTTCAGTGATTTTTTTTTTTGTAATGCTATGTCCTGCTATCCTGAAAGTACTGAAAAGGAGGGAATTGAAGGTAGCCTCAAACCACCACTGTGAATGAAGATGTAAATAGAAGTATTCATAGCTGAAAGGAAGATTTGTAGTTCTGTGCTTTGCATAATATATTTACAGGAGTGTGTGCTTGTATGTACTGGTTCAGATGCATGTTAAACTGGTGCATGTTAAACTGCACATAACTCAAAATCTTCCTTCCATCTCCAAGGGGTACTGTTAGCACTGATACAAATAATTAACAGTGTTAATAAGGGCATACTGTTCCTTTGACTGCTGATAAAAAAAAAATATATATATTTAAAAATATAAAAATGAAGGACTTTAAAATTATAGTTAGTTGAGTAAACCTGTTCTGTAGTAATGCTAAATAGTTGTGGTTTTTAATTGCAGCATCCTCTGTAATTTTTCTGTAAGGAGAGGTTTGGTTTTTTTTCTGTTACAAAGTAATTCAAGACTATGTCTGATCGAATAGTATTTTTTCTTTAAGAATAAGTGATGTGATTATGTTTTAATTTGGATTTTGGTGTGGTTTTTCCCTCTAATTTATTTATAAATTGCATGTTAGTCACATCACAGGACTCACTCCTGTTAAGTTCCTTCATTACTGAGGGAAAAAAAATCATATGCTTAGCGATAAGTAGTGGCTCTTGCATGTGTTTGAGGAAGCTGCTACCCTGAATGTCACATTTCAGTGAACCTGTAACGTAGTATATTCCTTCCTTCCAATGTAAATTACATTCTTCTGATGTTTTGGAGGTTCTTTCTTTCTCTCTTTCTCTCTTTCTCTCTTTCTCTCTTTCTCTCTTTCACTCTTTCTCTCTTTCTCTCTTTCTCTCTTTCTCTCTTTCTCTCTTTCTCTCTTTCTCTCTTTCTCTCTTTCTCTCTCTCTTTCTCTCTTTCTCTCTTTCTCTCTTTCTCTCTTTCTCTCTTTCTCTCTTTCTCTCTCTCTTTCTCTCTTTCTTTCTCTCATTCTCTCATTCTCTCTTTCTCTCTTTCTCTCTTTCTCTCTTTCTCTCTTTCTCTCTTTCTCTCTCTCTTTCTCTCTTTCTCTCTTTCTCTTCCTCTCTCTCTCTCTTTCTCTCTCTTTCTCTCTCTTTCTCTCTCTTTCTCTCTCTTTCTCTCTCTTTCTCTCTCTTTCTCTCTCTCTCTCTCTTTCTCTCTTTCTCTCTCTCTCTTCCTTCTTTCATCTTAGTTTAGGAAGTTTTTTGGTTGAAGAAGCAGGCATATGGTTCAAAGCTGTTATAACAGGCTGACAAATCTAAGTGCTTATTCTGTGTTACTACTGTTTTCTGGAATGTTTTGGGTACTAGTTAAGTTAAATTCCTAATTTTATCAGTCTTCTGAAAGCCTAAGGATGTTTAATGGTTGCACATTACATTTTGGATTTCTGAAGACCTCAGACTTTGAATCTTCCTGGCTTTGAAACCTTTGCAATAGATGAAAAATAAATTAATAGTTTTGCTGAACTGCACCTAAAACTGCTTGCATTCCAAGGCTATATTTGTCATGCCACAAAGTGTGAATGGCTGAAACACTATTCATAGGCTAGTGTTTTCTGCCCAGGATGACTCCAGGATAACTGCAGTCCACTACTCTGAGGAAAGAAGCTGACAGCAGATTCTGTTCCCTGGATATGAAGAGTTAAGGCAAAAGAATATCAGGTTATTTGTCTTGCAGAAATTGTGACTTCCAGCTGCTGATAGCTTATTGATGCCAAGAATTATTTTTCAAGTGCATTTGCCAGAAAAATGGTTTGAAATGGCACCCTAAGGTCCATGCTCTATCAGTCTTTTTTCCTTGTCTACTTTGTGCAAATTATTTTTATTCTTAAACCTCAGGTGATAGCCTCAGAATTGAAGTGTAAGCAATTTCAAGGCATGTCATTAGAGTAATGGAAGATCCCAAAGAAAATACCAAGTTTCATGGGACACTGTCTAAGTTGGTTCTTTTGATTATGCCATGGTGACTGACCAGGGCTGGAGAGAAAAGGACTGCTTTACTTTGGTGGTGACTCTTTTGGGACAGCTGACCTGGAGGATCAAAGTTGAGCTGCTAAAGAGCCTGAACCAAAAAGACCAGACCATAAGGTCAGCAAATCAGCATTCTCCTTTTCTGGCTTCAATGTTCCATGTAGGGATCCATGAGCTGCTTTCTTCCAAGTGCCTAGATACAAAATGTTCTGCAGTTCACCACAGTTTTTCTTTTTTGAGTGAGTATGATTACAAAGATAAGACTCAGATTCTAGCAGTGATATGTGATTGAAAAGTAGCTGACTGATGCTTAGAGCAAATAAGACAGATGTTATGTTGCTAGGAAAAAAAAATATGTTCAAAGAACTGATCATGGTCTTGGTCTTTAAGTTCATCAAAAATGATTCTGTACTAGTTTTTAAAGTAATGTGATACTTCAGATGCCTGTGACACTGCTGTGTGTGGCTATGTAAATAGTGTCCCTCTGGCAGCTTGCTTTACTTGGTTCTGAAGTAGACAGCTGTTCAGAAAGACTGGGGCACCTAACATGCTACAAAATTCTTTACAAGTACAGTTGACAGATATTTGTGTGCTACAAAAACATAGAACTAGCTTTCAGTCCTCTTCTGTATATATAATGCCAATCTTCAGATCTTGATGATAAAATAATAAAATATTCATCCTGTTTGCGCCTTGTTATTTTGGGTCTGGTTAAATTAACAGAGAGATTAGGTAAGGTCTTGACTAGGTCCAGTGACCATTTACCTTTAAGTAGGCAACTCTGTAGGTCTCTTGTAGAAAAAAAAAAAAAAAATTAGGCATGACTTAAGTATTCTCTGTAGGAAAAAGTGTGTGTGTTTGTGCGTTGACAGCTTGTGCTGGGTGCAGATACAGAAACAAAGTGTTCAGGGTTCCAGTGTGACTAATAAAAAGACAAGACTAACTAACTCCATTAGATGAGATTTGAATTCACTTGAGTTGCATACCTAAATTTGATGGAGCAAATGTTTATCTTTTCCTTCACCTTTGTTTAGTGACTGTCTTTTTTGTTGCACAATGTGTAAATTAATATTTTAAGTGTTGTATCAACGTTATGGTCATGATGTTGCATTATATCTCATTATGTTGCTCAGAAATTTTGTGTCATTTTGTTTCACCGAAAAGTAGGATTTTATTGTTTTCAGCTCTGAGTTCTTGTGTTTATATGGAAGTTCACTTCTCCCTGTTTCAAAATGAGAAATGTGCCTATAAAAGGTACCTTCCGCACATTTCTGCAAGTCACTGTCTGGCAGACGTGTCAAGTTTTCTACTAGACTATTGCTGCTGCTGTTCACTGTTTAGTGTTTGTCCCCATGAGTGTAGTGCCAGATCCAGACATACAAAGAATAGCCCATATCCAAATCATAGTTTAGATAGTTTGACAGCTGTCAAATACAATTTTTTTTTTCCTACCTCATTGCTACAACATATGCTGCTCTCCAGGGGAGACAAAAGCTTTCTGTTGATAACCTTAGTGCTTGGCTTCTGTTGAGATGGCTGAGTGCTGCTCAACTGTGTCCTAAAAATTACTGTGGCATATAAGCCTATACAGTCACTCATGTGTCTGCTGTTGGGCTCTTCCAGAATCCTTAGTGTGGTTGACAGAGCAAAAGTAGTTGAACTGAATGCCTTTTCAGCATGTTGTCACCATAGCTCCTCATTCACTGTTCAACTCACTATTGTATCATCATTCTCCTCATTAAGTATCTAATTACTTTAATAGGCTTTCCTGACACCTTTTTTCTCCAATTATGAAGTGGTTGCCTGATGGTTTGGAGATGAACTAGAAGACCTTATCAGAAATGAGCAACTGCCATGACAGAAGCTGCAGGTTATGACAAGGAGCTGCAGGGCAAAGTGAAAAAGAATAGGTAAAGATTTAGGTATTAGTGCCAAGATATTCCAGTGAGAAGGTACAGGATTAGGCTGTGTGATACTGTAAGCATGGTAGTAATGCCAGTACTCATTAATAGAGCACAAGCTTTAATGGAAGAAAGCTGCATTAAGTCAACTTCCTTCCTTATTTAAACAATGTTTATTTGACACTGGTGCGTATGTGTATGTTGGATTTTTATTGCTTTTTTTTCCTTTTTATTCTTTTAATGATGGTTAAGAGATAAAATTTAGTTAATTGTTTTGATAATTTTATGTAGATGGTTTATTTTTGCTTAGAAGTGTTACATTTGTTAAACTATTCTTGTTTTAATTAGTTCTCATTATTGTCTTGAAAGGAGCTGACAATATCAGGAAATACTGGAGTCGTTACTACCAAGGATCCCAAGGGGTAATATTTGTACTAGACAGCGCCTCCTCTGAAGATGATCTAGAAACTGCTAGGAACGAGCTACATTCTGCTCTCCAGCACCCACAGTTATGTACTTTGCCATTTTTAATATTGGCCAATCACCAAGACAAGCCAGCAGCTCGCTCAGTACAAGAGGTATGTTAATGTGGCAGCTTCTTGCCTGTTTGTATTTACTATCTGCACGCCGCTGATGCACTGTCACTTATTACCCTGACATCCTGGTTAAGGACTGGCCTCAGTTTCTGCTTCACTGTAAGTATGCAGACCAGGAACAGTCCCAAGCCCTAACAACTTAGTCCACTGTACTCTATACAGGCTTAGTTCTTCTGGAAAACAGACAAGTAATACTTGGATACAAACAGATCTTCTGCTTTCACCATATTTTGCTTAAGGGAGAAAAGATGTTTTTAAAACTACTCTTATGAAAAGCTGCTGGGACAGTGATTTTTTTGTTTAGCTTGAGTTTTTATTTGCTCTTAGTTTTAATTTTGCACTGTTCCATTACTCTATTCTTTTCAACTGCTTAAAGCAATGCATTGTAGCCATAGGTTGTCTTTTTTATGTAAAAGCTTTTTTTCCTAAACTGCTGTGTACTGATGTGAGGTCAGAGTTGCAATTCCTGTTCTGAAGTCCTTAACTGGTTCTGATCTTCCTGTTCCAAGGAATAATGTTTTTGTCTAATTTTTAGCTATCACACAGTAAATTATGTAATTGTTCTATTCAGTGTACCTTCTGCCCTTAAATTTCTGAGAAATTTGTCTTGTCTACTTTCCTATCATGTCAAATACATTTAAGGAAATGTTGAAAATTACTTATGAAATTGTAGGAAGAAGTTAAAATCTGATTGTGTCATTCTGTTCATAAATGTCATTTAAAGGACTCCTCCTCTTAAAGATTATGTGTGAAATCTGTTTGTTCTGTGTGTGCAGCAGAGTGAGAACTGTTCAGCACCTTACTGTATTGCTGCTTTATATTTAAACTGATTCTTTCTTCGATTTTCTTTTTCTGAAACATGAGGTTTTAGACTTTCATCTCAGAGCAAACTGATCTGTAGGAGAACTGCTCTTAGTACAGTATAGTTGAACGTACAGCCTTTACTTCTTTATTGCTACTTATGTCTCCTGAGTCAAAAGAAATTAAGCTTATTTTATGTTAGGAAGTGGTATAAATGTGGCTGGAGCATAACAGTGTTTTTAGGAAGAGATTGTGACAGCTATGTAAACTACACTGTGTAAAGTATTCTTTAAAATTATTGGTCCTCTTCTCTGAGAACTCATTCTTAGGAAAAAGGAAAAAAAAATGGAATTTGGATTTAATATACCAAGTTACATAAAAAAGTAAACAAAAATTATGCAGGGATAGAAGCTACAAGTTCTAGATCTTGTTCATATAAAAAAAAACAGACTTAGAAATAATGAATATTTGAAGGAAATGTAATATGGATTTTGATATGTAAGTTTAATAATTTGGCCTAGTTTATTATACAGCATAAAAACAAAGCATGCAGTCCTAAACTTCACACTTAAAAAATTACAGTACCCTGAGACAAAACTGGTTTGATTTCATCATCCAAATGTAGTCTTTGTGCCTTGGCTTTAACGTTTTCATGGGGCAATTCACAGATCAGAGAAATTTCATAGATCACATTTTTCATCAATAGAAGGGCTGTTTCTTACATGATTTAAGTATTTCTTATTTTACTATATTTTTCATTTTTAAAGTGGTCAAATTTGCTTCAATATTAAATGAAGCTTTTGATAGCTGATAGAATTTTTGAAATGTTCTTTGTTCAGTTTCATATTAATAATAAATGCAATGCCAGTTGGTTTGCTTTACAGCAAATTATACTTGTAACTCTCTCATTTTGCAGCTGAGCCCATGTGGGTAGACTTTTGGGCCTGAACTGCATTTTTTGTGTATTTAGAGTTAGCATTTATTTTCTTTTATTGGCAGTACCCTTGTTTTCACCTCATTCTTCATTACCAGTTGCTTGAAATCTCAGTAGGGTAGTAGATCTCTATATGCTTACAATAGCATTTAAATGGGTTTATATTGTGTGCTTTCTAAAAAAAAATATCTTAGAGTTTATTATTGCAACAAGACAAGTCTTGATTGCTAATGTGAGTGTGTATGACATGCAGAATACAAAAGTTTTATTAAATATGCACAGCACATGCATATTTTCAGGAAAAAAACCCACACTGTATCAAGAGCTCAGTGAATTTTGAAGTTTTTTAATTAAGACTAGTGGAAAGCAAATTAAAGAAAAAAGGAAAAAACAAAAGGAAAAGGAAAAAAAAAAGAGAGAGAGAAAAGAATGTCATGAAGTTGTTACATTGTCCCTGAAAAAACTGATTATCTGTGTTTGCTGTATATGCAAAATAGAAGCCTTCTTTGGTCATTTTTACCAGTGTTGAAATGGTAATTTCTTGCTTTCCTAAAGGCTTTCCAGTGGTATTGTCCTCATTATTGAGATGTGGAATAGAAACAAAATGATGAATCGTAAGACCATTGCTTATATAAAACCAACATATTAAAATATGTAGCAAATGTAATATGTTGAGCATTGAGAGTCTTATTAGAGAGTTTTGAGGAACTAAGTCCATTAATTATAGGTATTTTCTTAATTTTTTCATGTGTCAGAAGACACATTAATCACAGTTGAAATTTAAAAATTTGTATGCATTCTTTTAGGCAACAAATTGCTTTTCTTTAATGGATATGAAAGGACTCCTTGGAGTATAATTAAGGAAAATGTCTGAGTTGAGTGGTGCATAATGGGAAATGTAGAAAAATATTTATCTACAACAAAAATTCTTTACAAAACTGTGCAAGTGCCAAGCAGTTTCTGCAACAGATGTTAGTTATATTTTTTGTTGGGAAGTGCAGTTGCTTCAGTTTTTCAAAATGTTGTACTTATTTAACGTGTTTTTTTCCATGCATTACTTAGGTACAAATTATAGAATCTAGAATCTAGCACGTAGAATCTACGTGCTGCATGTAATAAGCAATGTCATGATTAGTTCAGTTCACAGCTATAATAAATGCTTGAAAAAATATCCAAATAATTTATTTAATTTATGAAATGCAATTTAACCTAATTCATATTATAGTGTATACTTCATATTACTGAAGTGACCAGGGAAAATTGCAGGGGAAACTGAGCTGAAATACTAATCAGTAAATGTAATTATTTTTTTTTCCTCAGTTCTATTGCTGGCTAGCTGTTTCCTAGTTAGATTTTGATTTTAAAATTAAATCAAAAAAGTAAACTTGTCATGGAATTTCATTGTAGAAACTATAAATGAAGATGTCTCTCATATTTCTTTTATGTAGACTTCTATGGTGATTATTTTATCTTCCCATGTCAAAGATATTTGTAATTTGTTTTGGTTTTCCTGTGACAATAGCACTTATTGACATGTTTTCAAATATCTGCTAAGTGATTTCAACTGAGCCATGCTGAAATAAAGATTGCATTATTATCCAGGCTGTAAAACTGATAGAATTGTTTTTGTTTCAATAGGTTTGCTCCAGAATAACCCTATTTTAGACTAAAATTGCAGTAATGAAGAATTAATCATATATAAGTCAGTTCTAACTGTTGTTTTGGAAACCTTATGAAACAGCAAATAAAAACTTTTACAAATGAAAAATAAATGTAGTTACTCAGCATGTGAGGGAAGATGGTGGCATATCAGTTTGGCCATGCCTTCCAAAATACAGGGTGCAGTTCCAAAACAGTTTACCTAATTATATGTTTTTTTAAGTAAGTTTCCTCCTGACAGAATGTGCTTTTGCATTTCCACACAAAAGTACTTTTGATTATTGAAACTGGTTTTGATTAATCAGATTTGTCTCACTGACTTAAAATATTGCAGGAGAGTAATGGTAATAAAAGTGCTTCAAATTGCTTTAAAAGGGAACAGGCATTACTGTGATTATCAACTTTTTAATTTTTGTTTTGGGATGTCTTGACTTTGTGTATGAGCATCAAAAGCTGGATATTGCAGTGGATTCTTGTGAGTTGAACCAGTGTGCAAAGAGCCACTTTTCTGCCAGGTCAGAGCAATATTCAAGAGCTGCATGTGTTGGAAGTTGTCTGTAGCATTTATATTTTAGGGGCAGGCTATTCTGGATGCTCATCTGAATCTGTTCAGGACTCCTTGAAGCCATAAAGGACTGGCCAAAGGAGGAACCAAGTTGAATTAATTTTTCTAGTTCACTGGTGAAGCAGCTACTTGTTTGGCAATGTGCTGACTTAGGGATGTTTCTATTTTTATATTTAGGGCTATTTATAAAGTTGTAGGTGCATTACATGATCATTGTAGGTCCACTCCATTTGAACTATTTTATTCCGAGACCATATATGTGAAGAAATTCATAGAGCATAACCTGGTTGTAGGTTTTTCTTGAGTTATCAAAAAATTCAACTAATAAATTTCTTTCGTATATTTAAATTTGTGACTTCTAATAACAGAAGAAATCACAAAAGATCTATTCTAAATTCCCATTTTAAAAAATGCTAAAACTTTTTAATGTAGACTTACTAGTTAACAGTAAAATCAACCTATTAACAGTCAATTTGAAGACTGTGCTGTTGGTTTAAATATAGTTGTCAGGAAAAGAATAATGTAGTAAACTTGCTCTGATCACAAGTGCTGGTTGTTTTTTTTTTTTTTCTTGCATACAAGACCTTACTTTAAAGTTGAATTCATGAAGGTGTCAAACTCCATAGGAGAATCATTTTGATTTTCCTTTTTTCCTTTGATAGAGCAAGATTTAAAAAAAATCTTTTAAGTGCAAAACCAATATTTTCAAAAGTGAGTTTGAAAGGTTTGTTGCATATTAACATAGATTGTGATACATTTATCTAGTTGAGAATACATGGATTCTGAATCACTATGTTTAATTTGGTTTTCTGCTAGCAGATTAGTGGAAGGTGACTGTCCTTATGAAAAGAGCCATCTTAGGGCTGTGAGGGCTGTTACCTCTCACTCTGCCATTTTCTTCTCTGTTGTTTCTGTCTAGAAATAATTTTGTAAATAAACAGTGTCTTCTTGAAGGCTTAAATATCTTAAAGCTAAATAACCTTTTCAGGAGAATGCTCAGGTTTGCCAGCAGCTGTGGAGGCTCTTACTGGTGGTGGGGATCTGGAGCGCACTGCAAACTGGGCTTTCAGGACCTGAGTTGGCTGCGTATGACAGGCTCAACTCCAGGGTGTAATCACTTCTCTGTATTCCAGTGTCTTTGTACTGTTTTTCCATAATTCATGCTGTTTGTGGTTTCTGCTAGTTAGGGGAAAATTGTTTCTCTTTGGAAACCCTTTCAGTGTATGAGTTATAGATGTCATTTCATCTCTAGCAATCTGAAAACCTGCATGGAGCAGTGACGCCTAAAGAGGTTTAGCCTCAGAGAGTGTGTAGTATCTTAGCTTATAGTTTTGAGCAAATGTTTTCTCTAGGAGCTGGTACTGCAAAAACCTAGCCTACAACAAGGAGTGAAAATGAAAGTTTTCTCTGCAGTCTGCCCCGTCCTCACCCTAGTCAAGCCTCTCAAATCTGAGTTTTCAAAGACCAGCTGTTGCAAATATGTGTACTTTGTGACAGGGACATCCAGAGCAAAGTTAAATCGGGGACAGATTTTTGGTTCCTCAAGGAACTGTTTCTGAGATGATTTATCTTCAGATTACTGCAGTAAATAGCCAAAATATAGATTCCTAGCCTGTTTTTGAGATCATAGTGACCTTAGTGACCTTAATATTTGCAATCCCCTCACTGCAAATACTTCTTACTGTCCAAGGTGTGTCCCCTGATATTTGAAGATTGTTTTGGAGCTGGACTCTGCTATTTTGAGTATTGGCTGCTTCCTTCACAACTGTGGCCTTTGAGGGAACAGAAGTATTATTTGTCAGACTTCAGTTATGAATACATTTGCAGGAGAGGAGACTATTATTAAACTGGTGTTTAGACAATAATAGTTTTGCCCTGTTTAGAACAATGCAGAAGAACCTCCTATTTGTATTTCTTATATAAACTTCCATTCTGATTAAAAATTTATTCGTACCTGTTAAGAAAATTATTTAAATATAAAAGGGTCTTATAATAAAAATAATATATTAAAAATGCAATCTAAAAAGATAAGCAATTTAAATAAAAGTGAGTAGATCCATATCCTAGTTAAATGTGAACTACAAAGAATTTTGTACATTTGCAATGCTGAATCCAAACAGTAACTACACCTTCCCTTTACATGAATTTGTGTTTCAATCAAGTTTTAAAGTAAACAAAGTCATAACAGATAAAATCATCAATATATTCATTAGATAAAAAGATGAATTAGTATAGTTGGTAATGTTTTGGTGAATAATAACTTAGTACAGCTTAATATTGCTGTCCCAATGTATGTGGGACAAAGAGGCAAAACCTTAACAAAGAAAAGTATCTCTCTGAATAGCAAATTTCTAGCTGTGCTCTTGACAAATATGTAAATCTGCAAGGAAATGAATTCAAAGACTGCCCCTAGAAACTCTGATTTGGAATGGTGTTCCTGAAGATATCAAAACAAACGCTTGAGCACACCTGCAAATATGCATATATTACACAATGTACAAGGAGATAAAGAGTAGAACAGCTAAGACACACGATTAGAAGTACTGTCCACATACACTGATTTCGCAATATGAAGCTGTATTTAGAGAAATAAATCTCTTGAATGGCCCTTTCTAGTGAATGCTGCCAGGTACACTTCTGCAAAAAAAGCAGCTGCATGTCTTGGGGTAGATTTTGAAGAATATTGCCGTATATAGTTTTGAACATCAGACATGGATTTTTACAGCACTATTTGGGTCATGAAATGGTTGTTTTGTATGTATGTAGATGGTGTGTTCATCAGCAGTATTGGTTTGCTTGCTGGCTACTTTGCCTCTCCCATCCTTCAGGTGTAACAATCTGATTGTACGACCATGTGATGAACTGGTTTGGATCTAAAAATTACTACCATCCTTCCTCAAGGTCTTATTTTTAAATAAACTCAGATGAGAAGACAACT
This sequence comes from Cyanistes caeruleus, assembly GCF_971803275.1. NCBI lineage: Eukaryota > Metazoa > Chordata > Aves > Passeriformes > Paridae > Cyanistes > Cyanistes caeruleus. The sequence continues at coordinate 64,710,905 of NC_141732.1, forward strand.
GGATAATTGGTGTACAGGCGCAAATGAGAGGTGGGAAGAAGGTGTAAAACTAGAACTAGTGTGGAAACTTGGAGGTGTGGAACTATAACATCCAATGAGTGTTGGACCCTTCTGCCTACCACATTACTTCTCACTTTTTTTTTCTTATCCCCCCGCAGTGACCCACAGTAAAGGAAGATTATACAGGAAATGCTGGAAAATAATGTTTTCCTCTTGCTTAAAAATGAGTGTTCTGTAGTACGCATGCAATTACTTTTGCTGGACTTGGGAGGGAGATAGGAAAGAGGCATTTATTTTCACTATGTGCTTTGAAAATTTAGTGTCTTTGTTGACTTCCAAGCAAAAAAAGGAGAGAAAATGTCATTCAAAGAGAAGGAATTGGCTGCACTTGCAGAACTAAACACAATGACTGTAAAGACAGAGCACAGTCTCTATAGATAAAAAGTAAATTGATTAGAGAAAGTTTAAAATGCTTTCAGATACTAATCTATATGCATATTTTTGTAAATATTTTTCATAAATATTTGTATGCTTACAAGTGTTTATATGGTATTCAGTAAAGACTGTTAGAGAAGAGCACAGCTTTTTACAGTCTTTCTGAAACCCTTTTTGCTTGGTAAAAAGTTGGTGTGCTTTAATAGAGAATTAAATGAAATTCTGAGGCCTGTTAGATACAAATCTGACCACACAATCATTGCAACCCTTTTGAGCCCCTATGTCTGTGATATTGCTGTTCTGGGGAATTCTTGAATGCTCAAAAATTTAATTACCATTAGTGACATCTTACATGAACAAGAGAAGATGTTTCTTTCAGAATTACTAACTATTACAAATGGAACAAAATAGTGGCTATATAACTACTTTCCAAATATAACTCTACTGTTTTAGCAAAAACAGTCTCAGGATCAGTTGAAAAAGAATGGAAAAGTATTTAATAATGAATTGGATAAAGTTTGTGAAATGTCTTTGACAATAAAAGTGATTTAGTGTGTGTTTTTCTTTCAAACACCCATCTTATATGTATATATATGTATGGATATGTATTAGAATGAAATCTTGAGTTCAATAATACAAGCTGCTGGTTTTTAAAAGCTGAGGACTTATCCTTCTGTTTTTCTTTTCAATGCTAAAATAAGTTTTCTGATAAAAGGCAAGTTAAATATACTGTGAACCTTGTATTTAGCAAGGAAAAAATCATATTCTGTAGTTGAACTGCATAATTTATATTTGGTACTCAATATAAAAAAAGTAAATTGTAGAAGGGTTTTTCAAGTTGATTATGATCACATAATCTTTATTCCATTACAGTAGGTATGCAGTGTATGAAATTAATTTCTGGCCACAGTCCATTCTGCAGGAATTAGACACTTACTCTCATGGGAAATCATGATGAGCTTGTTTATTGGTCATGTCAGGGAAGTTCAGCAATAACCACAGCAGGAGAAAAATCTATCCATTTTATATCTATGTAAGTATTTCAAATTAGATTTTAATTATGTTCCACAAAAGTAGAAAATTTTCAGCTGCACGAGTGCTACCTGTGCTGTGACACAGCACATGTTATTATTGTCCGTAATTACCAATGCCCTGAAGACCTTGCTGGTAATATGTGCATGCAGTTTCTTAAAACCTGCATCAAATAGAAGGTGTTCAGAGCTTAGCCTGAGTGCTAGAGGCTTTCTGTTCCTTATCAAACTCGACATTTCTGAAGATTCCTGGGCAGAATTTCTCTTGAATATGAGCTGCAGCATGAGGGAAAGCTAACCTGAAAATTGAGGTATCACTGGCCCATCCGAGGTTGATTTTCTTTAGATGTTTTAGCGTAAAAGTCCTATGAGTGAAAACAAACCATAAACCTCTGGAGATGGAAATGCTGGCATGTAAGAATTCATGAAACAAAGATGCCTTCCCAAGTGACAGGATGGGGAAAGGATCATCTTTGCATCAGTGTCCTGGATGTTACTGAAACAATGCTACAATTGTCAAAGGCCAGGAAGGAAACACTACTGTAAGGTGTGATTTAATTACTTCCTATCCATTCTCAGTTTTGAACTAATTTTTTTTTTTTACCCTGGGATTCTTTCAAGCCATTTTGCTCCTGGAAAAATCTTGGATGCTCTCTGGGTGGTGGAAGATAAAAATCAAAGATTGTTTTGAGCTTGATTGCTGGACAGGACACTGCTGCTTTTGCAAATGGAATGAGCTAGAGAGGAGTAACAGGAGGAAGGGGAGGGGATTGCCAACAAGTCTCATGCACTTCTTTCTCTAACTTCCCAAGACTTTTCTGTCAGTAAAGCAGATGAGCTGAGTAGAGAGCATTCTGAGGTTCAAACAAAACTGAAGAATGGAATGGAGTTCTGAAAATTCAGAAGTAGTGAAGGGCCCCACAGTTCAAGGATGATGAGGATGCAGTACTATGAGTTTTTACTTAAAGAAAATTGGAGCCATTGAAGGCCTTCTTCTATAGCAATATAGGCTGAGAACAGTGTCCATTATTTCCTCAGAAACCACTTCTGTTCAGTGCATAATGACATTTGGTTCAAAAAGAGGAAACCTTTTTCCCATCCGCTTCTTGCAGTGATTCAGCACCAGATGCCGACATGCTTCTGAAGAAACATGAATTATCCACTCTAGCATCTGGGAACAATCGTCTTCATAAGACTAGAAGCAGGGTTTTAAATATAACGACATTATTCTAATGATGATTTGTTGATACTGCAGCATATCATTAGTCATGCTGGAATCTTTATAAGAATAAATGTTTTCTCAAAATAGTTTAAATGTTTAGAAAATCTATTACAGCAGTCAGACATGAAACAGTAACTTCTGTTAGAATCTGAACAGCCTGAAATTTTGAGTTAGTCTAGAAAAGAACTTTGTGAAGAATGAAACAAATTAACTAGATAATTTATTAAAAAAAGGGCAAATTTAACAAATGTTTTACTTGAAAATTTGTTTTTTTATTATTCAGATTTACACACATCATCCTTATATTATTTTTCCCTACTGTTTTCAAAAACAGAGTGTTGTCAGTGTATTGAATAATCCATAGCTATGACAACATATTTCTCAATATCTTTGCTTTTTCTGGTCTTTTTTGTTATATTTATTTGTTCAGATTCTGATTTGATATAAAGTTGCAAGGATCAGAAGGTCTGTGCTGTATTAATACTGTCTTAAAAGTTAAGACTCAGTATTAATGTATAGGCATCTTTAAAGTTAATGTATGCTGGAATTCCATTTCAAGTATTACTAGGCGTCTATTGCCTATTAATAGATGTGGGAGGCATCTAGCAAACAGATAAAAAAAACCCAACAAAAAGCCCAACCTGCATTAGTGAATGAACTTTGCTTAAAAGACTGTTGATTTTATCCACACATATCTCCAGAGGTGGATAATTGGGATTACTGCATATACTGTTATATATTTGCTACAATTACATTATTTATTTAAAAATAAGTAGTTCCATCTAACTCTCTGTTAATACAAGCTTTTCTGTAATTTTTTTTTTCAGTATTTTATCATAATGTATTATCACAGCATTTACATTCCCATTTTGGTTTTTATTGTTCTCTGGTAATAAATGCTAGGAAATTGTTTGGTACATTATATGAAACATTTAAGTACTTAAAGGATTTCTTTCCTTTGATTTCTTATAGCTTTGTTCTGTTGCAGTAATGCTTTTACAGCAGGCCATATATTAACTACAAATCTACTACAGATATTCTCTTCCAATTTGTTTACCTTTGCTCCTTGCTGCTAATTACGCCTTTACTCATGGCTGAGGATAAAGGGAGTAAGAGAGTGAAATTTGAGTCACTCTTTAAGGCAGGAGAAGAAATCTTTTCAGAGCTGTAAACAAAAAGATGCTCTGTCACTAATATTGCAGGAAACAATCAGGTCCTGTTAGCTGCAACAGCATCTTCATTAGTGGCACCGTGTGTATTTGTTGTTTTAGAAATACATAACTCATTTTGAAGTTAAGCAGTATTAATGCATGTGATATCTATAATCTGTGTTTGCACAGAACCTTATTAAACAGTCTTCATTAAGAAATTCTATTAAATTCTTCATTAAGTAATTTGCTCTGTTCTTTGAATCAGAATTTATTACTTGAAATTATTACTGTATTTTAATTTTTTTTTTCTTAATTCAGTTTGGGCTTTTTTGTTTTTGTAGTTGTTACTAAAAAATTGCCCTAGGTACTTAAAAGATGAACAGAGGCTGCAGAAATGGTACTGCACATTCTTGAAGTATTGCACGTGCCTGCACATCTGTCATGTACCAGAAGAGTTCAGACTATGTAGTTTTGCTTGATTACCTTTTTTTGTGGACATGCTACTTGTATTATTTCTCTTGAAGTTGTATTATTATGTATTATTTGTTGTTACTATTATTATGATTATATTTGTTTTATAATAATAAGATATTTGTTATTAATAATATAGTTGTTTTATACTATTAATATATTTTTTGTTATTGTTATTAATTATTATTAAAGTTATAATTGAATGAAAATTGATGTTGACTCATTTTGGAGTAGCTAAGTATTTGTGTGATGGAGAGAAAATCTATTATCTTCTGGTATTATTCCTCTTGCTAATTTTCTTAAAGTAAATTTGAGTTTTATTGACACCTCAGTCTTAACACTTTAGAAATACTCCTACTCTTATAAAATCTTCTGAAAAAAACCCTCAAAACATTTTAAAGCCAAAATTGACTGTTGTTAAAGGAGGGGGGGAAGCTTAGTATTTTTGTATTCTGATTTATTATACAGAAGGCTGTTTTTTTACAAAAAAAGGGCTTTTTTTCCTTCTTGTTTTTCTCGTTTTTCTCTCTTCTTTTTTTTTTTTTTTTTTTTTTTTCCCCTTTTTTTCTCTCCCCTATTCTCAGTCTCTTTTGATCATTGATCTGGGTGACCCCACGCTCAGGGGTTTTTTCTTCATTTGACATGGACAGATTTTTGAAGTATAGCTCTCCTTTGGGAACCTCGGGCAGTTCCACTTGACTAACCTGTGATCTAATGAGCAGTAATGCAGGGTTACAGTGACCATTTTGTTTGCTTTGAGGGAGGATGGCTAGACAGAGAGTGGGAGAGAGGCGGTGTCTGCTGAGAAAAAAGATGCAGGGTGATCGAACAGTGTGAAAAAGACTTGTTAGCCCACATTAGTGTGCCTGATTTACTTCACAACAGGTCAGGAAAGGCCAAAGGCAGGGTTGTCATTAAATTGCAAAGTTGAAAATCCTGGTATTCAAAAGCATTCAAATTTCTGAAAGTTGTAAATTAGAAAGTTTGTGGTTCATGTTGAATTTGGCAGAAAGATATACAGAAGTACCAGCTTCTATAAAACATGAATGGTACATTATAAAATCATGCTGTAAATAAAAAGAAAACCAGCTTTTTAAAGTACTTTCATGGTTGACTGTTTTACAATGAGACTGGGTGCGAAAGAAAGGCCAAACACTAACAAGGTCGTTGCACTTTCTTTATGAGCCCTGGGGACCCCTTAATTATGTGCCCGTGCTGCTTATTTTGAGATCTGTAGAGTGTATGTGTACACGTGTTTGTATAATATATAATTTTTATTTGTATTTATTAAATCCATACACATATGTATATGCACATATGCATATGTATGGAAAAACAAAAATTTAGCTCTATTTGCCCAGGAATGTAGATTTTGAATCTTTTGCAGCATGTTATGGTACTTTTTTTCCCTCATATCCTTGATTGTTTCTCTTGGAGTGAACATTAATCTTCATGCCTTTGGTCTTGAAATAGGCATAGATTTATCTTGAGTTTACATTTACAAATGCAGACGCACACAAAAATTGTCTTTATGTACTAAAGAGTTGTTTTTCCTAATAGTAAAGCTTGCTTCTCACTTGAATTGGACTTGACAGCCTGCTGCTTTGCAATTGCCAAAGCAAAAATTTGAAGCTACCTATTCCTGAAATTACATTTACTCTTCTGCTTCATTCACTTACTTGGCAGTGCCCTGAATCTCCATGAGTTGAAGAGTAGAAGCAGTTGCATTGATAGCCTTTAACTCATAGCAACCTCTTGTCCTTACTATTTCTGATCTGTCTGGCTTTAGTGAAAATCGAAGTGGAGCCTTTTAGCTATATTATCATTGTGCATTGTAGCAGTAGGTAACAAAACAAATGGGTGGTCTTAGGGGTAAGGTACTTTTTTCTGTCTGTTACCAGAAGTTTCACTAATTGATTCTTGCTCTTGTTGGCAGTCAAAAGTCAAGTTTTCACTATTGCCATACAACTGTGTTAACTTCTAGATTGTACTGCAATAGACAGAGGTAGTTGTCTTGATCCTTGTGTCTTGTTGCAATTAGGAATACATGAAATTAAGCAGCTGAGAAGAGCTGACCCATAATTAAGACTATATTTCTTACTGGACTTCAGGGGCTGTGCTCCCACTGATCATTCACATAATTTCACTGACATTTAAGGGAGTGTCTCTTCTTGGCTGAAGGAAAGAGGAGACAACAGGATGTCAGGCTTCACTGTTCACATTGAACATTAACTTTTGGTTTTAACTTGTATTGGATTATGTATTAATATGTGGTGCCAGATTATTTTTGGTTTATCTTGGTCATCTTTTGTTTACAGTGAATATATGGTATAGTTTTACCTCCTGGTAAAACCTGAGGTTTAAGTGACAGTTGAATGTGGGTAACAAAGTACATTTTTTATATTCAGTGCTGCATTTCTCAACTAATTTCACAGTATGTCACTCCTGTTTTTAACACATTGTAAAATTCACTTATTATTAGAATTTGAAATAGGATTAGTTTATTTTGAAACAGCATGGTGTTCAAAGTGGCTTAGTTGTTACTATACCCAAAGACTAGTCTAAAAAAAATTTGCTATGGTATGTATGCTTCCATTTTCTGGATTATTTCAACTGATACTTAGTTGCAGCAGCTTGGTGGAGATGCATCTCAGGAAACCCTGCACTGAGCTAGCTTTCTCTGTAGCTTTAGGTCATGTTAGTCAATGGAAACTTATTAGGGCATAAAATGATGAGAAAATGTTTAACAAATCAGAATACTGAATCAAGGCACATTTAAGCCTTACTAGTATTCTCTTTCCATTTACTTTCTCCATTCCCTAAATAATGTTGTCTGTGCAGTCTCTATGCACTCTTTATTAGCTCTTCTATTTGATTTAATTATTCAGTTACTCAGTGTGTCTGAATTAAGTCATCTCCGCCAATCTGCTTATTACAAAGCATTTGGTCAGTGAGAAGAGACTAATGTCATCTTGCTGGACTAATTTTTGTGGGTGTGTGTTTAGGAATCAAGACACTGGAGCAGTATTTCAGAGTTGTCTTAAAAAAAAAGTCAGTCCAGGAATATATTATTGATAGTGCCAGTCACAGGCTCTGGAGAGGCTTACTCATCTGAAGAAAAGGGAAATTTTCATATGTTCTTCTTAGCTTTCCTTAAGATATGAATACCTTTTGCAGGCTGGTGCTTGGAAATGCTTTTAGAAAACACAAAAAGTTTGCTGCAAAGTAAGTTGTTTTTCCATAAACTTGCCAGGTATTATATGAAATGATTAAGTTCTTTTTTGTAGGTAATATTTTTGCTTGCTTCAGGAAGACAGCTGACAAAAGAAGAGGGGATATAGCCAAATGCAGGCTTTTGGAATTTTTTTTTCCCAGTTCATAGTTGCAATTTTAGAAAGCATTTCTTTAAGAAGAGATTTTAACTTTTGATAGAGGTGGTAGAACGCAACATGAAAAGTTTTTCCTTTTTATCTATATGTCATGATATAAAACCTCCAGCAAAACTTTCATGCTGGTTAAGCTACCATTCCTATGGGTAATCCATTGTAAAATCCTTAACAGCGTGAAGTGGTTATGATTTAATCCACATCATGGATAGGGTGCAAACACAAAATTTAGCAAAACAGAAGAAGCAAAATATAAAAGTTGCAGATGCTCTTGTTCTAAGGAAAATAAGTGTGTCTTCTTACATTTCTCTGAAGCCATTATTTGCATCTCAGAGCTATATTTGAGAAGTATAACTCTCAAACTGTTCTAAACTGGGAATGCAGTGGCTAATATGTTTCAAAAAAGTGAGGTGTTATATTCTTCCAATGGACTCTGACAATTCAGTTTTTAGTACCTGTAAAATGGGCTTAAAATGTTCCCCAGATATATTTGGCTACCTTTCCTTTTGGAAGTCATTCCTTCTGTGCAATAGGAAAAAAAATTGCTTAACTAAGAAAACAAATTCAATAATGCCACCCTTTCCCTGCATAAATAAGAAGGTGGGGGTGGTAATACTATGTCTGGGAAAGGAAGCAAAAATGCATGCTTGGATATCCATTTCTGGCTGTTGTAGGGAGTGTGCTTGCCAGCAGTTTCTGGCAAGCTTGTTCCTTCCAAATGCTCTCCAAACTTGCCAGACATTTAAAAAGTCTTTTGCCTGTTAGTCACCTTTCACTTACTTGTAGCACTAGAAGAAATGTTTATTGACTGAAGAACTGCCTGTTTTGAAATCAGGAACATTGAATTAAGTTTTTTGTTTTGTTACATGTTGGTTTGTTGATATTTACTTGACAGCAGGGTTTAGTTAGGAATATACTTACAGGCTGTTAGTAACCAAACTGGGTCAAAGCTCAAAGGGTCTGCTCTTGTGGGCAGTAAAGTTCAGGGTTTGGCTGATGTTTTTTGTGCATGTAAAAGGCATCAGATCATCAATCCCTGACCCCTGTGCAGAGGGATGGATGCTGTAGAAGTGGACTACATTGAAAGGATGGCAAAGCACTTTCTCCACTTTTGGTAGAACCTAGCTGAGAGAGAATTAAAAGATCTCCCATGTATGGCAGTGGGGCGTGTAGGACCTCTTTGTGTTAGTTTGGTTCAGTTGTGGTCTGGTGTTTAAATCCTCTCCTGGGTATTATTCATTAGGATTTGTATGGGTCTGAATCTCCCTAAGGCATAGAGTAGCATATGTATCTGAGCCCTAAAACAGCGACCATTCAGACAGAGAGGGGTTGGAGGGGGAAATCAGAGACAATGAAAGAGGAGGAACTTGGCCTGTTGTCCTAGATAGAAGCATGCCAGAGCAGAGACTAGAAATCTAGCTTGTTGGATATAAAATATTTTGCAAAGCTATCCTTCTCAGGAAGGTTCAGATTTGTAATTATGGTTCTGCTCTTTCTTCTCCATTTTCTTCTCATAATTGCAAAATCTGTATTAAAGAGAGACCTCAGTTGTAAGTCATTATATGAAAGATAACTGGATCTATGGCTACACTGCACCTTCCTTCAGGGTTTTTAGACAGGAGGATGTCTGGGTCTTTTTGATGCATCTTGCTCTCTGTTCTTACATGTTTAACTGAAGTAGTAGTGTAGTATTGGAGCATGTCAGTCTTTTAATGTAATTGCTTGTCATCTCTGAGGTACGGAAGCAGTCTGCCATTAATTTTACAGTAATTTAAGCACTGGTAGACTTATCAGACACACCACAAAGCTAATGGTCTTTTAATTAGTGATTCCAAAGAGAGTTTGTATCTTGCATGAATTAAGAGCTTAATGCAAAAGTTTGGACAAACAAAAGGAAGCAAGACTGCTAGCACCAACTGGTGCTATCATTCTAATAACTGAATACTTCTAATTTTCTCCATTTCTGGCATGGTTGTTATTCAGGCTGCTTCACAGTGCTTTTGTATGCATAGAACCTGATATAGATAGATTAAAGAAACACATCAGTCATAAGAACTGTGGTCACACAGAGAGTCCCACGCCACACATATGTTGCTGTTGTGGTCACAAACTTGTGTTTTTTTCACTGTAGGAGTGCAAAATAATTGAAACAGTTAACCAGTATGATGGTCCTCTCATCCTGGTTTTGCAATTATTTCAACTTATGTTTTCTGATAAGCACAGTTTCAAGTATTCTGAGAACATGCAATGGGTAACTGTGAGTGCTTGTGAATACAGTGTGTATAGCTGGGCATTTGTGATCAGGCAATGAAAGAAGAGTTGACTTGCCCTGCTCAGGATTATCTGCCAGACACTCACTGTGTTAGTTGACTAAAATACATCAAATACTGGAAAAATCTGCTGAAACTTACTAGGTTATTTTATGCATCTGAAAATTAATTTTGTTTTTTTCAATTAAAATTGCATTTAAATTTTGAATTTTTATTCAAAATACAGATTTTAGTGTACTTATATAACTATATGTGGCTTTATAATGTGTTGGAGAGCAATAACTGCAAATTAATTGAAAGAGGTAGTGATGTTCTCTGACACTTCAACATTGATATTCAAAACTTTTCTTGATATTTTGAAAAAGATTTTGAATTCTTTGATATCAGTTTGTATTCTCTTTTATTGTAGTAATTTGAAATAAATACAGCACTTTCAAGTTCTGAATTGGCATCCTTGAGTTTCTTGAGACATAGAAAATATAGAGCATCTTCTAATTAGTTATCTGTTGTAAAGAAATTAATCTTTAATGCTTCATTCATTTCAGTATTTTAGTATTTTATATTTGTATTTTCCTATGAAGGATGTCTGTCCTAGAAATAGTTGAGTCATTCTCTGAGTTTAATGCTCTTTGAGAACTGTGTTGATTTAATATTCTCTATTTGTGTGATCATTTTCCTCCTCGTCAACTCAGCTATGGTGTTAGAGAATGCAGTAATAACCCATGGTCATTTTGCTCATGTATAAGTCAATGGCTGTAATTCTCCTTACCTGAGAGATTTAAAATTTCCTGTTGCTGTTTAGATTATTTCAGTTGTTTCCATTTCTTTTGCTTGACTTTATGTTCTTAATAGAGTATTAATTCATCCTGTGTGCAAAAATTAATTGTTTCTATTTGGAAGTATTTCAGAACTTCTAAGTCAGACACTTGGGGCAATTATCCAGAGTATTAGCATGAATGTACAGAGTATAATTGCTAATAGATAACAACTCTTTAATTTTTATTAATATGGAAAAGGTAGTATCAGCTAGCTTGTTCACTGGAGCTGTTTGCAAGCTTTGATAAAATTCTGAATTTTTCTACCCATGAAAAGAAAGCTGTTAATCTGAATTCCAGGTTTCTTCTATGGAACTTAAATGTTCCTTTGTCAGTTACTTAGTTCTTAATTTAGATCAGTGACACATTTCAGAAGGCATTGTGAGTTTTGTTAAAGATTGCTATAAGGTATTACTACTTGAAATTTATGGCAACCTTGTACCTATTAAAGAAATTTGCTATTTGAGCTCCACAAAAGACTTACCAAGAAACTGATGTAGTTCTATTGAAATATGGGAAAAATATGCCAGAAATCCTGCAAAACACCATGGGATTCCACAAATATAGCATTTTTCAGCTGACTGCACTCTGGACAAGTACCCTCATTCTACAAAAGTGATAGGACTGATCAGGACCATCAGTCTAACAGCCTCTATCACAGTTGTCTCTCTTGCATCTTCTGGCTGCATTAGATGCATGCTTTGTGCAGTGTTCAGAAATACTGAAATGTTTTCTTATGGCTAGCTTTTTTTCCCTGGGACAGATGTGATTATTCATTACCAGGATGTTTATAACTATCTGACTCAAAACCACTCTGAAAATCTAAATTTCTGCTCAGAAGAGGAAAATTTAAGTCTGTTCTTGCTGAGCAAATGTTTACTTCTTGGCTATTGAAAGACTTTCATAAAGAGTTTGGTGCTGTCACCTTATTATTTAAAACCTCTCTAGTTTTAGTTTGGATTTCTAGATATTGTAGAATCACTGAGGTTGGAAGGGACTGTAAAGATCACCCAGTTCCAACCCCCGTGATGTGGGCAGGAGTGCCAGCCTCTAGCCCAGGTTGTTCAGGGCAGCATCCAGCCTGGCCTTATCTACCCCTTTAGTGGAATACTTGCTGCTCCTTCAAAGGAGGAATTATGGCTATCACCACCATAAGCTTTCTGTTCATGAGCTTTCAGGCACCAGGGAAAATTTCTAAAATTAAACTTTATCATCGTAGTTTTCTATGGCAAGCATGGATCAATACAACCCTTTTAATCACTCAATTTTACTTCTTTAAATTGTGTGCTTGGTGCTGGATCCTGCAAGGTTTTCCTGTACTATGGTACTATATTTTAGGGCCATACCAGCTTTTCTGTATTTCATATAACACTAGGAAAATATAATTTACACATAGTGTCCAAAGTTTTGCTTTAGAAGGGCCAATCTACATGTCTCTTGAAGTCTGTTTCTGAGGCTGGCAGGCTATTGTTAGAAAATACAAGAGGGGTTTTTTTTTTTGTCATGCAGTAGTAAGCTCCTGCTTGTCTTTGCAGACCCGAGGTTTTCATCTTAAGTTTAAGAGGCAAATAACAAGGGAGAAGAGATGAAGAGGAGAAAAGCAAACTAGAGGCCTAGAAAATTCCTTTTCTTTCTTTTTTTCCCCCATGAAACTACTTCTGCAGAAAAAAAAAAATATTGACAGACAGGGTGTGCCAGCTAATGTCACCAAGCATTGAGTGAAAAGAAGAATACTAAAAAGCAGAAAATTAGAGCTGTGCTTGCCTGTTCACCTCCCCAAAAGAATTGAAATTGTCAGCATTTGGGACTCCTTGTCAGAGGCTGAGATCCTCACCTGTCTGGTGCTCTGCAAATCTGCTCTGGTGACCATCATCCCTCAGAAATGTGTGTCTGATAGCAATTAGAATTTTACCAAAGAATACTGAAAAAAAATTAAGTACATGTATGTCATGTAGTTTCTGAATTCTTTAAAGATAAAAACAAAGGCCACCACAGAAGCAAATTAAAGCCCCTGGGAGCTGACATGGTTATTGAAAGCTTTAACAGAGCTGCCCTGCTATAGAAACCTGCTTTCCTATTGTCATTCATTTTGGTCTCTGAAAAGAAATTTATGATCAAAGTTTTGTTTGAGCACAATGTAAGCACTCAGATTAGATTTTGGCAAAGTTAAACAGGGATTTAGATATTTTATTTTAACTTTTTTATCTTTTTTTGGCACTTGTCTTCTGGTGAGAAAAATGTTTTGCACTTAAAATGTTTTGCTCTTAAAAAAAGAATATCTTTTTACAATATTTTATTGAATTACGTTAGATCTGTGTTTTTTTTTTTCTGTCTCCTACTACTGTTTCATTATAAATCCATCTCCAATCTAGAGCATCTTTTGTGGGTGATGTAAATGAAAATACATAAAATAAAACCAGTGTATACTTAAAATATTTTAATTATTAAGTTGCTTCTATAAATAAAGCTTCCACCTCGAGGATTCTCCAGCAAATGCCCACTGTCCAATTTTTCAGTTGTTATTGGCAGAAAGAGGTTTTATTTTTAACAAAATACCATAATATAATGCTTTCTGAGTATAAGAGTTAGTGATCCATTTTTTTGTTGGATAACTAATGCAGTTTGCTTTAATCTGAGAGGGCCTTTTGAGGGAAAGAAGTTAAGGTGCAAATTAGCCATAGTAGGAGAAGTCATTGCAATTACTAAGATGTATGAAATATGGGTTCATTTCTTGTATTTGTTGTTGACTTGCTGCATAAGACTTTGTGGGAGTAGATTATTTCTGCTCTCTAGTTTATGTCCATATAGAAGAGTGTTGTAAGTGCCCTAAATAGTAATTAAGATAGGAAGTTATGTATATCTTGGAAATTCAAGCAGGAGAAGGAAAATTGATTTCTGTGAAAGATGAAGCTTCTCTACAAAAAAAGCTCTCAAAGATTGTGACCATGAAAAGATTTATTCATATTGATAAGAGGTAATGTAGAACAAGGATCAACAAAAAATATGAATGCATACTATTTCCTTAACATACAGTCACTCTGGTGTAGGCTAAAATTGTAGAAGTAGCTTTAGAAATGCTGTCTTATGATGTGATCAAAGCAACAAGCACAGTCAGCCAATTTGAGTCTTCTGTCTTGAATGTCCATGGGAACTAGGGGTATTAACTTAGTCCTGTATGTGAGGTTTGTAAAAAGAATGCATTAGAAGCTAAATAACAGATTTAGAAGTCTGCCTTTTAGATTGTCTTGAAAGAAAGAAATCACAATAGAGGTTCCCCCTCTGCTGGTAGAGAGTTCAACATTCAAGACATTTCAGTGTGTCTAGACACAGGTAGATTCCGTTGTCTGAACGTATGTATGCTAAGAAAGAGCCACTGTTACACAGTATAAACTATTGCCAATTGCTAAAAGAATCTTAAAGTGAAATATAGTACAACTGAAGTTATCAAGTTCCATGTCCATTCATTTTAGCTGGCATGTAAGTAATTCATGTCAAGTGCCCAATAGAGAGTGTAAAACGACTGTGTTGTCACTACCTAACCAGTGAATGTTCAGCTTGGTATTTACCCATTTCAGTGCTGTTCAAGATTTTTGTCCTAGTAAACAAACCCTTTTCACTTATCCTTTTTAAGAGATTTTCAATTTGATTTAATTAATCATCTGCTTAAAATATTGCCCTATGCATGCTTGTCAGGAAAATTTCTCAACTCCTTCTGTGGTGGGAAGTGCCTGTGCCAAATTTTGCATATTTACTTTGAGTACTTGTGAAGAAGAGTAAAAATTTTAGACAAGTAGATTATGTATTGTGAGAAGCAGGTACTTTTATTTACTAGAAGGTGAACTGGCAGGAAAGTACAAATGAAAAGACAAACAAAAATCCATCTAAGTGAAACTCTCAAAGACCTGGGTGAATTTATGCTGCCGGGTGTGTTTGTCCCGAGGCTGGTATGAAATCTGTTGTTCCAGTAACCTCAACAGTGCAGCATCTTTTCCTCTACCACAGGAGGGATTGCTCATCAGGAAGGGAGATAATTGTACTGTCTCTTTACTGATTTCTTCCAGCTTCTCTTTCTTATGTTTGGCTAGGTTAAAACTCGCTCAAAACTGCAGATACAGTGTTCAGTAAGGTAGTGAATCAGTTAATTTTTAAAAATTTTAAATGTTGTGGCTTTACTTCTATGTGTATGTATGAAATAAAATGTAAATGGTTACTACTTTTGTAGAAAATACGCCAAGGTTTCAGGTATTCAAATATATAATAAAATATTCTAATTTTAGTATAGCACATATTAACACAGCTTTGAGTAGGTATTTGGAATAAATGTTATGACCTATCTCAAGTCATTTCAATTTCTTGTGAATGTAATTAAGGCTCTATTACAACTGAAATTCAAAATCTATTTTCCATGTATTCATATATTAATATCAATATAAAAGTTAAATTTATTTATGCAGGCTTAATGTTGTCTCTCCATACATCTAGCAAGACAGAAGGTACAGGTTTTGTACCCTTCAGAGATGAAATCGTAAGAGGACTATGGATGAGTCTACTATGATCCTTGAGCTAAACCTGAGTGGAATTTCTTATACCAAAGTAACAGCACTATCAGGCTAAGGGGTGTTCACTTTCTTTTAAGCAATGAGTAGTCTTGAAATTCTTACATGTTTTTGTACCTTTTTTATGTTAAAAAAGATAGACGGTGGTAATACTTTTTTCTCTTCTCCCTTTGTTTAGTATAAGCTGAATGATTTTAATGTGTAAGAAGGCAACTAGGCTTTTTGCCACAAAATTTGATTTAGATTTTAATATTTTTAAGATAATTATGGATTTATTAAGGCCTTTGTGATCATTCTCTCTGTTCTTTTGAGAAAAAATTGCTCTGGCTCTTTGATAATTTTATGTGCAAATAATGCTTTCTGTGGCAAATGTTAATTCATATCAATTGTACTTTCCTTTTTTGGTTACTTATCTTACATCTGAATTAAGAACAAGCATGACTTCTCAACCTTCAGTTTTATGCTTGCCTTTCAGTATGGTGCAAGTTCTCTCTACTGCTAAATCCATTACTGAGTTTTGGGCAATACAATTAGCTATGAGTAGATTTTCATTTCATTAACCTATCACAAAAATTAATCAGTTACTGTACAAATAAGGTCACAATTGAAACTTTTCTGATAGCTTCACGTTATTTAATTTTCTTTGAAATTAGCAATGATGCAAAATTTCATCTAAGTTTGGAGGCTGGGTATTCAGAGCTTGATTATATACCCACTTTATATATTAAATACTAATATATGCTGGTGAAGAGTAGAGTTGATTCGAAAATTTGGCTACTCCTGTAAGCATGGTAAGTTAAAAATTTTCCCTGTTTATACAGCCTTTGGCAATTTAAGCAATGTGTTTTGTCACCTGTTTTGCTGTCTTGTGAAGAGCTGGAACTTTTATGAAGAAATAGAAAATATGACTTTGAATCCTTGACGTCTTTAAATAAACGCACATATTGATAGTGACAGATTGCTAAACTTGGCGTTAGACACTTAGTTGTGTTTCTTGCCAAAAGTAATCCAGATGTGCATAATTTATCTGCCTGCCATATGTGCACTGACATGTCTTTCTATAATCAACTGTCTGTTGAGTATTGTTAAACAGTTAAATGTTCTTTATCAACTATCTTTTTGAATAATGCTAATAACTCCTTTAAAGAGATAAGAAGCAGCAAGACCATAAAAACAGCTTTCTTAGACTGAGGAAGGCAACTTCAGTTTTTTGATTGTCCAAAAAAGTGTGCAATTTCATGAAAAAACTGTTGGTAAAAGAAGCATATTTAAAGCCCATCTTAAGTAGTGTTATACAACTAAGGTGGATGAATATTTTATATAATCTCGTTATGATGGGACAGATCTTTGTTGTGACTGTGTAAAGAAAGTTGCTATGGAATAATAACATTAATTAATAAGGATTTTTTTTGTATGAGGTGCTTGTTGAAAGGAGAAAATGAACATGACAAGCAGTAACCAAACATGTCCTGGCATTAAGTTCAGAAAGATTTGTTGGAGGACATTTCTGTTGGAGGTCATTTGGAATATTTCATCATATCGTCAGAAGAAGCAAATCCCATTTTATGGCATGTTTTGCAATGTGTGTTTGTTCTTCAACTGTCTTCAGAAAGCTACTTATAGATTAGTAGAGGTACATGACCTGAGTGAAAAAAGTCCTGTGTAAAAAGGGTTTCTGTCCAATGAGTTTCCTACCCCGAAAGTTTGTTTGCCAACAAAATTCTGTTTGAGCCATAGAAATAATCCCCCTTTGTTTCCTATAAGATTGTCCTTTCACCTCATTGACATAATGTTATCAGAATATTAACATGGATAATTGCACATTCATCAATCTCTGAGTCAGATCCCAGTGTTCACCTCGGAGGTATAGAGGAAGGTATATGGTGGTCATGTAGAGCAAAACGCAGGGTGTCTCATGGTTCTGAGTTTTCCCTGAGGAGAAGGGTGTCTGGCGCTGTCTGATGTTCCTGTGCATACAGGTAAGTATTTATCCCTACAGTTATATAGATATCTATCTGTTGTACATAGGCCTGTCTTTGTAGCTATCTGCTTTCGTTTTTTAAACTCCCCCCCCAGCAGTTGCATAACCTGTGGCATGATTAGCTGCTCTTCTTCATCATCCTGGGAGGTCTCAGTCATGACCTTTCCAACTGCTGATCTTTGTCATTAAGATGAGAATAGGTGTACATATGCTGCTGAGAGCACCAACTGTGTGATTCTTACTTCCATAAGGTCATCCCCATTTGAGCAGTTCATCTTGGTTTGTACTAGGAAGAGGCAGAATGCCTACGCAATGTCTTTAAATTTGGTTGTCATGCTAGTCAAGGTAATGCAGCTGTAGAAGACCATCCTGTTAAGAAGGCATCTTTGCTGAAATGGTCTGAAAATACTCCCTAGTTTGTAGAAGCATGCTCTTTGTTTTTAAACAACTCTGCTGTTGAAGATTTCAGCTTAACTCTCTGACCAATTCACGTGGTCTAAATTGAAATACTGATTCGGTGCTCTGAGGTGTTACACTGCTGAAGTTCTCAAAGGTGCAGGTTGTGTGGATATGGTGTGGAAGAGTACTGCCATACAAATGACAGCAGTAAGCAAGAAGGTTGGGAAGCTTCTTCAGCCAAGTTTGTTGGGTGTTGGTTAATATTTCAAAATCATCTGAAGTTGCTAGGGCCTTACATAAGTTGATAGTAGATTAACATTGATCCATTGCTGCCTGAAACTCTGTGCTCATTACACTGTGCTATATGTACTCTACTTAGAAACTGTCCTTTCAAAACAAACAAGTCAAACACTGAAACCAAAGCTGCATGCTGTGTTCTTAGCTGCTTCTGGGAATTGATCATCATATTGAGCTATTTTCTAAAGAGTGCAATTTGTGACCATTTTTATGTAAACTATAAGAAATGTAAAAAAAAAAAGTTATGTAATGTTTTAAGTATGTACTTGTCTGATGAAAGATTAGCAGCATGCAAAATACGGGGAAGCACATTTTCTGAATATACTGTTTCTTATGAAGGCACAGCTTCTTGCACTTGAGAAATACTGTGGAATCCACCTACCCTATAGCAAACCAGAAGTTTGCACCTGAAAGGAAACCTAGCTTATTTCAACTGTTATTACTTGCACTTTCTTCAAAAGTGTAAAGGGCATGTTTTGAAATTTATATACTTTGGGATTGAGAAACTACTGATGCTTTATTCTTTATTCTATTGATTCTTCGTGTTTTGTCCTTTGTTATAATCTTTAGCAAAATTATGTGAAATTCATGCACACATACACACATCCATTAAAAAAACACAAACCCATAAACAAAACCCAAAACCTCACACAAAAACCCCATAAACAAAAACCTCACACATTACCAAAAATTTGTAATTTGTAATATTCCTTCAGGCAGCATATTTCAAGGATTAATTCACTCTTTTATTATGTGCATTCACTGTAGTACTTCTTTATAATTACTGTAGTAATTTTTAAATTTTTTTATAATGTACTGTAGTACAGTTTTATAATTATTTACTAAAATATACTCTTTGTTATTTGATCACTTCAGTTTGAACTGCTTCTTTATAAAGAGTTCCAGATGAGAAAATACGTGTTTTCTTTTCAGAAAATGCTATTGTGAATTCTCAGGTATCTGTTGATGTTTGCACTTTATGAAATACTGTGCTATTTTTCATTGTTTGTATCTTAGCTGGTTTTCTAGACTTTTAAGAATCCTTTAACCTCCACAAGCCACAGACATACATCTTATATGAAAAAAATCTAGTCTGTTTGGATTAGTTATGTCCTGAATATGATAGAGCTGTTTTTGTTATCCAGAGAATTATGCTCTGGAATCTTAATGGTTAATTTTCTTTCTTAAGCTCTTTCTGTCTTAATTCTGTGAGCCAGAAACTCTCTTGAAAAAAAGCAGTTTTATAAATGTTACTACAGTATTACATTTCATGATCACCTGAAAATTTATAGTTATGCATTTTGAAATTCTTATCACTGATGATTTGGTCAGTATTGGTGACATCCTGGCCACTTCTGATGTGATGATTTTGACAGTTGTGATGTTTCTGGGAAGTCTGGGGGTGGAAAGGGGGAGTATGGAGGAGAGGAAAGATCATTCAGAATTAATCTGTGTGTGTGTTTACATACATCTTCCAGACAGTGCTGCAGTGTATAATACCTGAAATGTTGTGTATCTGAGCACCGTAATTCTGCTGCCCAGCAACATTTAGTCACTTTAGTTTGTCTTCAGTTACATTTACCCAAAGACTAATTAAAGTACTAGAAAAGTGGCCCAATAGAAAAGTTTTGGCCCATGAAGAGCTAGCCTGACAACTGAACTCTCTCATTACATTTCCATCTATCTGTCTTGCTAAAGTAGGCAAGACCCTGGATTGACTATAGTTAGAAAGGTTAGTTGAAAATATTAAAGGTGACTTGTAAATGGAAAATGGCAACTTTGCACTTTTGAATTCTAAACACATCTGGTCTAGTGTTCTTCTTGCTGAATGGTAGGTCTGCCAAGACTTGTTGCAGACTTTGTAAAGCAGTAATAATAAACCTGTTCAGAGGTTTAAAAGAACTTGGCGTGCCGTATGACAGGTTCTCGAGTAGTTTGTCAGGAGCCAAGTGTACTGTAATAGACCCTTTTTAAATTGTTGGCTTACACGAAAACTAGAGGTGTCTGCATTTTCTCCTTCTTTCTCCCTTCCCCCGAACTACAAAAGACATAAATTTATTAAAATGCTTCTTTAGTGCATGTTATTGAGCTGTGAAAGAGACCAATAGATAAACATTATTATAAGTTTGCAGATGCACTCTCATTTATGCCTGTAGGCAAGATAAATTTATCTGCTTATGTTAGAGGAGCTTTAATCAGATAATCTGTTATTGCAAGCATTTTAGATCATGAAGTGAGTAGTTTTTCAGGCCTTTACAATGTGTGTGGACTTTGCTGGTCCTGCTCTTCATCATGAGAAACGTAAGACACAGTCAGGTGTAAAGAAAATAAGCAGTATACTTTTCACTCTTGCCTTCAATAAAGTGTATGCAACTGCAGACGTATGCAATATTTCTAGAGGAATATACAGCCCATAAAACATTGCTCATATTACAGAGAAAACAACAGATGTTTGGATAACAACGTTCTTCTAAAGAAGTAGGGAAATGGCAGGAGAACTGAAATATGTATGATTAACATCACATAAACAAATTTTTGACCCTTTTTCCTAGAAGTAAAGGAGATTGATATTATAGTAGAGGCCTAAGCCTGTAACATCCAGCATGAGTTTTCCTGTGCTGAAAAGATGTGTGCTTTTATGAAGAATGAGTTGTCTTACTGTGATGTACAAGTCTGTGCTGTTCTTCATTTCTGGTATTTTTGCTAGTCTTGCAGAACTTGTACTTTAGACAAGAAAATCTGTGGTTTAGTATATGGAAACCTTAATCCCTTTGACATCATCTACTGCCATTCTAGAAGTGTTAAGCTTTTCTGAGAACATCTTCATCTTACTCAGGATGAAGCAAGAAGTGAATGCACACATGGATGCTTTAAGTGGTTGTTTGAAAATTTTCTCTGAGATAAAATCCTATGTTTGTGCTTCTTTCTTGCATACAGGTCAAGCATTTAACTGGTTGTTGAATTCCTGGTGCAGGAATGCATAGTTGAGAAAAAAACTTGGGACAGAATCACTTCAGTCTAGCTAAGTCATTCATCTTGGTTTTAGTCTTTCCTCTCTGTGTGATGGAGAGGTACCTAAAGAGGGGCTAGCTTAGAAGAAATCAGGGAAATACTTACTTATCTCTCAGAATCAGTATTTTTTAAATTGTATTTTATTTTTAATTTTTTTATTTGCAATTTTTTTATGTATTGTGCACAGTACATTTAAAAGTCTTAATTTTCCCAATATTTTCAAATCATACTGCTTTAAGTGTAGCAGTATGTCCTTAATAGTGCCAAGTAAGTTTTTATAAGCTTTTGTTGTTGTTTCAGTTGTTTGGGGGGGATTGGGGTGTCGGGAGATTAATTGTTGGGTTGGTTGTTGTTTTAAATTCTTTTAAGCCATGGAAACTCCACTAGTGATGGGAAAAATGACATTGTCATTTCAGTAATATTACAGCATCCTGAAGAAAGCTACTTTCCAGCGTAATACAAACAGGGGACAAGACAGGGAGGAAAGGAGAGAGGAATTTGGGAAGCAGAGGAGATTTTAGAGGATTAAGAGAAAACTTGAGGATTGATCACCTAATCTGCTCCTCCCAGATAATATAAAAGGGAAAACAGGAGTACTCCCAGCAGGAGTACTAATCTATAGTAATTGGAATTAAGGGCCAAACTATGCATGTGTCTCCTCTCAGAGATTTCTAATGATTTGGGAATCTAAATTAATTATTATTTTTTTAATACAGGAAAAAAAAATCCACTATTAATTTTCCTTTGATCACCTAGAAAAATAATCAGGAATATAAAAGATACCAAAATACTCAGAAGATAAAGACTGGTTAACAGGCATCTAGTCTTCCATCTCTTTATGCCCCAAACCTGCTGAGTCTTTCTCTCAGTAAAATGTAGACTACTGTAAACTTTGAGCAAATTGAGCAAGATTTTGCACTCAGGTAGAAATGGCAGGCATGAACAGTGGAAGCTAAAGTATGAGTTTGACTTGTGAATGTAATTTGATTAGTTTGAGAAGTTTTTAGAAAAAGATTAAATATATCTTTCAGTATGAATTTTGCTTGAATTTTAATAGTATTAGCTTCTCTTAAAATCACTTGTAATGGAAATCTGCTCTTCTAAGAAAGCTTTTCATGCACACACTTAAGGATTCTGAAAATTAAGCAAAATACACAAGACTTTGGCTCAGGTTTTAGAAAATAATGGGAAAAGTTTTTTGAAGGGATCAGTCAATTGCACTTACTGCAGTTGTGCAGCTGCTTGGCTGCTCTTCCTGTCTATGCCCAGTTCTGAATTGGAGAAGAGAAGCAGCATCTCACTGGATGTGAGGAAATACCTCAGCTTAGGTTCCTTTGTAAGGGTAAGGATGAAATTCAGAATTGGACTGAGATTTTTGGGTCCAGTGATCAAAGCCCAGAATAAATGGTCCAAGGAACTCTAGTTAATTTAATTGCTGTGTTACCTGAACTGGGGGGTGTGGTGTTTGAGAAATACATAATCATCAGGCCCCAGCTCTTGTTCATTAGGTAATAGTAGAATGTCCTGAGTTGGAAGACACACAATAGTCATCAAAATCCAGCTCCTGGACCTACACAGGGAAGCCCCAAGAAACACTCCATGTGCCTGAGAGCATTGTCTAAATACTTCTCCAACTCTGGCAGGTTTTGTGTTTTTTACATAGTTTGTCTCTTGGCTCTGCACTAGGAAGAATTCACAGAAAGGGTGATTAGATGCTGGAATGGGCTTCCTAGCGGGGGGGTGGTGGCATCACTGCTCCTGGAAGTGTTTAATGAAAGACTGGACATGGCATTTAATGCTGTGGTCCAGTTGACATGGTAGTGTTTAGTTATAGGTTGGACTCAGTGATCTCAGAGGGCTTCTCCAACCTAATTGATTCTGTGATATTGACTTTTGTTTGCTTTTATAGGTATGATGGCAAATAGACAAGACACAGAATTTTTATGGTAATGTTTCTGACATGTTTATTCTTTCCCTGGGTTCCTGTATCCTTTCTTTTCTCCCTAAGCCTGCCTGATATACTCTAATCTCATTGATTTTTTCACTGTCAGTATCAACACCAAAATAGTACTACTTTCCCAAGGAAAAGTACTACTTTTCCCATTCTGCTTATGTTCTAGCCTCTTTTTTTGTCCCCTGTTTTCAGAACCTGCTGCAGTGCTTTGGTGGATTTGCAGGGTGTCAAGACTTGATTAGCAAAGCAAAAATGGAAATGTTTGCATATAAATGTTTCCCAGGGGTCTTGAAGTAATAAACCTACAATCATAATCGAGGTCAATCATAAGCTCAGGTCAACATATCAAACTACTTTTAAAGATGTAGATTCATCAGTTTTCCAAGTGGGAACAAGGATTGTGATTACCTGCAGGAGAGAAGGAATACACTTGGTTGTCCTGGCTGGCTCCACACAGTCATCAGATCCTGCCCTAGCTGAGAAGCTGGTGGGCAGTTTAGAGCTCAGTACAATACATGTGTATTTGATTTTACTCCTTTTAGAAGCCTTTGATGTGCATGTATTTTAACTGGAGGCATCTCACCTTATGTAGCCCTTCAATTGCTTTGGCTAGTTGTCTTTGATCCCTCCCTCAATCTGAATCATGATCAGTATTTTTTAATTTTTAATTTATATCTATGTAAGAATACATAGCATTGTATTAATATTAATCATTATTATTGAAATCTGCATGTACATTAATATCAGCAGAAATATGTTCTTGAGATTATTGTTATTTATTCATTAAAAACATACACAAGTGATTTTTGCACCCCTGTCATGTTGCATAATAGGTCTGTAAACAGCCTCATTACTTAAAAGCAGTGGCTTTGTGGCATCTCAGTGGTTTCCTGATGTATGAGAATTTCACTGGGCCCCACTTAAAAGAGAACTTGATATGGCATTTATTATGCAGAATATGAGCCAGCTTAATTTCCATATGATGTAAAACTATGAACATAAAAAGCACTCAGAAGTTTCCTGCAACAACCAGTTTTCAGTAATCCACTAAAAAAAGATGTAATATTTAAGATCAAATGTATAAAATCATCCAAAGATGAAAAGCATGTCTACAGAATGTTTTCCAGCTGCAGGAAGACTATGAGCAGACCAGGTGTCCTGCAGCCAGCTGTTGTGGCACTGGGCTCGGGATGTCCTGGCACATAGCACACCACTGTAGGCACCCCTCCCTTGCTCTCAAGTCATGACTTGGCTATACATGGTTAAAAAGAAGGCAAAAGAAGCTCAGGCCAGCCTTCAAGATAGACTTTGGATACCTAAGTAATGGCCATTGCAAGGTACTAGTACAAAATACTTGTAAAAATTCAATTTTTATATATTTATATATATATTATATATATATTATATATATATATATATTATATTATTATATTTCTGTGCGTATTCTAATGGAGCAAAATGAAGATCGTGGTTGTTTAGGCATGTCTTGGCTCAGCTGAAAGTTGGAGCCACTGTTTTAATTGATGCCATTACTTGATACATACTGTGAAGAGACTTTTCTACTACTGGTCCCTGAGCCTGTAATTAATAGAGAACAGAAGGTTATACTGCATTCAAAAAACAAATGTTTTGCAAAGCTCAGGAGTGGCAGATGAGTGTCTGTGCTGCCTCAGCACTGCAGCCATTTATGAGGGGAAACTTCCATGGTCTGAATGCAGGGCTTGGTGCTGTGTGTGCTATTGCTGTCCAGCACAGCTGCAGGTCAAAGGTGCATTTTACAGAGAGATTGAAGTGTGTCTGCAGTGTGAAAAAGTTTATTATTTTATTATTTACTTCTCCAGAATGCCTTCTGAAGTTCAAAATGTAGCTGTGCTGGAAGCTTGATCCTTCATATTGGAATGTTAAAAGGACACTGATAGGTTGGGGTTTTTTTATTACTGTTTTTCCTGCTGCTTTTTTGGAAATTCTTGTTAGAGCTAAAAACCTCAGTAATTCGTATTTGTAAGGAGCTTTAACATTACTTAGCTTTTGCTGGGTTTAGCAGCCTTGACAACATTTGCAGAGAGGCATCCAAAATCTGGAAATGCGCATTTGAGGAAGAAAACAAATGTTGTGTTATATTAATTGATCTAGTTTCCTGTCATGCAGCATCACTGCAAACATAGGTGCCTTGTGATGTGATGTGCAGCCTGCAAATAGCTAATTGACTCTGATCTCTGTTAATTAGTGCAATTAAATCTTATAATGATGCTTTGAAGAGGTCATCTGAATTAGATGAAAGCTGAGGCTTTACTCGGTGTCAGAGCCTTGATGTTAATTATTGAGTCCTGTGACCCAGCAAAAGGAAGACTTACTGATAATGTGGTCTTAATACAGGAATTTCTGTTGTAGTATTTTGAAAATTGTGTTATTGTATCACCATCTCTCTTTCAATTTAGCCATACTTCAGCACATGATGTAAAGTAATTATATCAAAATCTGAGGACACCCCTGTATTATGCTTAAGATAGAGCTTAAATTCTGAAATTAGCTATTCTAATATAAAGAAAAATTAAATCTTACAATAGTGTATTTATATTAAAATACCCGTTTTGGGACACAGAACTGAATCTTCTGTGACTGAAAGAGCTCTTAACTTCCTTTTTTCCTACTTGAAATTGGAGATTTCTGAAAATTCTAAAAATTCCATTAATTCTAAAAATGTCACACACTAGACTGATCATATTTCTCTTTAATCAACCTGATCTTCTAGAGAGTAATACTTTCTAAGCTACAGTTTCATATAGTTGTTATTTTTGATGCTGTATAATTTGTTCATTCTATAGTAATATACTTACCTAGTTTTACAAATGAGCTACATGATGTTAAAAAATTGCTACTTCAAATGTTAGATTTCAATAATTATAAAGATTGAAATGAGAAAAAAAACCAAAACAAACCCCAGATCAGCCCTCGTGGGGCCTCAGCTGGAGTGCTGTGTCCAGTTCTGAACTCCTCAGGACATTAGAGACACAGAGGTCCTGGAGTGGGTCCAGCTCAGGACAATTAAAGGACTGGAATGTTTCTTTTATGGGAAAAGGCTGAGGGAGCTGGGGCTGTTCAACCTGGAGAGGAGATGACTGAAAAGGCACCTCAGCAGCGTCTGTCAGTGCCTGCAGGGAGGGAGGAGGGACCCGGCCGCAGGGGCTGAGCAACAGGACAAGAGGCAAGGGGCAGTGAGTTCCAGGCACAGGAAATTCCACCTGAATGTGGGGAAGAAATGCTTTAGTGTGCAGGTGACCAGGCACCAGAACAGATTGTCCTGAGAGGTTGTGGAGTCTCCTTCCCTGGTGATATTCCAGAACTATCTGGATGCAGTCCTGTACCCTGTGCTCCAGGATGACCCTGCTTGAGCAGGGAGGTTGGACCAGACTACTGTGGGCCTGTCCAATCTGACCCATTCTGTGAAAACTGAAACTCTAAATTCCAAACAGACATTTTGATGGGAGATATTTATAGGCTTTGATATATTTAAAAGATTTAGGTATTTCCCAGAGTACAACCTAATGAAGTCTGAGTGTTATATGAACAGAAGATTGTAAGTCATCCTTCCTAGAAATTCCTGATGATAGTGTTTGCTCTCTGAGAATTAGGAAGTTGAAATCAAAATTTATTATGAATCTAGTTCTGCCTTCTTTATAGGGGCTTAACTAGTGCATGCTAGACAGCAAAAGATTAGGCTTATAGCTCTGAGTTAAACGCTTTTTGATAGTGCCTGTCTTATCAAGCTTGTTGCATTCTTTCACTCAGGCTGACTTCATTGAATTAGAGATGGCCACGTGAGATACTCCTGGAGTTTCAGGATTCCTCTTCCAGGATTTTATGTTCATTGCAGATGTCAAACCAAAAGTTGCTCCAGAAGAGTTAGGGAATTAAGAGCAATTTTAGTGGACTGACTTTTAGACAGCATTTATATTTAAAACTGTTTAGAGAATTGCCACAATGTAATTTATGAAGCTGCTTTGGAGTGTAAAAATTGTCTTTGAGCCTTAATTCCCAACAAGTACTGATTGTGGCTTAAAGGACCAATTGCTAGCTGTGGAAATTGTCTTAATTTCCATGTATAATAAAAGATGTTTGCATATCTTGTTTGTTTGGGCATTGGAATTATGCCATAAAATCAGTGCTTGTTTCAAGAACACTTGAATACACAGAAGTTGTTTTGTTTGTCTTACACAGAAGATGTGGGGTTTATTTTAAACATAACAATATAAAATTAGTCTTTATAGCAATAGGTAAAGAATATATATTTCTATTTTGATTAATACTAGGAGACAGTGCTCATTAAGGTGGCTAGCTAGAAAAACACTTGTGTGGAATAATTGTAGGTAAGTGTTGTTGATTAAAGTTATTTTTGTACATGTATAATTTTTATCAATTATTACAGATAAAGGGCTTCACTGTAGAATTTCAGTTGTTAAAAAAAAGCCAGAGACTTTTGGCTTCCAAGCATGCAAAATTTCCTAGAGGAAACTAAGTTTATATAAGTTAAGCTGCTTTGTGTAAAGTGGAATATAACCAATGACAAAACGGAGATCTGCGGAAAGATAGTGGTGGAGTTTCCTAATATAGTGGAGAATATTGTACAGTGCAGATATGTGGAAACTCTTGCTTTAATCTGCTGTGTCATAAAATGTATTGTAATATACATACCATAGCCTTAAGGAATTTCATAGAATATGGCTCAATTTGCATACCTGAACTGTTTATAGAAGGACAGAGAAATGTACCCAACAAAAATGCAGTTTTGTGAAATGCATTCTTTGTGTGACTCGGCCGCAGCTGGGAGTGTTTCCTTTTTTACCATGAGGTGAGATGCATCCTTCACTGGGCCTGTGGCTTCATCAGATCTTTAGAACTTGCAGTATGTAGCTCATGATTATTTCCTAATTGTTCCTGGATGGCAATTCAGGTATCATTTGTCCCCATCTTGTTCCTGAGATCTGACTGCCAGACTGAGGAAACAGGGTAGGATAGGACAAGTCCCTCAAAGTAGCACAACTATGTCCTCTGATGTGGGAATATAAAGTAACCATGGTAAGTCAGGTAGCTGTGTAGTTTATGAACAAATTTTTAACCAGACACCTTCCTCAGAGATAAAAACATCTGCCTTCTCTCTGCAGTATCTGTTTCCTCTGCTTTGGGCTCCAATTCTGCCTGTTTTTAATTAAAATTTTGTTGAACTATTTCCCTTTTACCAGCTGAAAATGGGTTCTTCTCTGTAGCTGCAGACTGGACCTGGGGACATTTTGAATTTCCTTGGCTATGTCCATAGTAAAAGTTTTAGAGAAAAATGTCCTGATTAACTTGATGCCAAAATCACTGAGCTAATTTCTGGATACTGTTTGGTAGTCAGTGTTCCAAGGATCATTCCCTAAAGACCATTTCTGTGAGGCCACTCTGTTTTGCAGACTAAGGGAGTTTACCACCCCATTTAGACACATGTCGTTTTGTACCAGTTGGCCTCAGTTCCCTGGAAGATACTCATGGACATGTTTAATTTACAGTTACAGATGTTTCTGAAAAGTTTGTTGTATGTGAACCATTTTGGCTAAATAAATACTGTGTGGTACCATACCATGCTGGGTGACAATGAGCAGGTAGTCAGTAGAGATTTCATTTGGTTATGCAGCCAACACTTTCATGGGCAACAGGGGGAACTGCTCTCGTGTGCTGAATTATGTAGCCAGCAGCGCATATAGGGTGCTGTGCTTCTAACCTGCACGACTCTTGTGTGAATGTTGTTGCCCTCTCAACTCTCTGCTAATATCTTGCAGATGTGTGTAAAATATGTGAAGCTAATAATTTTACTGTTTTGCACTTTGGGAGGTCACAGTTTTTATTGCTGCATTTTCATTTGCTCATTTTAGTTGAAGTTTTCTCCCTTTGATTCTCATGTGATTATCAGAATCATGCATCCCAATTCAGATGAGCATATCTATTTCCAAGACCCTATCATACAAGTATTAGATTTTAATTAAACTGTGAAAGATCTGTTTTAAATACTTTGGACTTTAAGTATAAAAACTGTTCTTAAAGATATTTTAATTTCAAATAAATTGAATGCCACCATTCTAAACATCTTCAAAACCTAAAAGAGGTTATAGACCTCTGTGTAGACATTACTTTCTTGTTTATTATGTATGGGAATACAAATAGTAGTAGGGCTTGAGCTCCTCTGTTCTTTTGCATGAGAACCAGGGTTCTGTCCAGCTACTGTCAGTGCCTTGGCTGTGTGGCTGGCTTGGACTCTAAAAACTAAACAGAACTGTTGTCAGTAAATTGGTCTTTCTGCAAGTTTTATGTAAGCAAGAGTTAAGTCTTTGGTGTGATATACATGCGTTAGAAGTAAACAGGCTTCGATTTCAATGCTAGACAGTGCCTGAAGGCACAAGAAATTACACTGTCATGCAGAGGGTATGTAGCCGTTGCTATTTTGGTATTTGATTTCTTCATTGTCACATAGTTGAAAGTGGTCCAGGAGAGGAAGAAGTGTAAACTGACAAGGGAAGAAAATGACCAGCTGATGGAGAATATAGGAGTGAGGAAGAGTGTATATATGTAAGAGTAATTTGTACTATTTGCAGCTTTTCTTCTATGTATCTGTTCATTCTCAGAGAAAGGATCAGCTCCCAAGGATAAAATGCTTCAAAAATTCCCAAGTAGGAAAGACTTTAAAGAGTTAAATGCTGATTAAATGTTTTAGTAATCATTCATGAAGTTGGTTGTCATCTGACTGATGGTAGAGCACTTTGCCATGATAAAAATATGTATTTTAGCATAGTTAAACAGGTATTGCTTATAATACACAACTGTGACTGTCTTGAATTTTGAAGAACATTCCTGGAAGTACCCAGTGCTGGAAAAGGGCTTGTCTGTAACAGCTTGGGAAAATATGTAGTCATCATGCTTGTCATTGTGTGTTTCTTCAAAAGACTCGTGGTATTTTAGATACAAGTTTAAAAGTTGGAGATAGGCAATTTATTAACAGGTTCTTTTAAATATATATGCTGCTACTAATGAATGAGGAAATGGCTAATAAACTTAGGGAAATGTATCCATAACAACTCCTAAAAAAAAATGGTAGGAATAAACATGAGGCATGTGTAATTAAAGCCATCAGCAGATAGTAAGAAATCCTGGTAGTAGCTGCCAATAAATCTCACTCGGGAAGTGAAACATATCTGACCTACACAAGAATAAAGTATGTGACAGTATTCAAGATCACCTTGTATCTCCCAAAAAGAGGCTTTTAAACATCTCAGTAGCAGGGCAACAACTGCCTGCATTCTTGCATACAAATTGACCCCACATTAAAGAGGATGCTGGGACTGGTTTGTGAGGAATGAGTAACAGGGCTTAATATGTACAGCCCAGTGAGGTACATGTAGGCTATGAAAGAAACAACTGTTTATGAATTGTTGAAGACTAATAAGAAAGGGAGGGTTTGTTCTGATTTGTGTAGTAATTGAAATTAGGATTGATGACATAAAAGATGTCTCATTTTATGGGATTATTTTCTCAAATGATACTGAATGAATTGGAGGAGAAATTGTACAAAGAACAAGAATTACAATCTTGAAAACCAGAGCAGGCCAAATTCAAGAATCTTTTTGTATAAAGTTATCTTGTAGTGGGAAGATTAAGCAAAATCTGTGTCCTTAAAGATGGTTAAGCAAAATATGTGTCCTTAAAGATACTTTGCTCTAGCTGTTTTGACACACTTTTATTGCATTTTCTTCAGTGTTTCCAAAATACAGTGAAAAATTACTCCCAGTAGTTCTGCAAGGGAACTGAACATTCTTCCTGTGAAACTGGATTGAAGAGCCAAGTAGTAGGCTAGGGTAGGGGAAAGAAGATGTGTAATGACAAACTTAGAGTCTTGCCTAAAGAAAGGTTGTTTAGGAACTCTCTTAAGTGCTGGCTGAAGTGCCACACTGGCTGAAGCTCCCTGTTCCCTTGTAACTGTGGTAAAATCACAGCAGCAGCACCTCTGCTGCTTTCATTAAGAGCAATATAGGGAAGCAGATACTTAAATTACCACAGTTTATTCCATTAGCTTGAAGTCCTTATTTTTTCTGTTACCAGAAAACCTTAGTTACAACAATGATAATATTTTCTTAAGAAGTAGATTTTGGGCTCTGAATTCCTCAGGCTTTTTTAAAAAAAAGCAAACAAATGTTTGCTTTGAATTTGAATTCAAGGGAACTGACCAAATTCATTCTGTTATGGAAAGCTGATGCTAGAACAAGAGCAAAAAGAATATCTACAGAAAATATTTCATGGCTAAAGAGAGCTAAATAGATAAATAACCTACCAACATCTCTGCCAAGCACTTTTTATTTGTAATTGTAATATCATATAAAACTACGTCTTTTATAATGAGGGAAATCATAGGGTATGCATTTTGCAGTCTTTGAAAATTATGAGAAGGAACATAACTTAATGGCAAGGGATGTGCTGAGTACATAGAATATCACATAAATGGATTTTTTTATGTGAATTAACAAGTTAATTCCCGTACTTTAGTTTTAGAATGTATTTGCTGGTTGTTTTAGTGTATACTCAGGTTTCCATCACTGAAAATATTTAAGGAAAAAGGCACTTGGATCTATTTTTTGTGTGGAGGCTTAAATTCTTTCCTTAGGTGCTGGGCAAATTAGTTGCAGGCAACATTAAGAGATATCCCTGTCCTCTAATCCACTCTCATCAGTTGTTGCCAGTAATTGGTTTTTAAACAAACAAATAAATAAACAAACCCCAAACCAACCAAACAAAAAAAATCTCAAAAACCCAAACAGTTTCCTATTATATAACTTGGGTCATCACCTTTTTGTCACAAATTCTTTCTTAAGTAGAATATCCAGATACTCCATATAAACCAAAAGTGTTTAGTCAGTGTGAATGAAATCTGTCCCGTTCTTTCCCTCACTGCCCCAGACGTTGTACTTCTTTAATTTATCCAAGTCAGAGTTCCATATTTTTACTGTAAGTCTCACAGTAATTTGACATGTAGTAAAGATTTCACTGCGTGCCATTCTCTGTTTTGTTAATGGCAGATCCATGCTGCATCATTCTGATAGTTTTACGAGTGTTAAGGTCTTTCACTGCAGATAAGAAGATATTTTGCAGCAAACTCATGTGACTCCTATCAGCTATTATATGATTATTGTTTTTAAGCCATAAAAAAACCACTTCTACCTTACAATCATGTTAGTGTTTTCTTTGACACCTCAGGTCTCTGGAAGAAGGAAAAACAGAGAACAACTTTCTTACCCTGTCAGATTTGGACCATCCTTTTTTTTCTCACTTTTGCATCTCATGCTGTCTGATGAACTGTGAAAATACTTTCATCTGCAGATTGACCACAATTTAGTAAAGAAGTAAACACTTCACTGGATAACAGTTTGTTTTCCGGTGTCTGAGAATACTAATTTGCTTATATACACTTAAAAATTACAATTTTCTGTGTAGTTACTATTTGTATTTAGCTAATTTGTCTAGTGAGGTTGTAAATTTCTGTTGTCGAAAATGAATTCTTAAATATTCATTGACTCAGCTGGAAAAAATGTTTCTGTATGTATTACATACACATAAATAAAATGTATGTTATTTATACTTTTTGAAATTATAGTTTTAAGGCCATCAGCATTAGTATGCAACGAAATAACTTATGTCCATCAGCCTTATTAGCCCTGTCAAGCAGTGTCCATCATAATCATTTAACACATTTTCAAGATGCTGGTGATATGTCCAAGCAAATTCCTTTTATGTATTTTCCATAATTAGTCTGTAATATAAATGTCATCATCTAACATTTAACTAAGTGCTAAAATATCCAGACTTGAAGCTTTATCTTGATGCAAAGACTAATAAATATTTGAGTATCAACTTATATATTAGTAAATAATATAAAAGCGTTACCAAACTGCATTCAGTTCTGCTCCAAAAAGAAAAGCAAAGAGAACATAGTGGACAGGTTTTCTTACAGCAAAATAAATAGGCACATAATGTTATGGTTTATTTAAGTTATGTCAAGCTCTATGAAGTAGACTGGGTAGTCTGGTGTCTTTGCAAAACAAGAAAAATGCATCTAAAAATTGTGTGGATACTTGTTTTAATACCCTTGTGTGCTCACAAATGGTGATACCTTCTTCTAAATGCACCTAAGTTTGTTCCACTAGCTGTCTTCTTAGAAACAGAGTTGCTAAAATAAATTCTTAGTTACTGACCTTTTTTTCCAATGTGTTTAGTGTTTTAGGCTATCAATAAGTAGTAAAAGCAGTTCCAGTGTTACTGCTTTTCATACTAGTTCATACTATGTAACAGTATGCAATTACATATTGGGAATTCTTCAGTTTGTACACAACCCATTACAAAAATCTCATTACTTCCTCGTTCCTTATTTTGAAGGCAACTTTTAAGTGCTTTTCACTTGGCTTAATTGAGAGGGTGGAAGCCTTTTAAAATCATGATGAAATTAATTCACCAGTTGTTCTGGGAATTTGGGAATTTGATCAGTCCTTAGCATCCAGAAACGGATGTCATCTATATAGTGACTGAAATTATTTCTTCTGTGGCATTGGGATAAGGTTGCAGTTCTCAGTTTCTATATTTAATAAGTATTTGCATACATTACAAAAACTGTGAAGTGCATTCAAAAAATATTAAATGTAAAATGAAAAGTACTGCATGCTTTTAAAAAATTGTCAGTAGAAAAAAATACCCCAAAAATCCTTTTAATAAGAACACGTTGATTTAAATAAATTCCAGGACAAGTTGAACTAGAATAGTTCATATTCAGGACTCTGTCCTTCTGAGAATGGAGCACTGTAGTTTAAAAGTCCATAAAGGTATTTTCCCAGAGAGTTCTTATATAGAATGCTGCAGCTCATAGATTTCAAGGTACTAGCATGGGGACTATATTTAATCCTGAATATGTGTTCTACAGTGATCACATTTAGGTAGAATTCTAGGTGTTATTGAAATACAAGTTCCTAAATAGTACTGAAGAATCACAGTTATTATTTCACTATTTTTCATTACTAGTTTAGAGGACTTCAAGTCTTTCCTGTTGTGTTGTCCTGGAGTGGTGTGAGTTTTTTTATATTGCAGAACCAAATGTGTAAGGGTCTGGCTTGGTGCACCACAATTTAAAGCTGTGCCCTGCCTGACACATGTACAGTGGGAGCAAGGCCTTTCTGAACAGGCAGATAAACTCTAAATTTTAAAGAAGTGTAACTGTGATGACATTTAGGTTTTCAGGTCTTCCATAGAAATGCCCAGCAGCAGTATTCTAGGATCATGCTTGCAGTTTCTAGAAGGAACTACCACTACTCTCCATAATTTTCAGTTATTCTTGCAGGAAAAAGTATTGGAAGAACATGCAGCCCCCCTACCTCCCCTTTTTAAATTTTATTTTGTGAAAAGGACACTAGAGGACAGCTAGAATCTTTATGGCCAAGAATTGTGTGTATCATAAAATAATGTCAAGATGACAAGAAGGGGAAAAATTGTAGTAAAGCAGAGACAGCAGGTCTTAGATTTTTTTGCCTTCCTTTGATCTGAGAGTAGGATTTTGTCTTCTCTCTGATGTTTGTGTGAGAGTCATACAAAATGTAGAGTCAGGATACAGATAAAGGAAGTACAATGGTGTAGTTATCCAGGTAAAAACAAAGGAATGAAGAAGAGGTTTGGGCAGTCTGTGCACAGGCTACTGTTGCCATGGAGCATGACCAGTTGTTAATGTGCATCCCTTTTATCTGTGGTTAGTGAAACTGGACATCTAAAATTATTTGGATGGTTTTTGCTAAAGATCCTGAGGTCAATATCTCAGAGAAAACTAAGTCCTGCACATGTTGGAATAGGCAACTAAGTGAATAAGAGTCTGTCCCACTGGTGTCCTTGGCAGGGCAGTGAGAGGACAGCATCAGACACTGATGGTCAGAGCTGTATGTAAAGCCTTGATATGTGAATATGCGAAATTCATATGTAACTAAAGGAACATGGATTGGCTTGGTTGGTTAGTTGTTTGGTTGTTTATTTTTGTTTCTGTTTTTTTATTAATTTAACAAAGATATCCCTTTAACATGGTTGTTTAATGACTAAACTCTTTTCTCCCTAGTATTCCCCCTAAAAGTAGCTTGTTTCAGTTTGTTTTCCTGCCTTTATGCTCCCATCAAACACACTGGACTTTTGGTTGAAAAATATAAAAACCAGGATAGCCTCTTTTAAAGTCTTGAGTGTTGCTCTTACTGACCTTGGCAAAAAGAAGATGCTTTGAAACTCTAACAGAGTATGAGTTTTTTCATTAGCCTTTTATTGCACACTACATGTGTCTGCAGACACAGCCCATAAGGAAGTTCCCAGGGAGGTAGGAAAGAAGACAAGGTGACAATCTCCCTAACACGAGGAGGATGCCACATTCCCTAGATGCCCCATTTGGGCAAGGGGAGGGTAGGTTGCTTCTCATTGTCAGGCTTGCCTGCATTGTTTAAAAGTCTGCTTGTTGATTTCTTCACAGTTTTTATAATCTCAAATACTCTGTGTTTACTGCAGTGCAAGAGTGCATCACAAACACCTTTTGAAAATCCAAGCTTATTCCTGGCAAAGTGGGTAGATTTCTTCAGCAAAAAAACCCAAATAAATGAAAAATTAAGCACTTTAATTAAAATTAACTAGTTAAAGGGTGCAGTCTAAAAACCTCCTCATCTTGCAGTATAAAGAGTAATAAAATGCATTATTATTTTAAATAAATAAGAGGTATGGTATAATATAATTAATATAATGGAGGAATATTTTTACTCTTTTAGTCTTTGTATAAGACTCTGTATGCAATCTTTCTTCTTTTGCAGGTTACTTTTAGAATTTTGAAGACCATCCAGTGAAAATTAGTTGGGTTTGGATTTGGCATATTACATTATTGTGTAATTACTTTTACTGGCTGTACTGCTTGAACTGGGTTGGTGAGGTGGTGTCTGTTGCCACCATTCCTTTTAGCCACTATGTTTGTTTGGTTTTTTTACAACAAGCTGGGACATACTGTACCTGTCAGAATAAGAATAAATGCAAAATTAAAGTGTATTTGATAAAATAATTGGGTGACAGACCCATCCTCTGTGTGCAGATAAAAATCAAAAATGGCATGTTCTAATATTCTTTTGACAATCTGATTAATTACCAGTTTATGAGTTCTAAAAGGGTTTGTCAATTAGAAAAATGTATGAATACTTTTTTTTATTATGTCAGCCTGAAGAATTTGACATTCAGACTTGTACATAAATTAGGTTAGCTATTCCTGGACCTTCAGTTTGAGAAGAACAGAAACGGAATCTTTTTCCTCACTGGGTCATTTTCTTGGTCATCACGAGAACATCTCTCTGTAGTTATGGTGCTTAAGCAGAGCAGTCTTTCCTTTCTGATCACCCTTGCAGTTCTCTTCCCAGTTTGGAATGGTTCCTTTTTCAGTGAGTAGGATCTTTCTGTTTGATCTGTATTAAGCTTCTCCTCCTAGAACCTGACAAGCTATAAAATTTATATGTGAACTGGGAAAAACACTTCTCTTAACACAGTTTGCTTATTCATATATAAAGAGAGGCAAGAGAACTCTGTAGGTAATAGCTGCTACTGCTTTTTTCATGTTTTCCTGCTGACTTCTTATCTATTTGCTTTTCTGTGGTTTTGTACTACCGGATGTGGGAATACATTCTCCTGCTATGAAGGAACCTGAATGACTTTATTACTCTTGTTTTTAAAATCAAATTCAATTCTCAGTGATCTGCTGTTCCATTATGCACAAAAATCATTATTAGCACAGATCACTGTGAGTTGTCACAAAGGTCTGTAGGAAGGAAAGTGTTATGGTGAGAGATCAGTTGTTGAAACTGAAAAATTAGATGGGTCAGGAATACAAGAGCTTTTGTCAATTTAACAATACTGAAAATTTTTAAGTACATCAATTACCTCTTCAGTCAGACTTATCTGTCTTGGTAGCCTTTGTAATAGAAAATACTCAAAATATGGACTTGTAGTATAATTATAAATGTAGATGCAACATAAAACTTGCTGCTTAGCTTTTTGAGGGATTTGTGTCCAAAGCTTGTTTAAATCACATTTCAATGTTAAATTAACTTTCCTATGTCTAGACAAGTATTTGTACTGCACTATTCCTTTGAGGCTTTTTCTGCTCTATTAGTTTAAGAGATCTCTCCCCACAACTACACCATTCATGAGCATGCATTCATACAATCAGGTAAGAGGATCAAGCCTGAAGTGTTTAGAGAAGAAAAATAAACACACTAACGTGATGAAAGATGTGAAGATATTGTTTCATTTTGTCAGTAAATAAAGGGTTTAATAATTAATAGTCTATGCTTAGATAATCAAGGACTGT
Source organism: Cyanistes caeruleus (assembly GCF_971803275.1). NCBI lineage: Eukaryota > Metazoa > Chordata > Aves > Passeriformes > Paridae > Cyanistes > Cyanistes caeruleus. The sequence goes on from NC_141732.1 coordinate 64,748,316, forward strand.
CAGTGTTGATGCTTCTGTGTTTTTTTCTTCCCCTGTGATTTTAAACTGTTTAAAATCTGGGCACAGGTAGGGGTACAGCATGGGACTACAATTGGTGTATAACTGCTTTTGTGGTTTAGACACTTGCATTAGGTTATGCAGTGCCTGTGTACATAAACAGAAAGTTGATTTAGTGACCTAAGAAAAGTTCTGAAATATCTGGTATTTCTAGATGATGTAAATTTTTTTTTTCCCTTGGCACTAAGTTTCTGTGCAAAAGCACATATATGGATTGACTCTATAAATGCTTCATTTGCCCTTTATGTCAGTGGGTTGTTAGCTTTCTTTTTGCAAAATGACTGTTTTGTTCATTATCTGCCTATTTTCAGGATTTTGGAAATCTGAATTTGAGATATCAACTGGTTTTGAGGATATTTGCCTGAAATATGCAGCACAATCTAATATCATCTCCCTTATCTTCCTGATTCAAAAGAAGGGAAGGTCTGTGGTTTAGTATGATGTCCATTCACAGTTTTATATTTAGAAATAGCCGTCTATTTTCCTTTGGTCAATATTTTTACTTTTCTTATTCATGTGCTCTGTCTGGCAACAAAAAGCAGTCTCAGGCCCTGCGGACTACTGGAATGCTCTGAGTACATTATTGTCCCAGGTTGCGAGAGAATGGATTGACAGCTGAAAGTATTAATAGAATAATAATAAAAAAAATAAAATCTGAAAAATCTTCTGGAAAAGAGGTTTGCTCAAAAGGGATGCAGGGCTTGACTCTTACTCTACTCCTAATTTAGGTTGCATGAAAACTATTGAAGAAACATAAAACTTTACCAAAGTAGTGTTGATGGATAAAGCTTTCTCCTTAGGAAAAACATGAGAAGAAACAAATTAAAGGGCATGAGTTTTTTTGGGCCCCAGAGTGTCCTGGTGGAAAACCTCATTGGATTACACCAGAGACTGCATTGTGGCAATCTGGGAATAGAACTGAATGTTTTTGCTCCCCATAAGTATTTTCTATGGGCTGGAGAGGGAGTTCATATTGTGACTCACTTTATTAGAATTAAAACTAATGAAAAAGTCTTTATAGACTTCATAGAATGGATTTCTCAGTGTATTTTATAAATTGCTTGTATTTTGTTCACTACTGAATTTTCAGTTCAATGAATTTTGAAATGCATTTTAAAGAGACTCTAGACTTGTTGGTATTCATAGTAGACACATCTAAACATAATTAATCTCCTTTTGGCAAATACTGTATTCTGTAGTTGAGTTAAAGATACTCTTTGCTATAGAGCCTTAGGGATTACACCTGAATTTCATTAAGGAAGTCTAAATAATATCCAGAGGAATCTCCCCATGTAGAATTGCTTTGGACTGGTTAGGACAAGATGGGATGCAGCTCTCCCCCCAGCCCCCAAACCAGTTGTATTGTTTGCTTTTTGTAAGAATAAAATTGTATTGAGATGAACAGGATATTGTCTGTGAATAATTCAGAGAGTGAAGACAGATCTATTGTGCTGGAGTTTCATTTTCAAGGCACGATATGTTTCATAAGCATTTTTTTAAAATAAAATTGTCAGATTTTAACTGAATACAAAGAGTTGATGTACAATACAAGATGTTGGGAAATAAATTAGTTATAAGAACGCTACTTAAAGCCTAGCCTGCCTAGGTGATTAAAAATTCATGGGCTTTATTCACTGTTCATATTATGTCCATTTATCTTTTGCAGAAGAACTTTGAAACTATAGGTTCATCGACATAGATTATTTGTTTATGAATAGGGTGAAGATTTGAAAATGCTTAAGGCTTCTACTGCATACTAGTTTTGGGTTTTGTTTTCTTTTTACTTAGGGGCAAAGAGTCATGATCATCTTAGATTTTTCTTTTCCTCCTAAACTTACTGCTGTATGTAACAGAGTCCATTTTAAGAATTGAGTTATTTATGCCAGGTGGTAAGAGTATTACCTGTGCTTTATGCACTGCCAAATTGGAACATAAGAGGAATTTTTTTTCTTATCTGAAACTAAATGCTTGACACAGATTTTGAGGTATTTGTTATTAATCTTAAGTCCTGCATTTTTGCTTTGTGCCATATGCAGTGGCTGTCCTTGCATTTTACATTTTGAATTTAGAGAGTTGTCAAAGTCCAGTAGGTTAATCTATTGGACCCTCTTGGCAATCAGTCCAGTCGATGCTTGAATAACCTTAATTTTTCCTTTCTCAAAACCCATTTCTGCACAGTATAGATCAACTTTTGTCTTTGTCACTTTCCTCCTGAGAACTGAGTAATGAAACTGCTCAAGCTCACTCACCAGGCATTAAAGTACCTGGATCTGAAACTTCTAAACAAATTTCTTTTCTGGGAACACTTATGGTGTTTGTCAATTTGTTAAAGTTTGGACTAGACACAGCTCCGGGATGATAGTTGTGCAAATGTATTCTTGCAGGCGAGACCTTTAAAAGTTTACAGAATAATTCCAGTTCTGTTTAAGGTTCTAACTAGGTCAGTTCAAGGCTTATATAGAGAAAACATTTCTTAAAAATCATAGCTTTCTGATGTCTTGGGTAGCTGTTCCAGACTATCATGCAGTAAGGTATTTCCTATCATTAAACTGATTGCTTCTGTAACTAAATGGATTTTTTATCTCCCTCTGAATTTTGCAAATATGCCTTGCAAAAATATGGTAAGTCAGGAAAGTTTGTGATTAAGGGCTCTGTGTATAAAGTGAGGTAGTGATAGTGTCCTGAAGATACAGGTGAACCCTGTTTATGTCTAGTACTGTACATGATGTTTCAGAGTTATGAGGATCTTTATACAGTTAGTTACTCTAAGTAGTAATCTTGATTGATAGATTTATTACCAGTAGAACAAGTTCATGTTAGGAGGTCCTCACATTTAAAACAACTTTGGCATTTTTTGAAATGTCTTTTCAGAATGGTAGAACTGTGATTTTACAAGATGAAGGCTTATAAGGGTTTTTCAGGCTGATAACTGACTGTTATGAGGAATTATTGCTACTGTTTTATCATGCAGAGAATGTCTGAATGGCAGATTTGTTGTGAGATTTGTACTTCTTTCAATATATGCTTCCTGGTTTGAATGGATCTATTTTTTTTTCAGTTGCAGCTACTTCCTTTTCTGAAAGAGAAAGGTAGAAAATGGGGGGAGTCTTTTCCTAGCTCCTTGAAAAGTTTTGGAGAGTTGAGCAAGTTATAAACTGTTGAAAATTGTCATAGTCTGTCTAGCTTTTCCTTTGTACAGGGTGTTCCTGGATTCCTGCCAAAATCACTAAGCATTATTAGCACAACACTTGAACCATCTTAGTGTCTTGCGTCAGTATGACACACACAATTTAAACTCCAGACAGGACGCAGATAAAATAGTGGTGGCTACAGCTGCAGCTGCTTTCCTCCCTCTAAAATACCCTTTGGCCCAGACAAAGGTGTCCTGGGGCAGGTAATCAGAAAAGCATGAGATCAGGTATCATGTCTGCTGACTGATGTTAAGAATCTGTGTTTTCCTAATCACTCTTTACCACGGTAAGAATTCTGACCTATCTCCAAGGCTACTTTCTGTGAATCCTCACCAGCAGCCTTCTGAAGGTGCCTAAACACACTGGCCCCTAACCAGGAGTAAAACCCCAAAACGGGGGGTTCTCAGTCTGTTTTGCCCCATGCATTGTTCCCACTATAATTAACGGCCTTATGATAAGGATGAATTCCAGTGCAAAAAAGTTAAACTGAAAGTGAGAGTTTTTCTCTTTGTAATTGGAAGATACAAAAGCAGACCTCCACTTTTGTCACAGAGTATCAATTCATAACATGCAAATTGCATGGGTTATGCTTTCTTGATTAGGTCTAACCTACACATAGAGATGATGTAGCACATAGCTCATTCTCCAGAGGCTGCCTGGAATCAAGGAAACATCTTTACAGAAAATAGGGCCCTAGTGATGAATGTAATTATTTTTTGTATTTTAATGGCAATTGAAAGGACAAAATTCAGTCTGTTTAAGTAGGTCTATCTCTGCCCCCCCCCCACTTTTACGTGCTTCTGGCTTTTATAACGTTATTGATGTTTCAGGAGCAGAGGATGGTAATTGGTGTAGAGTTGCCTTGTTAACATGTGAAGGGACTTCACTGCTAAGACTTTACTTTTAGAGAAAGAACTCTAATCTTGCTTTAAATAGTGAAACAGAAACAGTATTCTGGCAACTGGTTTGAAGCGCAATCTGTAGATATGGATTCCAAAGGAGTAATGTTCAAGCCAGCTTTGGGCCCAGAAATAGCAATGGTCTCTTGGAAAGATTTTTTTGGAGTAGAGGAAGAATAAGCTAGGCAGTGCCACTGCTGACTAAGATGAGTGTTTTCTTTCACAGGGGACATGCTAGTTGGCTAGTTAGGATTTGCATTCTTGCACCATGTATGTTTCTGTCACCTACAAAAACATCAAAATCCTATAGGCCAGATGAAAAGGTTCAGTGGAATGATGTGTCTGGGAGGCTGGATGCAAGAAGAGAAAGCCTCAATGATTAGGTCTGAGTTAGAACTGCTGTGGTAGTCTTCTGTACTTTAGCAACCAGGTTGACCAGTGTAGAAAAAAAGCTGTTAGAAAAATCTAGAAGCCGTAAGAGTTTGGGTGGGAGAGAGGGAAGCAAGAGAACAAAGCTGGTCTGTAAAACAGCTAGACATAAAATGTGTCTATTTCTAACAAAATGTAAATGAGTGGATGAGGGTGAAGAGAACGAATAAACAGCAGATGGAAATCATGCAGACTGTAGAGTCCAAAAAAATAATCACTTTGTCATGGTGTATGACTGCATGTATCTTTTTTCAAGGCTTCCCACGTCATGCCTTTGAGTATCTTCTCTATCCAGGTCATGAGCCTTGTGATGATGTCCAGAAGAGTTTTGTTTTCTGCAGTGCCCTTTGTGTTGTCATGTTGAGGACATTTTTTTAATAAGTGGTTTTACATTTTTTGGCCTTACCATCCTCTGAGACGGAGTAGAGAGCATACCTGCTTTTTGTGTGCTCAAACTCAGTTTAGCATGTCCCAAAACAACAGCAATTTGCCAATGTCTCTTGAAATTGTTAATGAAGATAAGAAAACAATGATTGTGTTGCATCTTTAATGTATGTTGCAATGCATTTGATGATATATACATGAAACACAAGTAATTATTGCAATTCCATATTAAAAGTTTCAAACTTTCAAGTGAAATAAAATCATCTTTTAATGCAATGTTGATAATGCTGGTAGATAAGGAGAAGAGAGGGTTATAATATGGGAAATGAAGGCTACCTAATGATATGTTCTGTTACTTTGGCTGGAGTGAGCTGTCTGGCAAAGTTGGCTGCTTTTTAAAAGAGAGAGACGTCTTACTTACCTATTTTGTAGTTTCTCATTTGACAAAGTGTGAAATTACATTTTATTTCTTTAGTTTTCCCTTTGGATTCTAGAGTTTGCTGGTTTCTGTCTTAGAGTTACTGGAAGCCTTTCTCTTGATGGATGTATCTGCACAGTTGCACATGTTTTCTATCATCACAGAACAGGTTTAATGCACCATGTTACGTTTTGGATTAGCAGTGGAACTACTATATCAGAATAGGTAACTTTCTATTATAAAGATGAGGGAAAAGAACAATTTCAAGTTGTGTCCTAAAGATTATGTGTTTCTAGAGTTCTAAATGCATAATTTCCTAGATTGAAACAGCAAGTTTCAATGTTTGTTGTTTAAAAAGAATACAGCTAGGGAACTTCCTTTTTAATTTGAATGGAAAATTTCCTTGTACACAGGAAGAATATTAATCACAATCTTCAGGGTATGACAAAGGAATGCTCAGAGTTCACATTTTCTGTACAAATTCTTGATGAAAAGTTGTTTATATGCATAAAGCCTTCTATGGATGAGAAATACATGAGCTTAGAGGTCTTGGGATAAAGCATACCTGTGTCTGCCCACAGAATTGTTTACAAAAGACTGAAGCATTGTGGTGGATGATGTAACATTAGGAACTATGCCAAGAAAGGTATCACATAAGGCTTGTCTACATGAAGAACTAGCCCAAAATATCTGTCAAGGAATAGCTCTTCTACAGTAGCTTTCTGAGAGGATGTTAAGAGTGTCTTTTTTAGTCCACTTTGAAAGTGGATTTAGCTAAACCACAGGAAAGCTTTTAGTAAGAGTCTGTGGGGGAGTTGAACGGAATAGGTGTAGTACTTCCATGTTTTCAGAATACTCTCTCCACATAGATTTGCCTTTGCAGCAATTTTGATCATTTCTGGGAGAATTTTCCTTTTGGGTTCATGGCAGCATACAGCTTCAGAAAACCTTTTTAGGATATTTATGAAATAATAAGCATACAAATGAGGACTCTTAAAAATTATATTAATACGACAGTGCTGGTCACGAGCAGTTAAATACGATGTACAAACATTGATTATAAATTTCTGCCTCATACTTGATAGCTGAAATCAATTCAACCTGTACAACTTTCAAGATCATAAAACTCCTGTATTTTTGGCACAGAAAAGGCCAGAACTTTTCCAAACAAGCCAGATGGAAAGTCAGGTTCTGGAATCCTTCAGCTTTTAAGGCTGGATGTGAATAACAAAGCAAAACACATATCACAGACATGGTCAGAAAGTCTAGTATATTTTAGCAGCACCCTAGGAAAAATTCTGTTGCATGTTTAATACTCAAAAAGGTGGTGCTTAGCAATGTTTCACATGAAGAACTGAAATGGAGCAGGATGCAATTCAAGTTATCATCCTTGTCACAATGATCTCAGCAGATTAATCTAATGTTAAAAGATGTCATTTTGTAAGTGCTTCCAAAATGATGTTTTTCACTCTCATCAGAGGCCTTGTAACATAGATAATAATATATTCTTAGATATAAGAGTAGATTCTAATATATAATTTTGCATGTTCACAATAAGAATAAATAACTTTCTAGTATTATTCCCATTTAAATCTTTCAGCTGTGTATAGTATACAAAAGTTTAAAATATGATTCACAAACAGAAGACTGTATCATTTGTTATGAATCCTTTTAGAGAAGGTGGGTTAAATGTATTCTCCATATGAAGGAACTTGCTTTGTAATCCACTGAGTCATTCACACTCTGTTCTCATGCTTTGCTCTACTTCAAATGGGGTATTTCTGCCTTTTCCACCGGAGACAACACATGTGCTCTAACAGTTCTGCACAGAGTACTGTGTTGTTTCTCGATGGAATGATGTGCCTTTCTAATGTTGTTTAGGCTCTCACCTCCTTGGGAAAGATACAGCCCCTTGCCTGTATGTGTGAAAAGTATTGTTGTGTCAGAAATGGGGAAAATTTGGCATGTTTTGGTGTTTGCAGTGTGTGACCTACCCTGGCTGAAGCACCCAGCAGCTTCTTAGAGGGCCTTGCAGCTGCTTGTGGCACAGGCGGCTGGGTCTGTCAAGTTTCATCTATGTGGAAACCCCTCAGCTGCAGAGAGCCAACCATTGGTCTTGCCTGCCTTTTACATGGTAAAATATTTAGCCTCTGGTTTTGTTTGCAAAATTGTTTTGGTAAATGTATCGCTTATATCTAAGAGCAATTCTTAGCAGTAGGACAGGAATAGCTATTCATGACTGGGAAATTGTCAAAGAATAAAGCTTAGTAAGAGCCAAAATAATAAAGAAATTGATCCCACTCCTCAACCAGTTCAGTCTGCACATATTATCTGAATGTGGTGTCAAAACAGCATGGGCAGCTATAATAGATTAAAACCGCTTTTTGTCTTCTTTTTTTTTTTTTTTTTCTTGAAAGACCAAACTTTTCTGTTACTGTGTTTGTGACTTTGCTTCAAGGACATAGGGCTAGACTTTACGGTTTGTTTAGCTATGAAGGGATGACAGACTAGGGGGGTGGTAAGGGGAGCTTAGTTTTGGAATGTAAATACATGTAGAGCTCTTCTCCTTTTGTTTAGCATCTCTTTAAACTAAGACAAAAAAAATCAGTGAATGAATGAATAGCAGCATGGTGAAATACCTAAATGTTTGAGTTAAAATTTTTGGATGTTTGAAATCCTATTTGGATCCTTTTCCCAGATCGCTGTGCATTCATATGCACTCAGCAGGAAACTTCATGGAGATGCACATTTGGGCAGAAGGTCTTTGGCGGTGCCTTTTTCTTAACTTGCGTCTTTTCTTCTTTTGAAGAAAGTAATGGCTTAAGTCTGACTGAAGAACAATCTTTTTTGTATGTTCCTTATAAGAATTTACTTATGGTTCACAGATTTTACCCACCATCTATGTCTGCAGTCCTTTGGATTTAAAACAGCATATATCCCTCTGCAGACAACAGGAAACGCCAAATTAAAGACTTAATGACATACTGCTGAAAGAAGACAAAAGGTGACAAATTATAAAACAGCCAGCTAAACTTTTAAAGAAAACGCTGGAAAAAGTCCCACATTCAAACAGTTTGAAAAGGATACGGATATTGTTACACTTGCAGACATGTTAATAGAAATTAGACTGAATCATGTTGAAAATAAACTTAAACATTTAAAAAGAACAGGTTTCAAAAAATAGTATTTTCCTAGAACAATGAAAGCAGCTTCTGAGTTATTTTTAAAAAGTGAATAATGTATTTTAACCTTGTTATTGGATGCCTAACCATAGACTCCATTTTTGTAATTGTGAAATCAGTGAAAATGTGACTTCTATCCTTTAAAAATTATTAACTTCTGTTGCTGATGTAAGTGCAGTTGTGTTCATTTCCCCTTGGCTGTGTTCTCCAGACTGGCAGCCTCTAGCTTGATTTACTATGGGTGGAACATCCTTTGATCTCCTGTTGAGTTCTGGAGAGATGGTGGAAAAGGAGCAAGATAAGTAAAAAAGAGAAGGGAGGGAGAAATATACAGATGAAAAAGCAGAGTTACAGACCCTTCCTCTCTGATCCTAGGGACCTTAATCTTCTAATTTATTTAATAATTTTAATATTTACATTCTTTGATGGTAAACATTTTATGTTTTACTATTCTTGATGCCATGAACTTAATTTTGGAGTGTAGCACTTAGTAAATTAATAGGAGGTGCTGCTTTTGGTCAGGAAATGGCAAAAATGTGAATAATTTTCAACTGGTAGCTTTGAGAACAGTTGTGTTATATTTACAATAACTACTGCTCCCAGTTTACCTTAAAGATTTTTACTTAAGGGGTTATCAAATCAGTAGCTTACTCATTCAAACCTGAAATCATCAGATCAGAAGGAATGTGTCAGTAACTTCACAGTAAACAATCATTATAAGACTCTTGTGAATCTTTTTATTCATATGCTCTTAAAATTGTGTTTTTATACTTGTCACTGCCACTGTAATATTTAGAAATACACAGGACCCATACATGGTACCCATTCGACTGATAAATGCTGTTGATACATTGGGGGGTTTTGTTCAGTGGGTGGTTGGTTTTTTTGGTTTTTGTTGGTTTTTTCCGGGGGCAGGGGGAGGGGGGAGCATTTGGTTGGTTTGGTTGCAGGGGGTTTTTGTTGGGGTTTTTTTAGAGGTTGAAAAAAAAAAAAAGAGAACTGATTGGTTGGGGATTCCTCATGGAATCTAGTTGCATATTAAGAGAGAGAGAGAGTGCTCTTTATTCATTATTTCAGTTCTCATGAAAAGAAACGTTTAAATAGGAATGTTTGCAGGCCTATGTGAAGTGTTCTAACTGTTTATGATGATACATTCCATTGCTCGCCTAACAAACAAGCATCTTCATCCTGTGTATGCCTCAAAAGAAGTTTGCCATATTTATTTGTTTTATATAGATTGATATATAAGATCCAGTTATCTGCCACTGTTCTGAGAATATTCTGACCAGCTTTATCTCTTTCTTGGAATTTGTCTGCATCCATCTGCTGTTTTTGTTGTTACACATGCATTCTAAGCTCTGGGGCTGAGCCTCTGTTCTGTATGTGCAGTATCTATTGCAATGGGTGCAAGTCAACAGCTGTGCATCACGCAATGCAGTAAAACGAAATAATTAACGGGTGTGTGTGTGTGTCAGACGAGCTGTTGTCATTGTCAATGTGCAACACTAAAAAACACTGTGAGATGGGTGAAAGAGAGAAGACCCATCAATTTCTTATTCTTCATAGTGTGAGAGGCTGATTTAATTTCCTTGGCTTAAAGCTAAACTGAAACGTTTACCCCACCTCTTCCCATATGGAAAAAAAAGTTAGCCGTTGCAAGAGCACTCCTTTTTTGACTGCTTCGGCAGTTAAAAGCTTTATTAATTTTTAGCTGGACTTACTTTTATAAAAGTTTTAAAAGTCCATTTAATGTTTGCCTTTTAATACACTGCTTCTCAAAATGTTTTTAAGCTGAAGTGCTACTTGGTCTTCAAAAAAAAAAAAATAGACAAACTCAAATCATAGTAACTTCTTGATAGTCTGTGCTCTCAAGGGTATTATTCAGACTAGTTTTGAAGAACTGAACAGCCACACTGTATTTATGTGCATCATAGGAGAAATACACATTTGTAAACTCTCTTGGGCTGTAACTGAGTTCTAATAGATGTCTGTACAGCACATCATGCAGTGGGGCCCCAGTGTCTAGTGGGGTTTGTAGATTCTACCATGATAAAATTAATAAAAGAGAGTTTTCTTGTAACAGGGTGTTGCCTTTTTGTGCATGCACGTGTGTATATATATATATGTGTGTGTGTGTGTGTATGTATATATATATATGTGTGTGTGTGTATATATATATATTTGCGCACACACACAAACTCAGCTATTCAGTTATTAGCAGTTCAGCCAAAATTTTTGGTTTAATATTTACAAAACCATTAGATTCTCATTTGAAATAGAGGAATGTTAAAATTTATGAAAATATTCCAGATCTAATTTACAAAAAATGAAAAGTAAATATTAAGTATTGAAACTAAATTTTTTAAAATTACTTATTTCTTGTATTCACATGATGGAAAATATTAATCCAGATATTCCCTAGTGATTTTCAGTATCTAGCAGAATTGGAGCAGTTCCTGAAATATGATAATCTTGCAGAATGAATGAGTAATCATGAACAATATTTAGCGAGTGAATTTTAAGTTTTAAAATGTAGCCACTCTTATAAAGTGCTGCCAGAAAGCAAAAACAAAGAAGCAGAAAATCAGTAATCTTAGATAAATCTGACACTAGCTAGAGCGAAGGAAGTTTCCTGATGGGAGTACTACCTTCTGACAGCAATAAGGAAAGGGCCATTAATCCCGCAAGAGGGAGACAGTGAATGTGACTGCAGTTGAGGTGCTTGGCTGGCATGGCGTGGAAGCAGTGAAAGAGTAATAGGATTAGGGTTGTTCCTTCTTTAGGACTTTCCACCTTTCCGTTTGTGGTTGCAGAAAGATGAGAGCCAGCTCTTAGCTCACCTGGGTCTTTCAGAAGCCTCTGGCTCCTAAAATTAAACTTAATGGGTGTGGAGAACATCTTTTTGTTACATTTAGGTGCAAGCAAATAGAAGTAGTTTGTAGGTTCTGCTGAAAAACAAATAATAGTTACACCCAAAGCTAATTTTGTGTTAAAGTAAAGTACATACTTTCTGAGCAAGTTCAGGTATAATATTCCAACCATACTAGCACAAAATTAGCTCTCTTTACAGCTATAGTTTCTCTTGATGCAAATATTATTTTAATCTTGGTTTAGGCTCTGTGGAGAGAGCATGGTGGTTAGTCCTAAAAACTGTCCTGTGTTTATGCCCAGAAGCTGTCTGCCCAGTGTGTTACAGCCATGACTTCAAAAGCTAGTTTGCAGGAACGGGAAACAGTGGTTTTACTTCTGTGCCACTTCAGCCTTGGGTCTGAACTGCAGAGCTGCCGAAATTGCTAGTCATCACGGTAGTGTGAATCAAGGGGTTTGTTTCTTTGTTACTGAGAATGCCAGCAATTCTAGAAATTAAGCAAGACAGTCGACCAAATTTGCACAGGCTATCAAACTATCAACTTGATGCCATCAAAGGCCATCAACTTTTAGTAAGATATAGTCAAAATTATCTTCTGCAGAAAATCCCCAGAGGCATTGAAGGAATGATGCCGTGAAGAACAGACCTGCCACTGGCAATGCTCCAGCCCTGCAGATGTGAGGCGGAGGAGGTTCTGCACGATTAGGGGAGTGGAGAATACACTGCATTCAGCCTGAAAACTCTGCCCTCGTTTACAATCCTAGGTTGCTTAATATGGGTAGAAGGTAGCAGAAACTAAGAATATTTCATAAAATTGTTAAGGCAAAAAGTGAAAGCAAAAGATAAAAACAACAAAAGTTGAACTGTGTTTGCAGTAATTTAGAAATCGATCATAGTTCAGCCTATGTACAAAAGGGCTTGTCACTTTACAAAAATGCTTAAATAAATAAAAATCCATAATCTTATACTGGCCCCTTGAAAACTGTCAAACTGTGTTTTGAATGAATGATTTTAATGGTTGGTTTGCCATGTATTTTTGATGTCATTGAAACACAGCTCTCTTGTGGTGCACCAGGCATTTTAAAGTGGTTTATCACTGTTATCTTGGCTACCACCACTATTCTTTATTGAGCCAATGGGACTCTTGACCACTCCAGTGAAGTTTTCTAACCACTGAAATGCAACATAACATAAACCACCGTAGCTTACCTTACACACTTCTTGAAATGAATAACCCAGTTCCTTACTGCCTTATCTCATTTCTTGAAGGAGATGGGGTGGCTTTGTTTATTTTCATTGGGTTTTTTCCACTTGGTGTTGGTTTCCGTCCATGAAAAGCCTTTGGACTCATATTTCTTAATTAGAGAAAAAATATTTTAAACTTAACAGTATTGTTTTATAAGTGGAATGCACTCAGCTAGCTTTTCACCAGTTTTCCTGCCCTCCAGTATAATCCTTTTGGACTCTCCTTACAGTACCTTTTCCTTATGATGGCCTGCTCAATTCCATTTAGCTGCCCTTCTTCTGGAAGTTCGTACCCTGCTGTCAGGCTCCTTCTTGAAATTTGCCAATTACGCAGCTTAAGACATGAAGTAGCCATTTGTTACTTGGTTGGTGTCTCCTTTTCTTTCCTCCCAGATGATATGTGTTCCTCTTGTGTTTTCACTCTTACTGTGTTTGTGTAGCACTTATCAAAACAGACCTAAACAATGTAATCAATGTTATGTGTCAATGATAATCAAAGCCACAATGTTCGAACTGCTTTGTGAAGGTTTGAGTTTCCTCAGTGTTCTGAGGTGTGTTTGGAAACAATTAGGTCTGTTTTTTGGAAAGAAATCCTTCAGAGTAGGAACAGTTTTTCTTAGTCCACACTGAAAAATTCCAAAGGCAAGCTTTCTGTTGAGTGGTTTAAATAGTTCTGGGAAATGACAATCTAGATTAATTTTTCTACATTCCAACTTTGCATCTGAAATACTGTTACTGAAACACAAATTAAATAGCTAATGTAATAGCCCTCAGACAAATGCTGAGTTTAATAGACAGGTCTGCATTATAGCCGTGTCTCTGCCAGGACACAGTTTCAATCAGGGTTTGTCATATGTAGTATGTATGTTTTGCTGAAACCATTTGCAAATAACTGCATCTGTTAGCTATTGGTGTCCTTGCTTAATTGGCAAGTTTAAAATAACTGCTTATGCTTATGTGCTTCTGATTCTTTCTTTTGCAAAACAGATGAACCTCTGTATTCCAAGAAGTGTTCCAAATCATATTTTCTGGCAGTGCTCCTACCTTTAGCCATTGTATGAATTAAAATATGCTTTCCAGCTCTTTCCTAAGTTGTCAGAAAAGTCTCTATAGAATTGACATGCAAACCGTTTTTGCAATCTCTTCTTTTTTTTCTATTTTTTTTTTCTTTTTTTTTTTTAAGCAATGTTAAATTTGCTTGAGCAACATCTCTTGTTTTGACTAGTGGAAGATCTAAAAATACACTACTGTATTGACTGAACTAATTACATTTCAGATCTAGCCACTACCATCTGGATCTCTCTCTTTCTGGTTACATTTTCATTGCACAGATTGCACGAGTGATTAGTACCATGAATGAGTAGTCCAAATTTTGTCCTGGGTGTTAGCAGCAGCTCTGCAGAGCTGCACACAAGTTGCTGTGTGCCCTTTATCTTCCTCTGTGCATACTGCATTTCAGTCAGGGAGTCCTCAAATAAGCAGCAATGTGGAGAAAATGAGGAGGGTCCAGTGGCAAGCTGCCAGGGTAACCAGGACCCATCTTCTAACCAAGAGAGACTGCAAGGAGGCTGGGCTTCTCTAATCTGGCAAAGAGAAGGCTGAAATGCACTAAGAATACTTGAGAAGCTTTTAGAAAGACCATGAAATCAAACTCTTCTTGGTAAAGCCAGGTGACATAAGGAATAACAGCCAGAAGTTGTGTGTTTGGTTTCTCAATCTGGACCTTGGGAGAGGATCTTCCCCAGATGAATGTGGTTGCACTCAGAGGAGTTACAGAGTTGCCCTTCAGGGATTTTCAAGACTCACAGAGGCAAAGCCACAGCTAATCTGCCAGGTGATGGTGTTATTCCAGGCTTCTGCCTGAAGTCATACTGAGTGAGCTACAGAGGTCCTGTTACCATTTGCTGGGGTTCCCTGATGCCCATGAACAGAACCTGAGTGAGATCTTGATTGCTACCAGTGAATCATGGACAAAACTTTCTGCTCAAGGCAAATGCTCTGCCAGGACACAGGTTTCAGGCTTGGTAAGTAACTGTTATGTTACTGAAACTTCCCCCACATTTTCAACCCACACGTCCCTTAAATTGGGAATTTTTCATTCCTGACTGCAGTGTATAACAATTACCTGAGGAGTAAAGTTTAGTTGTGATAGATTGCAGGCTAATGGGCATGCTGCCTGAAGGAAGTCTAGCTGAAACAATCAAGTTGAGTTCTGGCTAAGGCTCTTCTGCACTGGAGTGAAATGTTCTGTACCACACATATACACTAGGCAGCAATGCTTGCATGAAGTCCTAAAATAACTCTTGACAATACTGTGCACTTATCTGTTCTTTCTGCTGTTTCTAAGGTCATTTAAACATAGTCTTTTCTGTCTCATTCTTGTAACATATATCTTTTTGCTGTTAGCAGAATGTCACAGATGATAGCTTGTGGATAAAACACTGAAACTAGAGAGAAAACTGGATGGCATGACTGCCCCTGTCCACAAAAAAGATCTTTTATTTGTGTATGTATAAAGAGTGAGCTACTGTTGCTTCTGAAAGATATATGGTAAATTTTCAAAACATAGGAGGGTTTAAATTCTGCCAGTCCAAGTCACGTGATTTGTTGTAGAAAGTGTTCAAAAAGCAGCAGTCCAAAGTCATGCAGTCCACCAGTATTGGCAAAAATGGTGACCTTTTTTTAACTTGAATTGGTCAATAATTTAAGAAGAAACAAATTTTAGGAGAAGCTGTCAACAACAAATAAGGTATGAAGCAGTGATGATCAGCTAGGAGCTATGTACTGTAGAGAGGTATGCAAAATTCTCAAAAAAATCCAGTGATGCATGGATTGAAAAGATGGAGAAAGTTTAAGTTAAATACTAGACTTAACAAGCCATCTTTATTTTTTTTCTGCCAGCCATGTCCTTTCCACTTTTTTCTCATTTCCAAGCTGCAAATTTGTGTTCCCAGTGGTGGTACAACAGTGCTGTTGGAGCTGGTGGATAGAGATGTCTTTGCTATAAACATAATCAGTGAATTTCTGCATCTTTCAATGTACCTTCCTTTATTTTCAGAGAAAAGTTTTTGTTCTAGGATGTCTCCAAGGTCCATTTTACAGTGCAGCCACACTGCACTGTAACACAGAAAGGCTGTAAACTTCTTCCAGTCATTCTGTTGCAGAATGAGGCAAATGGGATATTTCCCAAGAAGTGAAAACTTGTACTAGTTCTGCTTCCACACTGCTAGCTGTTTTCTGTCCCATTATACTGTTGGTCAGTCAATGCTACATTAGCATCTAATACCATTTTCTTCTCCAATTATTTTCCTTATGTTTACAAAGGAAGTCTAAAACATTTTTATTTTTCGTATAGGTCTGTTTTTTGTGTTTAGTCATTGGGCCAAAGCAGCTTCTCTTCAAGAGGGATCAAAAACAGTTTGTCAGTGATAGCATGAGGTTTATGACCTGCTCCATGGGGCATAATTAAATGTGGAATTCAGCCCCTTCTTGCAGAATAACTTTGACACATCTGGTTTAAACAGTTTTAGTGCAGTGAGGAGATAAGTAGAAGTTTCTTTGCACAGTAGATTAGTTTCAGATGAGGTATAGGATCCTCTGAAATTCATGTTCACAGAAGAAGTACACCAATGGGACAGCCACCCAAGGAAAGTACATAGTCACCCACTGAATATGTTAAAATAAATGGTAGGGCTGCTGTGCAAAAAAATAAAAAAGAAAAAAATAAATGTCTTGTCACAGTCCCAGAAGGAAATGTAGGGTAATTGTCCAGAAAAGGAGAAGGACCAGTGCTGAATTCTTTTACAAAATCCCTGTTCTTTCCCTGCTTTCTTTGCCAGAGCACCTCTGATCCAGTTTTATTCCATGTTCCCCTTCAGTATGTTCATGTTTTTACAGATATAGCACGTTTTATGGCACCCTCTAAAGTTATCTGCTGTGAAATTCAATTATTTAAATACTTTGTCCTTTTGTTACCCTTTTCTAATGGATTGCCAATGCATATTGCTTTCTCATCAGATACTGATAGTCCCTTTAGTAGACTTTACTATTCTGTAAAATGGTGATGAACACACAATATGGCTTATAGGTAGTGAAGTACAAAGTAGTTGTTTCAGCACTTTGCTCTCAAATAGAAAAATACAGTTTATGTCTGCTTAATATTCACTAGGCTATCCAACGTTTAAGGCATATTTCTTCTGGTAGGTAACTATGAACATTCAGACATATCATTGCTGCATACATTTTACGAATGCATTTTTCCTCCTTTTGAGGACAATTAAGATAGGAAGGTGAGGTTTAGTAATATATGTGTGCATTGAGGCAGTGTTCGTGAAGGCCTTATGAAGTCTTAATATGAACTGTGTGTTTATTTGTGTTAAAAAGTAGAATACGTGGTCTGAATTGCTGACTGCTAGAAGTTAGCAGACTGGCATAAATAAAGCGTTTATTTACATCATCATGCAGATTAATTTTTACATAAATTATTTCTAGTTCACATTTTATTGCTTAACCAATCTTTAGTTGTATGTTTTGTCAAATAAGTCTGGTTGAGAATCTGAGAAATACAGTATTATTCGGTTGTAAAATCTGTGAAGTAGCTCAAGAAATATCTCACTTTTGCACAGACAGCAGAAATATAGTAGTTTTTGACCAGAAGTTGAAGTTACATAAAATATGTTGAATGAATGCAATATGCTAGCAAAGTCCTTTGGTCTCCTGTCTTATTGGAGGTAGAGGATGGAGATCTATGTGGCAGCAAAGGCACAAGGCTTATTGATCTGTTAGAAACCATGGAAGTACCTTAGAAATGGTCACAAAGGATGTGGGGCTTCTTTCTCCCAAAAGGTGGTGGGATCAATAGTCCAATTACACATACACCAGTGCACACAGCACGGGCAACAGGAGGAGCTGGAAGTCTTTGCACAGTAAAAAATCATGATATTGTTGCCGTCATGGAAACATAGTGGGAAGACTTGGACAGCTAGAGTGCTGTAGCAGAGGACTATAAACTCTTTGGAACAGATTGGCAAGGAAGGAGATGCAGTGAGGTAGCCTCTACCTTAGGGCATGTTTTGATTGTCTAGGTCTTAATGCTGACAAGAGGATTGACTGTTTCTGGGTAAGGATTAGGGGAAGGATGACAAGGCAGATATCCTGCTGGGAATCCGTTCTGGCCCTAGTTCTTGTGGGGGGTGGTCACTGGCCATTGTTTTTGTGGGGGGCTTCAACTTAGCACATGTCTGCTGGAAATTCAATACAGTGGAGAGGAAACAGCCTAGGAAGTTCCAGGAGTGTGTGGAAGACAGCTTCCTCACACAGCTGCTGTGTGACCCAGTGAAGCAAGTTGCCCTGCTGAACCCGCTGTTTGTGAGCAGAGTGGAATGGTGGGTGATGTGATGTGGTGGTCAGAGGCCATCTTAGGCACAGCATGAAATTATATAAATTATATATGTTATATATATTGTCTGTCCCGTTCTTGGACAGACAAGGAGGGGGTTCAGCAGAACTGCCACCCTAGACTTGCAGAGGGCAGACTTTGGCCTGTCAAGGGGCCTAGTTGACAGAGCCCTTGGGAAGCAGCCCTGAGAGGCAAAGAAGTCCAGGATGACTGTTCAAGGAAAAAATCCTGAAAGTGCAGGAGCAGGCCTTCCAGTGTGTGGAAGCATGAGCCAGTGATGGAGGAGACAAAACTAACTGAACAGAGGGTTTTGGCTGGAGCTCAGGGAAAAAAAGAGAGTTTATAAACTTTGGAAGAAGGGGCAGGCAACTTAGAGGTCCTACAAGGATGTTGTGACGTTATGCAGGCAGAAAATTGGAAGGCCTGAAGCCCAACTAGAACTTAATCTGCCTACTAACATAAAAGGCACTTAGAATATTTCTATAAATACATTAGCAAAAAAAGTAGGACTAAGGAGAATCTCCATTCTTTATTGACTGTAGGGGGAAACACAGTAACAAAGGAAAAGGAAAAGGCTATGGTACTTAAGGCCTGTTTTTCCTCAGACTTTAATAGTAAGAACAGTTGTTTGCTCAAGACTATGGGGCCAAATGGGAATCACCAAAGGGTACTGAGGGAACTGGCAGAAGCGGTCACCAATCCACTTTACATCATTTGCAAGCAGTTCTGGCAAGCTGGGTAGATCCCAAATAGCCTTCCCAGAGGCTGACAAGTGTAATGCCGCTCTACAAGAAGAACTAGAAGGAGGATCTGGGGGACTACAGGCCTGTCATCCTGACCTCAGTGCTGAAAAGTTCATGGAGCAGATCATTTGACTGCCATTACACAACATGTACAGGATATGCCAGGTATCAGGCCCAGGCAGAATGGGTTTAGGAAAGGAAGATCTCTGCTTAGCCAGAGATCCTTGCTGATCTTTTTCTGTGACCAGCCTACCTGTCTGGTGGATGAGGGAAAGGCTGTGGATATTGTCTACCTGGACTTCAGCAAAGCCTTTGACACCATTTCCCACATCACTGTCCTGGAGAAGCTGGCTTCTTATGACTTGGACAGGTGCACTTTGTGCTGGGTGAAAAACTGTCCAGATGGCCAGTTGCAGAGGGTGGTGATGAATGGGGTTACATCCAGCTGGTCACTAGTGGGGTTCCTCAGGGCTCAGTGGCAAGACCTGTTTAACTTCTTTATCAATGATCTGGGTGAGGGGATCAAGTGCATCCTCAGTCACTTTGTACCAGACAACAAGTTGGGTGACAGTGTTGATCTGCTGGAAGCCTCTGCAGAGGGATCTGGACAGGCTGCCCTAATATGGTGAGTTTGAGATTCAACAAGGCCAAGTACCAGGTCATGTGCTTCAGTCACAACACCTCAGGTAGCACTACAATTTTAGAACAGAGTGGCTGGAAGGACACTGGAGGTGCTGGTCAACAGTGGCTGAACATGAGCCAGGGTGTGCCCAGGTGGCCAAGAAGGCCAATGGCATCCTGGCCTGGCTCAGCAATAGCTGGCCAGCAGGAGCAGGGCAGGGATTGTCCCCCTGTCCTGGGCACTGGTGAGGCCACACCTGGAGTGCTGTGTCCAGTTCTGGGCCCTGACTGCAGGAAAGACACTGAGGGGCTGGAGTGAGGCCAGAGAAGGGCAGGGGAGCTGGGGCAGGCTCTGGAGCACAAGTGCTGTGAGGAGCAGCTGAGGGAGCTGGGGGTGTTTAGTCTGGAGAAAAGGAGGCTCAGGGGTGACCTTATAACTTTCTATAACTGCCTGAAAGAAGAGGTTGAAGTGAGGTGGGGGTTTGCCTCTTCTCCCAGATAACAAGTGACAGGATGATAGGAAATGCCCTCAAAGTTGTGCCAGGGGAGGTTTAGATTGGATACTAGGAAAAAATTCTGTACCTAAGTGGTTGTCAAGCACTGGAGAAGTGGTCCATAAGTGGTGGACTTGACAGTGCTAGGTTAGTGGCTGTACTCAACGATCTTGAAGGTCTTTTCCAACCTAAACAAGTCTATGATTCTATGATTTTTAAATTTATTTGAGAGTGTGCATGGTTTAAGTCAGTGTAGGTGGTCTAAGTAAAGCCATTTCAGATGCGGAAAAGGGGTAGTGTTTTCATTCCCTTCTGCTGTATGTACAGTGTCGTGGTTCAAGCTAAACTATTTCCAAAGTAATTGGAACACAAGGAAGTTGGTTACTAGCAAATTAATTCAACCCACCTCCTGTTGTAAATCTTTTACTCTCTAGAGAGGATACATTTTGTAAAAAAGAATTAAAAAATGTAAAATAGAGAAGTAAAGTAGAAATGTGTCATTCTTTTATGTAATTAAGTAACTGACTTCTTTTTATGATAATACATTTGGGTGGTCTGTTCTTGAAACACTTGATTTGTTAGGAAACATTACCATTTCCGCAAGTAATCTCTAAGTCCTAAATATTTTGAAAAAAATTTGCATTGCAGTATTTCATCAGTGCATTACTCACCAGTTAAACACTCTAAACTGCTGTCGCTTGGCATTGGAGAGGGCTCCCAGGTTTTTTTCTATCAGCAAAAACTTCTGTAAATTATAATATTGCTTGGCGGAGTGTAAAGAATAAATACTAGAAAACCAGATGATTTAGGAGAAAATAAATGGGAAGACTTGAATCTCATTTTAGTTTTCATTGGAAAAAGAAGTCTCTCTAGTTTACAAAACATATAAAGTTTGAAATTGCCTTTAGCCGCAATGTTTGTTTAGGTGTGGTGACCCTTTTGTATCCTTGTTGTAGATTCCTCTCAATCAGCACAATTCTGATTGTCCCCACTGGACACTGAGGAGATTTAGTGGCTTGCTTGCTGCAATGAACCTCAATGATGTTGAGGTTAGGCATGCTGCCACTGAGACTAGCATCATTTTAACTGCCAGTGGTAGTAAGCTGCTGACTTTCTTGGATTAAAAAAAAGCGGTTCAAATATACTAAATATTATGGTAATGTTCATAAAAACTAATAGGTTTAATAGCATTACTACAACCAAAGCAATCTACCCCAAACCAATATTTGTAGTCAGCTGACTGTCAAGTTCTCGTTCTGTGCACAAATGTTTAAACTTTAGGTACCAGCAGGAAACAGCTAATGCACTAGATACTTCCTATAGTTTATAGTTGGTGAAGGGTCAGTATTAAAATGTTTCTGTGTTACAGTTGATGAAAGCAGTCTGTGATGATTTTTCCCAAGCCTGATTTGCAACACTCTTGCTTTACTTTTCTAAGTTCATAAACATCTGTAGAATCAATTTTTGCAAAAGAAATACACTCATGGAAACCAAACTGGCCTTTTTTAAAATTACAAAGGAAAAGAGAAACAAAAAAACCCCAACTGAATCAGATTATACTTACTTGCTTATATTTTTTAAAATATCAACATTCTTCTTAGTTTATTTTCTGTGTGGTTTCACTGCTATTAAGTTACAGGTTTGGTTATAAAATAGAAATGGCGATTAGAGTTGAAGTAACCTGATGCTTGAATTATTGGGAAATTTAGGACACTGTTACATTTCCTTCTTTAAGACATTTGGGAATCATTATGCTATCATCCCTTTCTTCCAAACAAGAGTGAGGGCGGGATGTGAAATGAGAACCCTTTGCTTTCCTCACTTTTACTCCATGAACACTGCTATAGCAGCCACCAAACTACATGGTCTGAGTAGTTAAATGCTGTGGCTGTGTCCTCGATATAGGGATTTGGTCTCTCGCTCGTGCGGCCTGAGCTCACAGGGTAGAAATGACCTGACAAGCACTTAGAAACCTATGAAGAGATTATACATTTTGTTCACAGGTGGGACCTGTGCTCAAGAGAGAAGTATCTTTAGGGAAAGAGCAAAATCCTCCCTTGTTGTGGCTCAGAGACATACTGATGCCTCCTGCTAATGCTCAAGCTTCTGCTGACTGTCTAGACCGTTTCCATTTGGTAATTCCGCTTTTGTTCTTACGATGCACTGTGTCTGCAAAGACTGTGCTGATCACCGACAAGAGCATTCTCTGTGGCTTGATTAAGTCAAAGTGATCAAAAACTGTAGGGGCAGGTTTTCCCTATAAGGTTTGTCTCAATTCTGTAGTCATATGCCTTCAACAAGTTGTTCATCATCCTTCAAGTTAGGAATAAAGGTTTTGATTTAAATAGGAAGACTTGACAATGTACGGCTCCTACTGTTCACAAGAATTTTGCCTGTTCTGAGAGGGAAAAAATGCCAGTGCTAGGATCCTGGTAACTCTTTAACTATACTATTGTTCCAAGCCAGTACAAACTTGAGTGTGTACACTGTGCATTTACTGTTGTAGTTCCTTGTCCAAGTGAACTAATTTTTATAAAACAGGAAACCCCACAGTAAAACATCCACTCCCACTCCAAAAATCCACTCAGACTATGAATGACTCTTACTCAAGATCTCTGGGAGCTGGTAATTAAGCAGATACCAGCAGTTCAAGAAAATATAATTCTGTATTGGAGATATGAGAAAAGGGGAGAAATATTGATATTTCTGGGAAAAAAGGGTTTTACACTAGCTGCTGCAGACTCTTAATTTTTCTAATATCCTGGACTCATGAGTCACCTGATATGAATACTTATTATAAATCCCTTTGGGAATGATACTATTAATTTTTCTTTAAAAATTATATTTTTTTACAATAACAGATATCTCTATGTAGCTTTGTTCCCTGCTACCAAGAGAAGATGGTGTGTTTGTTGTAGCAAAAAAAGACCATCTATCTTTCTGTCTTCAACTTGAAAATAAAATTGCAACAACCAAAATTAAAATGCAGCCAAGTCAGGATTTGCGGGGAGCAGCTAAAAGCTCTTTGAGAAGTTACCCAACAAAACATTGATTACTGGCCGTAAACTGCAATGACATATCCAGCACTGCAAGTGCTCCTCTTTACTTTTGGAGCAAAGTAAAATGTGCTGGTGTTATCTACTGATGAAGACAGTTTAAGCTAACCTTTTCTGACATATACTAAAGTGTATATAATTAACTGTTTTATCTTGCTCAAATGAGAGTATGTAATGACAGTAGAAACATCTGCAGCACAGTAACTACAGATACAACTGTTGAGCAAGAAGGTATCTCATTTTCCTTGGTTCCATTTATATCTGAGGTGTGAAAAAGAAAAGCTCTTTGTACCTACATCAAGTGTTATATAAGAGTTGGGACATGTCATATTCAAGCATTATAAACCAGCATCCTTATTTTGTTAATCTTCTAGGATACCTTGAACCTAGATAAAATGGTGTCACTTACACAAATGTAAGATCTTTAGTGCTGTTTAGGATCATTCATAATATTTTTTTTAATTCTAAAATATATGTTATTAGTATTTTTAGCCTTAGTTCCTTCATTTGTTTTAATAATAATCCATGTAATTGCACATGAAATGCTCCAAATCTGTGTAGCTTTTTTCTTTGAGTTTGCTATGATTATATAATTAAGATCATTTTAGAAACTTGATCAGCCTCCTCTTCAGGTCATTTACATTAGTGATGCATAGAAATATTTATGTTTGGATCAGATAATTTTTATATTGCTACAGAAATGTCTAAATGTGAATACATGTGGAAAAGCACCATGCCCTATGTCTTTAAACTGTGTGGGCAGTAGTGCTTTCTAAGCAGTTGGTGACAAGGATTTGTGACATGCTGAGCTGAAGCAGTGGCCACTTTGGTGACCTGAACATGTGAAATAATGCACATCGGAGACTTGCTGCTGAAGGCTGCTAGATGAAGCTCAGTCTCTCATTTTCACTCACTTCTGTGGCTCTATCAAAGTCGCTTCAATTGCTTGAGCTAGGACACCAGCGCTCCAACTGAGCTCTGCTCAGCCTGTGGGTGAGTCTGTTAGATGGAGAGTCTGCAGAGATGCTCTTAGGGAGAGAGGGTTCACTGGTGAGTAGAAATGTATTGCAGCTGCAATGCCATGCTCTCCCTCTGTTACTACCTTTAGAAGTCGTATGCTGAACACAGAGCTGCTTCTGTCCTGAAACCAGAATGGCTTCATGTCTATGAGCTCGCTAGCGTACTGCTCAGAAATTAGTTTGAGCTGTGCAATGTGCAGCACCTGGGTTAATTTGCAAGAAGGCAAATGTGTTGAATGGATGAGTAGCAATGGGTTTCCCCAATGCAGTAAGATGAAAGGTGACTTCAGACAAAACTTGATCTCAGCTGTTGGCAGTAAGCAGTGTTCTGTTATCTGCTTCTCTTTTTCACAGACAGACTGCTCTTAAGGCTTTGTCAGGTAGTTCAGTGTATGTTTGCCTTTGTTATTCAACAAATTGTGGAAAAATTAGTTTTATTTGGGGAAAATATGTTCTAATCAATTATAAAACTCCAGCTGCAGACTGGTGCCTGGATACTGTTAAACACCATATATGAAACAGCACTGTACCTCTCTAAAGGATCATTTGTATACCCAGGCATGCAGCAAAGCATTAAGCAGACATGCAAGTAAATCTCTCCCATAAAAAAGATACTGTGTTATATTGTATATGACCTGTAGCCCAAGACACTTTTATGAACTGCTTATCCACTGCCATCCTAACCCTACTCCCCTGTCTGGTACCAATACTCATTATAAATCATCAGTGTTCCTCCCTCTTAATATTTTTCTGCTCTTGTTACATTCTATTTTTATAATAATACTTTATTTAATATTAAGGAAAAAAAAAATCAAGAAGACTTTTTTTTTTTTTTTAAATCTGGGCAATTTCCCTGATTTTAAGGATAGTTAGGGTAAGGAACTGCTGCAAGTTGTCTGTCTGGAATTACTAAATGGCCGAGAGAGTGTCTGAGTGATCTGTATTTTAATTGTGTCATCTTATCCTCATTATCTCTTTTTGTGTAATTGTCTTGCAATTTTTCTGAAGGATTCCTTTAGAATATATCATAATATATGATTTCTGATATTTCATTTTTGTCTGTATGGCTTAAACCAGAAATATATTAAATTTTGTCCTTGAAGTCTTCTTGGGTCATTCTTTTTTGTACTATTATGCATTAAATCCTTTTCTCCATCTCTTTTTTTTTTTTTTTTTTTTTTTTTTTTTTTTTTTTTTCATCCCTGGATTATTTGTTCACTGGGAAGAGCTGGTGTCTGAAAGTTAGAGGGGGGATGTGTTCCCCTGGCTTTTGAAGTATATTTGTGTTAACATTTTAATGTGGATTTTTTTCTCACATAATCTAATGATGGTGGCATTTTTAATCAGTTTTGAAGGACCATTCTGAAACAGCCTGTGAAATTTGAAAAATACTCCAAAAGGAGCTGTCTGACTAGGTCTGAGATACTCATTAACAAACATCCATAAATTCATAATTGCAGACTGGCTTCCTTGTTTACCATTTTTCTTTCATAAGGACAATGAGACATGACAGCTAGTCCCAGGGGATTACTGCACTTCTTGGCTGGTTGATGTCACTATGCCTTTAGACTTGCATCTTGCAGAGCAACCAAGGGAATCACTGATCTCCTGCAAATGTGCTACCTGTCACGTCTTATTGTCTTAAAACAGACCCGTCTGATTTCTGAAACGGAGAAATATTTGTGCATGAGCGTTTAAGCACATCTTAAAAAGACTGCCTCTGCTTCTGTAACAGATCCAACGCTGAGATACCATTTAAATAAAAAACACAGGAAAAATATTTTAATGATTTAATTTGTGAATCTGCATTTCTTTATTTGGGTGCTAGAAAAAAACATTAAACTGTGATTTCTAAGTATATACAAAGGTCTGGTTTTTACTCAAAATCTAATGAAAATTAAAATTCTGCATCTTGATTAGTAATTTTTCAAGGTGAAGTGAAAACCCAGTTTCAGACCTTCTCAAATGCAATGGTTTTGAAGTAGAATTTGGTTAGAATTTTGTATCTGGGTAAATGCAATTACTTTTGTGCCCTTTATATTAATGTGTTTTGGTACATCTATTATGATTATTAAATAAATATTGGATTTGTGTTATAAATTCTTTGGTCTGATCAGGATGTCCCCAGATGCTTCTCAGTTGGCTGCTATATTCTAGATTCTGGACTGAATTTTAAACTGGTGTTTGGATCGGCTCAACTGTCCCGCTTAAAATCTAATTGTCATTTTTGGACTAAAAGAGCAAGCAGGATTTTTCCCTGAAGGTTTGGATGTGTTCATCATTCAGCCTTAAAACTGTTAAGCTTGCAAACAATTTGAACTTGATTATTCTTCTGCAGAACTGTGTCCTCCAAACAAAAATTAATGTCAGAAACACTTCTGAATTTTTCTGGGAACAGAATTAGGCTCTTAAAACCTCCTTCCATCTGCTCAACTCTCTGAATTTTACTCAGGGTTGGTACTGCTCATTTGTTTCCAATGATGCTTTGGTCTTTGGGCCACATGTCTGGTTAGTCCACCAGTATGAGTCTGCCAATGAAGAGCAGGTTTAGCTACCTACACCTGAGAATCCCTCCAGTGCCGGGAACCCCAGGTGGAGAAGCACCAACATGTACCCACAGTGTAGAATCACCAGCAGTCCATCTCAGGAGGTGCAGCTGGAGGCTTCCCATAGGAGAAGGGGATCAAAATTTCTTGTGTTCAAAGCTGGCTTCAGTTTGATTGGTAATCTAAGGAACACATTACTTGCCTGACTCAGAAATAATTTGCATCTTGCTCTGGCATATTGAGATTCATCAAGTTTCTTGTGCTGAGAAGAGTGAAATAGCTTATTAATCACTCCAAATGCATTCTTGGTGCCACTTGCCACTTCCATGTCACAGTCTCTCTTGCTCTCTGTAACTTCCATCAGCCTGGACACAGTAGTTTGGGAAATGGTGTATTTTAATTGTCAGCTCCATTGATGTGTCAGTCTGTGATACCTGTGCAACTTGAGGAGGTGTGTGTCACCCCCCAAGGGCCCTGCATTCAGGGACCCTGCTGTGACAGGATGTCCCATGCCAAGCCCCGAGTGCCCATCATATTTCTCCCCACCTGTCATTGCACTACCCACACCCTTTTACAGAGACTTGTCTGTCACTAGCCCCTTTCAATTGAATTCTTTTGCAAGATTTGCAAATTCTGCATTATTCTTCCATATGTACCTAGTACCCCTCCCAAATGTTAGATGCTGAGTCACTGAATTTGAAATAAAAAACTCTAAACCTTTTAATTGAGACAGGAAGCAGTTACTTGGACTAGTTTCTGAATATTTACTTTTATTACTGATACAGTAATCAGTAAATTATTAGTAATTAGTAAGATGACACACCCTAGTTGTCTGGATTTGACAGATTTCAGGGAAGAAAGCAACCTTTGTCTGGAAAAGTGATGCTGTAAGCCATTTCAGCTCCATCTTTAATTACATGAAACTGGCTTCTAACATGAGAAGATGTAATCGTGCAAAGACACAAAATATCTCCATAATTACCAGTTTTATGAAGTACTTGAAAATGGTGAGAGGAAGCATATTGCAAATCTCTAAAAATAAATAGTTTGTAAAGTCATAATCATTATAAAACAGATTTACTCGAGGAGACAGTATTACACATGTTAAGGGTAGTCTGTCACTTACAGAGTGTAGTACATATGTGATTTGAAAAAGCAAGCCAGTAAGAGTTATATTAATGATGCATTTTATTTCTGTTCTGTCATTTTAAGCGATGAAAAAATTGCAAAAAATTAGAAGGGAATTCATAATATTTTAAAAAATTTAATCCTCAGAACATGTTTTTTAAAGGAGGCTTAGTGTTTTTCAAACATGAATCTATTTGTATTTTGTGAAAACAAAGCAGAAGAATCCCCTTCATCAATACATAATCTCTCATTTTGACCACCCCTCCAATTGTTATTTTACATTTTCTTTCATTATTTTTAAACTTTAATTTCTATTGCTGGCTATATTGGAAAACTACTAAAATACTATCATTTTCCAGATAATGTTTGTAACTTTTTGGCATATGTTCTTTCTTTCAAACCCCTTAGGATAATCCACAGCTCCACAAAAACATGAGTCAAATACATTACAAATTTCCCTCAGAGAATCTACATCTTTTCCAGCTGTTTGGATAGACTGTCTAAAACCTGACCAGACCTCTCATCTCCCAGTATTGTTTCGGGCTTCTATTTTTTTGACTTTGATTTGTTCAATGTCATAATTTCTAAACTGAGCCAATACTTTCAATCTCTTTGGTTTTCTTAAAATACTTATACTGGACAATAGAATGATCTTTTATCCAAAGAAAATTGCATTGTTTTCAACTATTTCTACTTACAAGTACAAAATTTCTTGCCCATGTCAATGAACCCCCTTTTAAAATCCTCCCTAGGCAGTTTCATGTATTATTTATGGATTTAAATACATCTCAGCTATATTCATAGACTTCTACTCGTTTTGATTGGTTTCAGATAGGTGAACAGAAATTATGAGTGCCATATAAAGCTCTTGGTAGATGTTCTGTTTTTGAATATGGTTCTGACAACTGGGTAACTTGTTTTTTAAAACAAAAAGGGAGAAAAGTATCCATTTGTAATCATTCCAGTTAATTCCTTGTGTATTTTGTCTGGCGAGGTAGTATAAATCTAATTGTAATAGTGTTAAAAGATTGGCAGGCTACATAGTAAGCAGCCTAAGGTGGGAATTTGGTCTCAATTTTCCATCTCAATTAGCAAAAATAAGCTTATCCCCCAGTTATGTACCTGTGATAAATTGTTTTCTCCTAACTTTAATTAAATCTTCATTGATGATGGAGAAAGAATTATGTAAAGACAATCCAGAGTTGGACCAGTTAATATTTGTGAACAATAATATTTCCTGCTCTACTTTTAATTTGCTGTCTGCAAGGGGAAGAAAGCAAGGGAGGTTATAACCATAGTAACACTATGTCCCAAATCTCACAATATATTAGATCATACTTGTAAAGTGCTGTATTAAATGCAATAGCCAGCAAACAGGAAAGCGTTTGTCACTTGAGTTGCCCAGGTCTCTCTCAATGGAGGCACTAATAGTGTGGTTTTGTGCTTGATGATGGAAATCAGCTGCTGGTTCCTCATGAGCACGGGGACTAACAAAATAATGGATCTTTGATGTTATCAGCCACAAACCACTCTGGTGTTCAGCAAGCTGAGTGGCTTGTGGTAGTAGGACTTGTAGGGGCTGCTGGCAGCCCTTCTGAGGATCCCAGCTCTATGCCTGGCCCAATTCTGAAGGCATTCAGCTGTGCTATCAGTGCTGGGTTGCTGCTGCTACATGCCAGCAGCATGGTCTTCAGCTTTTGCCTTCCTCCCCCTTCCTCTTCCCTGTCTCTGGCTGCTGATCCTCTTATACAGCTGAGCAGAGAGAATATTTCCAGCTACCCCATCTCACTCTGCTAATTCTGCCCCACTCCTCCAGAATTCCCTGACACTGCCCCTGCTCCATATTAGTATCTACCATATAACCCGTGTGGTTGCTCGTTAGTCCCATATCATCTCTAGGCTTAAAATTTTGCAAAAATATAGTTTAAAAAGTATACTATTGATGTTGAAGCTAGCCCAAGCAATTGTAATTGAACTATTTAAACAAATAATTGCGCAAGCAGTTATGTCAGCATGTTGTAGGGCTCTGACATACCAGGGAAGGAGCTAGCAGGTGGCAGTGACAGACAAATTAATGAATAGTCTTCTCGCGGAGCTCAGCTACAGGCAGCACTGTCAGCACAGACACTGCCCAGCACATGGCACTGGGCTGCCTTCTGCAGTCCCCAGCCACACAGTGTGCTCTGTAGCCACAATTTGCTGTGCTTGGAAGGTCAGCAGTTTCTCGTTTTTGTCCATTGTCTTTTAGAGATATTTAAAGATTTGGCACCTGTGGACTCACCTCCCAAACAAACAAACCTACAAAAAAACCCCAAAAAGCAAAACTTCTATGGAAAAGATCTGGCAAACTGTAATGAATCCTTTCTCTTGCCTCCCTCATCTACACATAAAATACTTGCTTTTGTATCATCTGTAAGTGACTCAGCAAAACTTGGATGTGAGTTTAAGAACTGCCTAGGTTACTCTCTGTAGTACCCATGTTATCTGAACTCCCCTATATACCATCATTTAAATGTGCTGCGCATTGAGCTCTGTGTGTGTAGTTCAAATTGGAGATACGAAAAGAAAGGTAAAAATTTTTTGAAAGAAAAGCTGTTTTGAAGAGAGCTTTTTTGATTTGCTGTGGAGCCTGAGATAAGTGTGGTCATCAGGCCTGGACACAGTGAACATTACTACTTCTGCTAAGAAAAAAATGTGTGCAGATATCCTCATGATACTCTTTGCATGTGCATAGAATTATGTATAAGTCTTATATAGTGGATATTACGTTTCTAAGCTGAAATGTAGAATGAGTTTTGCCTACAGTGAAAATTTGAGCCTGCTTGTCAACCCCCAAATTATGCTAGTGACTACTCTGTGAATTTAGGATGTCTAATAAAATTTTATTTAGTGCTGTTCCTGAGGAAGAGGTCAGAGTATGGACATCTTACCACTTCTAAGAAAGTGAGTGCTTACTATTTGGTAAGACTTTGAACTCAAAAAAAGTACTGTGTTGACTGTTTTGCAGAGTAGGTGTTCTCTGGTTCCTTGAGCTGGGAGAGGCTGTTTGCTAGAGTCTTCAGCATTTTCAGTGCTGCTGGTGAAAACATTCTTGTTTTGTGAATCTAACTGATTTACTGGGACATAAATTATTATTAATCTTTCTCATTATAAAGACTGCATTTAGCTTCTGGCAGTATGCAGAAGTCATTATTGTCACATGTTTCTAATTTCTGAAAATTATTGTTTTTAAGATAAACATGGAAAAAAAAAACCCACTCTGGACACTTCATTAACAGGAAAGTAGTTGAAGTTCTGCCATAAACACTTATGAAAAACTGTATAATACTGTTTGGCCCCACATAATTTCCTAGGGAATTCAGATCCTTGAATAAGTAATACTAGTTTTATAATATTCTGTGACAGAGAATGCTTGTTATGAAAACATAGTTACTAAAGATACTAGAACAGATGTGTTTAATACTACAAATTGATCTGACTTGAGCATAAAAGTGACTGAAGTCCCTTTGAATACTTTTTAATACACCTAATGCTTATGCCAAAAGGCAGAATTTATCTGAACCTTTGACCTTTATTAAGTCCTTTTCTCTTGAGCAGTCATTTCTTTGTCTCAAGTTGCAAGCTGCTTGCTTTAGAAAATCAGCCCATAAGCTTTTCTTAACATATAATTGAATCTCATTTCCAGTAAGAAGAACAATAATGCTAGGTGAGCAAGATACTTAACACTTGAGGTAGTATGTTTCTTATGACATCTTGAAAGAAACCTGGATTCTCATATTTTCAATATGTCATACTCTGTTCCTCAAAACACATTCTTAAAGAAATTGCTGGTGTTACGGCACTTGCCATGAGGAGCAGGAAAAATTGTTGCTCTTGTTACTGAGTGATTGCCTCCCCTCCTGTTAGAAGAATGATGATGCTGTCTAAGGACCAGTACAGGCCTTTTTTCTCCCCTATGCCCACAAAGTCATCAGATTGTAACTACTGGATAATTCCTTATCTTTGTTTCTGTATTTTGGAGGGGTTTTTATTGCTACTGTAGGGTTTTGAGCTTGCCTGTGTTTACATAGGCACATCCTCTTGGTTAATGGCTGTTATCTTTGACAACAGCATCTGACTGATATTAAGGATGACATAAAAATCTGTAGCAGAAACTTCTTTTGGTTCCTATGATCTAGAAAAAAATGGATTAGGGCTTAAACAATATTAAATATATTTTGGATTATTAAATATTAAAACAAACAGCAGTCTATATTTTACCAGTCTTAATATTTTTGTAAGTATTAGAAGACAGTACTGTCAACTATTTTGTTTATGAGACTTTTTAATAGATTGATTAGGCAATTTGGAAATAATTTCTAGCCATGCTAGTGTGTGCTCTAACTCTGGTGTTTGCAGCTACTAAGTTAATAGTATCTGTTAACATGCTAATGACAGATGTCTTTTTGGTCAGGTCATTGCACCTGCTGCATACTAGTTCTTCATGCAGCTTGACTTCTGTATTTAGGTACAGTGGTCAAGAAACTTGAGTAGCTTTGATCTTGAAAAAACTTGAAAAAGTCCACCAAATTATTATGTTGAAAAGTTTTTGTTTACATAGGAAGAAATCTTTTGTTGAAACTGAAATATGTTGTGTGAACTTGTCAGTTTAATGCTACAGCAATAAAAAATCCCAGTACTTTATTTCAGGTTGAAAAGATTGTTCTCTGCAGTAAAGTAATACAGAAGATGAAATAAAAGTATTCAAATAACAGTTGAAATGTACTTCAAAACAAAAAAAACAAACAAAAAAAAAATTAAATCTAGGAACTTTCTCCAGCCAGTAGGGAATGATCTTTTTTTTTTTAATTTTTTTTTTGTAGCCAAGACTCCCACAATCTCATTTTTTGAAATAATTACTGTAAAATTTCCAAATACTGGTACTAAGTAAAAAGCTTTTGACAATACTATTATAAGTTTTTTAATTTTCCTACTGTTGTATGCTAAATAAGACATGATTATTATAGACTAAAATCATGATAGATTATTTATCTATCATGATTATTATATTATTATAGAGTGACATTATTATTATTAGTAGTAGTACTATAGAATTTTGCTTTCTTCTCTGAACCCAATGTGACTGGAGATTTAATATAGGAAGTATGATAGTGAAGTTCTCAGGTCCTGCACAGGAGCTCATGGCAATCAGTTGAACAGCTGAGGTCATGGAAGAGCCACTTCTTGTTTGAACACCTTTTTTTGCCCTGTACGGTCTTCTTTAACATAGTACTGGGAGGACAGTATGAGTTTCAGATTAATTAATTTACAAGAGTTGGGTTCTGGGGTACCAAACCAGTTATGAATCGCAGTGCTTCCTCTATTACCAGTATTTAATTCTAAATTAGAAACTAATCCAGCCTTAAAAATGCCTCAATGCCTTATAAAATTGCAGCAAGATTTTTTCTTTAAATTTTCTATTCCATGGAACAGGATTTTAGATTTTTGTCCCAGGAATGTGGTGTGAACTCTCATTATTAAAATATGTGATTCTTTATTATTGTCATGTCACAAGTGAGGTTTTGCTTTGAAATAAATGTCCTTTGAGGAATTGTTTTTGAATGTGATTTCCCAAGAAAACAATGCTAGTGTGATGGTGTTTTCTGCTTTTGTGAGCCTTCCTGTGTGCCCTACTAGCAATAACTTTTGACTCTTGTCCAACTTCAACATCTCTGAGCCATCTTCTGAAAAACAAGTTCACCTCCATAACAAAGATTCAGTGCAGGACCCAGAAAACTAAATTTTATTCTTTCAGCTGCTTATGGAAACACTTGATTCACATGTAACATATGGGTTTAATTTGTTTCTTTTCCAAGCTGGGAAAGGTTCTTTTTAAACTCGGTCTTGCATGACTTTGTCTTGGTGCAGACTGTTTTGTTTTGATGGGGAGGAGTGAGATGACAGATTCAGTTGTCATACAGGTGAGCACGCCAGGAGATCCGGCCCTTTTTGACATAGACTGTAGGGATACTCTTTCCAGTTTCTTTGTATGATGTGGCTTGAAAGTGTGGACCCTTGTCTGATATTAGTGACTATATCAACTATTCTTTGGGTCTTTTTATTTCAAAAAGGTATTTTAGATTTTCTGTAATTTATTTGAGCACGTGTTAGATGGTATTGTGAGCATGACTGCTGTCTAGCATAACTAGCAAATGGTTGATGTTTCCACCCTTGCCAGCCCAGTTATCCATAGAATCATAGAATTACAGAATAAGCTGAGTTAGAAGGGACCCATCAGGGTTATCTAGTCCAACTTCTGGCCCTGCACAGGACCCCAAGAATGGTGCCATGTGCCTGAAAGCATTGTTTAAATGCCTCTTGAATGCTGTCAGTCTTGGTGCCATGACCACTTCCCTGGGGAGCTGTTCCAGTGCCTAGCCAACCTCTGGATAAAGAATCTTTTCTTGATATCCAGCCTAAACCTCCCCATGCCATTCCCTCGGGTCCTGTCACTGGTCACTGCCTGCAGAGATCAGTGCCTGCCTCTCCTCTTACCCTGCCAAAGAAGGTGTAACTGCAATGACATCTCCCCTCAGTCTCCTCTTCTCCAGGCAGAACAGATGAAGTGACCTCAGTCACTTCTCATATGTCTTCCCCTCAAGGCTTTTCACCATCTTTGTCACCTTCCTTTGCACACTGTCTATAGCTTAATGTCTTTTTTATATTGTGGTGCCAGAAGCTGCACGCAGGACTTGAGGTGAGGCTGCACCAGCTTAGAGCAGAGCAGGCCATACCTGTCTCCAAGCTTTAACTAGCAGCTGAGCAAAGGAGTGATGCATTTCTCCTTCAAACTATGCTTACCTTCAGCTTTCAGTTCAGTGCATCCCCTGCACTGGTCCTAAGGAAGCTGGGGGAGCTCAGCCGCTCCTACATAATTGTTACTTGCCAGTTTTTGTCTTGTTTTTGTAACAATTTTATCCCAGACAACCTGGTCTTCAACCTTGACAAGTGTAATATTTCCCATGTGCCTCTGCCCTCCCCAGGGGCAGGTGTAGAGCTCCCAGAGGTCTCTATAGTGGCAGCCAGGCTGTTGCAATGCACTCCCTCTCCTATGCTCCTCCTCTTGACCTGTATTTTCTCACTCACCTTTGCTTCAGGTCATGGACTTTCCTTAAAAAAGAACCACTTGTAACATTATGTGGGTAATATTGTGATCTGCTACTTAAAACATAAGGGAATGATCATTCTGTGTCAGGTTTTTAGCCTTTCCAGAAACAAATTGTCTTTGATAATCAAAGAACTTTCCTTTTATTAGAAATATATAGCTTTGCTAAACTGTCAGCAAAAAATAGGAATAGGACTTTTAGACTTACTAATATTCTGAGACTTCTATTTGCTAAATTACCAAATAGTAATTGTTCAGTCATTTATTTTGATTTTTTTACATTGAAATAGAATAGAGTCAGTACTACTACTATCTGTTATGAGAGTTTAGGGGAAATTTCTTCCTTATTGCTCATATCTGCAGTACAGTAAAGGGTTGATCAAGTCCTGGTATCCCCAGACACATATCTTTTTTTCTGCTCCTGTCTTTGTAACTACTTGACAGGAATTATAGGGTTTATATAAACTTTCTGAATTTTTTTTTGTTTCACTTTTACTTTGAGGATGTGTTTACAAGATATGGTTACTCAGCGTAAAGTAGTATTTTTCTCTTACAGTATTCTGCAGGACAGACTCTGAATCCAGGTTGCACTTAGCACCTTAATGTCAGGCTTGTTCTGTTTGGTTTAGTTTTGTTAATTTTCTACCACAGCTAAAACACCAATGTTTTGTCTAGTAAGAAATGTGCTTCTGCAGGAAAAAAATATGTCTTGTTTTGTTTATGCAAATAGGTTTTATGGAATATTTCCTCCTTTATCTACCATCTGTTGTTGACTCCTGTTCTGTAGGTAGGTTCTTCCCACCCAACTCTCCCAAATACTTCCTTTTTTAGCAAATACATTGCATAGCTCTTTTTTGTGTGATCTGAAGAATTCAGTCAGTTGTTCGGTGTATTTGCCACTTGGATAAGGAAATGCCTGAAATTCAGTGATTAGAGTTTTTAAAAATAATTATATTGCTTTAGGCCCCTGACCAATACCCTCTGAGTGCCAAATATCTTCCTCTGGAACTGAAAATGAGCTTTATTTTTCAAGAATCAAAATGAAATGTCCACAGAAGAAAGTGAAAGAATATGTTCATACTTTTGTACTTCAGCATAGAGGAGTATGTTCATTAACAAGAGGAAAGTTGCTAATATCTGAACTAATTTCTAAGTTAGGAAGAGCTAAATGAAAAGTAAGTTCTTTGCACATCTGGCTTTGCTTATGTAACTTAGAACATGGACTATGTAATTTGAAGGCAGACATAAATTTAAAAAAGTAAGTGGTTGTACATGGCATAAAATAATTGAGAATTTTATTTCCCACCTTTTTGTATTCTATCATGTAAAAACGTTAATTTTTATGTAACACTGTATTAAGCATATATTGACGGGTATTTCATACTATTGGAAACAAAAAAATATAAATTTGAGAAATCTGTAGTTGCAAAACCTAAACTGATCATTTCAATGTAATTTAATTAATTCCAGTTCGTTGTACTAAACCATAGGAAAAAAGCTTATTTTGATGATATCTTCACATATTGATAGCCTGGACAGCTCTGACATAAATTTAACTCTGTCATTAACAGGAGTGAGAAATATATTAAATATATTGTATGCAAGTGATATTGTATTTCAACAGCATGAAGGTTAAGCATAGCTTTATTTACTCTTAGCACAGGTGAGTGATTACGCTGTTTGTCAAAGATGCATGAGAGGAATAAGTCTTAAATTGGAGTGGTGAAGTATTTTTGATCAAATTGCAAAGAAGTAAAATAAAGGAGGATTGTTTTGTGAAATGACAGCGGTATCCTCTAATATCTGTGACAGTACAAGTTACTCAACTAAAACCATTCTATTGTTAATCTGCTGTACTTACTATAAGAGAGTGGTTTAAATTTAAATTCAAGCTAATTGCAACTGTGATGACAAAGTGTTTTACATCAGTTGGTTATGTCCCCTTGCCTTCTGGAATGACACAGAAAGCATTCTGCTCAAGATATTGAGATTCAAGTAGTCAAATTGGCATGTAATTTTTGAACACTGAGCAAAAGTTGGGATGAGATTTAGCTAACATCACAATACAAAGCTGAGCTTGTGGGCCTGTTTTTTGTTCCATGGTTAACATGGACACCTGCAGATCCCTCTCTGTGGAGTATGCTGGTGGTCTGGTGCCTGATGAGTTGGTTGTTCTTGCCGGTGGTACAAGGTTTGCCATGTCAAAGCAGGGGGTTATGCAGCCATAGTCATCAAATATAGGTGAAGTTTACCAAAGGCATATCAACAGATTGGTAAAAGATCAACCCTGCATTGATAAAGACTAAAGGTCAAAGAATGCATACAATCTGAATAGGTGTATAATATTGCAGGAATTACTCTTTTTTTTAAGCTATACTATGACTTTTTGAGTATTCAGGTGTTTAAAAATAACAGCCCATAGAGCCTTACAGCTCTAACAGATGAGCATAGACAACTTTTTATGACTAACACTTCATTTGTTAGCAAATTATCTTTCCAACTTGCTAGGTCAGCGTCTGCAATCACTGAGAACTGTTTGAGGGAACTTTCTATTTTTTACAGGAAGGAATGTATATAAACACAAAGGGCCTATCTGGGCCAACTACTAGTTGGTTTACATCCCATGAGACCTTCCTATGAACTCCATGTGGCAGGAACTTCTGCTGAAGTAGTGAATG
Organism: Cyanistes caeruleus; assembly: GCF_971803275.1. Lineage (NCBI taxonomy): Eukaryota > Metazoa > Chordata > Aves > Passeriformes > Paridae > Cyanistes > Cyanistes caeruleus. Next base: position 64,785,817 of record NC_141732.1, read on the forward strand.
AGTAAAATCTCAAGTTACTACTTTTTGGATCCACTGTTGGGTAAATGACAGCAAAAGGCAAACAATGCCAACAAGAGTAAAGTAAAAAAAAAATTCCACTGACTACCATTTTCTTTTGTCCATGTGTCTTCAATCAGGTTTAGACAAGCTTAAGCATCATTTTTTCCTCACAAATTTGCTTGTAGTGAGGCAGGTAGAGGCAAGCAGAATTACTGAGTTGGGAGGACTCCTAAAATGTCTTTGATGCAAGATACCTTCTAGTTACCAGGAAGGTTTGATTTAAGCAAATCAATCCTTCTCACATAATGGAAAAAATCAAGCAGTGGTTAAAAAAGCATGACCCTACTGCTTTTGCCACCTTTACAAAATCATTAAGCAATTCAAGAAGGTGAACTTGGTGGTGTCCAAAAGTCATGACCAGGCAGACAATGTGGGTGGCTTTTTTTGTTGTGTTTTCATGTGAAAACTACAGCAATACGCTTAATGGAACAAAAAAAAGAAAACCAAAACTGATTTTTTGATACAGCTGATATAGATGAAAAATGGAGAAAAATGGAGAAATTGGAGGCATTATAGAAGATCAAAAGCATCTGACCATGCTTCAGAGATAATGAAAATATTCAGATGACAGAGATATGGCAAGACAGAGACCCAGAAGAGAGTCTTTTTTTAAAAAGAACACTTCTTTTTATATGAAGATGAAAAAATACTCTTGGTCTATTTCCACTTGCTTTAGCAAGCAAGCTTGTTACTCTGCTAGCAGAATAGAAGTCACACCTAAGCACAAGGTACGACTTGCCCAAATAGCTGCTCTTCATCAAAGTGATGCTGATCATCCAAATGTCTTGAAGTGACTGTTAGAGCTGTGAAACCTTACAAGTTTTCCCCAAAACCTCCAGTTAACTCCACTCTCTCTCTCCCAATATGAACAAGAAGAATCTGACATTTTATCAGTTATCAAAGATTAATCCAATTAAGTATTGAGAACTTCAGAAGCAGCACCTTTGAGCAGTGTGATGTAGTGGAAGGTGTTCCTGCCTGTGGCACAGTGTTGGAGCAAGATGATCTTCAAGGTCCCTTCTGACCCGAACTTTTCTATTATTCTGTGATTCATTGTTTAATACTTTATCACAACAGTACAAAATAGTTTATGTCCTAAGTATGAAGGCTTATAGTCAGTGTGATTTACCAGGATTAGGTGGAGGTGTGGACTGTTGAGAGCTTGTCTCTCTGACTAGGTTTATGCATCTATTCTTGTATATCTTTTCCAGTCACAAACATGAATGTCAGACAATGCAACTGAAATTTCTTAAGAGATTTCTAATTTGTGCTTATGACAGCTTGGAGATCTGAGCCTGAAACAGGCAAGCTTTTGTGCCTTAAGCTGACTTAATAAGGAAATCTTAATGCTTTTCCAGATCAGGATGCAGTTTTGATTTCATTAACAGTATATTCCCATCTGACATCCTGGATCTATTGTTTTGCTTGATTACCCTTATGTCATCAGCATTTTATTAAATAATTTTTTTGGAAAGAACTTCTGTTTAGTGCACAATCCAATATATATAATCATGAAATATATTACATTGCATAATTTTATTACTTATTATCATTGAGAGTGAAACATTTTGCAAATCCAACTCCTTCCCTTAAATAACAACATGGCTTGTGATACTCCAGCAGGTTTGTAGTTCAACCATATAAACCACAGCTGTATTAAATGAACATAGCACTTCCACTTCCAAAGCACTTTCTATGCAAGTTAGGTGGTTGATTTTGTGAGGTATTATGATATATAAAGAGGTGTCTGCTTCAGTATTTGGCAATTTTTTTTACTTTTATGGGCTTAAACCAGACCCTTTATATTGCTTTAATGTATTTTTACATGCATTATAAGCACACCCACACATGCATCAGTTCAACATTCCAGCAAGGCAGCTGATTTTAAAAAAATGTTGTTAAACAAGTTGAAACTGGTTGGCACATATCTGAAGAAAGAAATCAAATAAAACTGGCAACTAAAGAGAAAGGGAAGTTGATATTGGCACATCATCACAGAGGTCTCTAGGTAAAACATATGCAAAAGCCCTTAAAATGTAGTTCTACTTTGAAAAGTGGCTATGTAAAATGTCACCTTACTCAACATATCTATTCCTTGTACGTACACGGTGTTGCATCCACTTGCCTTATAATAAAATACATATTTTTATTTCAATTTCTTTTCCTATTAACTCCACAGTAGCAATACAAATTTGGCTTGCATTTTGACATTTGTGCTACCAAAGATCAGTCATTTGACACAGTTTGCAAAGGACTCTACAAGGTACGAGTTCTCTGTTGGATGAGCAGCAATAAAAGATCACACCTAAGCTGTCGAATTCCAGGCTGAGTTTGAATTAGTGGTACCTTAAACTTCATGTATCCCATTTTATGCTTTTTAATTTAAATTATTCCAGTCCCTTTAATATAAATGATTTGATTGAAATTTCAGTTTCATTAAGTTAGTATTTAATGAAGGAGCATAGAGAATGAATTCTTGAAATTTCAGCTCGTTTTTACAAATGGAATCAATCTGGTCTGAAGAGAATGGCATACGGAGAAGGAAACATTCAGCTTTTTCTGGAATTGCATTCTACATCAGAAAAAATACTTTCAGGTACAACTGGTAGAAGTACTCCCCATATTATAGCCTTGCTGTTCTTCTTTTTTTTTTTTAGGGTTTAATTTTGCAGTATTGGAAGTAAGTTTTCCAACTTGCCCTTTTCCCTTAAGTGTAAAGCTGCTTAGAAGACCTTTTCCTTCCTAATTATCATTTTGTAGGATTCATTTTGTCAAGGCAAGGGTTTCTTATCTATCCTTTTATCATGGCAGACACTTTATTAGTCGCACTGAAAATTGAATTATGTTTGATCATGTACTTCTTGAACCCCTGAACACAGTACAGATACTCATTTGTGTATCTGCTTGTCTGTGTGCTTAAGTTTCTTGCCCTTACTAGATGTAAAGTAGCACTGAAATATGCAAATAAATGAGAGGTATCTAACTATGTGTTAGTCAGAACTCTTAAAATCTGATTATCAGTGTTATTTGTAAATATGATTACCTGTCCTCTAGTCAAGCAGAGTTTCTTTTGCAACTTCCATTTCTTTTATCTGCCCTTGTATGGTACTGCTTTCCTTTTAAACTATCTGAAGGAAGAGAAAAATGCATCCAGAACTGACAGAGACATGAAGAATTTCAAACTGGTCAACAAAAAGTGTTATTACACTGTCAAAAGTGTTATTACAGCAGTTTGATAGGCTCTGAGCTTAAAACTTGAAGGTACAATACTGCCTGAGTATCAACACTGCTATTTTCAATTCTGATCAGGAAATGACATGCTGCAAGATTTTTGAATTGTTGGATGTGAATAAAAATGGTTTAGGTGTTTTATCACAAAGAAATTCTTCTGAACAGTATTACTGATGTGGCCATTGACACATTGGCTGACATAATGCAAACACACTTAGGATGTCACATCCTCTGATAGGATCACCAAGGTGCTCAAAATTGTGTGGAGAGTGTTAGAAAGGCTGAAGAATTTATTTTGTGGTATTCTAAAAAAAAAAGCTAAAACTTAACCAAGATTGCTGGGTTTTTTCTTGGTGTTGTAAGTCTGTATGTTGTGGAGGTATGACAAATTAATGTGTTTACATATTTCTGGTTTTCACTGTTGGGACTCTGGAAGCATACATACCCTGTATTTGTCTCCGGGGGTGATTGTGTGAACGGATGAACTAAAAGCCACGTATTTCCACCAAGCCTGAGGTACAATGCAGTGAAGCCATTGTGTGCTCAGCAGACGACGTCAGCTGAGCTCACAGCCAGCAGTTTGCTGGTGATCCAAGACTGCATTTCAGCAATGGAAGGAGCCATCTGTGTCCAGAGCACTGTTCTCAGATACACCTTTTACCCTAGTTGGCTTTCCTTTGCAGCTCAAGGAAGGTCTTCTAGCCCATGTGTGTGGACTAGAAAGAGGCCTCCACATGTTCAGCTCTCCCTTTCCTGCTCTTGTGATACAACTGCAATAGCAGTGCCCAAACAATTCCCATATTGTTTGGGAAACAATATGGGTTTGGCTAATTACTCTTGGATAAAGGAATGGGTTATTCATATACACAGTGCATGCTTTAAATGTGTTTTCAGACTTTTCTGCTTATGTAGAGAATCCCCCAGGGGATTCATGACAGTCATGAGGTTTTTCTCCTCCTTTCAAACAAAAAAGTAAATCTGGTGAAAATTTTCTAATCTGGTGGTTGTTACCATGGAAACCTGAATTATGGTTTTCTGTATTTGTACTATAAGCTGACTTGAAATGCTAACATTAGCTTGAGTACTTTTCTTCCATTTCTTTTTCAGTTTCTCTTTCAGCAATCCCATGCCTAACATGTCTGGATGGTATCTCATTGTACCTCTGAGAAACTGGAGTGCAGCACATATCTCCAATTGTTTGAATCACCAGGAACGGGGTTCATGAGTTATAAGTCATACAAGTAATTGTAGTAATTACATGAAATACCACCTGAAATGCCATGTGTGTGTTACACAGATTGGAAAACTGAGTGATCTGATGATCCCTCTGAACCTTAAATCTGTGGACTGCATCCTTACTCTGCATGTCAACATTTTAGGAGTTTTATGTAGTCAGTTGAGTAATATCAAAAGTCTGGCATGTCATGTTTTGATAATGCTGGACTTTCATTGGTCTCAAAGAGAAAATGTCGCACATGGTTTTTGGGGGAATTTTTTTTTCATTGTAATGTGGGATCTGTCATGGCTGTGCCAAAAATCTGTTGATGTAATTTCTCTTGCCAGTGCTTTGAATCAGAGATGGGGGGGGAAACTCAAAATAAAAACATATGTCATAGAATTTAGGATTTAGATTCAAATGCCAGTTTCTCATGTTGGCCATAGGCATTTTTTGTGTATAGAAAAAAAATTACACCCACTACCTTGAGTTACTGTGATGTGTGTATTTTTCAATCAAGATATCTGTTTAGCAGATAAGGGATTATTCTTTATTTTTATGTCCATTTTAGAGCCCCAGAAAATTATTTGGCAAAACACTCCCCTGTAAAGTTTCAGGGGTGATGATTATATTCTTTCTGTTCATTATAAATGGATCATACTGATTTTCTATCTACTTCCGTCTTCCATCTCTTCCTTAGGAAAAATAACCAAAACTGATAGCAGTAAGTTATTTTGAGCTACACTAAAGTAAATAGTTATATTAATAATTACTGCAGATTTTTTTCTTCCAATCTGATATTTAGGAATTGGTTTCTGATTTATACTTTTGGTTGGAATAGAAAATTGCTTCAGCAGAAAGAGAGAAGGGTGCTCTGTTGAGTCCAAATATGTAGTAGCTTAAGTAAAACTTACAAAGGTCTGAAGTAATTGCCAGGTATTTAAATTGGAAAATACCCATTGAATGTAAAAATAAAATAAAAAAAAATAGTATACTGCAACTCCTGAGATTCTAAGATATCTATTAATTCTAGACTTGACGATATAATATTTAGCTCTTTTTGATTTAATTTTGTGTGTTCCATTCAGCATCATATATCAGGAATAGTTAGTTACCATCCAGGATTGACTCAGAAAGTATCTGAAGAAAGTCAGCTCTCTATTTATATTTGATCTGTGTCTCCATATGGTAGTGAGCCCAGATGATGTTCTTAATACTAAACTTGGCAATTTTTCCAACAGGAATAGGGGATACCTTAAATATATATATTATCATTATCAAAACTAAATAAAGTTTTGAATCTTATTAAGCAGCTGCTGTGAGTCAGCCCCTAATTTGAAGGAAATTCAAAGTCTTGTAGTAATATTTAGAGCTATAAGTCCTTTCATGTCAGCCATGTTTTATGTCCTGAAATTACTTTGCTTTGATATTTTGTGCAGACAAGCTCTTTCAGTATGTACATACTCTTGTGTTTATTAACTTTAACTTCTGCAGCTTCTTTCACTCTGTTCTTTCTTGATCCCTTGACACTTTGGGAAGTTCCTATCTCATTCCTAGCTGCGTTATTTAAATGCAGGTCTCCTTTCTCCATTCTTATTTAAGTACCTCAGGACATCTGGAGACTACTGATCTTGCTTCCTGCCCACTTAAGTAATCTCCAGATAAATCTATTCCACCGCTATTTTTAATTCCATAGATTCAAGCAACAAATTTTGAATCTTTTATGTATGAAGTGAATTAATATTTAGATGTTGATTAGGACTACTATTACAGTTTCAAACTGAGACTTCAGCCTCTTCCTTAGCAAGATACTATACTTGGGAAGGATTATGCTGTTACAGTTATATTTAGTGAGCACACAAAGTACTGTGGATTGAATTGCTATTGAATACAGGCAATTTTTATTAATGATAAAGTGGTATATCTTTCTGATAATGTTTTAATTGAAATGATAGTTCATTATAGACTGAGATAAATACTGTAGCTGACTGCTACTTTCACTTCTATTTCAGTATTCCTGATTATAGAAAATAGTAGCAATTTACATGGAGTTTTATAGTTAGTATTTTACTGACTATTTTTCCATGGTGTGTTGAGACTTTGAACTTTTTACAGGTTTATTTCTTATGGGATTCTATGGGCATGATACCGTTCAAAAACATTTCCATTTTTTTAAAATATTGTGTTTTTATACAGAGATAAAGACTTATATTTTTGGATGATGCTACTTTGTCCCCTGCCATCTTTGTGTTGACTGGAGGCATTTTAAGTTTTTCAGTCTGTTTTCAACTTATTTTTTAATCGATTATACCTTAAGACTGACATTCTAAAAGTAAGCGGCAAGAATCTGAAAATTTTCATAGGGATGTGTGGATGTTATTAATGATCAAGTAGAAATTATCTGGGTTTTCTTATGCATTTTAGCTGATCTTGTTCAGAATTGTGCTTAGATTTGCATCTTTATCTTCACTATTTGGGCCATGTTTGGAGTCACGTTTTTTTTAAAATAATTTCTCCACCCCATTCACCTCACTACAGTAATTTATACAGTATTGAGTTAAGGTTGAACTTTTTTTCTGGGCAGACTTGAGGTATGTCTTGTTAATTTTATTTACTGAGTGCCTGAATTTTGTTGCTGAAAAAGTTAAATAGGAGAATATGTAAAATGTGAAGAGGAAATAACTTTATGGAGAGGCCCAAGAAAAAAGAAAGGCATGAATAAAATTGAAGGGGGGCGGGGATTGCTCAACTGATATGTGGTAAGCTTTTAAGTAAGAACAAATAACAATGTAATGAAAGTGAGTAATGCCTTTACAGGGTGTCCAAAATATGTTGACAGTGTATGGAGATAATGGAAAAGTATGAAAGATCAAATAGAAAGAATAATCTGGAAGAAAATAGGGTGGACTTTCTGGGACATGTAAAGATAGGTTTTAAATCTGATAAATACAATTGAGAATTATTAACCTCCTAACCTGTGGAGTGTTGTGGTGAAAGGGAATATAAGGAGATTTGGCAGATATCATCAAAAGGAATGAAAACAAGTTGAAGGAAAACTTTTTGAAAACTTCATTGAGATTTTATTGCTTAATAATGGACGGAGAGTCATACAGAAGGGTGACTCTCTTCATGCATATAGAAATCCAAGAAAATAAACTTTCAAATTATTAAACAGTATAGATAAGCAGACAAAAAAAATGGAAACAAGAAGGAAGATGCACAATCTGCAGATGCTACATGAAAAGCGTGAGGATGATAAAAACCTTGGAAGGAGTCTAAGGTACAGACTTCTAATGGACTTGAATCTTAAAATTGATCTGAGGTTTAGCTCTGGCTTTTCTGTAGTTAAAGTATGTATGCTGTTACATCCCTCTGTGGCTTCATCAGTTTCCAGTGAGGTTTGGATCTGGGCTTCTTTCTTTAAGAGAGTGGTCAGTTAATGTGATTACATTAACTCTCTGTGCTCTGCACACTTGTTGATCTTCATAAGACTTGGAGGTTTAATATACTAGTGGCACACCTCATCTGCAAAATTACTGGGTGGATAGAGTCAGTCAAGTGGAGTCTCTTAGGGTATCAATCTCTTTTCTACTGGAAAGAGAGAGAGACGGCTAATAATTAGATGCTTATCAAAGAACCTTTTCAAAATGTTTGGGGATTGGCATTTCAAAGGGAAGATCGGTTGATGTAAATGGTGAAATGAAGCCATGAGAATGATGGTGTACCACCCCAAGAAACAGGTAAGCAACCCAATTGCATCTTCTATGTCAGAAAGCAAAAAAATGAATGAAACTCTTTACAAGCTATGGTAAGTTGTGATTTGGTTGAAAAAAGTCAAAATATATAACTATGGGTGTTTTAAAGTCACCTTGTTCTTAGACATAAAACTTAAATAACTATTTACCGAACTACTTCAGAGAACTGACTCTAAAAAAATAAATGCAACACATAACATTTCCAGCAGAGCTAGTTTATGAGAAAGTTAAGATGAAGCATGCAGAAGTCTTCTAGTCTTAAGCCATAGTGTCATGCACCCATCATAAAGAAAAATTATGATGTGGGGGAGAAGGAGAGACAGAAAGATACTTCATTGTACTGAAGGAAATATGTTTTTATTATTACAATAATGTAATTACATCATGGAAGGACATAAAATATGCCTTGTAAGTGAATGAAGGAACAGAATTATGGAAGATCCACACCAAGAAAAACTGTAATTGTTTGCAAAACAAATATTTAGTAGTATTTTGTATAATAAAGTAAATTTATGGTACTTATAAATAAAGTATATTTATGGTAAATACACTGGTATTCAGGTAATGCTTTGGCAGAATAACAGGTAGCCAATTAAAACAAGTAGAACAGGAAGTACCTTGTGAAGACAAACTAGAAAGCAGTGTGAATAACTGCTCACATAAATCTCCAGGAGCTAAACTTGAGGCACTTTACTTTGAGCTAATGCAGGGTTGCATTCTTAGTTCAATGGTCTAGACAGCTGGAGGCCATTCTAGACTTCTGCCAATTAAACAAATTAAGAATGAGACATAGGATGCAAAGATTAAAGTTAATTATGAAAAGAAATAGATGAAGCAGATTGTATAGACAGAATTTCTTCATTGCGTCTCATCTGTTGAGCCTCATAGTGTGGTTGTTACTTCCAGCAAGCTATTCTATGGTTATTTTGCTTAAATGGCACATCTAGTTTGATCTGCTGTCTGAAAGATAACAGGCTGCCCTTCTCAAGTGTCTGGAAAGCCGCTACTACACTGAAGGTGTGAAGCAGATGCGTGAATAATAGAAGTGTGAAGAGTAGAATCAAACTTTGCATGGCTACTTTGTGTGTTATTCTACAAAAGGACAGGTTTGTTCTCCTTCAGAACTCTGGGAAAATCTGCAAGGTGTCTTTTCAGCAGTTTTGTTAATTACATAGGTGAGGAATCTATGGCAGAAGCCGAGAGAGCAAATTAACTTCTGCCTCTAAGCAGCACAAGATACTGAGATGGAGACTAATTTAAAAAAGAAGGGTTACAAAATCATATCCTAAAGCAATTCCTCTAAATATTCTGAAATGGTACATATTAACTTTCTTGATCAGACATGGTGGTTTTTAAGATCTGATTCTATAATACAATACTTTGTATATAGACTTCTGTAAAAGGTATCTTCATTTTTGCCATCATTATTTGCCACATCAATGACTTTCGTTGTAAAAAGTCATTCTGAATAGTCTAATTTAATTGACAGTTTAATTTAAAATATAGTGTGGGATTGTTATTTAAATGAAATACAACAATTGGGGATTAATGTTAGACGAAAGAGAGTTTAAATGGAAATACTCTAACTGGATGTAACTCAAACATTTTAAAAAGGAAAAAAAAGTTAATTAGGGACAACTAACATGTATTTCTGAGAAGGCCAGCCAACTTAGGATGTTGAGATGGCAAACAAAGAAAGCTGAGTGGATGTTTATTTTGACTTACCAAAAGAATGTTAGAAATTAATCACATCCAATACTGTTGGCTAAGGTCAGAAATTTTGTTGCCAATGTAATACAGTTTGTGAAATAGAAAACTCACCTTACAATATTAAGCAAAGCATAGCAATAGAATATAACAATTATTTTAATAGTCAGAAATTACTAGTGCTTACTGTAGGGAATGATTGTGGGTCATCTAACTTATAAACATACAAAAGTTTCCATTATTGCATCACTGTGGTTATGAATTCAGGAAATGAAAACGATATGATTTATGAAGTAAAGTTACTTGGCTGTGCTGTACTTCATGTGTTTGTTTTAGCATTCAAACAGACTTTTAGTACTGTTCATTCAGTGGACAAATCAAATTTCAAGTGTTCCTTTCCTGCAAAATGTTCCCCCAGGGAGTTTGAAGAAGTTCTTCTCTCTTAGGGGAACTCTCCTGGCATCAAAATCCAACAGGAATAGAGAGCTACAGGCTTGTTGCTGTCATAATCCTATCAACACAAGCTTTTTTCTTTTAAGATGGTCTCAGCAGTCTGTCACTGTATTTTGGAGGACTGGTTGATGCACAAAAGTAAGTTGGTTGGCAGAAGCTCAATCAAAAGAAAAGAAAGAAAATAGTGGTTCTAGTTTAAGGGAAACTACCAGAAAATTTGGTGGAAGTATTCATGAGCTACAAATCCTACTAGATTTCTAGCTGTTGGCAATGATCAAGTAGATCAATGGCCAAAAAAAACATTTTTCCATCTGTATTTTTATAGAAGACTGAGTGTGGAGCACTGTAGTGCAGACTTCTGTCTGCTTGTGATTAGATATTTGCAACACTGAATTTTATTGAACTGCATTTTAACTCACCTTCATAATCCTAAACTGGTAGGAACATGGTAGGCTGCTTATTTAAGTGTATCTATCTGCAACAACTCTTTTAATTTAATTCAGCAAGTGGGGCTTTCTTGTCACTGTGTGGCTCTGGAAACTGGGATATGGAAAAAAATATCAACAAATAATCTGAGACGCGTGATAAAATCATAAGTTAATAATGCGTGTGGTGCTCTTGGAGTGGTATTTAAAATATTGACTTTGGCCTATGGAACACCTGAAGGCTTGGAACTTGTCTAGGCAGTTTGTTGTAGCAGTGAGCAATGGGGGAGCTCAAACAAAAGATCCCCATTTAAATGAGAGCAGCAACTGGCAATGCTCCATCCATATTGCAATGCAGTTTTCTCATTGCCCCTATTTTTATCTTACTAAGTTTATTGCAGGAATTAGAAGAGCTTGTAGAGATTTTGTGGACTTTGCATTTATTTTCTTACAACCACACTGAGACTTGTTCACTATTAGCAATGCTGAATATACCTTCATTCTGGATATGCAGGAAATTTATACTGATGGAAAACTTCTGATGACCCATTTGCTCATGTTCATATTTTTTCATGTATTTATTTTGCAAATAAAATAAAATAAAAAAAAATCTTAGCTTCAGTCCAGGAAGTTTTAAAAACAACTTTTATTTAATGTGTTATTGTGATCTGTACAGCATGCATCATGGTTGAGTGGAACCTCAGCTCAGGAAATTAGTTCTTACTACCAATTTGAACATTTAGTGTGAAACAGATACCGAACAAGAAGCATTTGAACATTCAGATAAATATCACTCGGATTCAGATAAAAAAATAATGTGCATTAACAACTTTTGGAAAACATGAAAAAAATACTTTAAAAATATCATCTTTGGCTTATGACTTTGAAAGAAAACAAAAATAAATAATTGTTCTAACTAAATCCTCTTCGTTTATGAGGATGGTTGACATTGCTCTTTCCTCACACATTGAAAGAGATGCATAACAGTAAGTTCCTTCAAAATCCATAATATGTGACTTCAAGTCCTGTTACAGTGCATCTGGGTAATGTTCTGCAAGTCCTTGAAGACTTGGAGAGTCTCTTCACCTTCATACTTGAGATTCAGACTGCAGGCCCCCAAAAAACCTGTGCTAGAGAAAAGCATGCATGTGTGCTACCTCGCATAGCCTCAGTCACAGTGTGATACCACATTTGCTAGTAATAAAAAGAACTGTAGGTGTAGCAAACAAGAAACTGTTTGATTGCATTATGTCAAGAGGCTAGATATCCAGGACAGTGTAGAGACACTCCAGCTTCATTAGACATTCATTATGTAAGGACTTGCTGCAGAAGGGAGACAAGCTGCAAGGTGTGGTTAAGCTACACTTAAAGGATACAGGCTTGTTTGTGGTGGTATTTAGTTTGCTTACTGCTTGTAGTCAAACAGATTTTTGCTTATTGCATCTAGTCTTGGCAATAAATTAAATATTGAAATCAACAACTTGTTACTACTTATATCTTTCAGGAGCAGCTATCTAAGTGACAAACAGACATTGCTTCTGGGTGAGAGTGGGAGGACAGAAAATAGCTCACTGTTACAGTATGTAGAAAAGGAATCCAAAAGAGATTTAAAGGTCTACTATATGCTAGCCACAGCTTTTTTCCCTTTTTTCTTTCTTCTTCTTCTTTTTTTTTTTTTAATCAGAGAAGTTAATTGTAAAATGAACAATACCATGTAAGAATATTTTTTAACTTAATGTGCAGTCAAGATAAGATGAAACGTTGCACAGACAAAGTGATACGTGATTTGTAACTTTGGCATTTCTGTGTTCTCCCTGATGCTTCAGCTTTGCCTTAAGACAGCAGGACTTTCTTGGGCAATGGTAACAGCAAAGTTGTCTTTGAATACTGAAACTACCATTCCTCATTCAGCTAAAGAAAGCATTGTCTTTATAGGTCCAAATACTTTCTAATGGTTTTTCCCCCATTTCTAACAGATCTGGAGCCTGGTTTTCGGAGTCAGGTGTTAAGAATATCTGATTTGAGATACTGCAAAATCGCTTATTATTATTTAAAATAAGAAGCTGCATCCGTTATAAAAAAAAGTAAATAAACCAGAAATTATTGTCATCTGTAAGTGAACATGTAGAAGATTTTGAATAGAAGGGGATCTTAAATTGAGCGAGTTAAATACAGAAATAATTTTGCACATTCCAGGAAGTGCTTGGGAGGAAAGGCAGTTGCAATGGGATATGAACTTGCAGAGGTCAGCTCATGCACAATCATAGTCCATGCCCACATAGCCTTCAGCAAGCACAAAATAATCTAAATGAGGTTAGTTCTCAGAGGATGTAAACTGTCTTGAATTTGTCTTAGGCCAGGGTAAACTGTCAGCATCATGCTTGGAGACATAACTATTTGTTCCACAGTGACCTGTACCTATGTCAAAGCTTCTGCAGTTTTTAAAACTAGACCAGCTATCTTGCTAGTTCGGTTCTAGTTCAAACAATAATAGCTGTGATTTGTGCAGAAACTCTGTGGATTGTCGGTAAGACCAGAAATTGTCATAACTGGTGTAACTGTCAGTCTGTCAAATCAGTGATTGACATAACTGTTCTTTCTAGCTCAGTTAATTTTCCTGCAGAAAGAATTTTAAGGCCAAGTCTAGTTAACATTCTACACTGAAATTTTTAAGATTATTTTACTGTTGACTATGCAAGACTTAGTTTTACAGCACATATGTTTACATTATAAAACCTCTTTCTCAGAGTATTAATGAGTAAATGTGACCCTTCTCAAGCACAGAGCTAGATACCAGAAAAAGCAGCCAATTCGCATGTAAGAAATAGATTTCTGCATGATTGCATGTCCTGGTATTTTTAACCTCGAAGCAACACAAAATGTTAAATTGAAATTGAAGCAGTAAATCTTTCCTTAGAAAGATGCACACTGTACTGTCTGCATCATTACTGAAACCATTTTACTTTGAAGCACAGAAGGAACACTTAATTTTTATTTACTATTATGAAGGAAGCTCTTTCATTACAGAGGAAGAAAGGCTGACAAAAATGAAAATATGACTGTGATTTGGGCAGAGTTCCAGAGATGGGAGAGAGTGATGCTTTTATCTTCAGAGGGTCTTTGACTGCTGCATTTATTCCATTAATAACTCCAGTATGGCTAATGTCATTGTGCATTTTTCTCTGTGTCTGGCCTTTGTATAAACTGCAAGGGTAGGTATTTTGATGGTTAACTCTGCTGGGAAATATGGTGCAGTAATATGCTGTGTCTCATTTCCCTGGATTGCATGGGATACCATGCTGAAGTTCTGTTTTGACAAATGTGAATTTTTCATACTTTATTCTTCCCAGTTTGAATTTTAAAACCATTGTATTAAAAATATAATTTAATAAAAATCACTGCAAATTATGCATACTTAAGAATAGTTTCTTCTATAGTTTCGGATGAAGGCTGCAGTGAAATTATTTTACCAGACAAACTTAAAACTGCTAGGCCTTAGGAAAGGTCAGTTCCTACCCATGTATAAAAGAAACCAAGTAATGAAAGCACTTAACTGTGACTTTCAGTAAAGCTTTTCGCTTTGTGATCAAATTTATCACCTACATACATGTACTCTTCTATTCTTATTCAGTATTTATTATGAGATGTAGCTTTACCTGTTGAATGCAGGGATGTAATACACAAATGCACTCTAGGACTTATTTAGCTGTTTCTTGTCTTAATTTCTGCCAGATGGATGGATGGAGGATGTCTATGGATATACACATGTGCTGAACAAGATCATAATGACTTGTAAATAATTTAAAAAAAAAGCAGGTGAAGAAGAAAAATCTGTCAGCCAAAATTATTTTGCATTGTCTACTTTAGTTGAAGTGAAAGGACTCTATCTACACACACTAATTTCTGTGTACTGGAGGAGAATAAATCACAGGACCTGAAACTTCCACATCATTGGCCATACCAGGATTTAGGTGTGCTCTGCAATTGTTAATATGAAAATACAGCCTACCTAACTCTGCCTTCCAAAAACAAAGATAAATGAGATCTCTGTGTAACTCAGTGAACAGTCTGATCTCATTGCGTTGATCCTTAGCCATATGCTCTGTGGTGAAACTAAGCCTTTAGAAAGGAGATTGCTGAAACATGCTGCTATTCTTCTAGCACATGAAAAGCTCCTTCTGGTCAGCTGAAGACTGTACATTTAGAGGTTTATTATATCATACCAGAGTTCTTCATAGGTTCTAATACGAAGTTTCTTTGTAAGGCTTCCAATTTTCAAATAATTTGATGAATGTAAGTAATTTCACCTTTTGAAAGGTCAATCAAAGTGTTACCTTCGTGGTACAGACAAGGAAATACAGTTTCTAGTTACCTTTGCTGAAGATAGGATAACCATGCAAAATTTACTTGTCCAAAACATTTGACAGTGGTACAGCAATGGTTAGATCTACAGAACTAATGGCAAGTATTTTAAAACATGGAGTACTCAGTAATTCTATGCCCTGAAGGGTGCTCTTGAAAAACTAAGATGCTAATTTCTAATGGTCTGTAACTGAACTTTCTATTTCAGAAGTATATTTCCTAATATAATAAGATCTTATTTTGTGCAGGTATATCTTTATGGTGTGATTTGGAATAGTCCTTCTGAAGGGAAAAATGCTTGTAAATCACTAAATCTGTGATTTGAAGCTGTCCTGAAAAAGCCACATGAAAATTCTGGGAACAGTTTTGAGGGCTTGGAGATATGAGGGAATATATGGATATAGAGGGAAAATATGTGACTTCTTAACATCATTTTAAGATTGTATGATAACAGGAGTTTTACTCAAGCACTTGCTTTAATGGGACTATTTGGTTTGTTCTCTTGCTGCAAAAAATTAGTATGCAAAAGATTCATTAATGTCAGAGATCCATTAATCCATCAATATTTGCCCTCATGCCACTGGACAACATCTCTATCAATCAGAGATTTTCAGTCTCTTTAATATTTTATGCCCATACACCAAACTAGAAAAAGCTAGAAAAAGCTAGAACCCAGGGGATATGGTAAAGGAACATGGTAAGCAGTCCTATGTTTTGGTCTTGCAATGATACCTCCTGCAAAGTGAACCTCTTGGCCCACACTGACTACCTACTGAGATCCTATGTAAAATCACATGGCTTTAAATTTATTTTTTTTAATACTTAATATTTGTAATCTGTTTAATTCCAAACTTGTTGTAGGTGAAAATAAGGTAAGATTTAGTCTAGATTCTCACATAATGCTTTTCTAAATTCAGTTTATTTCTGTTATCCATCATGTGAAAATAATCTTCCCACAATTAACCCAGGGCTGACTGCTAAGAAACATAACAGCAGTCTGTAAATTTTAAAAGGTTGTATTTTCCTCCTTTTTTTATATACCCAAAGCAAGAGGAAAAACAACCAGGAAGTTTGGGAGGTCTAAGCTTTGCTGACAGCTTTGCTGACTGCCAAGGTTGTATTGTCTGCATGAGTTCCTCCACTTTAATTTGTAACTCATCTGTGGATATCTGTTGGTCGTTTCAAGTGATGTTAAAACTATTTATAGCCTTTCACACTATGTCAAATATCCTGCACTCAAAAAGCCTATGAAAGTCAAGTCCAATAGGCCACTATCCAGAGTACCAGGTTAAAGCATGCATAACTACTGGTTTTTACTAAAGTAATGTCAATAATATAAACCAGAATGCTATGTGATAGAAACCTAAAAGCTGCCATGTGTATCATATAGTAACCTAATTACTAGTGGTTTTTACCTGAGGAATGTTCCCTTCTCTGCTAAAGTACTCATAAATGAGCCCTATTGGCTCAATCTTGCAGTTCTCCCCTGAAGTGCAGAGATTTTTACACTTTTGATGGTTCAGTCTCACACTTCTTTTTAAATTTTGGTAGCTATTTTATGTTGGTAGAAATCTGCAATTGGTGTCCAAGAGTTAGTATTTTTGCTACTGATTTTCTATCTCTTTTCAACTTTCATTTCATTGCGTTCAGTTGGTTGGCTCCCTTGTTTAAAAAAATAGACCTTTAATATAATTTCATTCTTTCATGTTTTACTTTATTTTTCCACATCAGATTTGGAAAACCAAAGTCACAAACTCTGATTTCCAGCTCTCTTTTCTTATACTGATAATTTTCCTTATTTACATCATGAGAGGAATGTAGCCCCACAAGAACATTTGCTATATGGTGTTGCTTTGGCATTGCTTTGGCTAAGTTTTTTCTATTTTAAAGGAGTTCTATTTTGTTTTTCATCAAAACTATGCTCGCCTTCTACTATCTGAATATAATCTTCTTGCACAAAAATAGTTGGACTTTCTGGATCTGATTTTCTAAGGCCTGCTTTTCATTTACATTCAAATATTACATAGGGAATTCTGTTATATTTTATTGCTTCAGGAAACTGATGTATGATGCCTGTCTTATATCTGTCTCAGATATTTTAGCATAATTTTATGTATTCAGAAAGTATGGAGCATTTGTTTTTTAAGTAGAAACATCTCATCTTGGACTTAAATTAAGACAAGGATGCCTTCTGATAATTGAAATTATTTTTATATTATGCTAAATAATTTCTTGTTTTAAAATATTAACACTTTTCTTAATATAGTTTCAATATGAGTGTTTTGATTTGCAAGACAAGGTAAAGACAGATATACCAAGTTTTTCCTAGTGAAGTATGAATATACAGACTGCATGAATAACGTGTTCATGCAGTTCTCTGTGCATCAGCTTCACTAGACAATTCATCATTCTGATGTTTGTTTCAGTTTATATGTAAAAGGCCTAGGTATGTTACACAGAATGGAAGTAGACTGTGTTTTGGATAAAAGCTTTGGTATGGAACTACAAGACACAAACTGCTACCCTGAGTCACACCAGAGGATCATTTTTCCCAGTGTCCCTTTCTGACCGTGGTTGGCTTGCAGTACCATTATACCAGTTTAGGTACACAGTGATGCTTCACCCATCATCCTATCCTGGTTTTTAGTAATCTTTGGGTACTTCCTAATCATACAGTGTTGCATTCGTACCTTTCCATCTAAAAGAATGCTGCTTCGATGAATTTCTCAAATTTATTGTTGAATGTATTTTATGCTTCTGGCACCCATAGCATTTTGTGGCAGTGAGTTGGATTTTGTGTGTGAGAAATCCTTTTAAAGGACCCATGTTTATGACTAGGTAGATTGTTGCATTGATAGAAATTTAGACTCCAAAAATACTAGCTGGGGAGACAAAATTTGCAACATGCAGTCTTGTTTAACTAGATGAATCTGATGTGGTTTTATTTGGTTTTAGATGTCAAATTTCTCTTCATTGAGCTTTATCCATTTGTTAAATGTTTTGTATGGCTTGTGTAAGGGAAACAGATACAATGAAAACATTGAAGCTGCTTCTCCATAAGTTATGTTTTAAAGTACATTTTCTCCTAATAAAATGTTTTGTAATTCTAGTTACAAATAAGAATCAAAAAATAATGCTAATCACCAAACACTCATCCTATTACATTTTTTGGCAGACGAAAGTGAAGCAAACGCTCAAGTATGTGGGCTATCCTAAAAATGGCATTCTATTAGGACTACTACAAACATTCCATGGGTCTTCTGGTACAACAGTGTATGAAGTCATTTATTGGTCTATACATATGTGTAACTTGCTATTATGTATAATATGACATTTGGGGGTGAAAAAGGAAATTGTAGGAGGGAGAGAACTTTCCCTCTCAGTTCCATGAGAAGTTGTTTTTATGCAGATAGATGTACATTTGCATATGAAAGAGAAAAACATTCTCTTTCCTGAAGTAAAGTGAAAGGATTTGGGTTTTCTAATATATAGATAAATGTAAAGAAAAAATGTCTGATAACGTGCCTACTGCAGCTGCATTATTGTATTTGTTTTTAAGGGGGAAATATTTCCACCTCTATATCCTCTTCCACCCTGCTGCAATTTCATTTAATTACAGGATCATACTTTGTCAGGCATAGATGATTATTGGTGGGTGATTTTAGTGGCCAGTGATGCCACATTGAACAGAATTTCTCTCTTTCATAGAAATGATTTCTTTCTCTTCAGATTGTTCAATTGCTTATTTTGAGAAACAGTTAATTTGCTTTTTTGGAACTTGTACTAAGGCTCTGCCCTGTATGCATGGCTTTCAGTAAGTACATGAGATAGGATCTTGTTGGTATGTGGGAGAAAGGCCTTATGCTTCAGGCACATTTCCCTCTGTAAGTTTCTGTTTCTCTGCTAATCTTTTTCATCACAAAAAATGACAGTGACCAGATTAACTGAAGTCTGTGTGGACCTATGTCTAGGTGACTTCTGTGTAATAATTTTTTAAGTTGCAATTGATTTTACATTTTCAGCTGGTAGCATGTAGGATAGATAGCGTGTAGATGCTCTTCTTTTTGAGCATGCTATGGTTTGTGTTCAGTGTGAGCTGCATTCTTTTTGCACTTTGTAATAGATAACACATTAGTTTGATGCATAATTCTGTTTTATTTTTAGTTTTTTTGTGGATGCATTTTAGCTGTGGCCATCTATGGAAATGTTTTCTCTACCCAAATGATTTACAATAATCTTCCCAAAATAATGATTCACAATTGGTACAACAAAGAACATCAGTGCTATTTCTTTCAGTTTCCATGTTGAAAACTACTGTAGAGAATACTTTCAAAAGTGGCTTTCTAGCTACTGTGATTTGGTTTCATATAACTAAAGTGCTGTGGTTCCATACTGTTATAAACCACAGTTGCCATTTGATTTTGGGTGCTTTGTTGGTTGTTTCATTGAAATAAAGTAGTGAGTAATTTTAATTTTCTCATCGACATAATTTGGAAGCAAGTCAGCCTAACCTCCAGTTACATTACATAATTTATATTTAGGTACTTCAACAAATGGTGTGATGTTCAAGGTCTGAAATCCTGAGCTTTGCAAGTTCTCAACACCTCTGAAAACTAACTCAGCATTCAAAGTCAGTATTCAAATCTGTGTTAGGAATTTAACTGTAAGCATCTCATTTGACAAATTTAGCCTAAATTAATTTCTGATTATTTTTAGCATTCCATATTGGTGAAATATTAATGTCAATCATGTGATATTGTGCTCTTGACATTGTTGGCTGTTAAACTTCCTTCTACAGATTCTTCTGCAGTGTCTTTTTGAAAGATGTGCTTCATAGAGCTTAGTATCAAGTGTGGAAAGCAAAAAATGGGCCATCAGGCAGTCTGAAGTACATGCAGGTACTTCAATGGTAAGGCAAAAGAGTAAGATTCAGCAAGGGTTCTTTTAGGAATCAGCCATTAATAATATTTATTAGTGTTTAAGCCTTGATTCAGCAAAGCTCTTAAACAAGGACTTATTTTTAAAGATGTTAAGGCTCCTGTCTCTGGTCCATAAATACCTTTGATTCTTTTTATGTATTAATGGTACATTTTAAATATTTGAAGTTCAGCATGTGCTTAAAATCCATACTGTATATGGAAATTTTACTTAGTATTCTATTTAATCCTGATTCTATTTAATTTGCTGGTGATCCTTTAAGAAAGGAATAGGATCCAGTTGGGAGAATGTGCAAGGCAATGGATAAAGAATTATGTGGTTGTAGTAATTGAAGGCTTCTCTATCTCACTGCCTTTATCATAGATTTTTTTTTGTCTAATGCCAAATAGGTCACTGAAACCTAGTGGTTTTTAGTGGTTCCTTATTGTGTTTTCTCTCAGTTCTCTGCTCTTGATACCCAGCTTGAGAAAACTTTTCTGTGGTAGATGTTGACCATGAAAGACTTTGACTCTGGAAAGTGCTGTAAAATGCTATGAACTCTGACAAATCAAACAAGAAATGTCTGGATATTGAAATGAATAAAAATGGTCATTATTTCTGCAGATCAGTTTTTTGCAATAGTTGATTTGTTTATTCACAGCTGGTATTCTTTAATGAACTTTCTATGTATGTTCATCTCTGTTTTGTTGTTTTGGGTTTTTTTTTTCTGTGCAGATAATTCAAATGAGCCTCCTGAACTCTTAATTAAAAACAGTGTGGTCTTGCATATTAGACTTGGAGGAATTTCCATGGGGATATTTCCATTAGAAAAAAAGCAAATCTCTTCAGGATGATCTTTCTCTCTTTTTACTTAAGAGCTCTTTATCCTCAGATGGGAGGTTTTGCACTCAGTCATACTGCAGTTGCATGAGCAGTCTGTAAGCAAGCCTAACCTGGCAGAGCTTCGCATTTGTATGGTTGCAGTCGAACTTGTAGTTGCCCTTACAGGGAGCAGGAGAGGACATGGTGTTTATGAACAGTTCTTCCTTCATTATCACAGCATTGGTGGTAGTTACTGAGACTCAGCAGTCTTTTTCACAATATCTCTTTCCAAGCATCAGGGCTTTTAAAACAGAGAATGAGCTCCTTTGAGCTTGAGATGCCTGCCTGGAGATACAGAAAGCCAGTATCCAGAAATAATTGCTTGGGTAGCACAGTAGATGTCTGTTTTCACTCTGCTGGCCTGAGTTGTGCTCTACCTTTCTGAATGGCTCAGTAGTCCTGGCATGGCCCAAGTATCATCCTGGTTCTCCAGTAGGAGAAGCTGAGAGGTACCAGCTACAGCAAACAATTAGTAGTGTTTCCTTCAGGTTTTCAGCCCATTTCTTACTTTGTGACCCGTGGTTGGTTTCTAAGTACATTACTCTTTTTTTCATTAGCACCAGATTATTTTTGCCTTTGAAAGGAGAAGGCTGTTGTCAGTAAAGAGTCATGCTACTTGTAGTGTTTAAGAACCACAGATCTCTGTGTGGGAAAAATAAAATCACGGTCCGAAGGTTCAACTTCCACTGTCTCCTCAGAAAGGAGGATTTGTCCCAGGTGAAGAACTTCTCCCATATTTTCTGAAATTTGTGTACAAATCAGCTAGGAAAGCAAGTATTCATCTGTGCCACAAATCATCTTTGCCATAGCTGTTAAGGAAATGTCTGTCAACAGCAAATGGGTGTGACAAGTAGCCAGCAAAGTTGTGACTAGTTTTTTAAGTACTTTTGTGTTTGAAACTGTTGGAACACCTTTCAGGAGTAAAAAAAAAAAAACCACTACTGAAAGTAATTTTCAATTTGCAGTGGAGGTGTACAGAGCATGGTGACTTCACATCACTGACTGTTTAGACTTATTACTTGCCTTGATGCTACCAATCACTTTCCTTCAGTCCTTTTACAAACATTTCAATTGCTCAGGGAAATAATTTCCTTGGGGTATTTTTTTCCCTCCTTTTACTTTTTCTTAAGCTATCATTATTACTTTACTGTATTGAAATCAGTCTTGCTGTGATGTTCCAGAATTTTATATTGACTTTTAAATATTTTTCAAAGAAGGGAAACAAGGCATTTCACTGTTCCTGTACTTCAATTCACGTATCTCAAACTTGGTTTAATATAATGCAATTTTTTTATGAAACTGACTTTTACATTTTTAATTGGAAAAATATGTAATAATTATGGTACTAAATAGGCAGTCACGATGTTGCTTTATATCAGAGGCACTCAATGCATTTTTAATATTGCTATCAGTGGATTATTGTCAGAGTGAGGCTGTGGTGGACAGTGAGGAATAACAACAAAGAAAGACAATGTTATTTATCTTGCTTAATTTAACTCACCTTCTGTATGAAGATTTCACGTTGCAGTTTCTTCCATATAAGGTACCAATAGGAAAGTTCCTCTGTTGACTTCAGGTGGTACCTGAATCTTTTTCAAGTAAATGGTTTTGAGACTATTTTAGGAGTTGTTTGGACTTTTTGCAGTTTTTTTGCAGTTTAATTTCTGTGTCTCCTTAGTTTGTGTGTTTAGGGAGAGGATGAGGAGAACATAAGGGAAGCTCAGTACATAAACATCTACATTACTATGATTTTATTTCCAGTCTAAGTTCTACTATATAGTAAGCAGGGATCTAAAGAGAACCATACATTATAATTCTTCTGAATTCTGAATTCGTGTGCTGTTTATTTATTTTTATTATTTAAAGTTCTTCTGTCTCTGGCAGTAACTTCTCTGTATTTTTATTGTCAACTTGTGAAGTCAACAAATGTGTGCATGCTTTACTGACCTAGAATGGATTAATAAAAACACTAAAATAAACAGTGTTTTTGCACAGCAAGGTGTAAGGACCACGATGTAATTCTAAGAGAATTCTAAGAGGTCTCAAGAAATACAGAGCAAATGTGGTATTACTTTAGCACTTGCTGTAGTTTGGTGAAGCATCATTTAAGAAAAAGGCATCTTAAGAAAAACAAGTTGTCCAGTGTTAAACTGAATTGCATGTCTGCTTTCACTGAGTGTCCCAAAGCTTCATTTCAGTCTGCTGCTAAAAGGCATTTATTTGTCATAGCTGTCTGCCAGAACACATTTAAATGATTTGAAAATAGGCTTGGTGGAGTGGCTGTAAGAGGGTGAATTAGTTCTGTGTACAGCAGCAGCAGGTTGGCCCAGCGGACTTCTGACCCAGAAGGATCCTGAGTCACTGCAATCTGTTCTGTGGGAGATGGAAGGCAGTATGACCTGGCTGTTGGACATGTTTTCAGCAGTCGTGAGAAAACAGCCTGTGGGCTAAGTGATGCTATGGTTCTCCATGCTATTCCTGGCCTTGTGGGCTGTGGTGCTGCAGCAGATGGTTCTTGTCCAGTTGGGTGGATTTGAAAGATCAGAACAAGGTAAGCACAGGAAAGGCATTTGACTTGGGGGGGAGAGGGGAAAGAATGAAGAGGGATAAACAAGCCATGTTTATTTTCTCTTTTTTCTTTGAAGTTTTTGCTTTCTATCTTTAAATTCTGTATAAATATATATAAATATCTTAACAAGTAAACAGTAAGACCATTTTAGTGGGTGAGGAGGACAACAAAAACCTACCGTTAATGTTTCCATAATCAGCTAAAGTTCTGACTTTCTATTTGTATTTACTTGGAGATTCTTCAGTTGTGTTCATTAACTCTACATCCACAAACTTCTCGAATGTGTTGGTAGCTAAAATGAATTAATATTAGGTTTTTAGTGTCTCTAAACTTTAAAGGGAAAGCCCAAAAAAGAGCCTGGAACTTCTTAAACATCCTTGGCTTTCTAAATACAGTCCTTTTGGTATTTAAACACAAGACTTTGCGATCAAAAAAATCTGACTTCTCAGGACTTGAGTGTTTTAGGAAACATAAAATCTAAGTGAAATATTACTCTTTATTAATTTTATATTCTGTTATGAAGAAAGTAGTATTTTATTCCTGAGACTTGCTATGAAATTCTTGACTAATGGGCCAGCTGTACTTCAGAGTATTACTTTTTGCAGCCAGTGACAGAGAAGCAGTTTTACCTTGAAGCATTAATCTTCTGGACTGTGCAAATTTGCTGTGCATTGAACAGCTATTTTTACCTTATTTAAGCAGAGTTTTCTGGGGTAGTTACGTTTTGAGTGTTTTAGATTGGGATTTTAATGTGGGAATTCTAGTTTTCTGGAAGTGCTTGCTATGTAAGTATTGACATTGATAGCCTGGAAGCATTTGGTTTTGATTCCTTTAGAAAATCTCCATGTTCCAGAGAATATCAGCTTGATAAATACAGATGAGAACTGTGTGAAGTCTAGTCAGGTTTTGGGGGGTTGGGGATTTTGTAGTGTTTTAGTTGGTTGGATGGTTGATTGGGATTTTTTATTATTATTGCTCTACTGTCTAGAGTATGAATACTGTCTGCAGACTTTTTCAGCACTGTGCATCTGACACAAAACAGTTATATTGCTCTACACATTTAAATGGTCTATTACTAGTCTGCTGCCAGGCACTAATAAAAATATATAAACCCTCTGATCAAATTTTATTATTTTTCTCATTTTCTTTCTAGACAGTTTATGGTTCCATGAGATTCTTTAATTCCCAGTCATGATGCACTGTTAATGGACTTTAGAGTCTCATCCCCTTGGCTTCATGCCAAGCAGAAGACTCAACTATCTTTTGAACAACTATACATGTGACATATATGTATCACTATAACTCCTAATATAGCTGTTAATGTGAGGAAGTGGCAAAAGTTTGTTCAACATACTGCAATTCATAATGCATAAATTTACCCATAAAAATAGGAGATAGATTTGCTAAAAAAACATTATTTGTATAAACTTAGTTTTACTCTATTTTAAACCCACTGAATTTGTGGATTCAAACTCACCTGAAAAGGAAAAAACATTAACACTTAATATGCACATTGCATAATTATGCAAAAAAATTGAGACATGTAGATGAGAAAGCTTACTGTGTTTACAATGTAAAATTCATTTTACTCAATGTAAAATTCATTTTATTAGTATAAATACTGGGCAAGAACTTAATAAAAAATCCAAATTATTTCATAATTCTAAATTACTATAATTTTCTGCTTCCCAACATTTGATTTGGACAAGCTCAAGAAGGTGGCCCATGGGAATCCGATGAGGTTTAACAAGGGCAGATGCTGGTGCTGCTCCTGGGTCAGCACAGGCTGGGGATGAACAGACTGAGAGCAGCCCTGGGGAGAAGGACTTGAGGGTGCTGGTGGGGACATGACCCAGCCATGGGCACTCACAGCCCAGGGAGCCAAATGTGTCCTGGGCTGCATCCAGAGCCAGCAGCAGGGGAGGGAGGGGATTCTGCCCCACTGCTGGGCCTTCATGAGACCCCACCTGTAGTGCTGGATCCAGCTCTGGTAGCCCCAACAAAGAAGGACACCAGCTTGCTAGAGAGGATCCAGAGGAGGCCAACAAGATAATTGAAGGGCTGGAACATGTCTATTATGTGGAAAGTTAAAAGAACTGAGATCTTTCAGTCTGGAAATGAGAAATCTTTGAGGTCACCAAATTGTGTCCATTCAGACCCTGAAGGGAGCCTAAAGAAAGATGGAGAGGGACATTTTATAAGGTCATGACAGGACAAGAGTGAATTACTTTAAATGGAGATTAGGTTTAGACTAGGTGTTAGGAAGAAATTCTTTACTGTGAGCATGGTGAAGCACAGGGACAGGTTGATCAGACAAGAATGATTCACAAATATTCAAGGCCATGTTGAATGGAGCTCTAAGCAGCCTGGGCTAGTGGGTGGCATCCCTCCCCATGGCAGGGTGGCTGTAATTTCATGATCTTTAAGGTGCCTTCCAGCCCAGGCCATTCTGTGCATCTAAAGAGATCATCTAAAGAGAGATAGGTCCTCCTTTGTCCTCCAAGCAAAACACCTTTTTCTGTTGTTCTCTCCCTGGCAATCTAACTTTCGGCTAACTAATTGACTGGGAATTTGGATGTAATCACTCCTCTGTAAGGAATTTATCGAATAGCTAGATGATAAGCGCTATTAATGTCCCATGTTTTCCCAAAAGATGAGGTGTTCGAAGGAAAACCCAAAAACATGTCACAGCTCCTCACCAACTCACCTGTATCATTTGCCTTCTGGGGTCATAAGATGTGCCAGATCCAGGTGCTGCCAGAGCCTGTTTGTAAGTGAGTCTATTTTAAGAGACAGTTTCTGTGTAGAAATGACAAGTTTCCTGAACTTCTCCAAGGCACAGACTCAGAAAAGAACAAGTCTGAGCTGGTGTCAGTTCCTAAAAAGAAGTGTTGTTTTTCTTCTGGCTAGCCATTACCTGGCTGAGCTTATTCCAACATACTTGGGATGGGGGTGGCTGGGAAAAATTGGAAAAAATTGCTTGCAAGTCAGAAGTGAAGTATTTATCCATCTGAGTGGGACTGCTCAAAACTGGTAATCAAACACTTGGTGAAGTAACTTGCCATTTCAGGACTGTAATCTTTCCTTTCCGCTTTCCATCTGCAAAACTGGGAAAACAGCACTTATTTAGCTCACCAGGATAGATGCCATTTCCTTCATTAATATCTTGGGTGTGAGGTGGTATTCTTGCAGAAAAGCCTTCAATAATCCAGTAGTATTTTTGAGAAAGAGAGCTGGTATCCCTACTGTAATTTGTGTTAATTCTAAAGCTTGTTTATGCTTCCTTAAGTGATGCCCAAAGTAGGTGTGACCTTAGAATGAAACCAAGTTGATATAGAAGTAGAGAAACCAAATTTGCTGAACTCACAGTGCTCAACAATTATAACATTAAAAAAATATTCCAAGATCTGAATTTTAATTTATTAAACACCTGGATTCTAGGTGTTCTGTTAGGTGAACATGAAAAATTGTAATGGGATATGAGGGTAGTAAATGTTAACATATTGTTTCATTAACCATGCTTTCAAGGTATATCCTGATGATAATTTGCATTTCTCAGTGGTACTGTTGAACTAGAGTGGAAAATAAAGTGGATTTCAATTGGTACTTGCATTAATGAGCAAGCATGAATTATGGCAGCTCAGCTCACTGAAGTTTCGTCAGATTCAGGTGGGTCTAAAAGACAGGGAGTAGTGTGGTATTCCTTTAAAAATAAATCTTTTAAACCCAGGATTGTGACCCAAAATACAGACTTTATGGAATGAGAGGTTTCAGTTGAAATGGAGGGGAAACACTGGAGAGAAATGAGTAGCTTCATCTTCATGGAGATCGCATACAATAATGGCTCATATTGACCTCTTGTAATTTTGAGTAAACAAAATTAATCTGAAACTACTCATAATCTGAACTTTCTGCTTTGAGTTCTGTATCTTTTCCACCATTTCTAATGGAATATATCTTTCTTTTTTCTATCTCCTTCACCATTTCTTCATCTATTCTCATCTTCCTGGGTTCTCTTGAGCTGACTTATAGAAACAAGAAAATGAAAAAAACCTCAACCAACTAACCAAAAAACCCAACCAAATATAAAGCACCCCACCCCAAATAAACAACCCACTTGCACTTAAAAATCCCCCAAAAAAAATCCCCAAAGAAACAACCCCTGCCGAAGAAACTAACCAAACAAAAAAAACCCAACCTAACCAAACAAACATAGCGACAACAAAAGAAAATAAACAAACAAAAAAAATAAATCCCAAAAGTGCTCAGCTATGTAGTTCCCTTAGCTCTCTTTTATTTCTGTTGGGCATACTTTACTTGATGTTAATATAAGCCCACAACTGGAGCTCTAGTCACCCTTTTTGACTCCAGAATTTGTATAGGGCTTCAGTCCTACAGCATTCACCGTTGTTGCTGACTAACATGGACCATTCTATTGCTACAGTTAAATCCAAATAGGAAATGAAGCAGACTTTTCTCATGGCTGGTGAATGCTGAGAGAACTTGTCTCCCTTATTCTAGGTGGCCAGTGAAAGCTGAAATGGTTATCATTTAGCTATGGAGCCTGGAAGTAAGCTTTTTCCTATTTGACTGCTGTTGATACGCCAAATTCTCATCTTTCAACCTAGCTGCAGCTGGATATTTGGTTGTCACTGGGAGCCAAAGGTAGGCTGGCAGCTCTCCAAGTGAAAGCTCTACTCTGCCACATGTATTTTAGACAAGTTCAGTCAAAAGTTGGCTATGTCTTTCACTTTGAACTTCAGTGAGGAAGGAAGTTAGAGGGCTTTCTGGAAAAGCCTCTTCAAGAAGCTGGGCATAACTCAGCTTCTTGAAGGATTACAATAGTACAGTGGTGCTCTGTATGCAATTTTTAATTATCATAATCTGTTATAATAACCTTTAGGTTAATACTTTTTTTTTGTTTGAAAACTAATGTCAAAAATTCAATTCCTCAGTCACTAGGAAAGAGCAAAACAGATGTTCCAAGACAGAGAATATAAAGAAAATAATGAAAATTGTCACAGAATTACATGTGGGGTACTTTTGCAGTACAGACAGCTTGGAAAAGTGGAAAACTCCTAAAGATGAAGAAGAGCAGTCACACTTAGGCTGTCAAACATCTTAGCTTTATGTGGCCGTAGGAAGTTTTGAAAGCACAGGTGCCTTGCTGTGTCCAGTTGCAGGCTGGCAGTAATTAGCAACTGGCTTAACTGTTTACTTGCCATTAAAATTTATGCCTTTGTTGTTAATTCTAAGTAGGGTCAATAAGTTGTTTTGGTTTGTCAGACCAAGCTCTGCTCTTAGCAGTCATATTGATGAGCTGCAGCTTTGTAGATATCATGGGAGAGTGCAGTTGTCCAGACTTCTGCCCCTCTGCTAATTCACAGGTCAGTCCTAGGGAACAGCCCACTGTCAGTTTTTCAAGAGGCTGGTTTTTTTTTTGTCTACAGTTCTGTAGTTCCAAAAATTGTATTTGTATTGTCTAATGGATTTGTTAAAGTGTCTTCTTTTCATGGATTTGTAATAGCAAATGGTCTCTAATACATTTTTAATTACTTGATTAAAATTAAATTATTAATTAGAGATTAGCTTCTATGAAGCAGAAGAAATTATGACAGGAGTAATCAAACATTAATTACTGAAGATTTTGCTGATCAGCTGTCTGCTGAGCATGCTATACTGCAGGTGTGTGATAGGAATGATGTCTTTTTGGGATAACCTATAAACAGAGGCCAGACAAAATTAAGAGAATAAAAAGCAGTTATACTTACTGAAGGGCCTTCAGATACATTTAGGTACAGAACCCACACAGAGGCTACACTCAGAAATGGATGATAGGCCACAATTTTTCACACTTTTACAAGTTTGGTCCATTTGGATATTGGGGGTTAGTTTTCCAGTTTTCCAATTACAGCTTCAGGTAATGAAGTCATTTCCCCAAGTTTGTTCCCATCCAACTCACTTTTGTTTGCATTTCTCAGGGCCTGAGACAGTAAGGTGTCCTTGATTCCCAAGTCTAGAGAGGAATTGTTTTGTCTGACCAAAATGGGAAGACAGTACCTAACACTGTACATGGAGTTTAGAGTTATACACTAAAGAATTACAGGATTGCAAATATATAAAAAATATAAAAGCTAAAATCCTAAGGCATCAGGAAAAGTGAAACTTTTCCATAACTTCAACTCCAAAATAGGTAAACTGTACCTCAGTCTCTTAGAGATAGGAAATGTGTTTTTCACATATGTTTTTTCAGTCATACTGTTTTAAGGAGCATATTAACCTTTAATTGCCTTGCATGTGTACTGCACATAATAGTTCAAGGTTTATTTAGTATGCATCTGGCATTATAGCACTATAAAACTGAGTAGTTTGTAGAGGGTGGTATTCTCTTTCATGGTACAAGACTGGTGGCAAATCTTTTATTACAAGCAGAGACAATAGATTTTACTTTTAGGGTTACCACCTTGTTGATTCCCTTTGCTTTCACCTCAGCTTTTCTGGTTTTGGTAGTTGGCTGTAAGTGCAGCTCTACATCATTGGTTTTTAAAAATCACCTGGGGATAGATAATGTGTTTTTCTTCTTTTGTAAATGAGGAATCATAGAACACATCCATTGGCAAAGGATTCAAGAAGTTAGAGTTTAAATTTAAAGTACGAAGATTTTTTTTTCGAGCAAAAAATCACCTGCTGTCCAGTAGGACAGCCACATGAAAAGCAGTCAAGTATGAGCAGTCTGACTATACCAGTGACAAATAACTTGAAGTGTTTTCTGAACTAAGAACTATTTTGCGGGATAGCCAGAGAGCTGAGCCATTCCCAGGTGGACTTAGAAGCATCCAACCTAAATATGAACAGGAGAGTTAGCTTCCAAAGTAAATTATTAGGAGTAGACATTTGTAGTAGACAAAGCCAAATATGTTTTCCCTCTTCTGCTTTTATATCAACAGATGATGGAAGTTATTTAGTTTATACTGAAAATGTTGGAATGTGATAGTCAAGCAGAGTTGTCACACCTGTGTTATGCTTTCCTGGTTGTCTAGACATTCCAGCCTCCGTTCATTCCTGTGGATCTGAATCCATCACCTGTGCTTAATACTTATGTCTGTTGAAAAAAAACTAAATACTCCTCCAAATGGTGTGTCAAGAACATGCTCTTCTAACTTCAAACAGGCCTTTAATTCTCTTGGGTTATGTGAAGTATATTGGTGTCAAGATAGAAAGATTACTTTAAAGAAACCAGGTGTTCATTCTCTGAGATTTTTTTTATAGACTTACCCATATATCTCCTGCTGTTTTCAGCTACATCAGCATGAGGAAGCATGTATTTTTTACTATGGTGCTGCAAGCTTTTCAAACATCTATGAAAGATGCCATCCAGTTTGCTGGGTTGTACATTTTTATGTCCTTCTTTGTTGCAATATGCCTTGCATTACCCAACTCAATTTCTTTCTCTTGAAAATGAATCTTATTCCATCTTCTAAAAGTTAAATTTATTCTTTGAGTTTGAGACACTGATACCACAGTTCACTCCTCTTTTCCTTACCTCAGTCATCTGTCATCTTTCCAAAGCTTCAAAACTCTCAAGAGAGTACAATGAATGTCAAATGTGAGAAGAGTGCTGTCTCTGTAAGTTTGACCTGATCAGAAAAATTTTCTTCTTTTCTTCTTCCTTTTCACCCGAAATGACTTCTTCAGGAAACATCCAATCTTTCTGTAACTCAGTGGATCAAAGTGCTGTATTGTTGGATCTTAATCACATATGAATGGCTCCAGAAGGGATCAGAGCTCTCTTTGTTCATTAGAG
The DNA here is from genome assembly GCF_971803275.1 of Cyanistes caeruleus. NCBI lineage: Eukaryota > Metazoa > Chordata > Aves > Passeriformes > Paridae > Cyanistes > Cyanistes caeruleus. The sequence goes on from NC_141732.1 coordinate 64,817,198, forward strand.
GCTTCTAGGCCAAAACTAGTGCCAGCAGCCATAAAGGAAATATGTAAACCTCTGTTTGGTCATTCAGTGAACCATGTCACTCTAGGTTTGACCCCCACGTCTTTACACTAGCTTCCTTCTGCAAGAAGGTGGCAAAGATCATGGCTGTAAAATATATTAATGCTAGCAATTATAGGCAAAGGGATTATTTTTGTCTGTCTTTTTGATGTCTCTGTTAATTTCTCTCCTTGCTGTTTCCTGCTTTTTAATGTTCTCAGCTTTAAGCACAGACTAGGTTCAAAATGTTCCAGATTTGTCTGTATCGCACAGTGTATGGTCTACATCACTGTGGTATCATTGCAAAGTGTAAGTGCTAAGTGTGTGCTAATATCAAAGTGTAAGACCATAACTGTTTGGAGTTTTTGGTTTGTCTGGATTTTTTTTCCCTGTAAAATGGGTTTCTGTTCTGCTGGGAGTTTTGCATATTGGCACTGGTTATCCGTAGATGGACTGCTATTTTTTTTTACCAAGTGATTTTACTTCTCTATAGTCTATCAAGATATTAGAAGAGCTAAAGACGTGTCTCATATGTGAGACATAACAGGATTGGATAGGACATTAACAGGACATTGCATATCTCCTTTTGCTTCAGCTGTGCATTTTTGTGCCGCCATTTTAATGATAATGTCACTTTATGTTTTTACATGATACAATCTGAGATGTTCTTGCTTGTAGACTGAAGTGTGGTTGATATCTAAAGAGCAATCCAGTATCTTTCTTAGACTGCTGTATCAAGCATGAATTAACTGCATAACTGATAATAAACTTACTATTTTGGAATGTTTGTAGTTAAAGGAAAATAGAGAATGAGAAGCTGCATGTTATTCAGGGTATTTGTGCACAAGCACAAGTGTTGTTGTGTTATTCAGGGTCATCTGTCTGTTACATACTTTAAAATGTCATCCAGTGAAGAAGGCAAAGCAAACAACTTAGCTGATCAATCATATACTGGGGATACTGAAAAGCAAATAATTGAACTGTTCATATTTGCCCTTTAGGTTAGAAAATCATTTGTGCAAAATAAATGACAGTGTGTTCACAGAAATAAGGATTGGTTTATATATGTGTGGTTTATATATATATTATTGGTTTATATATATATGCCTTGTGAGTGTCCGGGTTATATTACTAGAACAGTATAACTTCAAACATAGTTTCATTGGCTTTTTGTCTTCATATACTGTATCCATAAAAACAGACAAGGCCAAAAGGGAAGGATCTTTGTGTTTTGTCTAACAGTTCTGATAAAATTCAGAAAAGTTAGATATGTCAACCTTTAATTAAAAATGAAGTATTCAAATCCTACTAGAAGCATTGTGGTCTTGCATATGTTTTGAATAAAATGAGCAGAATTGCTCTCTCCTCTCCCACAAGAACAGCTGAAGATCCTATCAGACCACTGGCCAGTGGATTTTTTTATAGGATCCAGTTGTACTTGATTGTCCATGCTTGTCTTTAATCTAAACCCAGGTGATTGAATTTATACCTTCTTTTTAGTGATAGATCCTGTTAATACATTTAAACTCTTGTCAAGGAAACAAAGGAAACATTTTTTTGTTTTCTGTGACAGATGTCACTGCTCAATCTTGATTTTTCTAAGTATTGTTCACTTTTCAGTATACTCTTCTTCAAATGTTGTCAAGTCCTTTTGCAGATTTGTGCTTTCTAGCTGGCAAACATGAAGTTGATACACTACCAGCTGGACTGGAATTTTTTTAATATGAAGTAATTTCTGCTGTCATGGATTATACATCTTTAGAAGCAGGATGTTTTATTGCTTGTAAGTCATCTAAAGACATTTTATATGGCTGATCTTTACTTACCCTCTCCAATTCCTGCTGCACTGCCTGTGGTCTGACTGACATGATGATGACACTGTCCTTCCTATTAATCTGTCTACAGCTGGTCTTATAAAACCGTGTGGCTGGTGGCACTCTTCACTGCATGTTGAGTAAATTGCTGTACAATTACAAATACTTATTTACTTGAAGTCTTGAGAATCTGATCCATCTCCAAAAGAGTTTTGCAGTAGGCAGCATGGCATATTTTCCTGCTTTTCTGGAGCAATGTATAAAACACTTCATAGTGTTACTTTTTTTTTAAATTGTTGTTAGTGCTTCATCTTGTAAGAAGATAATTTCTTTAATGAGAGTACAGTTGGAAATGTTACATTATTAATATTTCAAATTCTAGCTCTTTACCAAGTGGACCTTTTTTGTTGTAAGGCAATAAAGCATCTGAATTATTAGCAGCATACTATTAATACACTGATTCACTATAAAACCATTGAACCATTTTCCAGTTATGGAAGCAAACATAAAACATTAGTTTGCAATTTCTAGTCTTTTTAGTAAAATTGGCATGATCTATCTGTCTATTTATTTGGGACTGTACTAAACATTCAAATCTGAAATGTTACTGAAGAACATTTTTTTAGCTGTGGGGTTTTATATATATATATATATATATATATATATATATATATATATATATATATATATATATATATATATATATTTTAATCCATTACCTCCTTGCAATTTATTTTATTTATTTTTCTTTGAAATCTGGACCACTGTAAAGCTTAAAACTGTGTCTCTGAGCTGGAGATGGAAGAATATTCAGTAACCTGTTGCTACTTATCCCCTTCTCATGCCACTCACTCATAACAGGATAGTAATACTAAATCTAACTGGAAGTGCCAAGAAAAAAGATATGATATAGTGCTACCTTCAGACTATAGAAAAATCACAACTCAGATTTATTTTTGGTGTTTATGTTTGAAAGATGTTCTATTTGTTGTTTTATTGCCTTTGTAATACTTTGGAGTTGCACAGTCAGTGGTGATATAACAATAGCTAATATACTACACATCTTGGCATAGAAATAGCAGAATAGTTTAATCATATTCAACCTTTCAATTACTGGCTCACAAATGGCTATTTGTTCTTGATGGGTTTCTCATTCAAGTAACCCTCGACCTCATAAAATACTAAACTCATACTGCAACCTACACTTTATAATGCCAGATTTTTTCCCATTTTCAGTTTACACAGTTAACTTGTTTCAAGTTTAAAAATAATGCTTTAAAAGAATCAATTTCATGGTGAATGCATCTAGTCAAACAACTCATTTAAACAACATCTTACTCGTGTGTAGCAGACCGTTTTACAAGTAACTGAGAGTTTTACAAGCCTGTGTTTCAGACAGGATAATTGGTTGTTTCTCATATGTGAGCTTGAAACTTAAACATGTTAGCTTCAATATACAGAACCTTTCCTGGCTTGGTAAGGAGTATTTAGTTAAGGTCTTTTTTAGCTGTAGACATATATAATAGTTCATTATCAAGATGTGGTAAAATGGTATAAATTTGGAATATGTTCTGTAAAAGCTAGTGGTTATAACCTTTTAGCTTGTCACTAGTGGTCAGCAAACTTAGCCTATGATGATTTCTAATGTAAAGCAAACTCAATTAGCAATTGCAAATGTGTGGATTTCTGACTTACGTTGAGCACCAGGACACAGAATTTAAAGAGGTGATTTTACCTCTATTAGACCCCAATTTGGAATAGATAGGTTTCTCTCTCAGGTGAGTGGAAAATGCTTAGAAAAATTTGTTGCATTAAGATATTTTAGTCAATTGATAATAATATTCTCATCCTCATAAAAAAATAGTGTCAGATTTTTATCATATTTAATTTTCAGTGCGGTTCTTACCCAAGGTGTAACACTAGAGCCTGTTGGTAAAACTGCAAGTCACATCCAAAGGTAGAGGGAAGGAGCTGTCTGTCAGCTTGCAAAAGCCAGGTTTCCCTTTCTGCTAGAATCACTTGACAAGTCAAAAGCCAGGTTTCCCTTTCTGCTAGAATCACTTGACAAGTATCTGCTTTTGTTTTTCGTTGGTACAGTCATGATAATTGGGGCATTACTAGGACACAGCACCTGCCTCCAGGTGTTTTTCTTCAGAAATAATCTGGCTTTTCAATGACTTTAAAGGTATTCCACAGTTGGTATGTGCTAAGGAAAGCCTTAATTCACTTAAAGTAACAATAGCTTTATTACAAAACCTGTTTCAAGCATCTTCAATATTATTTTCAGTAGCTCTCTTTTAAGGAGACCATAACTTTTACAAATTCTTTCAGAGTTTGGCCATTCTTTGGGGAGATGAGAGGGACATTTTATAAGGGCATGTGGTGACAGGACAAGGGGGAATGGCTTTCAAGTGAAAGAGAACATGTTTAGATTAGATATTGAAAAGAAATGCCTTACTGTTGGGGAGGCAAACATTTGAACAGGTTGCCAAGAGAAGCTGTGGATTCCCCATCCCCACGAGTGTTCAAGGTGGCATGGGGCTTTGAGCAACCCAATCTACTGGAAGGTCTCAGCCCATTGCAATGGGGTTGGAATAGGATGATACTTAAGGTTCCTTCCAACCCAAGCCATTTTACAGTACTTTGGGTTGGAATGAACCCAGAGGTTGAAAGGTGGATAGCCTTCCTGAGATAGCTGTGTATCTCTCTTCTTGTATGTGCACCTCTCGATCAACTGTCTATTATTTAATCTCGTTCCTTGAAGTGTGGATCAATATAATGTAGGGAAATGATATCTTGATGCAGTAAGAGAAAAGCGCTCATTACTCATTCTCTTATCCCTTCCCATGGAATATTTTTACTAAAAGACTTTTCAGAAAGGTAGAATTCCTTGCTGCAACCTATGGTAATGGAAGGAATACCTCAGGCACTTAGAGAGATTCTAGCCTTTTGCCTGTAAATTCAAGAGTCAAAACCAAAATACACTTCTTCAGCATCTCATTGCATTCACCTGTCTTCTGCAAATCCATCTGGATTTCCATGTCTTTTCCAGCACCACTGCTGCACATCTCTGCATTAGTTTGCTAATATTGCCTCCCATTTACTTGACTTAAAACATCCTCTCTTGCTGTGAAGGGCTCACTTTTTTTTCCATGTCTGTGATTGCTTATGCATTTTTTATCACTTTATGGTTAGTGGAAGTTTTGGCACATGGATTTTCTCTGGTGTACAGGGCTATGTCTGAATGGAGCTGTAATTTTCCTCTTGGTATCCTTGTGCTTTCTGAAGAAAGCTGAAGGTACCATACTCAAGCAAGCCCTGGTCAGAGAGCCTGGAGGGGTCCTGCTGTAATTCTAGGTAGAAAGTTAAAAAGCATCAAGAAATAAATGAGTATGGAGCTGCCTGGAATAGTAGTTTTAAGTGGTGGCTTGCTGTGTGTTTGGAGGCATTAATCTTCTCAGAGGCATGGACCTAGAAAACAAAAATACAGACTTGCATCCTCTAACCACAGGGCAGAAAGAAATCCTCAGGAAGAGGTCCCAGAGAAGTTCTTGGTGCTGGAGAAGCTGAGAGGGTCATAGAGCCTGTGGCATTCTGACAGGAACTGAACCTGGCAGTGGCATGGTCTCTGGGAGCAATTTTGTAGTCAGTACTCTGGAGTTCTGTGTCCAGTTCTGGCCCCTCAGTTCAGGAAGGTTGTTGGACACATCCAGAGGAGGCAACGAGGCTGGTGAGGGGCTTGGAACACAATCCCTGTGAGGAACAGCTGAGGGAGCTGGGGTTGTTTAATCTGGAGGAAAGGAGACTCAGAGGTGACCTTATCACTCTCTACAACTCCCTGAAAGGTGGGTGTAGTCAGGTGGGGGTCGGTCTCTTGCTTCAGGCAGCACCTGACAGAACGAGGGGACACAGTCTTTAGCTGTGCCCCGGGAAATATGGGTTGGATATTAGGAAAAAGTTCCTTATAGAAAGGGAGATAAAGTACTGGAATGGTCTGCCCAGAGAGGTGGTGGAGTCACCATCCCTAGATGTGTTCAAAAAAAGACTGGATGTGGCACTTGGTGCCATGGTTTAGTTGAGGATCTGGTGTTGTCACCCCAGGACACATGAGTTGGACTCAATGGTCTTAAAGGTCTCTTCCAACCTTGTGACTTTGTGATTCTATGATTTTAACTTAAGAAGTATTTTATGTTAACTTTTTCAAATGGACTTATTACACAGTTTCTGCTTTTGAATGGTTAATTGCAGTTAGTTCAGGGCTTTCATTGCCTATGGACTCTATGCAGACTTTGTATAGCATAATAATTTTATTATTTTATAAATAATTTTGTATTTTATATTTAAAATATTTTATAATTTTAATTTGTAAAACAAATAATTCTCCCTTTGGAAAAGGACCTGAAGGGAGGTTGGAATCATCCTATACTAACATGCTGTGCTGTGCACCTGGCAAGGAGCAAGTGAAATAGGCACAACTACAGTCTATGTCTGCTTGTGGGAGCACACACCTCACAGAACCACAGCTGCTGCTGAGTGGCTTTTCTTTTGTGCTCAGTCTGACTGTTAACTTGGAACAGTGTCAGAAGTGTGAATGTGGGGAGCCAACCACAAAGCCCTTAGAAACACTGTTCTTTGGTGCCGATACAAGGGTACATGTCCATACAGTGTTTTGGTGCTTTGCAGACGTGGGCACAGTATACAGATGTTATTTGCTCAAGTGCTAGATTTATGTACATGTTCAGGCAAATGCAGATGAATCATCACATATGCACTTCTCCAGAAAATACTGTTTAACTGTTATTTGAACAGAAAACATGCTATTTGCAAAAAGAATGTCATAATAAGGATTGATCTTTGGACTTCTCATTACTCTAAAGTAATGTTTGACATTCAACATTGCAGATAAACTTTTTTGGGTTGGGGAGGGTAAAATCTCAGCACTTGTGTACTTGTGTCTCAGATTCTGTTAGTAGGTCAAAGCACAATCTGTAGCTAAAACTAGCATATTTTGCTGCTGAAATCAGCATCCTCTATCAGTAGTCTTATATTCTAAAGTAAACCATGAGTACCTGCAGTCTATTTAAAAAAAAAGGATGCTACAAAAACTCTGTAAGTCTCTGAAAGATGTTCCTAAAGGTATTGAGTATTGAGTCTCTACTAGCTATTTGTACTTCTTAAGCTATTTCACTGAAGTTATAGCAAAAAAAAACCAACTGAGTGAGTGATGGTAGAGAGGAGATGACTGGTAGTAGAGTAAAATCTTTCAGTAGATTTCCTGTAAAATTATCTTTGGACATGTTCCATTCTGTGGAATGGAATTTACAGATTAGGGCAATGATAGTAATTAAAATGAGTTATCCTAAGTTTAAATGGATCTTATATTCAATCAGTCACTTTCAGCACAGCTTAAGAACATTCTGGGATGTGCTAGGAATACACTAAAATAGAAAATTGTCCTCATATACAGTAAATTGACGTTTGTGTGTCTGTGCTCTCTGTGGAAGAAAGAAGATATGTGAATTTTATGATGTCCTCCAAAGAGCTATCTTTAACCAGGGCTAATTTTCAGCATTACTCTTTAGGTTTTTATATTCTAAAATTTTACCTGTAAGTGCATAACTGTCAGATAGTATCTGTGGCAACCCAAAGTACTTAGTAAAACACAGTGGGTAAGAGAGAAAGCAAAAAGAGCAGTAACTTAAAGTGATGTTTGATTTTCACTTCTGAATAATTCTTTGAAGTAAAATAAAGGATTAAAGTGGCATTAAAGGAAAATATTTTACTATGCTTTCGTTGCATGCGTTTTTGTACAGTACCCTCTTCTCATCTTGTTTCCCTTATCACTTGAGATGGTGTTTCACTCAGTCTAGGCTTCGATAATTGTGTGTCCTTGTCTTGTTATTCTGGTTATATAGTTACATGAACCTTCATCTGGAAGTCTGGTTTTCTCTAAATAGGTATGCTACTGCTCTTCTTGCATTATTTCTATTTCTTCCAGTTGCAAGAAAAGCACCTGCTCATATGAAGACATGGAGAAGACATGGAGAGCAAAGTATAGGTGTATGTTTTTGGCACCTACACATGATTTACTGTTTCTTCTGTGCAAAATTATAGAACCTACCTCAAAAAAATCTAATGAGCTCTAGTGTGGCTACACAAAGAGTGTGAAAAGAGTTGATGGATCCTAGTAGCTTCTCAAAGCCTTTCTGTGCTTCCATCTGCATACAAATCTCAGTGGTACTTCTGCAACCTCTGCAATTTTCTGTCCTCACTCTCATCCTTCTTATTTGTCCAGACCCATTGTAACATGACTCTGTCTATCTGTAAAAAAAATACCCAAACTTTTCCATTTTAAAAACCTTCCAGCTCTTTAACTCACTCCCCGTTTTCTTGTCTCATTCTTGCATTTGCCAATACTCTGTACTCTCTGGAATAGTGGGGCTATGCTGATTTGTCAGACATCCTATTTCTTCATTCTGAGTAGTTAGTTATCTTCTTTAAAATGCATTTTTTTTCAGCTGTCACTTGCAATCTAAAAAGTGTTGTGACCTGTGGCCGCTGGAGATAAGGATGGAAATGTGCACAAAGCACTGTGTACATTACTTTAAGTGACTGTATTCCTCTTTGTAAAGACTTAGAAGCCATATGGCTCTCTTACAAAGCTAGGTACAAATCTCAGTTGGATGTTCTTCAGGTAGTCTTTTATAAAACAAAAAATCTAAAAAAAAAAATTTAAAAAATGGAAAGCTGTACAAAGTAGAAATACCAATTTTTAAAGTATTCTACTTGCAAGATTTACTAAAAGGTCTCTGATGGTTTTGTAATCTTGTCTAGAGAAAGTGCTTACTCTGCTACCACACAGAAATGCTGAAGAAAACAGACTTGTTTTTCCTTTTGGTTTTACTTCAGCAGGTTATATTTTTAAAGTTTAAAAAAAAAGGGGCAGCTCAATTACATAAATCTGATTATCATAATATGTACTTAATGGACTCATTGTAAACTTCTAGCATTGTGCGCACAGACTTTGGATTCCTTGGCACATTAAAGTCAATGAGAAGTGAAATATGTTCCCTCAAAGAGCTAGAATATAAAAGCATTTCTGTGGCTGATGGTGTTGTTGGACCTCAGCTGGCATTCCTGGGAGTGGCCCTGTGCATAGGTTGCTCCAGACCACAGCACATCACCATCCCTTCTCATCAGCTGAGGCACTTTCATTCCCCTCCCTGTTGTGTAACAGATATTGCATATGGAATCAATAAACATGAGGTACAGGTGCTTTAGAAGGAGTGCTTATGATGCATAGGTGCATTACAAGGATCCCTCTAGACAAAGATGAGATCACTGTTAAAAAGAAGCGTACAAGCAGACATACATGAAGTATCTTTTCAGGAGAAGTGAAGTGTCTCTGTAGGATGAATATATATTACAAAACTTTGGCTGACAGTTGTGCACGTTACAGCTGCTCTGGTCAGACAGGAGGTCCTTTTTAGCCAAGTGGACTGTCAGATAAGGAGCTTTCTAGCAGATTTTTCAGGAAAGGCATGGATGTGTTAACTCCTGTATGACAGTGGATTGAAATAGTTGATTTAAGTGGCTATCATTCCACTCCACACAACTCTATAAATCACTGTACTCAGAAAAGAACCAGCAGAAAAGTATATGAAGCAGCTCAGGAGGCTGTGCAGTTTGCAGTCGAGCACACCAACATAAGCTAGAGCAGATTTCAATTTACTTTTTAGCATCAGTGGTGATTTAAGTATTGAGTTCTACTCTATGGTTAGTTGGTCAACATTTGTGGTTTCTATTTAATTTGCCAGAATTTCCTTTCTTTTGTTTTCTCTTTTCTTTATTTAGACATTTTACCTCTAATACCATCCCTTTCCTTACTGCAATTGGTGAAAGCTTTTTTGTTTATTTTAAAGTCTTCTGAAGAAGTATAAATACACTCTGAGCCTCTAATTATGGTATTTTTTTCTGTGCCACCTGCAAGCATTTCACTTTTTTAGCTACACAGTTAATTTTCTTTAAGTTCCAAATTTTATGTAGTTTCTGTTTTTAAAACTTAATGCTATGTAAAGTGCTCTTGGCTTTTTCTCTTCTCCAAATATATTGAATTTGCACAAGAATTGTTATATGCAGCTTGTCTGTTGTTTGTAGAGCCAGCAAGTAAAATTCCCTCTTTTTCCTGCATCTTCTAAATGGCTGCTATAAAAAGCAGATTTTTATGATGTCTGTAAAGATATTATCAGCATCACTGCTCACTGAAACTTTCAGTGTTAATATGGGCTACTCCAATCTTCCATTATTACTTTGTTTCTTGTCCATGCAGATTTGGAATGGACGAATGAACCATATCTTATGGTTAATACATGGATTCAGCAAATTAGATTATTTTAGTCACCCTTTTGCAGTAATACTTCATAAATCCTGTGAAGGTATTTTAAAAATTTAGTCTTCTGGGGACACTGACAAGATTAGACAGCCTTTGATTGGATATAATATACATGTTTTGTTACAATTTTTTTGTCCCAATGAAATTTTTCAAAAAAACAGCAATGAGTGAAAAATATTTTATTCATTAAGTTCTCCGTTTACCAGCCTGGTAATGTAAGTGACTATCTGAATTTTGTATTTGTTTACAACAGATTAGTCACAGTGAGCTGGAAGCTTTTCTGTGTTCATGAAATTTGGTAGTATAATTTTGAATTTGAATGAAAAATAATGCTTTCAATCATCTTTTTTTCATGTTGAATAATAGAGATAAATCTTCTCATACATTAAAACATCTAAGTTTTCGTATAGATCTTATGTTCACATGGGTGGTGAACTGTCTAGATGATGAGGTTCAGTAATAGAACATAGAAAAGCTTTCAGCAGGGCCCGGTTACTCAGCTTACGTATATCAATTTAGTAACATCAGTTCCACACTGCTATGATAATTTACACCAGCTGAGGTTCTGGGCACTGATCCTTTTTATTGTGTCCTGACTTTTCTAGCACGTAGGTTAAGCAACATTTGATAACCATATGTTTAGTGTATTGTGCCAGTAGAATAAGACTTAGAAGGTGGAGTGTGGGAAGAGTGGGAATTGCAAACGTGTATCCTTAGATTTTATTGACTTCAGAATGTGGCGCAAATACAATGTCAGGTTCTCTACAAAACAAGGCCCTCATGTGGAATCAATGCATACAGTGAGGTCCTGTAAAAATAAGTAAAGAAGTCTTAAAATTGTATTTAATTTGTTGTATTTTCTTCTAGGATTATATCTGAAAAATTTAGTAATCTCAAAGTAAACTCTTGAAAATGCACAGCCAGTATGTAAATGCATCAGACTTCTGAAGCATGTTTGAGTCTTTCTTTTTCACTTGAGCATTCATGAACAGGCAGAAAGTTTTTTGGTGTTTGTGCAGAGAGGAAGACAGAAGAGCTTCTCTTAGGAACTCACCCCTTTGTGCTAGTGTGATTGAAGAGAGCTGTAGAATAGTAACTGCTGATTATGTGAGAACTACCTAGGTGTGTGAGTATTCAGTGAATTTGAGCTTTCTTTGGATGCTTTGGTGATCAGTGTACATCCTCTTAGGAAATCTGCAGGGAACGAATGTGGATGATGGCCACTGGGGAAGAAAGGAACTACAAAAACAAACATGGATGGAGAGTTGAGCATTCCAGTGGAAAACTCAATTGTATAAAAAGAATTGGGCATCTGATTGTGTCGATCTTTTCGTGTTTCATCTGTTGCATGTAAAAAACGGTTCTATTTTCAAGTCTAAAGAAAGTACTTGCTTTTAGAACAGAATGACTTCTTCTGAGTTAAAGGGAGGAGAAGTTATAGTAAATTGGAAAATATTTGTGTCTGCAAACTACTTTCTGGAAGTTGCAAAGTCCAGAGAGCCTGCTTGCAAAACCTTGAGGTTTAGCAAACTCCATTGTGGTGTGAAGTTTAAATGAGGAAATATAGTAACACACCACAAAATGTCCCTTGGGTTGTGAAAAATCACTTCTGTGCTACTTCTGGTTTAGTTAGTTATTATTTGTAAGCCAATTAGTGTTATTTTACTAGTTTTGTATTAGACAGGAATCATCTACCAATTTTTTTTCCTGCAGAACATATGAATGAAATAGCTCTTACATGTGGATATAAGCAGTTGTGCTTTCATACCAGTATCAAACCCTCACATTTTAAAAACAACCACCTAACAAACACTTTCATTTCAGCATTCATATAAGACCTATTAATGCAGATACTCCGAATTGTTCCTTAGTGTGGAAAATGATGACAGCACATCACTAATAAAGTAACATTTTGATTACACAGATAGAAACAGAAAAAAAAAATGCATTTTGATCAACTTCGGGTATCCAAATAATTTATCTGCAAAATTTGTTTCACTAACTCAGGCATTTTGTTTTTCTTGGCTAGAGGCTACCTTGGTAACCTGTGTTATATTTGCCTACAAATGCACAAGACTCAGTGCTGGTCTGCTTACTGCCATCATTTCCTTGGGCATATGTTTCTACTTTTAATCCCAAGTGCTGTCCTGATGTAATGACCTTTCTTCATATGGCTGAGCCCTATTTCAAGAGGGTAAGGAGGATTGTGGACTGACTTCCGTGAGCTCCAGGGTCTGATGGCAATAGTCTTCCAGTAGAGGGGGTGTGGTGGACATCCTCTGGGTTGTGGGTCTGAAACATCTTGGATTACTCAGCCATATTTGTCAGTTTAACACCAGTGGACAGCTCTATCTGCTAGCTGCACTGAGACCTTGCTTTGATATCCTTCTGTGCAGCTTCCTCCCCTCGTGTGGCAATCAAGGAGGCTGCTGCTGAAACAGGCAACAGAGCTTTCTTACCCTGCTTTTCCAATACTGTGATCAGTCCATTAATTCAGTATATTAATGGGGGTAAATTCAAGCTGCTAGAAAAGTTGCGATACATCCATTATAGATATTAGTATTTTGGTTTTTATGACATATAGTTGTGCTAACGTCAGATACTGGTGTGGCACTGAGCTAGCAATGCTAAAAAGTAGATATGTTGATAATAAAACACTGGTTTGATGAAGCCCCATTTATTTCAACTTGTATGTTTTCTAAAATTTGTTTGAGGGCAAGTGAATGTCAAGTACCACACTTTCTTTTCAAATGTTATTGGTACAATTCTGCTTTGATGAAAAGAGATTTAAAATTTTTCACAGTGTCATTCCCAGGTAAGCAGACATTTTCATCTCGAAAACCACCATTTTTTCTCCCCTGATATTTGTTGCTAAACATTCTGGTTGAAATTCCTTTCTAAAAATAAGAAAGCCTGCCTGACACGTGATCATGGTTGAATACTGAATTATGTGAGTTCATACAACTCAGCTTGGTTTCTTCTATTACAATACATTAATAGATAAACAAAACTGTTGTTTGTCTATCAGTAGACACTGTAAGAGCTACACAGATATTTCAGTTTGTAGGGACTTTGAAAGCCTTTTTTTTTCCGCCTTCCTCTTTTAATTCCTTCTGCACATTGGAGCCTTACACAGTGTGGCTCCAATCACCTGTCTAGGGTGCTGCTCTACTGCCTACCATGTTATGAGTAACTGTTCCTGTAACTGTGCTGTGTATTTACAGCACACTCTGCACTAAAAAAAAAAATCTAAGAGTATTTGGCAATGATTACAATGAGCAAGAATGTGCAAACTAAGTCAAGACTAAGTATTTCTTTTGATATATGGACAGTAGGAAGAATTTATATATATATTATATATATTATATAAATATATATAATATATATATATATATATAAAATATATATATAATATATATATTATATATATATATTATTATATATATAGTTAGATATAGTTTTGCATTTTAGTTTTTACTAAAAGTCTATTGGACAAATCAAACATGAGTAGATTTTGGGTGAAATACCTTCAAAGACTAAAATTTTATGAAAACAGTAAACTGTGGACCAGTATAACCTGAAGGCTTGCTGTTCTCTTCTAAGAGACATCAAAAACATGTTTTGATATTGTTCTTTCTGTTCTGAAAAGTGATTGGAGTATACTACTAAATTAAATTTTTTCCTTTCTCAGGCTTTCTGGATCTGTGTTTGTGTTTTGGCAGTTGTAATGTCAGTAATGATTTGTGTTTCCAAGAAGCTGCCTCATGTTTCATGTATAATATTTATTACTATCCTACTAACATTAGTGTGTTAGTCTTCAATGTTTAATTTTAGAAGAACTAAGTAATTTTTGAAGAATTTTTTTATTTGTATAGATTTATTTTGGTCACAAAGAGATGCTATGCTATAGCTCATGTTTGACTGGAATGCTTAGGATCTGTACATTTTTTATGTTTCATTTGTGAAGTTAGAGTATTATGGTGACCAACTCTGTATCTTAAGTGTTTACCAATAAGAGTATAATGAAACATACATTTTTAACATGGAAATGCAAACACAACCTAAAATTTCTTATTTGATTTTGCTGTTTTGGATATGAGCATTTTGAGCACATGTTTCATGTGCTTTGCTGTTTGCCTCTAGTCAGTACAATTCTTTCTCAGACCTCCCATGCTGTTAAATGTATGGGTAGAATGGTAGCTTCCAAGCAGGTCACTCACCCCTAAAGAAAACACTTTCAGGTCATGTCATATAACCTGTATTATAAGAGCAGCTGTGGGTAAGATTCCAAAAATGAATATCCTGATTTTTTTACATGTGTTTTGTTTGATCTAGTTTGGTTTGGTTTTTAGATGTGAGACAGAGAGTTGTCATGATGTAATACATTGGTCTCTCTTTTTTTTCTTAATAGATAAAAAAATATTTTGAACTTGAGCCACTTGCACGTGGAAAGCGCTGGATTCTTAAACCCTGCTCCCTGGATGACATGGAGGCAGTAAAAGACAGCTTCTCCCTTCTAATAAACTTGCTAGAAGAGAGAGACTTCGAACCTTCAAGAATGTGAAAGCCAAGAGAAAGAAGAGGTTCCCACGCATCATTGTACCTGCTCACTCTGTCACAGCTTAATTACAGTGTAGTATCAAGGCTGAGCTGTGATATGTTGTTCATACAGAGTTAATGCAGAATGCCCTTTGGTTAAAATAAATGTTCTGTGAATCAGGTACACAACTATTTCCAGTAAAGTTGTCTACACTACTGAAGTAGGAAGTTCCTCTTTGTTTACCACTATATCTGCACACTGCATGTTGCTTTCTTGCATCGTGATCATCCTTGGTAGAAAATTTTACACGCACAAAAATAACATAATTCGTAAAGGAGGAATTCCACATGTTACCTTGAATTTTAAAAAAATAACTAATGTCTAAAGAATCTCCGAATCTAATTCAGCTTGTTTATTGACCTCACATTATGGAAAAGCACAGCCACTGAGAACCTTAATAGGATACCTAAAAGGCAAGCAGTTTCATGTTAATGCAAAGGTTATTCCTGAGGTTTTACTAAGTGAAAACACAGTCGAGGTAGTTGACTCAACAAGGTAGTTGAATGTCTTCTGAAGTCACTGCATAACCCTGCCAGAGGCAGTATGGTATTTTGCTGGAAGATTGCTGAAAAGTAAACTAATAAACAGATGTGCACAGATAAGAGTTCTTGGGGAAAATAGCTGACATAAACTGGTGTGACATACACAGGTAATCTAAGTATAAAGATTTTAGAAGTATATGAAAGATTTTAGAAATATGCAGAAGTTGGATAAAGTAATAGTTTTCATTAAAAGTAGTTTTCCATAAGAAAAGCAGGGCAAATATCTGTTAGTTCATCTGTGGAGGCTTTATTACTAGTTACAAATATAAGTGATTTTAAATACTTCCTTTATCACTCATTCATAGACTACTACAGTTATTGTAACATTGCCAAGGCATCTATCCTGTAATTCAGGGTCTTCCACTCTTCGTACTATAAGCTTCTCTTTTCAAGGGGATCATATCTTGTTCTTTCAAATTTCTTCTGGGCTAAGTGTTACTTAGAATACAAAAAAGTAGTCATTGGAAAAAAACCATTTGTAATACATTTAGAAAACATGGATTTGGTTCACGTAACACAGTCCACTTTTCCTCTTTCCATGCTTTCCCTGTTGTAGATTTGCAGTATTTTGGCTGCCTTTTGCTGATTTTTAAAAACCTCATAAACTGATTTTGTCCATTAAAGAAACGTGCCAGGCCACTGGTTCACAGTGACAACAGGGTATGTGCAGATCAGTCTGGACTGGTGCACGCCTGGAATGCTGTGCCTTGAGCATTCAGCTACCCTTGTGCAAGAGTGTCTGCAAACACAAACTCGAGTGAGGTGTCGTTAGTTCCTCGTCAACTCTGCTTCTGTCTTCAAACACACAGCGCCTTGTTTTCAGGCCTTTAAGCAACATATCTTTCCATTCTGAGCATCTATCTTCTGTTTGAAGTTTATCGTAGTTTCTCACTAGTTTATTTGGGGATAAGAAAATAGTAAAGATCAGCTTTTAAATGCTCATAAAAGCCATTTCTCTATTATAATTTTGTCTTTGTTAAACAAAAGGTTTCTCACAGGTATTTTAGGTTATTTTTCAATTTCCGTGAATTTCTTGCATTGCTCCCACTGTTTTAACTGCTTCCTATTATCAAAAAGAAGCTGGGAAAACTGGTAAACTCCTTGTTTAATTTTGAGATGGAATAGGCAGGAAGCCTGAAGGGCATATCCTTGCTTTGTTTTATATTCTCTTTCCTGCCAGGTCAGTTGTCTCACTGCTAATACTCTTGGAAACAACCAAAAACTGGAATTGTTCATTTTAAAGCACAGAGGAGTCCTGCTTTGATTCAGTTCTCTCTGCACACTTTAGTTGGCACCCAGGTGCCCATCAGTTTCTCATGTGGGGGCTAAGGATGTTCCTTTCCTTGGATTTAAAGAGGAGCTGGATCTAATTTACATTTCCAAACTCTCTCTTTGCTGGCATGAGCTTAAAGGCTACAGAGTCCCCAGATTTCCACAAGGTCCCAAAATTTCTGTTCTATTTAGGGACAATGAAGAATAAGTGGGGAGGAGGAGTAGGGAGCATTATTTCCCAGGGAAGGTAAGCAGTTTGGGAAGGCAAAATGAGGGATTCCAAGCTTTTACTGCTTTTTCATTTGCCATAGCTAGAAGATGTGAAATAACTTTTTTTTTTTTACTATTTTCCCTTGCTTTTGTTTAGTTATGGACCAAAAGGTACAGGAGATGAAAATAAGCCCAACTGTATTGCATTCTTGAAGCTGTACTTATTTCTACCATCAGAGTTTGTCTGGTCCAAAAACTTGAGTGGCTCCATGTTACTTTTTGGTTGTGATCTCCCAGCTACGCACTGTTTGAAGGTGCTACATGAGTAACATGGAAGGGCCCAGGAGGTCCATGATTATGTGGTTTTGGAGTATGCCAGTGGCTACTTAGACTAGGACATTTTGATACTTCAATATTTTTCCTTTAGGCAAATGTTAACTGCACAGAAGCAGTGATTTTAATTTTCAGAATTATTTTGAGTATGCTTTTTCTTACTAATACAGTGATCATTCCTCATCACAGGTTGAAACAATACCTCATAACTGCTAAAGGCTAAGACCAACACTTAACTTTACTTTGAATGTAGTACTTCTGTGGTTTTGTGTTGTAGATGGACTTAATGGATGTGTACCTTTTTAATGTCTATAAACAACTTCACCTTTTTATGAGGGGATAACAATGTTCATAGCAGCTCACGTCACACTTCCTTGTCTATAGTGTTGTTGAATGCTCTGGCTATGATAGAATATGTAAGCACCATGCAGTTTTCATTCAAATAACCAATTTCAACTGCTTTGGATTTTGTTTGTTTGTTTGTTTGTTTGTTTGTTTTAATCTTTTCATGTGTGTTTGTCATTTAGGTGGGATAAACTGGGCACTAGGCTTTACTTTCCATGCAAGTTCATTAGGGAGTGAACATTGTCTTTTTAAAAAAAGATATTGTGCTTTAATGTTCTTTAGCCATCTGTTAAATTACTTTGTGTGTGTGTGTGTGTGTGTGTGCCCACACTGGGCTTCTTCTCAGACCTGTGGCTGTCTGCAGTGTCTCAGCCGTCAGAATGAAAACATTATCAATCAGTATCCAACAACAGCTGGTTTTGACAACCTTCTGTCTGCTACCTAATGCTTTACAACTCATCAGTAAGGCTTCTTTGTCTGCCCACTCTGAGCTGGTAATCTTAACTGCTTCATGTTGTGTCCTGTACTTGTACTTCTAGCATTTGTATGGCTTAAAAGTTAAGTCTTAGTGGATTTTGATATTCTTTCTTGCTGTATAATGCTCCATGTGTATCTTAGCTTGCCTATTCAAACGCGCTATACAAAAATCTGTGATGTATTATTTCGTTTAACTTCTTGCATTTCATTATATTTATAGAAGTTGCAGATTTTTGTACCGTATTACTTAATACAGTTGCCTTTTTGTAATGGCAATTAATTTATATTACAAAAGTTTGTATCTTTACTGTAGTCAAAAGTATTAGTTAACTGCCATATTATCTTGACTTTATACTAAAAATACAGTGTCTATACACAGAAGTTGACCCAATCAAGTGGTCAACTGCTGACATGGGGAACTTGTACTGTTTGTGATTTATACATGATTTCCACTATCAAAAAAAAAAAAAAAAAAAGAAAAAAAAAGAAAAAAAAAAGAAAATAAACACTGTGTCAAATTGACTTGATAAGTTTCTGTTTCTTGAGTAAGTAGCCAGTTTGGGAGCATGGCAAATTACCTTGATTTGGATTCTTCAAGATAAATTATTTACTCATAAGTGAAAACAAATACTACTCTATAATCATTGGTACATATACATACATATATTCACATTCTATTTCATACGTATGTACATGAATGTGCAGCATACATAGTTGAACATTCATGTACAAACATGTGAAATAGAAACTTCCAAAAATCTGCTCATTTCTTTCCACAGCAAGATGTTGTTACTCTGGAAGCGAGTTTATTGGTTAAACAGAGATTGGAATAATCCCTGCACAATTATTCCATAATATTAAATAGAGGGACATGTTTATGTGACTAGAAATTCTTTTTAAATAAATGACGTGGCAAAATACATATAAAAACCAGAAGCTACAGAAGCTGAGCAAAGGAATATATTCTGGGAAAAATAGAAACTTGCTGAAACAACTCAGTGTTATCCTATCAAGCACTGTTTGGGTAGAAGGTACTCTCACAGTGCAAATTGTAAAAGCTGATGGAAGAACACCACTGCTAAACCAGACTGGAGATGCTAATGCAATTACTGAGGTATGCTTTTTTCATGTCGCTGTTTTTTAATTCTCTTTCTTAACCAAGTCTAGGAATGAAATGGAAGATTTTTATACTGAGAATTCTTTTTAATCCTTTTGTTTCATACAAATAAGAATTGAAAACCATCTAATCATGCTTCGTTTGATAGCTCTTAAAAGAATTTTCATTAGCTCATTAGCCCTTTGACCTAATAGTTTAAACAAATAAAAACATCTGTTTGTGTCAGCTGTAGGATTAGTCATCCAGGGCCCAGGTTAACATGAGGATAAGAGGGAGTCCCATATCCTGCATATAAACAAAAAACGTACCTTTTTCAGCATCTGTAGTTAAAAGGGACACCTGAAATCAAGTACCCTGTACCAAATTCTGTTAGGTGAAGACACTGAAGAAGATCATTACCCATTTCTATCCTCTACCCTCATGAGTGAACTGACTAATTTCATTGTGTGGGTTTGAGTGAAGATGAAGTGTAATTTAAATAGTTCTGAGATATTTTTTCTTAATTCTACCTGCTTATAATATATTAAAGCTTTTATCACAGCTATGTTTAGAGAAGTCAAAATAGGCTATATATAATTCTTGTTCATTCACTGGATTTCATAGGAAAATGTAATATGTGGTATTCTGGTAAGTTTTAATGGGATATATTCAGGACAACCTTACTCATGGGGGACGTGTTTGTGCATCAAACATGTCAGCAGTTCCTTTTATAATTTCTTAAATATACCTTGTTTTTTAATCACTGAGTCTCTCTAGGAAAGGCAGAGATGTAAATGTCAGTATTGCTACTAACAGTAGTCTATGGAGCTCCAGTTGCCTGTGGCAATAAACTGGGAGACAACAAAAGTATTCTAATCTTCTTGTCAGGTTTACAGAAAACCCAGCTGAAGTAATCAGCAAAAGGCCCTGTACTGGTTTGGGATGATTATGGCAAAAGTGACATTCTTCACCTGAAAATAGCCTGAATCACAGAATATTCTGAGTTGGAAGGAACCCACAGGGATCACTGAGTCCAGCTCCTGACCCTGCACAGCATCATCCCCAAGGATGGTGCCATGTGCCCAAGAGCGTTGTGCAAATGCCTCTGGAACTCTGTTAGGCTTGGTGCTGTGACCATTTCCCTGGGGAGCTGTTCCAGTGCTCAGTTATCCCCTGGGTGAAGAACCTTTTCCTGATATCCAACCCAAACCTCCCCTGACACAACTCCAGGCCATTGCCTTGGATACTGTCACTGGTCACACAGAGCAGAGATCAGTGCCTGCCTCTCTGCTTCCCCTCATGAAGAAGTTGTAGACTGTGATGAAATCCCTCAGTCT
Source organism: Cyanistes caeruleus (assembly GCF_971803275.1). Lineage (NCBI taxonomy): Eukaryota > Metazoa > Chordata > Aves > Passeriformes > Paridae > Cyanistes > Cyanistes caeruleus. The sequence continues at coordinate 64,837,652 of NC_141732.1, forward strand.
TATCCAGGCTGGTTTTGGTAAAGACCATATTTGTAATAAAAAGCTGTTGTAATTAATTTCTAAGCACAGAAACATTTTCTCACATATAAAAAATCTATATATATAACTATATATATATGTATATATATTTGAAAACCTGCCCACTTGCTAAGAAGCAAGAGGCATGAATTATACCTAAAAATGTCAACAAATAAAACCAGCCACCACAGTACTTCTTTTTTCACCTATCACCTTGCAAAAGTGAAATGCTATTGTTCGTTTTATTGCCATGCCACGTAACTATAATTTATTGTATTTCAGTGTGCACTAGAAAGCATTTGCATATAATAAGCAAAAGAAGACAAAAATCCCTTTGTGGGTTTGCAACTTCCATATATGAAGAGCTGCCATCTTTCAAAGGAAACACTGAATGTTGAAATACAGGAGCCGTATAACCTGTTATAAAACACTGCCAGCTGAAATGCTAAATCATGGAAATCCCAAACAAAAGGTCTGGTAATGTTCAAATGCATAATCCCAGAGATGGTATTCAGGAGAGAGGAAACCATGACTTGCATACAAATGTTGCAAAACCGAAACAAGTTTAACAGCCAATCACATAGCAAAGTATTTGGTGTTTTCACAATATGAAAGTCTTGAATTCAGAAGTTTGATAGATATTTCAGGATCAAAAAAGCATTCTGTAAAAATAAATGTAAAGAGTATAATTTTATAGTAGGTTAACATTCTGGGCTTGTCAGTTTCAATAAAGTCCCTTTAAAGCAATAATTCCAGCTGTGCATTAAAGTTGGGAATTTAAAAATCTCATCTATAGAAATTAATCCATTTTGTGTTCTGTTAACATACACTAAAATAGCATTTTCTGTCTTTTGTCAACTCATTTATTTGAAAGCACATATTCTAGAACTTCCTCAGAGAAACTTACACCCAAATTACTGCATTATTGTAACTTTCAAACACCCCATTCCTTCCAGTATCAAGTTTTAATGGTTGTGAAAACTTAATGCTTGTGAAAACAAATTAGTAAACAAAAAGTTTACTAAACTACATCAGAACTATTTTATTATAGCGTTGCCATGTATGGTAATTTTGTAGGACCCAGAGATTCAACGTATGAATGGTATTGGCACCATTTAAAATTAACACTGATTAACTGCAATATCTAGAAAACTTTTTCCTTTTTTTTTTTGTCTAACAGGAATGCAATATCATGATTTTCTCAAGATTTATCTTTCTGCAGAGAAGAAATTAGCATGCATTTTCAGTAATATGAGCTATAACAGCATTAGTCCATTTTTAATAAATTGCTTTGTTTGCCAACTAGGTAGCTGTAATTCTCTCTAGTTTACACATGAGTGGCAGAATTAAAAGAATTAAATTGAACTTCCTCCAAGTATTTGAAACTAAGGTTGATTTTTAGAAATGCTAATTGCCTTGTCTAAAATATTTTTTGCATGATTTTCAGGAGTGTGATTGATGCAGGAAAGTTCACTTTTGCCTTTAAGATATAGAGCATGACCTTTTGGTTACAGTAAATACAGTACTTCAAGTCTGTGAAAGTCATCACATATACTAAAGGTATTGAGACCATTTACCTCACATTCCTTCCTATTAGCTTCCACAATTAACATGATCCACAGCTGAAAAAATAATTCTGGTTGTCAGTGATAAATGGGGTGAAATCGTCAATCACTGAAGTTGACAGTATTATTTTCAAAAGATATTGCAAACAAATGTTTACCCAAAGATAGGAGTATGTTGCTTGTTGCTGAGTCTTTTTTCTTTGGTGTTCTTTCATTTCATTTACATGGCAGGATAACTTCAGGGCTCACTCTCAGACTAAAGAGAGCTCCTTTTCCTTTTCTATATATTTTTTTTTTTTTTTTTTTTTTTTTTTTAATTTCTGGAGCATTAAGAACACCAAACATCCATGCACCAAAATATTTAACAGAACAAGGAGCATTCTTGGTAACCCTCTGAGATCTGAGATGGAACATCAGCTCTTTGTTTGTTTTCTTTTCTTGGTATGATGCGCAGACCTGAGATTTTGGTTCAGGCCTGTCTCCACTGAGAGGTGCCAGTAATATAGGATTCTACTATTATGGGCTATATAAATATCTTGCCTATTTTTAGCACTCACTTTTGATCTCTGAAGAATTTTAATATCAAGGTCAAAGATGGTGGTTTCATATGTAGATGTATTGGTGACATAGACATTTAAGAAAATGCATGCTGTGCTTGTAGATTAGAAATATATCGTTGTCTAGGTTCTCAATAATGAGGACAAATCTTCCATAAAACCACTGTGGGATGGTGAATCTTGTTCTGTCTGCTTATGAGAGATTCAGAATGAAGTTTTGATTTTAGGTTTTGGTTCAAAACAAATTAAACAGAAACTATTTTTTCTTTCAAGTGTGGTATGTGAATATCAGTCATTAGAATATTCTCAAGTGCTTGATCTGTGATAACCATTTCACATCTAACCTGATTAAGGCCTAAGGAGGTTTTCACTACAAGTCAATGTTTCAAGTTAGTGACTGGATCCTTTTAATTTCTGCCTGCATATAACATTTTAAAACCCCTTGATGTTCACACCTGTTTGCACATCTCTGTCATTCTGTGTCACACAAGTGTGCCCTTGGAGTGGTTGTTAACACAGGTCTGGAATTCTCCTGGCATCCAAGGACCAGTTCATTCATGGTTGTCATGAGACAGAGTATTCTGTTCTTTCTTAATCAGATTATGCATGAAGGCTCATTTTCTTTGTGTTTTCGTATCTGCTTATTTTGGGTGGGAACTCTGGTTCGTACAGTAATTGATCTTTGATGCTGGGTTTATCTTTCATCAGAGCAGGGACTATTATAGGAGGATAGTTCTGAGACTCCCTTTTATGATCAGAATTACACTTTACAATACAAAAAGCTAGAAAATGTAACTGTTAGTAGACGGCTTTGAGTATAACCAAAAGCCAAGATCAACTGTGCATTGCTCCAGCTGACCATGCTGAAAGTTGATTCTCATTTACTAATGTCAGAATTAAACCAGAAAAAGTTGCCAAAATTAGATAATGTCTGGTTCTGCATAAGGAATGCAGAAGATGAGCCTGGTGAGGTGTGAGCCACCATTCTGAATGGCACTGAAATCTCCAGCATTGATGCCTTCTCAGGAATGAGCATCTGCCTGAGGCTGTGACCTATTAGATATTTGTTTGCCACAGAGCTGAGGGGAGACATCAGTTTGAGGAGGCCTCAATAGCTCTTCCTCAGCAAGTAATGCCAACCCATGTCCTCCAGGGGTGGGTGCTAGTGATCTGCAGCAGCTGCTCCAGTGGAGCTGCTTGCTAGTGGTGCCTTTACCACAGGAACCCCACCTGGCTTGTCAGGATTGGTGTGGAGTTTACAGCCAGGGACCAGCCATGCCTGGTTTTCCAAGACAAGCACTTTTCAAGGTGACGAAAGAAGAACTGAAATGGGAAAATCACTGCTGGTGGCATGCCTTCACACCTGTCATGCTGTATTACAGTCTCAGTCTTTGATTATTGGTCCCATAAAGGTGTCATTTTCTTCATGTTATTAAAGCAATTACAGTTATTATACTTAATTTGTCCTTTCCGAAGGGAGCAAGAATAAATGAGGGAGGATTTGCATACAAATTGAGCCTGATGTGGGGGGAAATTGCAGCAGGTGGTGAGGCTGTGAGATGTTACACAGGAGCATGGCTGGAGCTGCCCTCCTCCGCAGCCCTTTGCTGGTGACCCTTTGAGGAATGTCTCACAACTGTCTGGTGGATTCATTTGAATGAGGGACAGTTTGGCTCACTGTCATCCTGGGCAGATCAAAGCCTGTGCCTTGGCCGGCTGCATGGACAGAGGAGGCATGTGAAAGGTCTCCCCTCCCCCAGGGGAGTCCTTTTCCCTGGCACTGCTCAGCCCTCCCCACTACTCTCAGGGACATCCCCCATTCCCATGCATCTTGTCACAGGCTATCATGAATCACTACCATAAATAACAAAGATGCTAATTTTTGGAATGCAACTCTATGAACTTCTTCAAAAAGCATTTTCTGCTGTAATCTGTTCCATCAGAAACCTGTTTTTTCTCTTCATCTACATCTGTTACTCAGTACTAATCCTCATATTACGCCCTCTCAAGCATTCCCCTTGCATACAAGGCTCTCAAAAGCAAACACTTTTAAATACATTTCTGCACTTTTAGAGAAAACAAACAAATAAACCTAGATGTCAGGATGTTCAGATAACATACAATGTGTTTTTATTTAATTTGAAGAGATACAAGAAAAAAGACATGTTGACCTCCCTCCAGTAAATTTTCTCAAGAACATTGCAAAATACATGTAAACTCCCTTGGCCTATTCAACCTTTCCAGATGCATCACTCTCCTGGGTAGTTAGACAGATGTAGAGTCAAGTGGGAGTGTGGATAAGCATGTTGGATACCATCACTGTACTGAAATATGTAGACCTCCATATGGTAAGGAAAATGCCATCATTTTTTTCCCCCCACTTTCAAGTTTCCTATGAGGAAACTTTAGCCATATCTGTGGTTACAGAACAAAGGAAAAATCTTGTCTACATGCATTTTATAAAATATCTCCTTAATGTAATCATTTATGGGCTGTGATAGCTGGAGTACATAAATTGTTTCAATATTTATTTCTCATTCAGAATTGCTTGGATTTTTCTTCACCTGTCAAAATGACTTGCTTCTATTGAGCAGTGTCTGTTCTGCATGTCTATATTCTGTGGTTACTTTAAGGCCACAGTATATCAGATTCAGTTTCTTAAACTAAAATTATAGAAAATTCAGACAGAAAAATATTACCAAAGTAACTCAATTAAGGAGTCCTGTGGGAAAGATCCTTGTATATGCTCAAAATGCACTCAGAGAAAATATGTTGAAAAAAAATAAAAAATATTACACTGTTTCAAAGGATGTAAATATTACCAGAACTACTTTAGTAGATATGCATACCTATAATTAACTTTATTTTGAAATTTTGTCATCTGTCCCCCATTTCTCTGTATATCTTTATTACACCCCTTTCCAAATAGCACATGGTCTGATTTTGATGCCCAGTAGAATTCCCTGTCCTCCTGAAGTTATCCCAAGTATCAAAATTAGATCATGACTTGCCTACTTTCATGCTAAAGCAGTTTATCAGTTCTTTGACAGGGACTTACAGCTCCCTGTGGTGCTGCTGGTCTCAGAAACCATTTGGATTATACCTTTTTCGCTCTACCTGTGAATTTGTTGCATATCTGCAGCATTTACACAGCGTGGAATGAGCGTCCAGTGGATGAAAATCTTCAGTTAATGAAGAGACAGGACAAAAATATTTGGAGAAAGAGAGCATTTCCTTAGCAGAGAATGGGTGCAGGGTAAATTTAGTGAATCTATATTACCTGACTAGAAGGGAAGATAAGTATCACTTTACCTCACACAGGACAAACGTAGTTCAGAAACAGAGGTTTAGTTTATTGATCCATCACCTTCAAAAAACCCTCTAATCCTTGGTCATGGTATCATGGATGTGAGTCTCAAGGACCAGGTAGAAGAGGCAAATTTTTTCTCTTTGTCTGACCAGGTCACTCTGTCGTTTTTTCCCAGGACAGGCAGGTTTACTTGATTTTTTTTCCCATTTCAAGGCCATTGTGTGGTTCCCTGAGTAGGTAGGTCTGGCACCTGCCCAGAAACTGACTGGTTCAGAACACTTGTCCTCACCTTACCTATTCAGCTAAAAGCATAGAAACCAACTTTTATATATTTGCTGCTTCTTTTCTTGATCTTCAGGATCCTGAATAAGGCCCCAACATCCAAAGGATGTGATACCTCTTCTCATACAGCCATAGTAGCTATGAGACCTGGGAGTGCCTTGAGCAGTGACTTGGCTGCAGACAGCATCTTCTTCATGGAAGGTAGTGTCTGTGGCACAGTTTGGCACAAAGGCTGCCCAACAGCACAACTTAGTTCCCTTAAAAACATGGCACAGCATCTCTGCTCAGACCATTGCCAGACAACATCTCAAAATCATTCTTAATTGACTGTTTATCTCAGATTCCCTCTCTCAAGCAATTGAAATCTTGCTTGGAGAAAAGGCTTTTTTGAGAATTTTACATACAACTTAGTGTGGAGAGTACTAAGGCTGTAGTGCTGTCTTTGAAGGATGCCAGTTTTGTCTGGAGCCTTCCACAGAATCTCCATTGTCCATTGGATTTGAGCTGAGACCCATTGTGCTGCTGACATTCAGACTATGATCACATAAACAGTTGCTTACAGGTGTAGGCAATAGTTTGAAGCATGCATATTTTCAGACAGCAACTGCTGCATGCCCTGTAGCTATCTTGCAATCCAGACAGAACAGTTAAAACATGAAGTTGTGTCAATGTTTTCCCATTTTTATCTAGGTTTCATGGAGTGCCTTTGAATGTCTGTTTGGGCAGTACTAGCTGTTAGCTCTCTAGGGAAGATGTTTTGTCTGATATAGTGATCTACTCCTACCAATTCTCTTTTTCTCACATCAATATTTAATCAGTGCCATAGATTTGTGTTGTTGGAACATCCTGACTTAGCATCATTATTCTCCTATAGCTCTGTCTCCTTTGTTATTCAAATAGCTTTACAAGCCCACAGCATTAAGCCTCACTCTATTCTTTACAAAAGTGAGGACTTTTTTTCTTCCATTTGGCAGAGAGAGAGATCAAATGCAGAATGATTTTGACCTAAAGATCATCTGAACTCTGAAGCAGTGCTGGTGCTTAAGCATAGGCTCTCACTGCAGTGCTTTCCCTATGCAACTAAGGCCTCCCACAGATGAGACCAGCAAAGCAAGTTTGTAATCCTTTCATGTTAAGCTTCCCAAGGCACTTTCACTTTGGTAACTCAATGAAATTTGTCTGGTAACAAGGGGCTCCATTTCACTAATCACAACTAGCATGCAGTTCTCTAGCACCTTGCAAACAGTTATAACTCTCTTCCACAGCTGTTCTGCAGGGAAGACAAGGTTGTGTCCCCAGCATGGCTTGAGTTTTAGTTTTGTCAGAGTCCTTTGGGAAAAATCGGTGATTTTGATTGCAGTACTATGATTTTAGGTAGGCAATGTGTACAACGGTGTAATTTCATCTGGTACAGCCACTGTATATTTACTTCTTGTATCACATTAAGAAGATGATTGAATGACGGTTTTCATGAAAGACTAATTTTAAAAAATCTTTTGTCTAAACATTTCATAGATTTATCTTTTATGTGGTCTGTGCAAGAAAGGATCTGTTGTTAATTTCTTTCAGCTGTAACTAGACATTCGCATATATCTTTTAAGCCATATGAAGTCAAACCCAGCTAGCCATAAAGAATGGATATCTGTTTGGAATCTGTTCTATTGCCTATTTCTAACCCTCTGTAACTATTGGATTGATGGACAGTTATTTAAATGTGTTATTTGTTTTTTGCTATAATTCAAATCAAATATTTTCTAATTTTGAGGCAAAGTTCAAACTGTTTCTATTTAAACTGAATTGTGCTATGTGGCCACTTCAGCCTCAAATATGTTGAACTATGTTGATTCACAATTTCACTGGAAAAACAGGGAAAGAAATTAAAATTTTCTTTAAATGGAAGTTATTTATGATTAAGTAACTTATTTTCAAATGAAAATATACTTGTAAATTAGATGTGCCATATTACGTCTCTTCTGAACATGATATATCCATCTGTACAGTTATCCCTGACTCACCAGAGCTGAATGGCAATTGAACACTGTTCAACTGTGAGTCACTTGTGCCACTTCTTGCAATCCATACTTAGTTTTTCAATTGGTTTGTTCCTACCTACTGCTCTTGATGCTCTGAAAGGACTGCATGCAGATACATTGCAGCAGATGCTTGTTTCAGGTACATGTGGAGAGAGTATACGCCTTGCTTCTTTCTGGTTTCCCTCTGGAGTTGTTTACTCCATACTACTTCATACAAGATTAAGTTCCATCCATCTTATTTTCATGAATGCTTTCCAATGAAATGCTTTGGGATGACTAATACCCAGGTGAACCTGCAGTCTCCATCTGGTTTCTTTGGCGGTGCATTTATGAGAAGTTTATTTCTGCCCTTACTCCTCATCTTCAGCCTCAGTTTCCACTATGGCAATGTAGGGCAGCAGCACCGAGAGCCTAAAGTTTGTACTGACCAGTGTATCCCTTTCTCAGAAAAAAGCAGTCTAAATAGTGGTACAAACTTTTGTCTTACTTCACAGTTTTCAAGATAAAATAAACTGGTTACCTGCTTAATTTTAGCTTTCTTGTAAATCTTCTAACAGTCATCAATCTTCTACACCCCAGCTCGCGCACACCCCAGCTCAGCAAGCACAGTAACAGAGGCTCACCAAGATGAGTAAGTTTACTGCAGATTCTAAACATGTGGCACAATTTTAGTGCTGTATCGTTTCAATTTTGTGATGTTATCTTTTCAATTAAGAGGTTGCTGTTTCTTTTGTTCATTGAGACAAAAGCAAGAAAACAAACACATAACAGGCAGTCCCTGCTTTGCAGTATTGAAATAGATGAAATAGATGAAACGTTTCACTATCTTGACTGTATCAGTGCACACAAGCTGGATAAATTGAGTCCTCTGACCCTAAATAATTGTATATGAAATGTCTCCTTTAATTATACTGAATGTGAACCAACTCTATTTTTAAGGGGTTGTATCTAGTATGTCTGTATTCAGTCCTGTTTCTTCCCCCACATCCCCCGCTGCCTTTCCTTGTTAATTCATTTAAACAGGGTTTCTTTCTGCTCAATTTGCATTCAAATGGCTGTCAGGGGACTTTATGGAAATAATATAAGTGCTTTTATCATTGTGTATTTAGTCACATGTGCTAATTTTCAAAAGATGAACTTGTCTAGCATCTTAGCAAAAGACGGAGTTAAGAGTCAAGCACCAGCCTTTTACATGGCTACAAATCCATGAACTCCTAACCAACATCCCAGTTTATGATTTTTTGGCCCAGCTGATATATCTATCTGTTGTTTCAGATGGCCCACCTTATCCTCTTTCTCTCAGATATTTTCTGCTTCTTCCTCCTTTGCAAACTACCCATCTCTAGATCCAGCACACACTGGAATGTCTTTCTGCTTTGTCCTTAGCAGTGAAACACAGTTATAATGAGTTTTGGAAATTTCACTTTGGGTGCTCTTTCTTTTCCTTAATTGCTGTTAGAGCAACAATGGGGCACATCTCACAATTAGCAGTAGCTCTGCAAAGGCCACCACGAAACACCTGGGGGTTCCTCTGTGGATTGATTCTCTCAAAGTTGAGTCTGCCCCCTCCTTTTCTCAAAGTTGCAATCAGCAGATTCCCCAACCCTCAGTGTATTTGGAAACATCTTCAGCAATTCACAGCCAAGAAAAACTTAATTTTAACCAAACCTGATTTATAAAATTGAGAATGTAGTTACAGCTTAGGCAACATAAGGTACTTTTTGGTCTGGCTCATTTAAGACCCAAGCAATTTATTCTTTTTGGCCCTTGATGACAAATGCTTCCTCCTCTGGTTTCTTGAAAATTGGAGTAATCACTACAGAAAAAGGCTTCCATGAAGCATGTAAGTTGTTAATGAAAATAGTTCATGACAGAAGCATGGTAGCTTTTCAGACAAAATGGTAGACATTTATATTTTAGATCTACCATTAAGCTGTCCCAGTGGCAGATTATCCACTTCACTTTCAAATATTTTCTAGAAGAAAGGGAGGAATTGTGCAAACATGAACATGATGTATTTCAGGCCTTTCAATCTAGTGAGTTTTTGATAATTTTTGTAACTCTTCCCTTCTTATTTGAAAAGTATATAATTTATATAACACCAAAAAAAAGAGGTCCCATTCATTATGTGAGTATGAGTTACTGATTTAATTATGAAATTCCTGAAATGGTGGAGGGTCAAAGGGGGAGTCACAGAAGTTTTCAAATCTATAGCTCAAGAAAAGTAACGTCATGTCCAAGTATATTTAGTGAATAATAATGCAAACCACAGACAAATACAGAGGAGAGGAGAAAATAAATTCCCTGGCTCAAGCTGGGAATGTATTGAATGCTTAGAGCCAGAGAAACAATAATTTAGAGGGGAGTATTTCCCTGGATTCTGCACTACTAATAAATCATTGCTGGTCATGCAACTTTCAGTGGTCCCAGCAATGATTACATTTTGTATACACTGATCACACTTTGAGCCTACATAGTGTCCTTTGTCCTGTTCTCTGCATTACTAATGCTCCAGGTGCTCTCAGGTGCTGAGGAACAACACTTATGTATAAAAAGGAAGAGGTGTGAATCTGTCTTTATGCAAAACACTCACTCATACATATACATATGCACCTCAGGTACAAGAAAATGTTATTTATGATACAAGTTTTTTCAGAATTGCCTTTATTAATTAAGAAAAGATTTTGTAAAATCAGTAGAAAACTTAAAATTTAAATTAAATTCTATTTCTGAGCATATTTTTCTTGTAGAGAGGACAAAAAGCACCATGGTGTGAGCATGAGTTGTCTTGTGTTCATAAACGACTTAAAATTCTTTGAAGAAAGGCAATTACTGAGGGGAAAGTATAGTCTGTCTGACTTGCAGTATACAATGTGTTCATCTTAAGGAACTGTGACTCCTTGGGGTGTGAACTCAGGTACAGAATACACTGTAGTAAACCTGGGGAACAGACTCTGGAGGCAGGTTCTGAGCCATAAATAGCACAAAGCCTGCAAAATTAATACAGAGGTGAGTACAGCTCACTCTTTTTGGGTTTTTTCTCCAGGGAAAGAGTATATATGCATCTTCCAAGCCATTGGAAGAGTATTCACTAATGCATGTATCGAAGTTTGTAAGGACTGTTGGGTCTGAAAACCTTCCTTCCAGAAAGGACAAAAAGTCAAAATACCCAATACCTATCAGTTCAAGAAGTTACCCAAGATTAATTGGTGGGAACTTTCAAAAAAGCTCCCTATGAGCATCTGTGAAGGACACAGAGTACTTTCTGTAAGGCAGAGTTGTTCCTCCATCCCTGCAGAGCTGGTGGAAGGACAGCCCAGAGACTGCAGATGAAAATCCTGGCACCAAGCAGTAAAAGCCTGCTGAGAGGAACAGTGAACCAGCCGCCAAACCCCAGCAGTGATGGAGAAAACTTTCTGCAGACTACAGAAGACTCTGCCAGGTGTGCTGCTACTAGGGAAGCCACTGGGTTGACTGGACCAAAGCCTGGAAGCAAGGTTTGATCTCTGTTTGAAAATTCACCAAAATAAAATGTCAAGAAAAATCTATTGCAGAGCTATGCTTACTTAGGTGTTGTCATGGTACTGAAGAATTATTACTAATTTAAGCATTAGCAGAGAAAATCACATATCAAAGCTGGGATTTAAGTTTGTCTCTTAAGCAACTCACTAATGTGAGCTGGATGAATGAACTAGAGTTTCTTCAAGGCTGAAGAAATATATATGTGGCAACAGAAAGAGCAAAATGGCTCCTGACAGTGGAAAACAAAGGATGGGGAGAGTGAAAGTGCAGAACAATGTTTCCAAGCTGAACTGGCTAGATGCAAATCTATAAGGAACTGGAAGGAGGACAGGAAGTGACCTCTTAAGTTAGAAATGTGCGAGTATAGAGCAATTTCTGTGCCTTTGAGTGGAATGTCCAGCGTCTGGATTTCTGCAATACAGATAAAACTGGGCTGAAGATTACACCAGCCCACAGTCATGCTGCTTGTACCACTCCCCTGGTCATGTGCAGCAGCAACCTGGTCCTACACAGGAATCCAATTTTGCTACAACTGCCAGCCGGATGTGTTTAATTGAAATTAACTAAAACAGAATTGCTTAGATGAAGCTCAAAATGCTTTTCCTTGTAGAAGAAAACCTTAGCTAAACCAATTAATATAGCCAAGTGGAAGATATAACCTATTTGGGCATCTCAGCGTTAACTTTCTCCCTTGACAACACCCATTTCAGAAACATTGAACTATTTACTGTCTCTGAAACATCTGGACTTTCTACTTGTTTCATAAGTCTCTAACAAAAAATATCTACACATCATCCATCAATCCACAGCCACATTCTTTTCTCACCCTATCATGATTAGATTCTTTGGGAGGTTTTAGGGGTTTTTTTCCTAATGCTTTTCTCCCAGTTTTTCTTGGACATCTTTGTATTATAAATGGGCTCTATATGCTCACTTTGAGCCATCAGAAATTAAACTAGTTTGTTATATAAGCTGGAGAAATGGGGACTTTTGGGGACCTGGCCTCTTTCCTTAGCCACAAATGTCCCATTCTGGCAAAACTGAGGCAGACCCCAATCACTGTTTGGAGCAAAACCACCTCCTGGTAAGGTGTGGAGAGCAGTGGTGTAGTGTTTTGTCCAAGATAATTTCTTGACAGGAACATCCAGGTCACTAGTTTTATTGCTAGGACTGTCCTGCTCTAAGTGAATGGAAACACCTAAATCACCCCTCTGTAAAGGAGAGAGATGCTTTTTCCATGTACTTTGTGGAAGAAAAGCTGTGTAGCCTCTGTGGGAGTCCCTCTCCAGGAACTGTGTTGGTCCTGTAAGCAGTCATTGCTTACCCAAGCTACATCTGTTGTGATATTAAAAAGTAATTGCATATCCTTTGTGTAAGTGCCATTTTTCTTCCACTTTAGAAGTCATGGGTGGGGAATCTGCCCACCCATGGGCTGGCACTGGGGGAAGGTTTCTTGCAGAAAGGTGGGGACAGTCTGCCTCAGTGACTTCAAGCAGAGGCCAAGCCCCTCTGGCCAGCACATGTTCCTCCAAAGTTTACACTGCTGAGTGCTTTGCCTTTCTCCTTCTCTTTTGCACCAGTGTCCTTTTTCCACATTTCTTTTCAGCCAGATGAGTCCCCTGACCCAACTCAGTGTGCAATTGCATATGTGCAATCAGTGCAAGACACTTGTAAAATTAGTTAGCTGTAAAAGTGCTGAGCTGAGAGCAGCAGGGAAGTCAGGAATCTGGCCTGAGCCCATCTGGGGCTGCCACGGCGGAGTTTCTCGTTCGCGAGCAGCCTCTCAGGGGCGGCCAGTTTGCTGCCAGGTAATGAGAGGAGCCGGCCGATAGTGGAGCCTTGTGTGGGGATTGTTTCATCTGTCAGGCTGCCAGGAGATACACAACAATTGCAATCTCCACTGCTCCTCCCTGCCACGAAGATTAGGGGAGTTAGTCATGTGGAGCTATGAGACTGATAGGAGAGATGATAAAAATGCACAAACATTAGACTGGTGTAACAATTAAGGAAAAAAAGGATGGTTCAAGGATGTGTGTAATTAAGAATAATGGCTTGAAGAGAAAACATCTTTTTATATGTGTTACTATTTTTACACGACTTTGTCTGGAACTCAGAAAACAAAACTGAGGAGGAATCACAATCTTTTCATTCAATATTACAAAGTGAGACCTTGCTCTTGAAAATAAATCAGCATGTCAGATTTAAATTTATTAATTTGATTTGTTTGAATACCAGATTAACTTAAAAAAAACAGTTCAAAGAGCAGACCCTTCTTTCTGATCTGCCTGTGAAATAGTCCTGTAGTGGGCAATTTAACCTTTTTAAGGGTCAACAATCCTAGAAACCCTGCTATGATTATCAAATAATTCATCCATTATTAGTAATAATCTTGTTAGTAAAAGTGATATGAAACAGAATATGCCCGAAAGAAGATGTGAAGAAAGTATGTAAGATGATTTTATTTTCTCTTCTAATCAATTTTTCTACTAGGCATAAAAAAAAAAAAAAAAATCAGAAAAACACTGGCAAAAACACCTGGGCAAAATAGCTTTTTATCAAACAATTAATCAAAGGCGCCCTCTAAAATCCCACACTGTAGGAGGGGAAGATGGCAGCTCCTATGTCCCGGGCTGGAAGGTAGGAGAGCACACCCTGTCCATGGGAAATGAGTAGTGAAGAGGGGAGGCATGGTGAGCTGGGGTGGGCAGAGGTGTCCCAGGTGCTGCTGCCAAGACCCAGTCAAACACCCAGCAGTTCTTAGCCCATCGTGTAACACTCACCAGCCCAAAGCCAGACCAGCATTTTTACCAGACATTTGCTTTGGCACCAGATGCTTGGCAGGAGGGACTGTACATGAAATCCAACCACTGGCTGCTCCTCACTCAGGGTAACTCTGGAAGAGGCAGAAAAAAGAGATATAGGATACAGGTGGGGGAAAGAGGGTGGTGAGGAGGGGAGGAAGAAAGGAAACACAGGAAAGCATGAAGAACAGGGGAAGCAAATCAGCAAGACAAGTAGACAAAGCAAGGAGTATTTTATATCAAAACCAGACTTCAGGCATATGAGAAACTCCCTCTGTTTTATCCCAGTGCTCATCAGAGCTTTCTGCACTGTGCTGCTGCTCCTCTGTGCCTTTGCCCAGCAAATTCTGTCAAACAGCCAGCTGAGTATGCACTGTGCCTCTAATACGCCAAGGCAGAGCCAGCTGCCCTTCCAGGCTGTGCTGGAAACTTGGGAAAAAGAGAAAGAAAAGAAATTCTGTTCTGCAAGGCCTGGTGGTATTCCAAGTACTTGAGACAGAATGTAGGTTAATGTAATGGGGATTTAACATCTCACCATCACTAATCAGAGTTATGAGTTTGCCAGCAAAGCCATCACAGACCACCTTTTCAGGCACTGAGAACTTAGCTATGATCATATGTTCTGGGAGTAACAAATTTTCTCTGTTTATAAAATAAAAAGTCATTTTGTGGCTGCTGAAACAGTGGAAGTGGGGATGTACAAAATGTGAGCATCTGTGAGGAACGATTGGAAGGTATGAGAGCAGGAATAGTGTCTTCTTACAACACCTTTAATATATTGAACCATAATGGGAACAGAGATAAACAGGACTCTAACTTAGGCAACTACCTTAAATTAGTAAACTCTAGAGGTTGCCGTAAATTTAATTAAAGGCTGATATAAACAGCCATGATTTTCACTGTCTTCTGAAACTGGATAACCACAAGCTTTGGCAGATGACCAGGAGAAACAGTCTCATCAGTGTGTATCCCTGAGCTGCCTTACTTCTGCCCCTGGAAGATAAAACACCATGAATCATGAAGAAAAGTGAATGGAGCAGATTGTGAAAGCTCTGCAATGAGATAAAGGGAAAGAGGCACTTCATCAGCTAGGTAGCTCTAAGACTACTCAGGGATTGAGAAAAGAATAATCAACATATTTTCTAAAACTGCAAAGCCAACAGAAGAGTGTTGAGCAATGGGTTTCTCCCTGCCCCAGATTAAGCATTTTTCAACCAAGATCTACAAGTGAAAACAGGGAAATAATCCTTCCAGATGCGTTAAATATCAGGTATTAAGCACAAATCCCATAAACTTTATTCTGTCCTTCATGTCCCCTTAGATGCAGCTCACATACTTTCATAGTACACAGTGAAAGAAAAATGCTTCATTATAAAACCTGATATTGATGTCCAGTCTCTGACATGACACTGCTTCCTACTTTGGAGAAGATACCCTTGGGCAGCAGGAAGCTCCTTTTCCCTTTGCATAAGATAGATAAATTACTTTTCACAGAACATCTTCAAAACAGAAGCATTTGCAGTAGTTTGTGTTAGTAGTCTCTGAAGTAAGAACGAGATCACCCCTGGGTCATTCACCTAATTTGATGTGCATCAGAACATTTCTGTCACACTGATCACAACACCCAGTGTGAAATGCATGCTGGCTTCACAGTGGCTGCAGAAGGGACAAAGTGTGTGGCTGCAGCACTACCCAGCAACCCTTCAGAAATCTAGACCCAGCACTGGGAGTTTTCACTCCATCACAGCTTTGCAGTGTGGGGGATTTTGAACCAGTCTGTATTGAACCAGCACTGCAGATGGCTCCCGCTGGACCATGGGCTGATGTATCAGTAAAATTAATCTAATGTGGAAAAGATATGTAGCTGAAAATATATATATATATAAAATACAGATGCAAAGAGAGAAGAGAAGGAGGTTAATGAGTTAAGGATTTTAAAATTAGACAAGATATGATTCACTGACAGTTGTTCTCAGTAAAGTGGCCAGCCTAATTAAAATATCATCAATAATCCATTAGATGACTGGCAATAGTTTATGTGCAGCAACCATTTGTTAAAATAGCTCATGTATTTCATAGCAATGGAATTTACAATTTTGTTCAGAGGGGAAAATAAACAAACAACCCTTTTAGTTTTGAAGAAGAACTTAAAAATATATGGTGTAATCCATTGCAATGTCATGTGCGTGACTCCAATGAGAATCTGAAACAATGCCTCTAATTTGTGTGAATTGATTCCATTTATCTTAATCCTGTTCCCCAAGGCTCAGGGCCCCTGTGCTCAGCAAGGCAATGGCTACGTAATTTGGCATTTCATCAGGGTGCCACCAAATTCAGCATTCCCCTGCGGAATTCCTTATTTTGCTGCAGGCAGTTGCTCAACCTTTTGTTTTCTGTCTTCTGACTTGCCTCTTACCTCCTCTCCTTTCCCCATGGGGAGAAGGTAATTGAATTCCAAGGCATGCTCCCTCTGCTCCTCCATGGAGTCAGGCAGCAGGGGGCTGGAAAGCGACCATCTGAGTGCAGCCTGTGGCCAGGAGCAGAGTAAAGCATACTGGATCACATGCTGGGCCTCAAAAGGAGCAGAGCAGCTAGGGGACCTGGGCAAGGGCTCCTGAAACTGGCTGCAAGAATGCTGCTTCCCTGGCAGTCATGAGAAAAGGGGTTTGATTTATATTTCCAAAACAACACTATGGGAGACAAGACCTTGGGCACAGGCTGGGGTCCTTTGAAAGGATGATAGAAAAAATCTCAGCTTTAGTAATTATGGGGGCAGGAGGGTGGTTTTGCAAAAAGTCAAGTGTTGCCAAGTCCTGGTCATCTGCCAAATCTGTCCAAATCTTGACAAAAAGTATTATATCTCAGGACAACTACATATAGTTTACTTAGATTTTAAAATATCTACATAAATGCTTGTGTAGGGAAACCTGTTAATTGTCTCAGAACTCCCTCACATGTATGGAACTAAGTGATATTTTGGCTTGTGTCACAAAACCTAAAGGGGTGCTTGGTGATGCACAGCCTTTCAGCTTGAGCCCCCTTCCTAAGTTTTTACTCTTTCCTCTGACAGACTCACACTTACCCATCCTTCATCTTAACAATTACACAAATGGGCCACAGCAACTGTTTCCCCCCAAGCACAGCACCTTGATGCTGGGATCTCCCATGAGGACTGTCAGTCCCCTGCTTGGAAGATGAGAGATGTTGCTTTTGTGTTGCTTTCTTTCCTGCTGAATGAGGGTCAAATGTCCCTACACCTTTCCTTCAGCCCTGGTTCCCTTCCAGTGTTTGTGACACGCTGCCTTCTGTCACACAGGGAACAAGAGGAGGCCTAGAGGACACCACTTGGAGTTTCCTTAGCTCCAGGTCCTGTCTGGGACCCTGCAGCCCATCTGTCCTTGGCTCTAACATGCATTTTCAGCCATGACTGTGTCATTCTTCCTACACTTGTAATGCTACATTTCATTTTTTTTTAATATTAAGGAACAATGTTACCTATTGGAACTCTGGGAAAAAGCTAACACATTTTAAACTGTTTAGCTGAAATAAGTATTAGCAAGTTTTTTTAGGGTGAAGCACAAAGAAAAAGAATCTTTTGGGCTTATGAAAAATGTCTAGAGAATCATAAAATGGAATTTCAGCCCATTTTGTGAAGGGGAAGCTTTTCTTGTGGAATTCTTCCAATAAAGCAGTTTTGAGAAAAAAGTTTTATTGACTGCAATATTGTCCTATCTGTGTAATGCACCATGCTATGAGTATGCCCCTTGTCTTCATTACTGCACATTCCTATTAAGAAAAAGAGAAAGTAGTTCTTGCACCATCATCACTTTGTCTCCTTCTCATCTCACCATGACATAATGAAATTGGAATTGGACGGATAGGACAGGATCCTGAAGGTCACCTCACTCTGGCAGCTTCCAGCTCAGAATCATAGCCAAAGGTGTTTGCAACAGTACAAGTTCTACCTTTAGATTTATCACCCTTCAGGAGCTTGAAATCAGCTTTTAGCACATGGGTTTCAATATAGAGCACTGGAGCTGAAAAGAATTATGTTGTTTTTCTTTACAGGAAACAATTGCCAGGATGTCATATATGTGCTGGGCAGTGGAGTGAGGCTGTACAGGAGCTGCATTTGTACAATTCCAGACAACATCTCTTGGCTGCGTCACTGTGAAGCCCAACTGAGCCTTGGAAGTCTCGTTTTTCTGTAGTAGTATAAAAGTCTAAGCAGATCAGACCTTGTTTTGTCTGGTATTTAAACTTACCACCAATGTTGTTCATCCAGGCTTTCTTGGTTTATGCTTGCATCTTCATGTGGAATAGCAGCAGAAGGAAAACAAAGCTCTTTCTTGGTTTTTGTTCTATGTACTTCTGTGTGTGTGTGTGTGTGTGTATCTGCACAGTCAGTGGCTTAAAAGACACTGTGCCTGGATCCTGCTAGGAAGTAGGAACAAACACTGCACCAAAATAGCAGGGAAGAGGACTTGCAGGGAATGTAGTGGTGTATTGTGTTAGTGACCCATGATTTCAAGTAGTTTGAACTAAGCTGCGAATCAAAGCATAGCTGCAACATGTTGCACTAAGAATCTTTAGACAAGAAATTCCATTTTGTGGCCAAATGTGACAACAAACTGTAAAGACAGTAAAATTTTGTGTGAATTACCTAAGGTTTGACTGCATCCTCTGCTATCTGTTAAAACATTGGTATGATGTTAACAAATGATAAATTTTACAGATAAAGGATATGCATGTAATTAACAGAGATTGTCTTGTCTTAATCCTTAAAAATAATAGAACAGCTTATTTCAGGTTGTTTTACTTGTAAGCAGTTGTACACATGCTCACCTTCATTTCTCCAGGTCTCATGCACTTAAATGGTGAAGTTAAATGTGCATGTAGAATTTGATCATTGCTCTTTAAAATCTTAAAAATTTTAGCAAACAAACCCAAATATAAAAAGATTAAGATTTATTCTGATGACTAGTATATAAATTTGGCTGGACCACATTTACAGGAAGAATTTTGTTTAAGAGTCTTAAACAAAATTTAGTGAATGTCTTTGAAGTCCTGTGTATCTTTTAACAATGCAAATGTCATCCTTCTGGGGGAGGGGGAAGGGAAATGATTTGAAGACCCTTTAGTTTCTAGGATGTCATGCTGCTTGTTTTTCACAATATTTCCAAAAAGTTCTAATAGCCTCTTTTTCATTAGTGTTACTTTGTTCACTCCTGAAGCTATGTGAAGTGAACATAGACTTGATATGGGATCCATTTTCTATAAATTATCATAACTAAGTTTGGTTGCTCTTTTTACCTTTTTCCAAAGTTTGTTAGAGGTTTACGGCTGAGAAATGTATGCAACAAACTTAAAGTACAGAATTAATCTGAACTTTGAAATGTCAATATGAGAAAACAGATATTGATACGATTTTTAGTCTAAATGTGTAATTATCCTTTGTTTATTAAAACACAATCATTAGCCCAACATTAAAAAAACAACGGTTGGACTTTATGCAATTTTTACTAATTTAAATTTCTCAAACAATTTAAAAATTTTTTAAAGATTGTTTAAAGTAGATGTTATGCTCTCAGGAGTCTCTTTTGAAAGAGAAAAAAATTAGAAAATAACTGCTGCTTGTTTAAAAACAGTAAAGTGTCTACAGATGCCCCTATCAAAAAAACATAGTAAATAAGTATAATATAGATTTTAGTGATGCTTTTCCTTTAGTGATTCATTATTCAGTTTATGTCTCCTATCTTTCTATGAAATGCATAGAAGTTAGATGGATGATAAAAGCACCACTGAAATGGTTGTTATTTCTCTACCTTGTTGTATGTGTAAAATCACATTTTCTTTCTATAAAGGGCCACTTTCTGAGGAAAAATATTGTAAAAACTGCACAGAACAGAGCTATTTCCCCCCCACTGCTAATTTATCAGGTCTATGTAATTGCTGAAGGCCCAGTTGTCTCCCATTAACTGTTTTTCAGGTGCCAGTGGTGGTGCTGATGTTTAATCTGCGACACTTTTCCGTACTTAGAAAGTGGTGTGACACAATCCACAGTTTTAAGACTAAACTGTGATTATTTCTGTTGTTTGAAAAGGAAAAAATAGGATTTTATGACAGATACATCCTGTGTCAAACTGGCTCAGTGCATCTATTTCAGACAATTGTCTATTAAAGGGCAGAAGCTAATTTGTGTAGCAGCAGAACACTCCTAAATATTTAGGTGCCTAAAAAGTTAAAATGTTAATTTTCAGTTCACACAGTGCCAGAGTTTTGCCTGTATTGCATATTGCAGACTTGAACAGCAACGCCAGCTTTGTGCTATATCACTAGTAGAGCTCCAAATGAAGTTTTAGTAACAAATAGTGACAAACTCAGATTTATAGGATGAGAATCAGCTTGGGACATGAAGCAAATTTTACAAACTATCAGAGGCTGCTTTTTTATTTTTTTAGTATTTCTAGGTTGCTGTAAATGGTATGACACGGGTGAAAAACATAGAAAAACTTGACTTAAAATTCCGGGATTAAAAGAATCAAATGTCTTTTGCAAGACAGTCACCATCTGATTTCACTGCAGATGGAGAAAAAAAACCAACCCTTTACACTTTAGTCTCCCATGCCCTTCTACAAGGAAGAATGTATCATGTTCACTGAGTGGGAGATGTATTACATTTTTAAAGAGTAGTTAAGGGTTTTCTGCTCTGCAGTGAAAGAATGTAACACATAAATTGTTAACTCTGCCGCGATAATGTGCAAACAGAAATAATCATTCAGAAATAAAAACCATTGGAAGCATCCCACAGACAGTGAGGTGATATTAAATGACAATATTAGCTACAGATGTTTTCATCTGAGTATAAACACACCTTGGTTTGATGGTAGCTCTAGGAAGGAGCTGGAAGAGAGTAAGCAACACTTTCTCCTCCTCACTTTTAGTGTTTAACAAGCATCCTAACCACGATGGGTTTCGTTGGATGAGGCTACTAATTATTTTGTAGTCAGAAAGTGCTCTATAAAAGGCATAAGAGAGTAATTCAATGCAGTTTCCTTTTATCTGCCTTGCCAATTGATGTCTATACAGAGCAAGCAGGGCTCCCCAAACACATCAGTCTGTTTCAGATACACAAGATTAAGTAGCAAGTGACATTCAAGAGCAATCGGCCCACCCAGGAGGAGTGAAACCAGCGGAAAAGCTGTCAGATTCCGCCTTTTCTCCATTAATCTTGAAGCTTTTCAATGCTGCCAGGTCGCATCTCCATCAAACAAGCTGGGAAGAGTGTCGGGCTATTTTCTTTAGTCTCGCCCTCCCCTCCCCATCACCCCATTAACCCTTGCCATGCTAGGTTCTTCTTGTTTGGGAGCAGCCCTTATGTTAACACCAGTAGGTGGGGCAGCACAAAGGGCTGGATGGAGCCCAGTGTAGACCGTTTTTAGGTGCAGGCCAACATTTAGGTGGTTGGGAAAGAATGTTGCAGGAGTTTCTTGCATGATGGAACTGTTCACACTGCTAATGCAAGAAGGTAGGAAATAGCAGGTGTGTTTGGCTTTGGTAGACAGACCATATAATGAAGTACTCTCTTCCAGGCTGGTCTGGCTTGGAGTGAGTTGCATTTTCCTTAGTGTAGATTAGAAGTGTAGATCAGATGTGTATATTCATGCTTTCCTTCATTTGCAGGTGATCTTTTGCCAGTTTTGAGTTGGCTGCATTATGCAAGACCCAAGAGTTGACCATGGCATAGATACAGATCTCATTCTTCCCTGGGTGGTTCCTACAGCATGTTGAACATACTGTGTAGCCTATCAGGGAGGAGGCATTCAGGCTGGCGGCAGCCTTCAGATGTCGAATCATAGAAGCAAAGGGTGGCTGAGTGGCCAGAAAGTGGCACAGATTGTGAAGTGTTCATGTCAGGAATAAGTGATAATATATGTTGGAACTGAAGCCAAGTAACGGTGTTCCTCTGATACGAGGGGATGGGCCTGGCTGGAAGGAAATAGGCCTCTTGAGTTCCTAGGGATTGCATCCTGAGGATCATATTGAGGAGGGTGTGGCTTTCAGAGGGAGGTAACTACTGTGGAGGCAAAATTCAGCTCTGAGAATCTAAATCTGTGAGTATAAAGAATAGATGCAGAATGTAAAGGGAGCAGTGCATCTCAACTGTCTCTGACAGCAAATGTCTTGGGAAGATTATATAAAACATATAGCATCATATAGTGATAGCTCCTTCAGTAATCTTCTAGTTTTCAGTAACTTGTAGATAAGGAACTTCCCCATACCGAGGTGGCATCTCTCTCCCACCACTTCCTCCTTTTTGCTGTAACAATATAATGGTATTGTTTACTATTCTATGTCCTATAAATCTCTTATGTTCCTTTTCTACAAGTGATAGTTGAGTATCTGACAATCACAGACATAGGGACAGTGGATTTGTTTTTACCATAAATCAGAGTGACAATCATGAAAAGATGTGTGACCCTACCCAAATCAGATACCACTATCCCCTTTCTCACTTTGAAGCAGAATTGAAGCTAAGCAGAAATGGTCAGGGAGGAGCTGCAAAGTAAAATGATTTCAAGTCTTGAGCACACAAAGTGACTGTTCTGTCCCCCGGAGGAAGAAGTATCAGGAAGAGGTGGTGATGCTCAGTCTGCAAGGAATGTTTTCTTCTATCCTAACCTGGCAGATGCATCCTGGAAACATCTACTAGATCTCACCTTGAATGCTAGAGAGGGGGACATACTTCCTCTAAGCTATCCACTCCCAAACACTGCTTGTAATTCTCTCTCTGTGCTGTTAAAGCAAAAAGAAACTATATGATTTAGTTTGTAGGGTTTTTCTTTTAAAGGAATTTAAGAGGATTTTTTTACTAATGCAATCTAGGTTACTCCTTGTTTCTTCCTACTAGCTACTTTTAAACCAGATGTATTTTACTTAAGCATGCAGAAACTGCTTTTACGTTACTGCTGTAAATATGCTGTAAGTGGGCATGTTTCAATATGTTTGGGTTCTTAAGATATGTTTGTAGAAAATAGGCATTCATATTGTTTGTAGAATTCTGCCTTTAAAGGCAGTGTGTAATAAATTTTCCAACTGCTTTTTATTTAGTCTCCTGTCTGAGTAGGCCAGTTATTTCAACTGGTCATTCTTCACATAAGGCACAACTCATGGTAGCCTTTGTGAACTGAATTCTGTATTAAGGCAGTGCAATCTGCACCAAATGGGGTATTAACACATTTCATGTTTATGACAGAAGAATCAGGTTCCTGGAAAAGTGGCTGTGTCATTTTCAAACATATATGCAGAAGGACAAATAGAGTATAATACAGAGAATACTGTGAGGGGGTAAACAGGCTGAAAATGATACTTGGAAAGTTGACAGCTGTATGGCACAGGCATGGAGGGAGAAATACCTCCAGTATGACTTTGTTCAGACTACTGGCAAGTACACGTTCATATATGCAAAAAATAATGTATTTTAGGTAAAGAAAATTTTGTATGTCAGAAGAGATAAAGCCTTTAATACTTAATCGGTTGTAATCTCAGAATGACTGGTTGAGGCTGGCTAGCATGTTGTGTGCCCTGTGACCCAGGGCAGTGTCATATCATGCTGTTAGCAGGTGTGATTACACAGGCCTTTATGAACAATCACCACATTAAAGGTGGGTCATTTCCCCTCTGCCACTGCACTGAACATGCAAGCAGAAACATATGGATGTGCTGACATAGTCACTAAGGTACTTTGTGTTTACTATTCTTTGGTTTGTACTCAGCAGACAGAGCAGGAAAAAAATAATGACATTACAGTGCTGGTGTAAGAACTGAATAGACCACTTGAATATGACACTCTTTACCAATGCTCACGACTCACCCACGCACCTGGCATTCACCAGGCCCACACAGTCAGTATGTCCCACTCCTAATTTTACACAATGGCTAGACATGAAGTTTTTCCATTATGTTCATCTATAATTCAATGACATTTATCTTTACTAACAACTACAGTAGCTGTCTGTTCTCCACAATGGATTACTGCCAATATACAGAAATGAATGACCTTAAAATGTCTCCCCTAAATATCTCTCTACAGTTTCTTTTCCCATGCACACTCTTTGCCACACTCCCCATCTTTCAAAGTACCTCCCCACCCCAGGCTGAAAAATAAACTGTTATCAGTTGCCTCATTGTAAAACAAGATTTCTCTCCTAATATTCTTTTTCTCTTCATTTTTTACCTTTATCACCCATGTACTTTTCCCACTCTTTTTTCCTGCCTGTTGCTCTATTTTTTTGTTTGTTTTCATGCCTGGTTTGTGTTCCCAGTTAAGGATAACTGATCTGTTTATAGCCCTTATGGCATCTATGCTCAGATTATGTCACACCTTTCCATAGTTGTAACTACTTTAGTACTGCTAATTGCTTTGGTCTTCTCTCATCTACATTTCCATTCAAGCCTTTCATCATCTACCAACGGGTTTAAGCTCCAGTGCTTTTCCTTTCAGTTATTTGAGTTACATTTCTTCACAGCTTAATCTTTTTTTGTAGACATAAGTCAAACACGAGGTTTGGAACATGTTGTTTGTGCCTGCCAGACTATGCTAATTAGGGCCACAAGACCTTTCTGACAAGCAGCCTCAAGTGGTACTTCTGTGAAATCCTACGGGAACACAGTACATAACTGATTTTGGAACCAATATTCTTTCTAAATTTTCATGCAAATTCCTGCATTTAAAAAAAACAAACAGGTGGGGAGAACCCCTACTCCCCCTAGCATCACCTTCACATAGTGGTTATGAGTCCAACTGTTAACCCAGCACTGCCAACTCTACCACCAAACCATGTTCCCAAGTGCCACATCTACATGTCTTTTAAGTACCTCCAGGTAGGGTTAACTCCACCTCTTCCCTAAGCAACTTGGCCCAATGCTTGAAAATTCTCCCAGTGAAGAAATTTTTCTTAAATTTCTATTTAAAACACACCTGGCATAGCTTGAGGCCACTTCCTCTAATCCTATCACCTATTACTTGTGAGAGGAAGATGACCCCCACCTGGCCACACTCTCCTTTCAGGCAGTTGTGGAGAGTGATAAGGTCACCCCTGAGCCTCCTTTTCTCCAGACTAAACACCCCCAGCTCCCTCAGCTGCTCCTCACAGCACTTGTGCTCCAGAGCCTGCCCCAGCTCCCCTGCCCTTCTCTGGACTCACTCCAGCCCCTCAGTGTCTTTCCTGCAGTCAGGGCCCAGAACTGGACACAGCACTCCAGGTGTGGCCTCACCAGTGCCCAGGATAGGGGGACAATCCCTGCCCTGCTCCTGCTGGCCACACTATTGCTGAGCCAGGCCAGGATGCCATTGGCCTTCTTGGCCACCTGGGCACAGCCTGGCTCATGTTCAGCTCCTGCCACCAGTGCCCTCGGGTCCTTTTTTACGGGGCATTTTTCCAGCTACTCTTCCCCCCATCAATAGTCTTCTGGGGTTGTTGTGACCATTATGATCCATTTCTACCAGTTTATTCTTTCTGGGTCTGTGTTGCATTAATAAAAACTAACTAGAAATTACAAAGATTGAGAAAAAAGTTCATTACATTCCTGCCTCTTACTTTCTTCAATTCCTTTTTATTTAATATTTCTACCTATGCAGAGTTCAGATACATAAGTGTTAAAATAATAAAATTTTTTCATCTAAAGCTGTGATCTTGACTGAAGGGATCTTGATTTAAACAAAATGGTCTGTTGAAACCCACACTATTTTTCCAGATGCACAAATATAGCTTGTAAAAAACTAAATTACTACTTTATTCTCAGTCCTCTTCTAATGTTTAATTAAAAAAAAATTTAAAAAACCCAACTCATCCTTCAGTGGATCAAGATATTAAAAAATATGTTTTCCTGATAAGGTGAAATTATTATCTAATATACAATAGTGGAATAACTGATGTATAAAGCAATTGCCAACAATCATTCCTTAGAACAGACCAACTCACAGATGAGTAACTGAAAATGCTGATAAGTTTAACATCTTATCTCGGTATATATTAAATTCAGCCATGTTTTCCATACCAGTATCAGAAAAACATGAGTAAACTTTTAGCAGAAGTAAATATTTAGAAACACTGCAAGACCATTAATACTAATTTCTATTGGGGATGATCATGTTCTTGCAATGATTTTTAGGGCAGTATGTTCCAATAACATTTCATTCTTTGTTGAAAAGCTCAAAGGAAGTTTGGTCCTTGACATTCATATACACACAGTATAAAGGAAGAAAAACTGAATTTTCCATACAACCTCAGAGTCCAACAGAAAAATGAAATTTATGACTCTGCCAATGAAAATAAAATTATTCATGTACTGTCTGTTTCTCTGAAAGACTTGCTTGTAATGCTTGAAGGTTGAAAAAAATTAGGATACCTATTCATCTATATTGCATGAGGTTATATAATGAATAACTGATCCAGAGGAGCTCTTTCCTCTTCTTGGGTATAAAAGAACTCTGGGAGAGTGCAATTTTGCTGGAAAAATCTAGATGGACTTAAAAACAGATTTGGTATTTTGAAAGTTAGTATTAGAACTTTTTGATCTGCTGTGAAGCATTTTGGGGAGTATGGAATAGAGTGGGGTGGTTTATTTTATCTTTATAAAACTTATGGGCTTCCTGTGATTCACAGAGATGTATATACTCAAATAAGACTTGTTGTAGGAAATTAGCAAAGGCTGTTGTTTCAAAGCCAGCAAGACAAGCACCCAAAAGAGGCAAGAAGGCATTACATAGAATATCTAATAGAGTTATAAATTTCTGCAATCATATACTCAGCTGGACTTTAATATCCTTTTACTATCGGATTTAAAATACTCGAGATTTTTATACACTGTTTTACTTCATGGGCTCTTCGGAATTCTTAGCTCCAATCTAATTTTGCTGGTAATACTTTTTATTTATTTGTGTATTTTGTAAATTCTGTTTTAGAGGTCTTAGCCTCTCTTAGCTAATATAGAAATACTTACATTTTCTGTTATTCCACTGCAACAGTGATTCAAACAGGAGCTATGGACCACGGAATGCACAAAAATCAGCAGAGTCTGGCAGCTGTCTAACACTGAGAGTCAAAACTGAAAATGGATGTACCTGTATAGGTATCCTTGACCACTTCATTTTTTCTTTACATTTCTATCCCCTCCTCTCCTCACAGTTCTAGAAGACAGCTTGTACAAAGTAATAAAAGAAAGACAACTCAGAGCTACAACCACTGGGGTTTCAGAGCAACTGCTATATATTGCATTACAGAAGCCAGGAGCTACAACAAAACTTCAATTTTCATGTTGGACGCATTTTCTAATAGAAGAGTAAATTGACATTATTCTCTTGGTAAAGTGCAATTCTCTGTGTCTCTGTAGTGGAGACAAGTGATGTGTTCAAGAATCCACACAGGATTCATTTTCTTGTGAAACACATAGGTTTCAATTACTGACTTATTTAGAAATCACAACTTATCTACAGAACAGCAGTAATGCAGTAGTAGAGTAGCACAGTAGATAAAATGATAGACCTGAATTATATGTCACCTTTATTCAGAGTATGTCAAAGAAACATGCCTCTCCCTGCCTAAAGGTATTTTATTTACTTAGCATTTTAATCTTCCTGCTGAGTAATCATGCCTGCTTTGTTACATGTTATATTTGTCACATATTGCCAGTCCAAAGACTATTTGTTGAGCTTTCTTTAGCAGCACCTTGACTTATTTCTGAGGAAGTAGATTTTAATGCCAGATACCATGACAAGCTCTTCCTTGTAAAGGTGCTGTACAGTGGCATGGCATTCAACAAGAAGTTTTATAGTAGACTTGTAAGTATGTCAGGCAATAGAGGCTTTAAAAAAATTGTATTGAGAAAAACAAGAAGAGATTATTCATTATACAGATAATACTATCAGGATGAGGACAATTTGTTGTTATACATTGGAATGTGAAAAATACGTATTACCTTGTGACTCTCTAATGTGAAGTGCAAGTCACTTAACGCTCCTCTCTGCAAGCTCTGGGACAGTGACTGAAATCCCTGGAGATGACTATTGCACAGGTACATGACTGCACAGCAACTGGCTGAAACATCCATACTTTAAAAGACCAAGAGTCTAGGGAAACAAGCTACATGTTGCCTCAGTTTTTGCAGACCTGTGCCAGGTTGCAGCCTCCATTTGAGGGACAATGACAGACTGAGCAAGGTTTATACAGCTCTCGTGGGAACAGTCTCTTGGCTAAGAGGAACACTATGTTCTCAGTTTGCTCAGCCTACAGCTATTTTCCTTAGCCTACAGCTATTGACGAATTTGTCCTTCCATGGGAATGATCTTTGGCATGGACCCTTCCTTAATCTTGTGCACCTGACAGGTATTTTACAACAATAATGTTGACTAGCATGTATATTCTTTCACATTAAGACTTAAATACATTTAGTCTGATCCTTGCCTGGTTAATTTAAGTCACTTTATCTTGCCATAAACTTCTGCTATGCCTCATGACAAAGGCATCAGACGCATCCAACAATAAAAAACACCAGGTGGAAAAGAACACGAGTGACAGGAAGTGCTCCGCTGAGTTAATACAGTTTTTTGTATTAACTGGTTTACCATGCTGGATTGAAAGGATGGGTCTTTCTCCCTGCCATGGAGAAGGCACTCACAGGGTCAGTTTTTCATTACAGCGTTGTTTTATCTTTTTCTGATATGGGGCTTGCTGGGAAGTTATCATGGCCCATAAAACCAACAACTCAGTTTTAATCACACATGAAATGCATAGGGAAAAGAATGCTTACTGGTGTTTTGAAAGGTAGGGATGTCTTGATGGCTTAGGCCAGATGCTTTCTTGGCAGATGGTGTAACCTGCAACAAAATGAATACAATTTCTCCTTCTAGTCTATGAGCTCTGAATGCTCTTTAAGATGCCATGTTCAAAAACACAGCAGCAACTTCGTCATTCAACAATGAACAGCCCGTCATGGCCTCTTTTGGGAATTTCATATGCACAGCTTTGTCTCATTTCTGGAATCCTTCAGCTTGCCCTTAATGACAATAGGAACTTCGGCAGAGCACCGAGGATTGGTTAGCTAACACACTGCATTTTATTCTTATCTTTTCATTTCCATTGTTTGTATGCTGCTATTTCATATGATAGTCAAGGGTTGTTATTTCTGACAACTCAGATAATTAATCTTCCTCCAACAGCTCTTCCTGTGCAAGGAGCAAGTTTGCTCTTCACTGAAACATTCTAACTCAGCATTTTGTGGCAAAATATAGCCCCTGCATTTCCATTAAAAAAGAGAAATAATTTTTCTGTGCATTCCTACTTCATCATGCATTTCTTTCTCATTGTTTTCCAAAGTGGCCAGTGTCAGTACCATGAAACTTTGAAACATGCAGGTTTAATACCTTACACCTGTGAGAAGCAAGCATTTGATTTCTTGATACAATTTTGAAAATGTGGACACACAAAAAGAAAGTGTTGCAAATGCCATCTGATTGATAGGTACTTTCCAAACTCACTTCAATGCCAGAACAGAATGGAATGTCTTGTGGACATAGCCAATAGCTATGTCCTAGAGTTCATAGAATTTTTAGGTTGGAAAAGACTTTCAAGATTATTGAGTCTAATAATTCTACACATTCACCCATGTTCCTCTTCTCTTCCCTGATCCAAACTAGAATATATACCTATGTGTATCTCACCTGGCACATCCTTCTGTAAAAAAGGATCTACCTCAAGAAATTATATGGATGGCAATGCAGTTAAAGTTCCTAGAAACTGTAACTAGAAACTGTAAAATAAAGCAGCTGTCTAATTAAAGTAGCTATGTACTACACAGTAACCTGTTCAGTGTATTACGTTGTCAGTTTTTGAAACTAACAAGTTCAAAGAATAAATTTTGTCACAGAACTTCAGAATTTCAAGCTAAAGCTCACATACTGTTTGGCAGTCTGACAAAAACTGAACTGTGCCTGGATTTGGATGAAAATTTGATGAGAATTTACTTTGCTTACATACTTGGTTTCTTTTAGAAGAAAGTGGTGTTGCTACTGTTGTGGAGAAAAGTAAAGCCTTTCATCCCCTGGAGAAAAGAACCTTGAAGCTTTAATGGAGTTGTTAGCATTAATTTCATTGAAACCTACGTAGTTAGTTATGGTGGTGTTCTTAGGTCTAAGGTTAAGTTGCAGTTAAGTGATTAAGGAAGTATGCTTTCAAGTAAAGTTTACAGTTTTTATAATGAACAGTTCTTTCTTCAGCCCTTAAATAAGGACTAGAACAGTAAAGCTATCAAAGGAATATCTTAACACTTCGCCTTTCCAAAACAATTTGGGCTTAGCAAATCAGCATTTGTTTCAACAGTTGCAATCCTGATATACATTGACCACTGTCACATTGCAGTTTGCAGTCTTGATGAATAACTTCCCTTTCTCCTTCATCTATCTTATTTGTGACTACATGCAAATAATCATCAGATTGGCAAACTGTGTTGCAAATGGAAGGTAAATACTAGTAGACCAATCACCACCATTGCCACTGTTGTTCTAGTGAGAAAACAACTTCCATTTGTTATTTATTGACTATATTCAGTTGACTCCTTACTTGTTGTTTTTAAGTTTATAAGACAAAGTTTGTAGGGAGAGGTGACAACATTTTCAGGCTAATTGATGGTAGTATTGCAAAAAATACCAACTCAATAAAGAAAGTGAAAATGGAGACCTACCCTCAGTAATTTCAAAGCTCTAAATGGCTATTGGTTTCAAGATTTATTTATGTACGTATTTATTTGTTCTAGCCGAGGTCTCTGGATATGTCTCACACATTGAAATAAAATTGCTAAACCCAAAATATTTCAGTGCCATCAGAAGGCAGTTAAAAACTACTCAATCAATTCCATGTTTGATTGCAACTTGTTAATGAGTTACAAATTACTTCATTGAAACCAGCAATAAGAATCAGAGCAGCAGTTTATTTTTCCTGGTTTTTAGCTGAGAATTTTCAGTGTCTCCATTTGATAGATTAACCAGACTGATATTCCGGACTCCCCACTGCAGAATCTGATTTGCAAGCCACTGCCAAATTTACTACATTTTCTACTTCTGAGAAAATTCTTAGGCTGTGATCTTTCATACTTAATCAAATGCTGGTTAGAGTTAACTTCACTTTGTAGCAGAAAGACCTTTCATCAGCTCAACTACAACAACCAATTATACCATTCTGAGTAATGTTTTGGTTTTGCATTGGGCCTGATTTATGGATGAAAAAAATCAAAGCGATGGCTACCAAGATGATTTGGCAAATGACAAGCCATTGGCCTGAGAAGACATTAGAGTTTGATGTGCTTAGTTTGTAATCAAAAC
Organism: Cyanistes caeruleus; assembly: GCF_971803275.1. Lineage (NCBI taxonomy): Eukaryota > Metazoa > Chordata > Aves > Passeriformes > Paridae > Cyanistes > Cyanistes caeruleus. The sequence goes on from NC_141732.1 coordinate 64,869,117, forward strand.
TTTGAAAGGAATCTGATTAGATATTTTAATTCAGAGAGCCCTTACCAGAGAGGGAATATTGGTTTAAGCACCTAAGCGGAAAGGTATTTGAACTGGTTATAAATAAAACTAGTCTGGAAATAAGAATTGAGTTTTGAAGATAAGCCATTTGGAGTAGTATTTGAAATAATGTCCACAAGGAATAATATGTTTCATACTAGCAACTCACAAGTGTGTTAAGTGGGACTTGATGACAGGATAGAAGTGATCCTGTTGTTCAAAGTTAAAATTTGTGATTTGTATCTTTGGGTGGTTAACTTCTTGTATCTGTAACAGAGCCTTGAAAGGAGACTGTGAAAGGAGACTGCATTTCCATATATCTTTTTTGCACCATGTTTTAAATACTTTAATGCTGCCAGCTGTTTACCTCCAGGGGCCAGATTTACATTTGCCTTCAGTGTATAATTTGGCTTTTGGGGAATGAAGGTAGACAGGGTTATTTTCTTTTGAAGCATAAGAAAATGGCCACAGAAGGTGATGGGATATTGGGGCAGAATTTAATAGTATTTTCATGATATTGTAAAAAAATCCTATTGCCTGCTTCTGTTCAAAGACCAAAGAGGACCTTGATTGGCAGATCTGTAGTCACAGAGGTTCCTGTTCTGTTCTCATAATGGAATTAACAGTCTTGTCTGTTTTCTGCCTTTATACATGGGGTTAAGCACTGCTTACTTTCCAGGATCCCCTAGCCAGTTTCTCTTAAAAAATGTTCTATTGCTATTCCATGGTTGGGACACTGGTGACATGTTTAATTTTTCCAATTTTATTCTCACATATTATCCTCCATGTGGGTTTGTGTGTTTTGTTTGGTTTTGGTTTTTTTTTTTTCCTTTATACTGAATTTGCATTTACAGCAGATATTTTTGTAGACAACAGCAGAATTTATATCCACAGTTGGCTGTGATTGATTCTAGGTCCCTCAAGACCTGTGTTTCTTATTATTTAAGTTCACCAAAGAGTTGTTGAACCTCTGTGACTGTGACAAGCTGGAAAATGTTTGATGCCCTAAGGGATGTTAAGCACAGTGAACTCCTCCATGTGTCCTTTGCCTGAACATTCTGAGAATGTGGAATTTATAGACGAGATACTTATTGGTTTTTTGTAACATAGGCACTCCTCATTCTTTTGTACCAAAATCTCCTAAACTCTATTTCACCAGTTCATCATCTAGAAGAGTAAGTTCTAGCTTCTGGGAACGCAGGTTTGTATTAATCACTTAATCTAGGTTTCCATTCTAACTCCAGCACGTAGGCATGTTGGCAATACATCCAGATTTGGTCTTTGGAGAATGATTATGAAGATGTGAAGTCAGAATCATAGCCTTCATGCCAGATGGCATAAAAATCATCTCAGCAACTTACTTATCACTGCTTACCATTCTGAAAGCAGTGTAAGACATTGGACAATGTGCAGTAGGGACCCTGCTCAGCTTTCTAAGATGTCATTCACCACTTCCTATCCTCCATCTTGACACTTGGAGAGTATAGGCCACTTGTTTTATTGCTTCCAGATGTATAAAGTCAACCTATAGTTCTACAATTAGATTTATGATGAGTGAGACATTTTTTGGAGGAAGAACAGTCACTTCTACTAACCCAGCTCATTCGATGTGTTCAGCACCTTGATGATAATGCCACACACACAGCAATGGGAAACTCTATTTTCCCTTGAACATAAGGGCTAAAAATGCTTTGCAATATATTGCAATATAATACAATTATTTGCAATATATTACAATTTTTCTATTAAACATACTGACTACCCAGAACAGTTATTCAAGAAAGGATCAGTATTGGGAAACCACTCTGAACCACCCTGCTAGGGCTAATATGATGTCCATCCACTAAGCAGAATTGTGAAGATCCCAGAAAGAAAAATAATTTATGTACCCTTAGTTATTACTGAATAAGTAGCATCTACCTGGAATTACAGCTCAGCTGTGAATAAAATGGGATGGGATGTAGAGAGAATACCAAGAGCTGACTAACAGTATGCAGACATCAAACCAGTCGGACACCCTTAGGGATACATTTGAACATAAGCTTATTTGATTAGACATCATTTCAATCTTTCTTTAGCTGGATGGTAAGCATCACTTCCTATCACTGGATTAGCATCTGCAGGTACCAACAGTGAAACACATAAACACTCACTCAAAGGAGATTCCACTGTTGCTCCTCTGATGATCACTGTTTTATAAAACACCAATTTGTGCAGTGACTCTTCACTTGTTGCACACATTCCATAAATGCACAGTCAGAATACTTCATCCTGAGTTGTTAGATGGTCTTCAATGGAGTCCCAGATATCTCCTTCATTTACCAATCTGTTAAAAGCTTTGAAATAGCAGAGTACTGCCTACATGTATACAATACAACAAGCAGTTAATTTGGGGAAATTGAAATGAGAGAGAAAAGGTATAATATATTTTACTTCTGGACATAACTTCATTGGCAGGAGGTAATTAATGTCTGAAGATTAAAGTAGCGCTTTAACAAAATAAGCATACAACCCAGACTTGTCCCGCAGGGAGCAGCGTTTCATAAATACATAAACAGGTGGCATAGTGCATACTCCAAAGATGGGAATATTTCCAAAAGAAGTTGCAGAAGCTTTTATGAAGTAAATCTTTATCTGACTGGGTAGAAGGTTCTCATTTAGCTATCTGTTAACATAGAGTATTTGAGTTAGCGATCCATATGGGTTCATTTTGGGAGAAAATCTGCAGTATTGCTTGCAAAATGGTGTTCTTTCTCTCTTTCAACAAAGCCAGTCACCTCAGCCAGGGTTGGGAATGTCTTAATAAGATAAGTGTTCTAACAACAGAACAGTTTGGGTTGGAAGGGACATCAAAGGATCATCTAGCTCCAACCCTATCAGTACAGCTTTCACTAGACTAGGTTGCTCAAAGTCCCATCAAGTATGGTATTTAACACTTCCAGGAATGGGGCATCTACAACCTCTCTGGGAAACCTTCACAGTAAAGAATTTATTCCTAATCCTAATATTCCTATTATTCAATCTAAGCCTACTCTTTGTCTGTTTGTAGTCATTCCCCTTTGTCCTATCATTACACAATCATGTGAAAAGTCCCTCACCAACTTTCCTGTAGGTGAGGTACCCTTTTAGGTAACGAAAGGCTGTTCTAAGGTGTTCCCAAAGCCTTCTCTTCTCTAGACTGTGCAGCCCTGACTCTCTCAGCTTGTCTTCAGACAAGAGATTTTCTTAACAGCAATGAAGTTATTGACATGGAAACCTACAACTACTTTAAGGATAAATTCTGCTTTGGAATTAAAGTAAGGTGGACTTCTGTTGGTTTTCAAGAAGCAGAATCAAAACGCTAAAGAATCCTATATTCACAGAAAGATTTAAGAAACAAAAAGAGTTAAAAACCAGCCCTCATACATTTTATCTATAACGCTAAGAATGAAGGGTTCAATAATTGCAGAGTCTACACACAGTGGTATTTTTGAGACTATAAGAAGCTGGACTAATTGCTGCTAAATTAAGTACAAAGAAACCTTAAAACTTGCTCAGACTAATCAGGTCTCAGGGAAACAGCAGGAGAGCTTATTTGGATGAACATAAGATTGCAAATCTTTTTATCAGCATCACTGCAGGTAAAGGTTGTGAGAACAACCTTATATATACTGCAAGAGGATTGTTCCACCTGATATGCTAGAATGTTTTAGTCTCTGAGCCAGGATGGCAGGCCAGAAATGCTTGCACGTACCAAAGAGAAATGGATGCATCCCATGTCACATGACTAAGTATTCTCAGATTCAGGTTATTACTCCCCAGGGACTTTAAAACTGAAGCAAATTTTACTGATTCCTATTGATGCTCCCAAAGCCAAAGTTTGCAAATTCTCTTCAGTAAGACGGCATTAGAAATTGGACTTCTCTTTCTAAGTCAACGTTTTGGCAGCATATTCTGTCTGTGATCTGGCAAAGATACTCTAAATTAATTAGAAGTGGGTGGGGAAATATTATCCCTGAGGACCTTGCCTGGAAATAAAACGTGGAGCTTTTGAAGTTCCTTGCAAAGAAAAACAGAAAAAGAGAAAGACAGAAATAAACTACAGCAATTAACAGTCACAGCAGCTTCCTAGGAGACATAAGGTCCAGAACTGAAGTTCTGTTTTCAAATCAAACCTGGGTCATTCTTACACAAGATGGCTATCCTATCAATATCTATTGTCCTTGCTTCAGTCAATTCTCTAGAACAGTCCTATTTCCTGTAAATAAATGGGTATGAGTTGTGTCAGCAAAAAAGAAGAATTCCTTAGCCTAACAGTTAGGGAATTCACCTGGGTTGTAGTAGCAGTACGTGCCACACCCTTAACTGCACCTTCCCAGATGCTGTACTTTCCTTCTACTGTCTACTCTCATGCAAGTTTAGTGGTTTTGATCTGAAATCATTCTTGGGCTGCAAAATATTTCAAAACTGATGTTACTTCAGGCAGAATTTTTCCACAAATCACAATGATTTCAACAAATCAGCATTTCCCTAATCAACATTACCTAATTTTTTACAGAATATTTCCAAACTTCCAGGACTCAGAGAACTTTTTACACTGCTGACAACTCAAACAGCAGGGTTGTAATAGGTAAGGAAAAAAATCAAAATGAAGCCTAAAAATAAAACTTTTTTTATTTAGCCTGGTACTAGATCAGTGATATGCCACAGATTAAATGAATAAAGCACCTAGACACAACTAGCAATTCTAATCAGAGATGAGATAGCTGGCTACGCTCTGCCATTTTATGACCTCAGGAGATGGTGAAGGTCATTTAAGTGCACCGATGTGGGATGCTGAGCCTACTGGCCAAAAAAGAAATTCCAAACTCCAGAGAACATAGCAGCAGAATACAGCACACACAACCACATCACTCAAAGAATGACTGAATCATTAAGGCAATGCCTATGGAAAAGAATAAAAGGCCCACGAGGCACCAGTAAGAACTGGATTTTTGTTTCTGTGACACCATTTGTTTTCTGTTACGAGTATTTGCGTCTTAGGCTAACATTCCTCTGAGATAAGGCCTCCTACCTGGTAACATTCATCCCCAGGCCAGGCCATGGATCTATGTCCCTGGCACCATACAACTGTTTCTGTCTGGAACCCAAAATACTTCCAAGAACCACATCACTTTGAGTAGTTTTTTTGAATAGAGAACTGGTCAGAAAAATGGCCCAGTGAGAGAAAAACAAATTTGCAATCCTAGAAAGCAACCCTGAGCACGTATGAAAGACCATATGGTAATGATCAAAGCTGAGGAAAAACAAAAAGCTGCTTTCCACCTGCAAAACAGAATTGTCTGAAGATAGTGAAATGGGAATGCTTTGAAGATAAGCCATCATGTAGTGTGGGAAAAGGAGGCAAGAAGTGAAACCTGGTATTGAGACAATTTCCTAAGGTGCATTCTGTGATTGGTGGGTGGTGGAGCCAGGTGCTGATTATTTTCTACCCTGTTCTAACACGTAAAAATCAGCAAAAAAGAAGTAGCAATTGTATTTGTTTCTCATTTTTCCTCATAACCTGCTTTCCAGTGTATAGAAAGCAGGCACAAGTGGATCTAAAAATTATCCTGGCTCTTTCTTTCACATAATTTCAAGTCGTAAAATAAATAATCTTCCCTTCCTGAAATAGAATTCCTATATTATCTTCCTTTTGGTCTTCTGGCTCTCTTCAGGAAAATAAAGGCTTAGTTTTAAACATCAGGCCTGCAATTTCTCCCTCCTGTGCTTCTTAATCAGCCTGAAATCTGAAGATAAGCACTGATGTTAAGTCAGGATGCTATTTTTGAGGGCACATCAAAAGAACTGAGTACACCCAAGTTTCTACACCTCTGTAGCACTGACTGGTAGCACATCTATGCCTCATTCAGAAAGCATATGGAATTTTGAGACATAGGCAAGACTATGACACCAAACTAAACTACTAGTCTGGAGGAAAAGAAAAAAAAAGCAAAAAAAAAAATTTCTTAGCCATTCTTAGTAACAGCGGAGGATGCTTCAGCCATCATATCTAAAGCAGGCAGGATAAAAATCTGAAGGAACTTGAGATAACATGACAAAATAAAAATATGTATGTATTTCAACCCTAAACTGTGCAAAGCAAGGAGTTTCAGATATAGAGATATAAATCCAACAGTTTCATTATCACTCAGATGATATTTAATTCAACAGACACTAGTTACCTCTCAGTCATGAAGAGTTGTATTGATGACTGAATTTCAGGTGTTCATACCTGAGATGGCAGTCATTTAACTGGTCTCTGTTTATAGCCATGTAAGTGGTTGTGAGAACAAAAGGTGGTTACGGTGGCTCCGTCTAGCCCAGGTCCTGTTTCTGAAGGGCAGCAAATGTAGACAGCTGTCTAGCTTTGCAGGGATGCCTGCTGAGTCTTTTTCCTTTGCTTATTATGACAGCCTTCAGCCATTTGTGCTTTAGGGAATTCTATGCTGAAGGTGGCTGCTATGTGTTTAAAAACCCTTCAGGGTTTTTCTTCCCCCCAAATAACTTGTTTAGTCTCTTTTGAGACATACACTTTTAACATTCATTCACATCACACCCACAGCAATAGACAAGAAGGTATTTCTAAAGCTCTGTGCATCTCACCTCTTCAGGTTTCTGCACTAGCTAAATTAATCTAAATCTAACAGCTACTAAAGGAACCCGGTTTAAGTGCAAATATACACATATTGTGAATAGGTGGGCAATTTTCACTTCACCTCATTTTGAAACAGATACTGTAAGATTCTGGATTTGCAATTTTAATCCAAGTTACAGTGATGGGCTGCAGCAAAGTTGTTCCCAATTTACTGTTATTTTTAAAATTTGGATTATATTAACAGTGGCAGATTTTGCTTTTCATTGTATAGTTATTCTAAATAATTTTTTAAAAATAATTTTACTTAGGTAGTTAGTACACCTGTGCAAGTGCAGCCTGTGGAATTCAGTTACTGTGCATTCTCAGTGCTATGGTTCAGTATTCTGGGTTAAGGCAAACATATCTTTTGCTCCAAAGTTTTGTTTTATGCATAACCACAAATGGCAGTTGCAAACTAAGAATTTCAATTCAGAAATTGAAGATTACCCCTGCTTCCCTCCACAATCTAGTAGTTTATTTTGTAATGTCACTGTGAAGTTTTGCGATAAATTGAGATTTTATATCTGTTCTAGAAATTGGGTATTTTACATGTCTAAAGGCTATATTTTAGGGTGTTGGCTAGTAAAGGAACCTTGCTATCATATCCCAATAACAAACTGGAAAGACAGAAAATGCACCAGTGAAAAGCTAAAATCTGAATGTTCCATGCAACAGAGTAATGAATAAAACACTCTGAAATGTAAAGGGCACTGTAACTCCAATATTTTCCCAGTCATACGCAAAAGTATTTTCTTAAGCGTGGTGCAGATATCCCAACTGAAGCAATTAAAGTGGTCAGATAGGGTAAGAAAGCAAAAATAAATTTAATTTATAAGCAGTCTGTAATTTTGACAAAACTACTTGGCAGCAACACGGGATCATGTAAACAAAAATAGTAGAGCATCCAAGAACTGATCAAAAAAGGTACTGGAATAAACACAGTATTTATTAGCGATTGTTTGTAATAATCAGTGTGTACTGGTTTTAAATTTACAGTAACTCTCAGTTTCATTTCTGACTTCCCTCAGCTGGTTAAGGAAGAAGGCAGCAATGACAAGCTTGCATTCAATTATAGAAATCATCTCAGCAGACTGACTACAACTTTGCATACATATTCCTGTAACAGACAACCAAGGCATGCCAGAAGACAACTCCTTTACTTGATAGACATGATAAGAATTTTCCCATTTTCTCGACCTAATATCAGAGAAATTAAAATACCTTCCAGTATTTATAGGCACAGTACCAGAATAAACAGTTGTCTTCATGTCTTCTTAGTGATATAATTTTAAGAATAATTGTAGTTATTTATTAAGACTAGCCATTGTTTTAACAGAATGTTTTAGGAGGAAAACAGTACATGTACCTTCATTTAAGTACTTCTAAAGTCCTAGAGAATACTGCTGAAACAGTGGAATGTGGTCGCATATAGGTATCTGAGTATGATAATGTGTTTTAAGATCACTAATGATCACTGAAGATCATGATGGTCAACAGTGAATGTCCTTCAGCTTCGAAGTGGAAACTGTGGTCACTTCACTATAAAGGATGCATTTAATTATCACAAAACATTGGCAAAACTCAATACCATACAATGTTGGAATGCCATACTGGCAAGCAGTACAAAGAACAGCCATCCTGAGCCAGATCAGGATAGACACCTGAACAAACCCTTTTTACTGTCTTGTTAGATAAGCATATTAAGCTGAACTGGAATATGAAGAGATGCAGTAGATTCTGGCTGTTAAAATTCAGTGTTGGCAGGGGCTGATAAAAACAGGGATACTCCAAGGATGCCTTTCCTAGCTGTCAGCAGGGATTTTACTAAACAGGATACAATTTTACATTTAATGCAGATTTTTATTACATGCATTTCTTGTACTGAATCTAGTGTAAAGACTTTTCTGTAGTCAAAAAATTGCCAATGAATTTAAAAATCTGCTGTGTGAAATGTTCTTATGAGTTTGCTGATGTGCCTGTTTAAAAGACAGTGAATTATAGTTTTCCTTGGATTACTTGTGATTTTAGAGGCCAACCATACTAAACCTCAATTCTCTCTCCTCCATGGTAGAGATTTGCTCCTCAAACAAAAGATCTTCAGGTGTGCTGCTGCCCTTCTCTATAACTTTGTAAAAGACTTTTTTGAAAGCCCTCTGTAAATCCAAATCAACTACTCAAATCACCTTGTCCCCATAATCACCAACTAACATGAAGAATGTGAAAATAAGTAACATCTAAAATAGCCAAATTATCACATCATTTTTATATTAAATGTCCACAGCATTATTTATAGAGATTTTTGAGGTGTAGGGAGGTATGAAAGAAAACCCAAAACCCAAAATCAAAAAATCCTCAAACCTGTCACCTGTTGTTCAGATGAGAGTTTTAAGAAAAATGTTTAAACCATGAGTAATAGTTACACAGTTTCAAATTTCAGTTACTTCAAAACTATGGTCTTATTCTAATCAACTTATTTGTACTTATTCTAATAAATTTGTCCTAAAAGGTTTTGTTGTTTTTGGGTTTTTTTGTGACCTAAAAGGTCATTCACTTTTTGTGTGGGAAGCATTCACAATAGGAACCTTTCTACTTTCCCTCATGATGAACATGGATGTGAAGAATCAGTATTTTACATCCACTGAAATAAACATTTTAATACAAATTAAACTTAAAAATTATTTTGTACTCCTTTTCTTTAAAGTTGCTCTAAGCACAATCTTGTGAAGTTGGTGATATACTCCAGTATTAATCAAGTACCAACTAAATGTAAATCCCTCTCAGAACACAGGAATGAGAAAAAATGAATTACCAAAGCAAGATGCCTTACCAGACGTGCCATAACTTACTATAAAACTGTCTAAATTTTTTTTCTTAGATTATTTCTTTATTTGCACGTTTTTCTTTTCAGAATAACAAAATATGTTGATCTCCCCAGTAACCAGACACAATCAGATAACTGAATCTGGAAAAAACCAAACTACACAACTGTCAAAACACAGGCAAACGCTGTTAATTGTTGAAATTAGCTTCTCCTTTTTATCACAACAAAACTTTGCATATATGGGTAAATAATTATTCTATTTCATAGCATTCAATAATAGTCTGATTTATTTTAAACTATCCATCAAACTGAACAATTAAGGAATACTCTGCTAGAAATCTGAAACTGTGCTCTTAGCTGCCTGACATTCTTTATGTTCCATTAAAGTATCATGATTTAAAGAATTGCAAGGCCTTTATTATTAATTAAAAATAAGGTCAATTGGAATTATGACTGATGTCCATGTTCCTGGTACCTGCAGGATGCACACTTGGTATCAGCTGTCAGAAAGGTGGAAACACAAATGTGTGGTAAAATAAATTAGTGAAGCTAAAATTTCATCAAAACATTCTTGGTTTTACACAGTAATTACAGTACTGTGTAAACTGAGTAGCCAACCTTTCCACGTATGAAAATTTCAAGCGGACAAGAGACACTAAAAATCCCCCAAACCTATATACCACATACCTTGTGGAGTTGTTGGGAGTAAAAAGTCGTAGCATATGGGAGGAAAGATATTATGACACTGCTTGTTTCTTTGAAGAAGGAACTTTCACCAAGACTTGACAGGAATAATCCAAAACTCATTATGATATGCTGGCTGAGACAGCAATGACAGATAATAAGTCTCTTTCAGAAAACTGGTGGTTCTGTGGAAAAATTTGCTAGAAATGGGAAAGGACTTTGTCTCTAGCAGCAGCATGTACTAGGCTACAGTTCTTCACACAACGTAACTGTCGAAGCCAAAGCATAAAGTACTTCAGATCAGTCTGTCCTTTGCACAGGGGTTTCTACAATGGAAGCTACAAAGCTGGAGGAAAACCCACCTCAATTCTAAAGCAGCTCAATGAAAGAATACAAATGTACTATCTGTGGTATATTACTCTGCAACTGCAAATTACTACAACTGTCCAGTAATTCTTTAACGATCTTTTGTTATTGCCATGTAATGAGGCAAGACACATGACACGCAAACAAATCCCACTGGGTAAAGAACATATTCAGCTTACTCGTGAGCTTTATACTTTTTGTTTACCCAGTAATGATTTCATTACTTCCACGGGTTTCAAATATTCCTCCCGTTAAATGCTTAGATTAGTTGGATGCAGCACAGCTAAATCTATCATCAAAATGAATTTGCAATCTCATTCAGCATTCTAATTCTCTTTCAGATGAATTGCTAATCTGATTCATCATAAACAACCAGTTATAGTAGTTTACTTGTGTCTTTTAACATATTCAAGGTTCAGGAGCAATTCTACTCCTCCCAACACACTGCAGAGTAGATAGAAGCTGAAGTTCACCTTGACGCATTCAGTACTTCTGAAAGTACTTTACTAAAGACAGCCAGATCATCTCGTACAATTTCAGTCCCAGCCTCGAGTTGCAAAGATTTGGTAAATTAATGAAAAGGTGAAGAAGTTGAGTATCTAATAGAACTTCTGATCTTTAAAATACATTCTTGCTGCAAATGATCCTTTCCAAGGTCATGCTCTCAGTATTACTTCTAGTTTGAAGACTGTAGTGACTACAATCCATTCTATTCCCACTGTCACCACGGTCATTCTTAAACCATGCAATAGGATGAAAAAAAAAAAAAAAAGTCCTAGGAAAATGACCAAAGGAAAAGATCGGGGCTCAAACACAATCTAATGATTCAAGTTGGCATGAATAATACAAAATCATTAAAAAAGAAACAAACAAAAGTATTTATTTCTTAGAAACAGAAGGGGATTTCTCAAATTCTCCTTCTAAGTATTTCCATTATCTGTCCAGGAGAAACAAAGAAACAAGAAACTGTGCTTTATATGAAACTGATGCTAGTTATGAGAGGTATGGATTAACAGACAGCAATTTCATGAATTAGGCATCCAAAGATAATGGTAAGTATCTTACACTAATCAGTAAATTCTATGAACAATGTAATTTCAAAAACCAAGATGTGTCTCTGATGAATTGAATACCCATGGATTTTTCATTTTGATAATCTGATAGAGCTTGAAAATCATTAAATTAAGAACTTGCTGCTCTTTACTTGGAAAAAATTCCAATGAATGGCTTTTCTTTTTACTGTCTTGTTAGATAAGCATATTAAGCTAAACTGGAATATGAAGAAATGCAGTAGATTCTGGCTGCTAAAATTCCAGTTTGGTGCACTTTGGTGCTCCTGGAGGACTTCAGGCTCCACTGCAAAACGCAGCACCTCAAATTCAACAGAAGATGAATTAGAATAACAGTTTTTGCCTGTGATAGGAAAATACCAACTTAACCCAGCTGATTGATCGTGCTAAAACTGGGTCAGAACCAATTCCTTACGTGTATGCTAGGCAGCATTATAGGGAGCTGGTTAAAACTGAATACAAGAATACAACTTGTATTATATAACTGAAAACAAGAAACAACTAAAACAAGAATATATGCCATATAATAACAAAACCTGGGCAATACAAAATAATTTTATGCTTTCTGCTAGTTAAAACCTAACACAACACTCCCACTATTACTTAGGTCTATGTGGAGAGAGCTGTTTCAACTGTATCTTTTGCAACAGCTAGGATAAAACTCTCAGTTGCATAGGGAAAACGTGTACACCCTCTGATTTGTAATATATTTTATTAATCATGTGTCAATACCATAACTTGTTAAGTTAAAGGAAATAAAGCAATAGCCAAAGATATGTAAACCAAGATTTCAAATATAACATTATGGATTTTCAAAATGAGTAATTTAATATAATTTAAGACAAATTGAGCTTAGAATATATACTTGCTGTTAAAGCTGAGATGCTATCACCACATCTTCTGTTAAGCAACAGGAAACCTCAATTCAGATAAACATGTAACCAGTAATAAAAGACCCAGAACTGTAATTATGTAATTAGTATATGCTGATATTGTGTGAGGCAAGTATTCTGACTTAATTTGTGAATGTTTAAATGGCTTAGTTTCACTTTTCAAGAACATCACAGAAAAACAACTACAATCTTAATCTTTTGGACTAAACCTGCTCCACAACCAAAACAAAACCCAGTGCTCTCTAATCCAGTCATGAATCCTTCTGGAATAATGACAATATTAATTTCAGCAGAAAGCAGTTATATAATATACATTTATACGGAACAGTCTTGACTTATAGCCATGCTTTGCTCTTCAACTGCCAACATTATCTTGTACAGAAAGAAAAAAATTCAGCTTTTATTGAAAGAATTTGTATATGCAAAGCTTACTGAACTTATTAAACTTCAGAAGTTTAGACAGGATAGTAGATACAAAATTATCATCAAAGATCAATCATAACCTCTAAAGTTGCAGCTGATTTCAAACATTCCTTTTGATAAATTCCTAGTACAGCAAGTTTTTAGAAGTATGAACACTTCAAATCTCCTCTATTTATAGGGAAGTTTGTAACAGGTTCAATTGGAGACATGAAAACCATTTTAAATAGACATCACAAGATGCATCTGTATTTTAAAGGTCAAATTTATTAGGAGATTAAGAGATGTATTATACATGGACTATAAATACAGCACAGCTGACTTTATTCACAGTCACATAGCCAATGCCAACCTATTTAGTAGACACTCTTGTTCTTTTGTTCCAAGAAAAATTTGCACCATAAGACTTGGATTTAGGTTTTGGCATCTTCTTTTCTTCAACATCGTAACTCCAGCCTAGAGGTTATGGGGTAGTGGCAGAGTGAGACAAGAAACAATGAAAATTATATCCTCAGCATATGATATACACCAAATGCAACTTAAAGGTTTTAACTTTAATATGTTTTTTTCAATGTAGGCACCCAGTAACCTGTTCCCTTCTAGTTGGCAATGGAGAATAATGAAACATCATAAATGTGCCAAATGACCATTCCGTGAGATGGCAAGACCTAACCATACTATTGACCTCCATGCAAAAAACTTGACAGTCATCAATGATAAGCTCAGCAGGGAAGACTGAATGTCCTGTAAGTTCATGGCTGCACAATTCCATAGCATACAGAAGTACTAAGGCTCTGTGTATGTTGGCACAGGAAATGAAGAAGATAAAAAAAAAACATAGCATAAGATAACATACAAAAGATCAGTCTCGAAGGCTGGAAGACAAGGAGACTTGGAAAGCTAATAAAAAAAGAAGGGTGGGAGGACCGAAAAAACCCAAAAAGCAAAGAAAAACTTCAACATCAGAAAGGAGTTTAATACTCAACATTTTTTATGAGAACATAAAAAATTAGTAGCAAAAAGAAAAGGGAATGAAGTGATAGAAGACAAGTAAATTATGTGATAGTTAAGCGAGAGAAATGCTTAAAAATGTCAGAAAAGAGGAGGTGGAGACATTAGTGTTTATGTAAATCAAAATGCAAATGGATTGCAGCCTCCAGGTGCCTGGAAAGTTGCCAGGGCAGCACTCAGTACTCCGAAGTTTGGTCTCTTTAGCTTCAATATTTCACTCAAAGTTGAGATACTTCAGTTGAAGCCAGAAGTGGTTAAATATGCAGTTTTAAGTGATACTCGTAAGACAGTACTTTTCTTCCTTAGTTTTAAAATTGAAAGTTGCCAGCCCCAAAATGCTTAAGATATATCTGAATTTTTATACTTAAGGTGCTCGCAGTAAACAGTTAAGATACACCTACAGATCAAAATGTTCTGTAAGATACACAAGTTGTCACATCACTGCCTCAATTTTGCATATTCACAAATGTCACACAAACATTTTCTTTGTGTTTATTAGTCTCCACCAGTGTTAATTTCCAAGTTAACTATTCTCTGTAAGAAACACTGAACAGAGATTTTAAAAACATAATCTTTCCATCTGTGAGAACACTGGCTTTTGCCTCCTGTTCTGATTAAAAATACAAGCCTGAGTAAACAGCCAGAAGTAGATCCAGAGACAGACTTCAGTATTGCAACATTCAGCATTGTAACACCTAACATTGAGACACTTGGCTGCTGGAATGGAATCTACAGCCCCAAGGTATTGCTTCATCTTTTTATACACTAGATAGAGAGGGGCCGAGTGTCTCTAAAAAAGATTTGCAACTGTCTGCACAATGACTTGCACTGCCACAGATACCCAAAACTCATAAGGTTAGTTATATCTAACTAATAATTGCAGAAGGCCACCATATGTGATTAGGTTCCACACCTTGGAACAGACTTCTTCAGACCAGCACTTCGAGGTGTTTGCGACTGAGAGAAGAGGTCACTTTTATAAAAATACCAGAATTCTGGGGGAAGTTAATCTGGCCCAGAGCACTGCCATACAAGCCAAGTACACAGAAAGCAGATTTCACCGCTTCTGGAAGAACACCCTCACCATCTAAAGAGTATTGTGGAGTAAAAAAACTCTCCATCCTTGTTATTTAAGCTGCATGTTTTTAAACAACTGCTTCAGTTACATCAGACAGGAGAAAAAAAACCCCAATATGTCCACAGTCAGATTTTTTAATTTCTTCCAATTAAAAATGTTTCCACCTTGCCTAGAACTGAGACCATTCTCAGCTGTAGTATTTTGGACAGCAATGGCTCCTGTTACTGCATCCACCACTGCTACTCCAACGTTAGAAAACACATCAGATGGGATAGGCAGAAAGACAGCTTGCCTTATCTCCCTAAATTCTTAAGTGTGAAACAACTCTTTAAGTTTACCAACTGTACCAAAATAACCTGCAATATCTAGTATTTTCAGAAATTACACTCCAGGTTCTTAAGGAATTCAGTCAAGGAAAATTTGCGTGGTTCATACAGAAAGAACGGAGCGAGGTTAGTATTTGTGTTCTTACACCAAGATATGTCTCTATACTGTCCTGGTTAAGAAGCTAACTTCCAGTGTAAATGTGTGCCTAAATTTCTAATGTCTTTTAAAAAACAGAACTAAATAATGTAAAATTTGTATTTCTAGCTACACATGATATTGAAGCTATCACTACAGAAAATATTATGCATGTATCATACGCATAATCACAATTTAGGCACGGCAGTATCTACAGAAAAGTCTGATGCATCTCAATTATGGTAAAATTAAGAGTGTAAGCTATGTGAATCTTGAACTACTAGTATTAATACCAAGGTTATTATGCCTTAGTTTAGTGGGTTTCATGCACAGTGGAGTAATTTCTAACTCAGTGAGGACACAAACCTTCTACACTGAACAAATGCATTTTATTTGAATCTGCATTTTGAAAAGACAAAACATAACATCTACAAAGAAATTACATAAGCCAAAATGTCATAAATTTCGTATTTGTTCATAAAACAGTAAAATGCACTAATAAAATCACACAGATTATCCAATGCAAATGTGACCTTACTATTTTCTAAGATAACAGAACTTACTTTTCAATACAATTAGCACTACTAAGCTAAAAAAACTTCCATTCAAAGAGGAACAGACAAATTAGATTCTAGCCTTTATCATTAAAAGCGCAAATAAATTGCACACTAAATGGTTTAGTTTCTTAGATGTATAGGTTAACGGACTTACCATGTTTGTGGTGTACAATATCAGCCATTTAACAACTTTGCATAATTTGGTCTGACCAAGGAACTTTACTATTTACCCCAGACTAAATATAGTTGAAAGCTGCAGACCACAGAGAAGACTTTTGAAGAACCTTACACTTCAACTGCATAATTCCTGGCTTTATCTCAATGTAATTAATCTTTTTCACATCCATAGAGACTAAGCAACAAGTGTAATTTTTTTTTAAGGAAACTGGAGTTGATTTAAAAGGAAAAAAAAAGAAGAATAAAAGAGATCAGCAAAAAATTCATGTTAACACAAAAAAAAAGACTGCTGAATATACAAAAGGCGAGATTATGGGTACTGTTTGTGGTACCATCATATTGTCAGGAAATACAAGCCTAACTAAGTTTACAGATACATTCCCTCTGATACAACATTGGCTTAAAAATGCTAAGTGATGCTACTGGCTTTTCTACAAGTAAGAATAATCACCAAGCAAACATGTTTAGACTCTAGGACTATGCAGAGTTAGCCATAACATCCTAAGTCTACAGGTTCCTCATAGGGAGCGGCAAGGGGATGTGCTGATCTCCTTGTTGGTGAGCAGTTACAGGACACAAAGAAGGGAATGAAACTGCATCTGGAGAAGTCCTGACTCAACAATAGGAAAAGCTTATTCACTTAGAGATTGTGGTCATGGTAACAGGTTCCCTGAGCAAGCCTCTTGGGGTTCAGTGAGTATCTGGGTGATCATTTAAGTCTCCCAGTTTGCTTTTAGGTAGTCCTGTGAGGAGCAGTGAGTTGGACTTGATGATCCTTTTGGGTTCCTTTTATAATAAATCTATGCTACAACATAGCCAATAATGAAGTCCAACATGCTCACTTGGTAGTAATTTAATTTTAATTTTTCTGATTATCAGACATTCACAAGAACTCTGACAGCCTCAGTAAGAACTGAGATGCTCATGTTAAGCCTTTGAGCAAAGATCACACTGCCATGCAGCTGGACCACCAACCCTGGGAAACACCTAAAATATTAGGTTCCCTCCAAGACACGAGCAAGGTCTCACTCAGCTCTCATTCAAAACAGAGATACTCATAAAAGCATTTTAATATTAGTATTACATATTTATAATACTACTAATGGCTGAAACACCTTTCTAGAGAGTGGAAAGTCTAGATTCAATGCCTTCAAGACCCCTGGAAATAACCCCCCTTCCCATTTTATTCCTCATGTAGAATGCTAGTAGTCTACTACTTCTGTAGAATGGAGGGAAGGTCCTTCATCTTGCACTTATTTTGTTGTTAATACTTTGACATCCATTTGCCTATGGAAGGATGAACCCCTCATAGCCCATACATAAAATACGTACCATTTTTTTCAGCAAAAGCAATGGCATCTTCTTTAGTAGAGAAAGTAAGAACCATGTTGGATAAAGGATCAGCTCTGTAAGTAATCAGATGACAATTTTTAGGCATTTTGGAAATAGAAAAAACATACATCTGTATCTCAAATGTAAAATCAAATGCTGTATTACACACAGCTCACCAACTCACCCAGTTAGTATGCCAACTCACAAACCATTCAAAAGACTTTTTAAAATTATTTTCAGAGTCAACACTTACTTTCTGCAAAGAATTGTTTTAATCTTTCATCGCATTAAATTTCCCTCACAATCACTTGCAAAAATTAATTGGGTTGTTAGACAAACACATCTAGCCACTTGCTGAGGTTAAGTGAGTGAGTACTTACTGAGAGTAAGTGCTCTGCAAGACTCTCTTTAATTTAAATCTGTAAAATCCCTCTCTTTTTGTAAGATCAGGAGGTTTAAGGTAATTCTGAACATTTCAAGGAGACCAAGAGTCTGTAAAGCAGCTAGGGGAAGAATAATCTCAGACAGAAAAGAGCAGAACACTAAAGTAAGCAGAGAAGGAATTAACCATGAACTGAAAAGTACATAAAAAAATATTGAAAGTTCTGCTTAGGCCAAAGTCACATGACTCCCACAATTTATTCCTACACAGCAAGCAGATCACAGGCCACAACTGAAAATGAAGCTCCAAAATGCAAACTGCTAGCTTACTAATTACACAGTGGTTAGTTTTAGATGACCAGCTATTCCTCAACTGCATGAATGAAATACCCTAAAGGTTTTTAAAACAAATTGAATTCTCAGTTAAAACACAAAATTGCCTTATTTATTGCTATAAAAGCTCAACTTAAGAACAATGACGAAGGATGAAAAAAAAAAGACAAAAAAAAAAGACGAGTTCTAACTCTTAAAGAAATGAGATACTGGTTATAGCAACACAAAGATAGATAAAACCTCCCTGAGACAACACTGCCTATGAGCCTGGGAGACAACTGGAGAGACAAGACCAAATTGCAACAAACTATTGAAGAAGCTGCCTCTCAACTGCTCTCTCTTTGAACCTAGAAGGATAAATGAAGAGAAAAGACTGAAGATACACTGAACTCTTTACAATAAAGGACAAAGCCTGTGACTGGCAAAGGGGGAGGGGAAAAGGGGGAATCTCGCTTCCAGCAAAGACAACAGTGTAATTTTATCTGATGTACACATGGAAAAATGGAGTTCACTATACATCCAATATATTCCCCAATAAAAAAAACCAGAAACAAACAAATAAAAAACACACTATGAACAAACAAAAAACCCCAGGATAAAGACAGAAATTACACTTTTGCAATCCACTGTGATAGTGTCTCTTAAAGATATTTAAAGATTTCTCTTATAATGGCAGTTAAGTGAATTAGGAACTAAGAATTAATTGATGACATGACCAGTGGAGAATCAAGTAGCCCCACTGTACTGCAATATTGTGACAACTTTTGCTTATAATTATTCTCTTCCATGATTCGGCTAGAAAAATCTTTTCAACACTGCTAAAAAGGAACAAAGAAGCTTTAAGTCTGAAGTGTAGTGAGGGACTAGTGCCCGTCCAGAGGCAGCTGGGAAATGAGAATTGTATAGAAATAATTAGTACTGTTTTATGTGGAATCATCTTTCATTCAATCTAAGTACATTTCTGATTTACTTCCATAAATGAGCTATTATGTGAGAAAACTGGATTTCAGGATGTCTAGCATGATGTACTGATAGTGTGAGAAGTACCAGTGCTGGAGAATTTCTTATGCCTACCCCCAATTGCTCTAACAGTCACAAAAAATTAGGATTCCACATTTTGTTCTCTTATGAGATCTCATACAATGAAAACTTCACACTTCCCACATTTCTTTGTTTACAGCTTTATATTAAAAGGTGTGCCCAAGAACTGTCTTTAGGCTTACTCGTAACAAAACCTCTCAATTAAAAAAAATAAAAATGTCATGGGTCCATTTTACTTACGTCTATAACTGGATAATTTATCCAGTTATTGGCTTTTATATTTTTTTTATTATATTTTATCTTACAATTATAAAAATTATTGGCTATTTATCTTGGATAAATAGCCATGAAACAAGTGCAAAAAACCCCTCCAGCCCCAAATAAGACTGCAAAATGACAGAAATATAGGAAAGACTTACAGGTAAGTAAGTATATTGAGTTCAGAGAAAAAAGAGCTTCAATATGTACACCCTAAAGAGCTCTAACCCACTAATCCCATTACATTATTCAAAAGTAAATGGAAAACTGTCTAAGAAATGTTCTTTGCAGAATATAAATCTCAAGAGGAGAAACTCTTTTTAGCTATTTTTGGGTCTTGAATGGTAACACAAGAGTGTACACTAACAGTTTTTACAAGAATGCCTTAAAAATTAATGGATACAAACTAATTTACAAAACCTTTAACCTATCAGTGTCAGTTCTCAACAGAGCAGTTTTTTTTATCCTACTTGCTTACCCATGAGAAATTCCTTTCCATACCCCAAAATAAAAACATATGTAGAGCCTTCTCAAATTTTTATGAGAAATCAATGCAACAGGAAGACTTGATTTCAGAGTTACTTTAAACTAAATTTCTGGATACAGTTACATATATATAAAATAATTATATATATATATATATATATTTATATATATATAATTTCTGTGACTGGATTTAGCTTGTTAATACATCTCAAAAAATGCAGCCTCAAATTATTTACTGTTTAAGGTTTTTAAGGGTTTTTTTATAGAATTTTGTGATCTTTGATGATAAGTGCTAATATGATTGTAGCCAGGTATTTTCAGTACACACTGTATTCTTTCTGAAGTTTGAAAAATAATCTCTAGTGGTTGATTTTGGCTTATGTCTAATAATTAACTATTCTGAATATGCCTCAAAGAAGACAGCTTCAAATCAAAATTACAATATTGTCAGAGGAATTGCTGGCAGAGTTCTCAGAATCTACAGGAATTCTAACCACACTGCGAGATGTAGGTATTATATTCATATAAGGAAAAAAAAAAGAATTAAAAATTAGATGCATACATATTGTAATTATATCTCCAAGTTATAGTATATTTAGCTAAGAGTAGTATTTTTCTGGATTTTCTGTGTATTTAAGAAGTTTTAATGCTAAGAATATTGACAATATTTTAACAAATAGAGTAATATTTTAAATAGCTGGGCTTGTTGTGGGTTTTTTATTAGTTATGACTCCTTAGTTTAGATCCTCAGGATAAAAAAAATCCAGAATATTGTTGTTCTTGTTTAAAAGATGCAACTGAGAGCTGAGAATAATTTACTACTTTATGTAACTGAAGACCTTTTGGCCCTGATTCTGCCACACAGTAACATCACCACAGTGTAATCATTGAAATGTCTGCCTGTTAACATCTTTTTCAAACTCTTCCAGATGATACTGTGAGCTTTAAAAATCTGCTTTTAAACTTAACAGATCATAAATCATACAACAAACAAACCCAACTATTTCCTGTAAGTACTGTTGTAACACAATCAGATTTACAGGTAGAAAGGATATTTCAAATTTAGATTACTAGTGAGAGCCAAATATAGAAGAAAAGTATTTTCAAATTCAGTAAATACTCACGTAGATGCCCAGCCCATTAAAGGGTTCTCCCAGCGCTCCCTGTTATCAAATTCCATCTTCCACTTCTTTGTATTGTTAGCTCCTGACTGCATTGCATTACGTGCTGGAACAAAAATGTGAACTTTTCTGGTTTTGATATGCTCATCTGGAACACCAGTTAAAGTAGTGATATCCTGAAAAAAACATGTTACTTGTTAAAAAAGGGATTGTAAGAGACTTGTAAAATAATACTGCTTATGCTTTTACATAAATCCATGGTTTATTTTTAAAATTACACAAGCTGAAGAAAAAATTTAGAGAAATATATTATGATTTCAGATGAACACAACTGAAGGTGATACATGTTAGGGCTGCTATCATTCTGCTTCCCCTGGCTGAGTTAGATTTTGCTTGGATCAGTTACCTGAATTTGCTCATCTTTCATCTACAACTAGATTCTACAACTTTCAAAACAACTAGAGCAAGAGGAGGGACAGGACATTTCTCCCCATCCTTCTCTGTCCACAGCTGCAAAGTCAGGACTGCTTCAACTTGTACCAGCTAAAGCCAATGTGGAAAAGTGCAAATGCTTTCTTCTTTTAGGAAAATATTAGTGTTGACTGAAACACTGACAAATTCCAATATTCTACATTAGCATTAGGAGCCCAAAGTCATATGAACAGGACTATTCACCAAAATATTTGCCAGCCAAGTATGTGCTGCAGTGTGCTTTCCCTTGGACTTAACTGTATATTGTTAAGTGACACCAACACCTCTACTGACTCAAAACACTATCCTTAGCATGAAGGAAGAGGCAGAAGGTAGTATCTTTTCCACAATATACTACTGATTGAGACTGCAGAGAAGGTACTAGAATTCAGCTCTTATCTCTCTAGCCATTAGTTATTAAATAAAGTTAACCCCCTCTTCATGTTTCAAGTTATGACTCAGCATTTGACAGTCAGTTCTTCTGTTGATGTTTGAGATCAAGAGAAGGACATTTGATGATGGCAACATTCTTCAGTGTATTTGTGAAGGACAAAATGATTTAGGAGATGCCAACCTTCAAAGAAAAAAAAAATATTTGTAACACTGTATACAATCAATAGTAGGATACCCTCCTCTACAAGGGAGGGATGAGCCTTCCATAACCTAACAAACACAAATCCTTCAAACCAGCCTAAAAATATTAACTGACTTTAACAAAGATATAAAATAGGGAAAAACCTCACAAGAACTGCTGTGAAAAATTACCCTCAGCAGCATCTGATATAATTAAAGTGAACATTCTTGCTAAAAACTAAACAGTAATTATGCAAAATTAACCTGTCAGTTCACCCTAGTAAAGACTGAAATCAAAATCAAATCCATCTCTAAGGAGGTTTGAACTACTCCTGTTCCTTACATACTTAAAAGGCCAGTGGGAGCTCCTCAGTCTCCCTCCCTGCCCTCCCCTTCCCTCCTCTTCTCTCTCTCTCTAGGAACAAGTTGTAAACTGGTAGAAGTCCAGAAAGCTGCCACAAAACTTTGGGCATATTGAACTCATCTTGACAGTATTGCCATGACTTGAATGAAAAGAGAAGTTTAAATAGAACACTGTCATTTTACATAAATGTACCTACAAACTTTATAGGATTTTGCTTTGTGGCAAACTTGAAACTTCCTGATACAGTCACCAGACCATCCTTTGAAATACAGCAGTTCCCATTTTGAATTTTACTTCAGAAATTTTGGGAGATCAGTCCCTTAAAACTATAAAAGGGAGGAAGTTTAAAGCATTTGACTTCCATTTGCAATTAGGACAGCAGGGGTAACAAATGAGCACTCACACTAGCTTTCCAGCTTCTGACATTTCTACCCAAACTACTACAAGAAACTGTCAAAGTATCTTAATAATTCCATTATAAATGCTTTCATTAGGACTAAGTCATGCTTATTTTTAATATGAATCTAACGGTGATATGAAAGAGAAGCAGTACCAGCTACTGGAATGTTGCAACATTCCAGTAATAATACCATTTACATTCCATGTGAAAATACCTTCTGACAGACTGGCATTTTTCACTTCTGAAGCTTCAACTGTACTTTAGGAAGGAATTTGCTTAAATTTTTCTGATTTGAATAGGCAAAGTGCTTTGTTTAACAAAAAGGAGTTTTTACCTGGAGTAAAGTTTGGTGGGGATTCAACATTTCAGCTTGTTTATTTATACAAATAAGCTGAAATACTAGCCTTTTTTTCTGTATTTAACAAACATGAGAAAATGTAGTAACATTCACAAAACATCTTTTTTCTGCTCTTAAACAGTATGGCATATGCAAAAATACCAGGGTTGTTATCATCAAATATTTTCAGATATGTAAACTTCAAAATATTTCAATTTT
Source organism: Cyanistes caeruleus (assembly GCF_971803275.1). Taxonomy (NCBI): domain Eukaryota; kingdom Metazoa; phylum Chordata; class Aves; order Passeriformes; family Paridae; genus Cyanistes; species Cyanistes caeruleus. The sequence goes on from NC_141732.1 coordinate 64,892,666, forward strand.
TTTTTAAAACTATTATTACTGTCAGCATCTCATAAATCCATTTTCAATTTTATGCTTCAGATTTAGAAGGTTTTGAATTTTTCTAGAATAATCTGGAACTACTAAAATAATGATACTATGTTGGAAAACATTATGGACATATACTATTTTCCCTTTTGATGACTTAACACCAGAAAATCATAAAAATATTACACGGTGCATACAGAACGCAACCTAAAAGGAGGGTAAAAAATCAACAAATGCTATATTTATGAGATAACAATAGTAAAGAAATGCTTAGACTTGTTTATCTGGATGAAAGTAAAACCAAAACCTCAGACAAACCCTTCAAGCCATGTTTTCTTTTGGGCACTCAGTTGGCTCTAAATCAAGGTTATTTCACTAATAATATAGGATTAATCCCACAAAAATCTTCAAACTGAAAACTAAAACCTGCCTGCTTTCCAAAACTGAAATATCTACATGGTATTGCTAGCTCTCCATAGTTGCATTCATTATAGTTAGAGTTTCCATGCCTTCTGGGAATCTAGCAATCGTTTATTGATATCTTCCCCATTTTAAAAGCTGGCAATTGAACAGACAGTTGTTAGGACAATGAGTTTCTGGTTGCTGAAGCTCAAGTTGTCCTGACATAAAATCACTGATTTTGCTTGCTGTAGACATGTAAGGTACTGTAGCATAGCTGAGCTGTTGCCAAAGATATGGAATAAAAAGGCTTGGCATCTATCACATACTTGACACCTAAAGAGCACAGAAGCTCTAAGATTCCTATTCCCTGTAGGCGCACTCTTAGTCTAGACAAACTGATTTCTCACACTTTTAAAATGCATTACAACACTCTATTGTGATCATTTCATCCACACAGCTCCAGCTAGTGACAGAAGAACCTGTCCTTTAAGCGACATTTCAATGGGCTAAAGCTCCCGCTCCAAGATGCCATTAAAACAATATAATACTTGAAAAGAACTATGCTGCATTGGGTTGAACTCTTTACTGGGTCTTCAGCGCTTTGTTCTGAGTTTAAGTTCTCATTGAAACTACCTGTGAACCAACTTTCCAAAACAAAGATATTTTTGACAGCTGGTTTCACATTACTATCTTTTTTTTTTTAAGTGTTCCTTAATGAATTTTGCTGTATTAGCATATTAAGATAGTAGTGAGGTGCTCAGCATTCAAAATCTTAAAGATATTAGTTGACAATATAAAAGACTTGAGATTTGAACTGCATAGGTTTACTAAAAATTTAACAACCCTGTTTTACATTTTTAAAACTGGCTGCCAACTAAAAGGTGCATTCTGACATTCTGTTTTTCTTAATATGTATATATTATTTGAATCATAAACTCAATTTTTTTTTGTAACTTGAGAAGATTTTAGGACTAATTTTGAGGCATTTTGCCCCTTCTTGAAATAAGCTCAAAGGGACAAAACACTTTTTTTGAAGAGCAGAAATCATATAAAATTTCATACAAACAGAGGCATTTTTCTTTATTACAACTTACATTATTTAAGAATGTTTGTGGAAAGCCTTCTAAAGATGTTCTGGAAAGGGTAGTAACAAACAAAATGTGCTATGCAGCAATAAGAAAAACTGATTCAGAAAGGCAGTGTCAATGAAAGCACTATTCAGCATGAAGATGACTTTTAAAGGAAACGAGAATTTCCTTCTTTTAAGTACTCCACTAATAGCAGAAATTCCAAAGGGGACAAGAAATGGAACTCTCTAATTAAAGGAGAGAGACAAAATGATTGAAAGTAGCTCTGAAAACAAATGGTTTTGAATAGATGGGTCAGGTGTGCATAAAGGTGTCATGTTTCTTCTATGGCATTTCTTTTACCATGAAGACAGAAACTGTACATAACCACTATTAACTACCTACAGTTTAGCACTCCCCCTTTTTTTTTTTTTTTTTTTTTTTTAAATAAAGGAAACAGGGAACAAGCAATGGGAAGTTGATGTCAAAACACAGAAAAACCTCCCAGCAAGCTTCCAGCAACCACCCAGGATTTAGAGTCTTGCTAGCCGCTCTCTTTTCAATACCAGAATTTCACACATTTCAATGACCATTATGACTTCAAAGAATCAAATTTTCATCATTGTCCGTCATCTGCCGGTTGATTTGTATAAAGGAGTTCTTCTGCATGCATTCCAGACAAAGGGCTCCTTACTTTCGTGGCTATATATCAAGTTTAAAAGTTCTATTTGTGACAGTTGTGTCTGTGGTAAATTAGGGTAACACTGAAGGAGTGCAGCTGCTCCACAGGAACCTCCTTTTTGGCATCATTTCACATAAATAAAAACTGAATAATTAGCTTCTGCCTTTATTAAACCACAAAAATGCCACTGGCCTTAGCAATTACTTCCGGTTGCCCCACCTACTTAACCTCAATAGTTTTACACTTGTTAGAATGGAGAGAAAGTAGATGTTTTCCGTACTTTATTGGAGTTTACAACAACTTGCTCTCTTCCCCACCTCCAACGTGTTTTACCAGACTAGCTACGTAAAGTTTTGCTATAAACCCATGTTGCAATTCACTTTATTTAGAAGTTATTATATCAAAGCACAGACTATCTTGCATAATACCCACAAAGTAGCTGCTGTGAAAAAAAGTTTTTTATTTAATGTGCTCAGCTGCTTAACTGTAAGTCAGGATTAGAACATTTATGTTTCTACACTTCAATACAGTATTTTTTAAGGAAATGCAAGAGAACAGAATCTTCTATGTAAACTGCAAATGGAAAAATGGAGCAGAATGAACTAAACATGGTCAGACAACATTTATTTAACAGCTACAGACAAAACAAGGGGAAAAAGCATATTTGCCCTTAGGAAACTTTGTATCACACAGGATACAGTTTTCTTTCAGGCTTCACAATCATTTTGCATTATCACATTAAATGATGAACAACACGGTATTACTCATAAGATATTCTCCCATGTAGCCATCCTGCAGAATGATCAATTAAGAAGCAGAAAAAGCACCTAAAGAACTGTATTTTTAAAAAGAAAACCAAACACTGTAAACGGGAAACAGAAATTGGTAATAATACAGATTCCATGAAAGGTTCCATTTTAAGAAAATCTGTTTACACAAGCAGTTTTGTAAAAACTAAAGAGAAACTGAAAATGAAGAAAAGTAGGTCTAACTGAAGCAGAAACAGTCACATTACTGGAATCAAGCTAAGTCCACTATAATACTTCTTAGATTGCTGACTGCCATTATGCAGAGGAAGTGTCAGCGTCCAAAACAAGCACTGGTAGCTTCAGCATTTCTATTAATCAGTTTATATTTCACAACTAAGGCCATGCTATAGCAACCATGATGTCTGAGCATTCACTGCAGTTGCAAAAACATCTTGAGAACTTCCCTGTCGTCCTGCTCCAAAGGCTCACTACACTTCCCCAATATTTTACATGCTTAATATTATTCCATACTTGTATTGTATTGTATTGTATTCATACATGTATGAAATACTACAAATACTACAAATAAAATGGCATAACACATTCCCACACCATTAAACAAGGATCGCTGTGATTTGAAAAAAACACTAGGAAAGAGCTAACGGGAATAACAACTAGAACACGACTTTACAGTGGTAAGTATAAAACATCCTTCTCACCAGCCCTTCTTTCATATCTTTAGAACACTTCACTTGATGTCTGCAGTACATTCCCAAGTTTTCTAGGCACATCTCCTCCAAAAGTCACAGAAAATTGGTATTTATAGAAGCGATTATTGGCAAATTATGGGAAAAGCTGCTGAGTTGTGCTTTTGTTAGTTTAAACTACAACACTGAAAAGAAAAACAAAAATATAAGATTTTGCACTTCTCAGTACCCAGACAAGACTCAAAATAGAGAGGCATTTTTCTTAACACACTTGCAAAAATTACCAACTATTTAGCCTGCATTCTGATGGACAAGTAAACAACATTTTACAAACTTTAAAATTAAATGAAACATCTAAGTCCCACTTTCAGCACAGACAGATTATTTCTTATGTTCAGTGTAATTTTTCTGCCAAGAAACAATTGCAAGAAACAAAAACGTACTATTTATTAATACGGTATTTATCTTCCTGTAACAGTATATCTTAGCTGTGTAGATTATCATCTGGATAAATAAAAAGATGTTAAAAATAAAGGAAATCAAATAGCTGTGTCTACACTTTGGTTTCTCCATATATCTATATTAAGAAAATCATTATTAAATAGAGGAAAACTTGGGCAGGCAGGGTCAAAGAGCATATTTCATAAAAATGGATGGATGTTGCTACTAGTACTCGTAAGAGGGATCTCAGTGTAGATGTGATGTTCTTTACACTGCTGAAATGACAAATAGCATGATTATCTTGAACAAGATTGAAAAAAGTCTAAACTACAGAAGATCTTGCAAATTACAAGATTGAAAGAAGTCTAAACTACAGAAGATCTTGCAAATTACTTTTTCTTCCAACCCAACAATATTTAGAGAAAGTATACTTTCTACAAGTCATCCAAGGTATATGTAAGCAAATCTTTTGCTTGCACACACAGACAAGTGGCTAGGTCTTTTTGTGAGGCCTTTGAAAAATAGTTTTCTACAGGGCACGTATTTCAATCTACTAGAAATTCACAGTGCTCAGATTAAAGAACATGCAATGAAATTAATTAGTGAAAGAATAAAACTACAGATGTATTTTTTGATGACAGACCTTCAAATCAAAAAAGAGGCTGTCTTAATTTACCTGCATTTAGAAAATGAAAGAGGGTAACCAAACAACTGAAACAATCTGATTTATCTTAGAATAATTTTTATGATGGCAACACTTTCCTACTGTACTACCATAAGCAACTACTCTTACAGACAATATTTCCCAATGGAAAACAAGAGAACAGGCAGGAAAGAACTCTGAAAGAACACAGACAGAAGTACTAGCAGATACACACTAGCTAGGATAAAGAACTTTGTACCTATTGCCCCAGTTAGTTCAATTTTGTATATACAATTATTAAATATATAGCATATTGTAGTTTACTTGTAGTTCAGTGATGGTATGTTTTTCAAACATAATTTATTCAGTCGCAGGTCTGATTATTTATAATACAATCCTAGCATAAGTCACAGTAAAACAGATTGTCTTGCAAAACTAAACACAGTATTTCAATAATATCTTGGTGAATTATTCATTACTGATTTATTTTAATTCATAAATCATTACATGATTTATTGCCTATTAAATGCAGTTTTGATCATGGACACCAGGAGCCTTAACCAGCAGTTCAGGATGAGGTCTTCATAACTGAAGCAAAAGCCAAAGTTCATGCTGCTCTTGTGCACTGGAAATAATTTATATATTTTTTGTGTGTTTCTGATGCCATTCTAATAAAGTACTTACTTTTAACACTCACTAAAAGTTATGTGTATTTACAAAATAAACCTTAAATGAATTTTTTAAGGTTGCTGCTTTCAGGAATAAGAAACTTAAAAATTATGCCCATCTGAAAACCTTACAAAGCTTCCTTTAAAGTACCAATTAAGAAAATTTCCCAAAAAGGCCCCAGTAGAGTTCTCAAATTCAGGTACCACCTGTTTCATAATCTTCAGCTTTTGGAAAGGGTTTCAATTGATGCTAAATATGTGGCTTTTTCTCAAAGCTCCCTTATCCATTGAAGCTGCAAAAGACCTAAGGGAGCAAAACATTCAGAGCCTGAAGGGAACTAAGGAAACTACTTACATACAGGTACTGGAATTGCTGCTGTGAGGCAGGAACACCTTGGTCAATTCTTAATCTAACCTGGACAGCAAATATTCTAAGGTCTGTGCTGTTGAGTACCATTTGGATGTACAGCAACATCTCAGGTACTGATAACTCTGCTAAGATTTTCTATGATGAAATAATAAGAAAGATTGTCACTACAGTGTATGAAACATTAATTGTGAATTCAGTTTTAACTAACTAACAGTGTCCCAGGGCTGGAATCTGGAGCCAAGAATACTAAAATTTAAATCCCATTATCATGCATTTTCTAGTGTTCTTTTCCTTTCACCTCACAACTACCAATTAATTAATTCCCTATTGAATGGTAGCTATGGAGCAACATTTAAGGTTTAAAATTCAGCCAACTACTTAGGCTTCTGTTTATAAAAGAAAAGGTACTTATCAAAGGTGAGGATGAAAAAAAGGCAAAAAGTAGTCTTTTAAAGTTTAGCTTGACAGACACTGCCGTATGGTCTGCTACTAAGAGTATCAAGAAATTCAACCAGTGTCTGCCTTCTTTGTAATGCATGTTCTCTATTCTTCACATCTCCTTCACAGAGGAAATGATTTCTGTAACAGATCTTTGCCCATACAGTTACAAGTGGTGTGAGACATAGGAGAGAAAAACAGAAGCAAATCCCCAATCAAGAAATGCAAATTTAGAGCAAAATCCCTGTTAGTGCATGCTTTTTAGAAGAAGAAGAAAAGTTGCACTTAAGAAACTACAAGGAAATCAGACCTATTAAAAGCTGCCCCTTACCCTAATGCAGGATGTAATGCTTCTATGTAATATGCATGCACTTTAGAAGTTGAAAGAAAGTGCTAAATAGTGTACATAATTTCCATACACAGCAGGTAGTGAAGCAAGAAAAGAACTGACACAGTTACCCTCATTAAAGAGATGCACAATAGAGAACTGTTATGCAGTGTTAGCATATTGAAGGTCTATGCATCAGGGATGTTGCGGCTATTAACAGCTTAAATGTTCACTGTATTTTGTTAATTAGTGCACATAGCTTTTAAACCTTAACTGTGTTTTAGAAGGTTCTTTTCTAACAGTAGCACACTCATTACTTCCTGGTGGGGACGGAAAGTGTTGATGTGGCTCCAACTGTTTCAATGTTATCAGTAAAATATTCCATAATACCATCGGACAAAATAGGATTCTTTACATTTATCTATATAGCCAGTTAAAATTGATGGTTTCAACAATCTCCCTCTAAAAAAAGCTGAATCATACCTAGAACATATTAGTATTACTTCAAGACTGGTTTTAGCTAATTAGTGCTTTGGCCTTTACATGCTTGGCCTTTACTTACAGGACAGAAATCATGGTCTTATACCTTCCAATAAAATTGAGAGAAATCCATCATCAAATAAATTCAACTTGATAACACTACATGTTTCCTTTTAGTTTTCTATTGCTGTTGTGAAAAAAAATCAAAGGAGAGTACAATGTACAATTTTTTTTACTAAATGGTGATAAAAAAGTAAGAATTTGTACTGGAACTAGACATTAAACAGAAGATACTCAATTTCTGACTCAATAGATGCAGAATGACTCAAGAATGCAGAGTCAACACAGCAACAGAAATGTGGTCTTAAGAAAAAATACAACCACAAGAATAAGTAATGAAATACTAGTGCAAGCTACAATATTTATCTTAAACCAGCTTCTGCTCCGTTAATATGATACTCAGTAAAAACTTCACATACACAATTGTTGGCCTACATACGAAAACAGTTACTTATTTTTATACGTGAGTTTATGTGCACATCCAGAAAATGAACTGATAATTAAACCAACAACTTCTGCAGAAATTTTAATCAGAATTACTAGCTAGTCATAATTTTTCAGAAATATCTGCAACATAATTAAAACATCTTAAAAAAAATACTGTCTTAGGTATGCTGGTCTTATCAGCATCTTTGTAGAAATTCCTTACAGGTCCGCTTCGTCTTACCTGTTAACCAAGTTTTCAGGGTAACAGGTAATAAGATAAAAGTTATTTTCCCATCAGCAAATACCTTCTTTTGCTTTAAACTTGGAGTTAGTAGAATTGAGAATGCCATGAAAGATATATAAGAGACTAAGCAATTTCCCTGTAGTGTGTGCTTCACAACACAAGAACTAAATGGCATCTGGATTTGAACATCAGATACCCTCTCCATGGTCCATGTCTCCACTTAATGCAGGTTAACTTTTTCCAGTTTGAGAAGAGAGTAAGTATGAAAGTACTTCAAAGATACCTCACAAACATGCCAACAAGAATTTGAAAAGCATCTGATTCCATCTGATGATCTGAGCAGAGTCAGAAACCTGACTGAAGAAGCTCCAAGCTCTCTTGCAGGATGACCAAGATGTTGAAAGATTCTCATGAAATTACGAGGTTTTCCAGACAACGTAAGCTTTTCCTTTCTGACTTGATAAAATGATTCAGCTAGAACTACATGACCAGAAACAGCTTTTATGTCTGTACAATGAACTTTCTTAGGATCTGTGGTTTTCTAGCCTTTCTTAGGCTAGGATTTGTGGTGTCCATCTACAGCTTAGTACTACAGAAATGCAGAAAGACACACTTGAATGCACAGAAAAATGAGCATTGTACAGGGAATTTATTCACTATTACCAAAAAGAAAAAAAAAATAAATTCATGCCATCTACAGAAATATTTCATAATATAAATACTAACTTTAGTGTTTAGGGTGTTCTAGAAATGTTTCAGATAATTGAACTGTTTCATGAGAATATGGAAATACCACCCTTTAAAAAGAAAAACTATTGAACAAAAGAGCTCCAAAAAATGAAGTTACTTCTTACTCCTGTTGATTACTTGGTTGTATCACTGACTTACATGTATGCATTCTAGCAGATTAGAAACATGGTTTGCATATTTAGACTTCCAAAACCAAGGAAGTATTTGCATGTTGAATAACCCTTTGAAATCCAAACTAATCACAGCACAATGACACCCTTTAATTTGTTCTGAGCAGCCATCACAGCAAGCGCTTCAAAAGCATTATTCTCTGACAGAAAATGAAATAGTATGTAATGAAATTAAAACAAAAAACCAAAAAAAAACCCTACATAATTTTCAAAAAGACATACTTTCAGCAAGTACTCTAGACCGAAGCCTTGAAATTTTTGCATGATAATGCTGTATGAAGCCCAGACAAAACAGACACTCAGAAGGGTTGTGTAAGCTCAACCACAGACACTCCTCCTTCCAACAGCCAGCAGAGAGAGCACTACTATGTACCAAAAGAAAAAGATCCTTACACTAAAGAAATCCAAATCCTTTACCCCAGCCTAAACCCAAAATAAACCTACATAGGGATGAGAGTAAAATTGCCCTAAGCTACCTGCAAAATGTACAGTTTTCTAAACTGAACACATGAAGTATTTTCAACTCAACTTTAGTAATATAGCAATATTTATTGCTCTTACAAAACAGATAAAGGTGATGGCAATTTCTTTACTTGGACTGTCAGTTATAGAATGATTCTTTATCATAGGGAGTAACTTGCTGCCTACAGACATTCTTACAGAAAGCACTTTATCAGTCAACTGGGTTTTCTAAAACACTGCAAGCGTCACTGAACTACAGCTGCTTACAAAAACAAGTGATAGCAAGTACTACAGACTGAATTGAGCTAGGATACTCCAATTGAGGAGGGATTTCATTTCCAAACAGAAAAAATATAGTAAATATGCAGTACTGAAAGTATGTAACTAGACAAAACTGGTAACCACACCTGAGCTTGTACTGTAATTAAGCCCAAATGCAACTACCGTAACTACAAAGAAGAATATGCTGAACTATTTCTAGTATTTTCTATTAGAAAAAAACAAAAAAAAAAATTAATGCTTAGAAATTAATATATACTGTGGCAGACCAGAATGGTGTATATGAAATAAGAAAGGTTATCACCATCTTCAGAGTCATTAAACCCTTCAAATATTACATTTCACTTAATTTGCTTTTTTAAGTTGAAGAAGGCTTTTTTCCTCCCCACAGTAGTATTTCTTAGTCTTCACAGGGTGAGTGGGACAGGAAATGGGGGTGTGTGAGCAGGGTGAAACAGAGAAATAGAAAAAATAACTTTTTAATAGATTATGTTTTGCAGCAAAAATGTAGTTTCACACATAAACTACCAGTGACTGCAGAGTAAAGGCCGTTAAACATTTAACCCTATGCAAGTCCACTCTTAGATTAGACATTTTTATTAAACAGATGTGTCTGCATTTTTACTTCCTAATGGTCTTCTCTTTTGAATATTTTACTTTCATTGAAATAATTTTGAAATAATTCTAGAATGTAGTTTTATACCTTAATCAGCCTCTATCATCATTCAAACATCAGAGCAGTTAAATACAGAACTGCAGATGACCAAAGGTGAACAAAACAGTTTTAAAAATCTCAAGCCTCAAGTACAACATAGCTCAAATAAGCTGATCACCTGTTCACTTGACACAACTGTGACTGAAGAAAGTACTTCTCCAAAGTACAGGCTTCATATGCAAAGCCCCTTTGCACAAAACTTAAAACTGTTCCTCAAAACATATTTGCGAAGTAAAGACTGGAAAAAAATCTTCATTAGCCTAATTTTACATAACAGCTTTATTATTTTTTATTAATTTTCACTATTCTGAAGCAAAATGCAAGCTTCTGATCTAATACAGAGAAAAAAAATAGAGGGAAGACAAGCCAGAAGAGGAAAATCTGAGGCTAGGGGGAGGGAATGAGTAACTCTAAACCCCCACCGAAGTTACCATCCTGGTCCCTTGTATGCTTTGAATATGACGAATCCTTATCAGAGCTATACATACAAAGTAGAGAAAAACTTGTAAGTTAGATTCCCTGTCTACAGAGCAACACTGTCCTGAATTGAATTCTTTAGGGTAGCCACTTGAATAAATACTGCAGCTAGACTGGATTAAATGGAAGATTATTGCAATTCTTTTATCCCATTAAGGTAATTTAGGAACAGTTTCAATTCACTCTTAAGGCTTAAGGTTAACAATGGGTTAACACCATTTTGAAAACCAAAACACAGAACATCCACTATATCTTTATTATTTAACAAAACGGTAATGCTTGGAGAATTTTTGGCTGAAATAGTAGTTTCAATAAAAGAAAATCTAGTAAGCCTTAATAAATGCATACTTTGCCAAGTGTTTCTCTTCACTGAGTTGCAAAAACAGCTCCTACACACAGTCTTCAATGCAATGTCACACAGTCTCACACATAATTTTATGACACATTACTGCTTTGGTTTTCAGAGTAAAGTGTATTATATACTCTCAGTTCTTGGGAAAGCAATGATTACACTTTAAAATGCATGTTAAAGTGTTGATTTGCTATGTCCTTTGTTTCATAGCACTGTAGACTATTAGATTGGGTTTTGAAGAAGTTTCATCATTCCAGACTATTTTTCACTTGTTTGTATATTTTACTCTGAGCTGCAGTATTATCATTGTTTATTATAGTAAAGTCTATGGTTCTTTAATCAAACAAAGATTATACAATTTCACTAATTTTTAATCCTAGCCAAAATTGGGATTTGGATGGTGAACAAACTGTGAGTCAATCCTGAAAACACTGTGTGATGTTTGTTAATAACAGTCTTCTAGAAAAAATGGACTGGAGGGTTTCCGCAACTTTTTTCAGAAAAGGTTCATATTCTGAGAATCCTATTAATACACTCCTGGATTATCTAGTAGTAAAGATTTAAAACAGACACTAAATGATACCTCTACACAGCCAAAAGGAAGCTGCTGAGATTCTTGACAAACATTTCACAATAGTTATTAGAATCACGGAAATCACTGTGAAGGCCCGTAAGATAATTAAATTGTTAACTCAGAACAACCAAGCCCATCACTAAACTATGTCCTTAAGTGTCATGTCTACGCAACTTTATACATCTCCAGAAATGACAACTCAACCACATCCTGAGGCAGTCTGTTCCAATGCTTTACACCCCTTCCTGTGAAGAAATTTTCTTCACAGAAGAAAAAGCAGCAATATCCAACCCATTTCCTCTTGTCCTGTAAATTGCTTGAGAGAGGAGACCAACCTCACCTGGCTATAACCTCCTTTCAAGTAGTTAAAGAGAACAAGGAAGATCTAAGCTTCCTTTTCTCCAGACTAAACACCCCCAGCTCCCTCAGCTGCTCCTCACAGCACTTGTGCTCCAGAGCCTGCCCCAGCTCCCCTGCCCTTCTCTGCACTCACTCCAGCCCCTCAGTGTCTTTCCTGCAGTCAGGGCCCAGAACTGGACACAGCACTCCAGGTGTGGCCTCACCAGTGCCCAGGACAGGGGGACAATCCCTGCCCTGCTCCTGCTGGCCACACTATTGCTGAGCCAGGCCAGGATGCCATTGGCCTTCTTGGCCAGCTGGGCACAGCCTGGCTCATGTTCAGCTGCTGCCACCAGTGCCCTCGGGTCCTTTTTAAATCACTCTTCCCCAGCCCGTGGCTGTGCCTGAAGTTGCTGTAACCCAAGTGTCGCCCTGAAAATTAAACCTTCTGATAATGTTTTCATAGTTTTAGTTACTTTCCCATGAAAATCCTATAAACATAAGTTGTTTATCACATTCCTTCTAAGAAACGTCTTTTGATGGACGTTTCACATGACCAGTGTGCTTGGGAAGGTGGTAACTTAATTATCCAATCCCTGGTCATTGTCGAGAATCTATAAATGCTGATGTCAGAGAATAAAGTCAGGGGTTTTGTTCTGATACTGAGAGTGTTTGTGTGAATCATTTTGTGTCCTTTAGCGACACCCAAGAGCAGGACATAGGTTAAACTGAACTTCATACCATTGGTCTCAGCACCCCAATCAGCCAGCCAGGCCCCTACAGGGCCCTCCTACCTTCCAGCAGATGAACACTCATGTCTGAGTTGGTGGCATCTACAAACTGACTGAAGGTGCACTCAATCCCCTTGATCAGATCATCAATACAAGTATCAAACAGGATTGTCTCTGACACTGAGCCCTGGGCTCAGTTTTAAGTCATACCACTTACCATCAGTACCAACTGGATTTAACTTCATACACCACCACTCTCTGGATCTGGCTTTTCAGTGCTTAACTCTTGGCTCATCCAGACTTCCCCCAAGTGAAAAGTACACCTATCTAGGCCATGAGCAAGTATTTTTTTCAGGAGGAAGGGTTGAGAAAGAATTTGCTAAAATTTGGGTAGACAACATCATGGCCTTTCCTTCATCCACACTGACTTACATCACTAGTCTAGACTGCTGCAATATATGGCATTTTCAGCTCATCTTGAGTGCCCTTACAAAAGTATGAAATGCTCACCCTCAAATAAAGGTTCATATTTTCTGTCCTGAGTTTGGTTTATACAAGTTATCTTCAGTGAATTACACAGAGTTTGTCTACAGTCTGACAGAAAACGGTCCTTTACAGAGGTTCAGTACTAAGACCTCTGAACCATTACTTAGAAAAGGTTAACTAGCAGCACTGTCAAAACACTGCAGGACATGCAATGAAATGTTAATAGGATCATTCTGTTTGGCCTTTCATTCTTGTAATAATCTGCCCCTAGATGCTCTCACCATGCTGAAAAAACTATTTTAGTACCATTTAAACTGCACTGTATAGCACTGGCCTGGAATGCTTAAACCTGGGCAGCAACTCATTTTATCTTGGCCTGATAAAGAATAATAACAACAGTGAGGTAACTACAACTCCCCAGTGACTAAGCCCTGTTAACTGCTCTTGCAAAATTTTTGCACTGAGCTACAGAATCTGTATTATTAGTTGAGTATTCTGCTTTAGCAATGCAATGGATAATTTCTGACAACAGTTCTAATTTTGAGACATTCTTGAAATATCATCATTTAACCAATAAAAAAGGTCCTTTTATTGACAAGTATTTGTGGGAACCTTTCAGCTGCAAACAGCAACCTCCACCAGAGTGCCTAACTCCAGGCTAAACATCCACAATGCAGCCTTACCAGCACTGACTGGGAAGCCTGCTTAAGGCACACGTGCTGAATTGGATGACTTTTAGCTACACACAGTATTGACACACCCTACTCACAACAACTGAAACAAATCACAGGAATTAGAACAGCTCAAGTCCCCATTTCAGGCATTTCACTTCAACTTTTTATAATGACAGCATAATGATGTATGCTGCCATACACACAAACAGCTAAATAATCTGGAACATTACCTGAGTGACATTTGCTGCTGACAGCCTTTGCTCTCTATAGCCCAAATTTCCTAATGTAAGCAAGGTCTTAAAAGCCTGCTTTTCACACAGCTATTTGTCCAGACTCTTGGAGTATGATGTGATTGGTGGCCAGAGAATCAAAATGTGATGCAAGAAGTGTATTTCTCTTGAGATTTGTTCATTTTCTATGGTGTTTTCTTCAGGTTTTACTGTTCATTAGAAGTTATTTTATTCAGTATTCACCGAAAATAGCTAATAACTAAGACAAAAATATAATTTCTTGGATATATTCTACACAAGCTAAGAATTTACCTGCTTTTACATTAAAGAGAACACATTTTCTTCTAGTGACGAATGTGGTTTAAACTACTGATTTTCTTACTATTTCAACATTTTATGTTGTATTCAACAGATCAGAGTCTAGGCTGCAGTAAGAAAGTGACTGACTACTGCCTAATTATTCAATGGCAGGATGCTCATCCTCTTCTATTTAATTTGTGTTTCCCAACACAAGGAATATTTTAGCACTGCTTTAACCAAATCATTCTGTTGAACAAGTTCTAGTATATACATGTACACATAGGAATACAAGGTCTACAACAGCACTGGAAATATAGACTAATTCCACTACAACATGCATTTAAAAGTTATCAACAACCTTAGCGTTACATTACATTACCAGCCTTGTAAATATCAAGCCACAGAAGAGTTCAGTTTCAAGTAAATTACAAGATGAGTGTGACAAACAAGGATAACCATATACCCTCCTCCACCTGTTCTTGCTCTTTCTGAAATGCAAGTAAAAGCACCTATAAGGTGATATCCAGCTTTAAAAAAAAAAAAAAAGGACAAAGATAACAAATCAATCAAAATATAATTTAATTATTTCTAACAATCTGTAATAGAAGAGGTCTTTTTCAATTAAATGAAAAGCATAAATTTCTGGAGTATAGTTTAAATTCAAGTTGAAGGGAAATAATGATTTTATGCTTTGTTTAATTAATAGAAAACTACTTTAATGCACTAAATTAGTTTCAATTGGTTGTAATTAATCATACTAAAAATTAGGAAATATATTGCAGCAACCTAAAACAAGGTATGACAGTAGTCTACTTTAACATGAGACTTAACAGGTGTCTGGAGAACTTCTAATGCTGAAAGAGTTGAAAACCACATCAAACAATTTTCCTTGCTGATGGGATATAATTTTTGCCTATTAGAAGAACATAAATTTACATTATGGAAACTATTCCCAAAATATAATGAAATCTACAAATGAAGTTTCTAATTTTCCTTTTTGTTTCTCAAAAAGAAACAAAAAACATTTTTGCATTTATAATGTGGACCTACATGCACAACATTGTAAGATAACAGTATTCAAGTCTACATTTAACTTCATACTTCAAGAAATAAAGATTAAATACTCATTTAGATACATTATACGTATCAAAATAAAAATACTTAATACAAGAAGTCAAAAAACCTCAGCAAATATGATATGAGAGTTTTCAACTTAATGACATCATATAATGACGTTAGAAATATGCACTACATTTTCATTGTATTTACAATAACACTAAGGGAACTGAATAGCTGTATTTCAAACTAGTTTCACTTTAACTCAACAACTCAACTGGAAGTATAAACTCTCATAGCTAGACAGGGTAATGTACAACACTAAACTTTAAGATAATAAAGATAATGTACATTTAAATTCAATATGAAAGATGAAAGAGTATTTTTTTTGTGGAGCTGTCTTCCCATTGTAGTCTTTTCAGACATATGTATCCATCACCCAAGGCCACAATAGAGAAATGTGATACTTTCCAGGCATTATAAAAGCTGTATTTAAAAATATGTATATGTACATGTATATTTTAATAGTAAAGAACATTAGTGCATTTAGTAGTCATTTAGGAAAATGTAGGTCTACTGACTTGTTCAGTCTTTTTTACACAGTGACCCATGATCTCTGTACAAATTTCCTGATCCCTAGTTATGCAACTAGACCAGTAAGATAATCATATTTGCAACAATAAAGTACTATTTTTTCCTTAATTTTTAAATGTAAAATTATACTGTTACTTCTTAAAATCAGAAAGACATTTATGAAGTGACTGATTATTTTTTTGACTTGTATGTACATTATTATTGCTGCATCTATACATAAAGAATGAGAGAAAAAAGCCCTAAAGAGTTGTTAACGTGTGAGTTTTTTCCAACGGCCCATTAAACTTCAGCTGTCTCAACTTGTACATATCACTATAAATGTACAATTTATAAATATAAATTCCAAATATTTCTTAGGTAGTTAGTAGAGCTTTAGGGATAAAAAATATATATATACAGTGTGAACTGTCTGATACATATGATAGCAACATTGTTTTCCTGGAGATTCAGAAGAGATATGAAAACCAATGAAAGGCATGCTTCTGCTGTGATGCATTCCCCCCAGAAGTCTTACAAAAATGATACTATTGAATAATGTAAACATAAGTGTCAGGTTGCATCTAGAGTAACAGACCACACATTATGGAAGTTACAAGAAAAGATTGCCAAATTTCTGATCTGGTACTGATTAGCAGAAGAATGTTATGCATTTGTTTCCAGTTGTAATCTAACCTTCATGCATATTCAAAAGCTAGAGTGTATGTGCATAGGAACAAATAATCTTCCATGATGTATCTTTATTCAGTATCTTTAGTATTATGGTACCAATGAAGAAAATTTCAGGAAGCTGGCAAATTCCATATAATTTCACTACTCAGGAAATAGAAAATCTAAAAAAGAACAAACTTGTTATTAATTATAGCTCACACAGGTCTTTGACTAAAATATAATAATAATAAATAAGGTACTTATCATTTTACATTGCTTAACACTTTGAATACCATATTCATCCACATACTTATGTTTTACTGATGTTCCACTTTTAAAGGGTATAAAGGACTGCTGCTTCATAGTTCAAATTATACGGCTTTCCTAGAAGAACGCAGAATACCATACTGAATGCCTATTGTGCAGTAATAACCCTGAAGGCTGTATCATAGTATTCAGTAGAAAACCCTTACCAATTTTTCATCAACTGTGATGAGTTGCGTGTCTCGAGTTTGGTGCTGCGCCAGCCGCCATGTGGAAGTGCTCAGTGACCTGCAGTGCAAGACTTGAAGTTAAAAAATGATTCATGCAATGAGAAAATAGAGGCAGACAAATCTTACATAAACAAGTTACTTTAACAATATCCGTCTTGTAAAAAAAATTGAAGAGGAAGAGATGAGGGCACAAAAATCCTTTTTCTCCCCAATTAGTTCTGTCTGCTGAGTTTTTGGCAGGCTCCCACTTAGCAGTTCACAACAGGCTGCACTTTATGTCAGCCTACAGGCTCTCTGTCACAGAGAGACTGCCAGTGGCAAGGACTGTACTGCTCTATATGAATGTACAGAAGCTGGTTTGTCACGAACAGACAGAAAAATGCAAGGCTGCTGCAAGCATTCTGGAATTCTGATCCTTTAACTGATGGCATCAGAGGAAAAAAAATCTTAAATCTACTTGTAATGGTAAAGCTCCAATTCAACACTTCAATAACAAGACATCAACAAATTCAAAAAAAACCAAACCAAAGCAAAAAAAAAAAAAAGACTAAACAAACTCTAACCTGGTACTCCAAACACTGTTTTATGGTTGTGAGTGGGTAAAACTTACCGCTATTTTGCTTAATTTCGAAATAATTTTGGGTCAGCTTATTAATTTACAAGAAATATCATTTATCTTCTTGCATAATTGCTAAATCTGTAAGATACATATGGAAACAGAGAACACAATTCCACATCACTGAATTAAGAAGTTAAACTTGCCTTTAGCTTACATTATGTCACTAACGACAGGATTAGGCCCTTTGAGTACAAATCATCTTTTAGCAAAATAATGTAACAGCAGGTGAAACAAGCCAAGAAATCTAATTCTCTGACCTCATGATTGAATACCAGATTGGAAGACAACCTCAAACACCATCTGTTCCAACCTTTCTTGGTAAAGTCTAGTCTAGGCAGTCTAGACAAGATGGCCTAGAACCCTGTCCAGCTGAATCTTTGAACTGTCCAACAGTGAGGAACCCACCTCTTTCCTGGGGAGATTGTTCGAATAGCTGACTTAACTACATTGTGAAAAATTTTCCTTGTGTCTAACCAAAATCTCCACAGGATTAAGTTGTACCATTAGCTCTTCCTGCATGTGACTCAGTTTAAAAAAGGAGTGTCCACCTTCAGTGGAGCCACCTTTTAAAATACTGAAACATAAGGAAACTGACACATATGGTCTCCTCTAAGTCTTCTCAAGATTAAATCAGCCCAGTTCCTTCAGCCTTCCCCCACATGGCTGACTTCCCTGACCTTTGATGATCTTTGTAGCCTTTCTTTGGACCCTCTCCAGCCTGTCCATGTAGTACTGCAGGTATGGCATGAGAAGTGCTGAGAGATCTTCCTCATCTCTGCTAGTTATGCTTTTGTTGATGCAACCCAGTAATCTGTTGCCTCTCTGCTCAGAAGCAACAACCACACCACACCAACTGAGACTGTTTTCCTCTAGGACCCTCAGGTCTCTTACCCAGAACTAGTCTCCAGTCAGGTAAATCACAGACTATAGCTGCAGTTCTGGATTACGATTTCCCAGGTTGAACAACAGCATCTTGCTCTTGTTGAACTTCATAAGGATCTTGTAAGCCCACTCTTCCAGCCTGTCTAGCTCTTCCTGCAGAGTAAATTTCCATTCCGAAGTGTCCGCTTCCATCAGCAAACTTTTAGCAGGGTTCATCAAGATCCCACCACAGATCACTTAGGAATAAATCAAACAGTATTGGGCCCAAACCTGACCCCACTTGTGACAGGTTACAACTGTGAAAAGGATCAAGGCATCACCAGCCTCTGAGTGCTGACTGGCAGCCAGTTCTCCACCCACTGCATGGACCACTTCACTGGACTATAACACACCAGTTTTATTGTGAGGAGGTTTTGATGAAGCATATCAAAAGCTTTGCAGAAATCCAGGTGGACAATAGTGTGCTCCATATTTAATTAAGGCCATTTTAAAGAAATGAAGAACAAAAATGCAGGGATTTGGTTTTCTTTCAAAGAACCTTCTGAAACTAAGCAACTGGGACAAAGTTCAGTTCAGAAATATTTAATATAAATCTATACTTTCAACATTGCCATTAACAACTTCAAAACATCTCCAAAGCACAAAGTTTATAGAATCACCTAACTCTGTGGCACAGACAGACACATGGAATCCTATCTGAAGTGACAAAATCTGCCAGGAAATTTACTTGGTTTCAAAAACCAGTTTTCAAGTGCAAGGAAGCACAATAATTCCATAAAAATTCAAGGTAACTACTTTGCTATCTCAAAATCTCTGTACCAGAGTGTTCCTGGCTCAACACAACTGTTATTTTTAAATTTTCTCATGTAAAATACTACATCATAAAAACAGAATAGAAAGACACTGCAGTACTACGAGAACAGACTGTTACTTGGTCCTTATCCTTATTCAATTACACACCAGGAGAGAAGTTACCCTAAGAGCACCCTGAACAGCAGCATTACACTTGTGTTCCAGATGTAAGTAGTTAAAGCCACAAAATATCCACCCTTGAATAAAGAAAAAAACATTGTAACAGGAAAAACAGTTTGCACATGCTCTGGAGCTTCATATGATACAGTGTTCACTACTTTACTAAAGGTATGTCTAACTAAGGACATCGGATTATGCAATTCCTTTGTTCTCTAAAAACTCATCTAGACTATGAATCAAGAAGTTGTCTGAAGCTTGCTCTATGGAAAGGTCTGATCAATATGTAAAGAGATTCAGTTATGCAAGAGCTGAAAAAAGGCTGATCAGGATGATACTTTTTCTTGTAATATAAATTCAATTATGAACAAAATTCAGCACAATTTAGTTTGAATATGGTTGAGAGTGGGTTGTTTTGTACCAAACTGAAAAGTCATTAATCAGCTTTGAAAAGTACAAATGCCATGCCTTTGAAAATTATTTCTACTCAGTATTAGGCCATTTGACATTGTTTTTATTAATGCCATGATAAAGAGCAGGACAAAAACCCCATCAGATTAAAGGTGGGAAGAATCTCTTTCTGAGATGCCTCCACATTTTACCCAGAGGGGGCTGGATTTTTGGACTAAATGACTGTCAACTCAGATAACTTTCAAGGCATCATACCTTACAGTTCTTCATGATATTTTAGCTATACTTCAAAAGCAGATGGACAACTTACTGACCTAAGTCAACTTCTCCTCTTCATCATTTTTCAGACATTTCTCTTGACTACACAATTTTGGAAAAACACACAACTGTTACTGGAATTTGCAACCTTGTACACTTCTTAAATGAGTGGTCTTCTGTCCACCCTTGGACTGCAATGAGTTGGAAAGAACATATTTTCTCTAAGAACTTTTTAATTAAAGAGTGGTTAAAAACTGGCTTTTGGACTATCAAGGAAAATGAATCTCCAGTCAGCAGAAGAGATATCTCCACCAGGTCTGGCACGACACCAGCTGTGCTTTAAAGATGTCAGGCTGACAATATTTCCATTTGTTGCATCTCTCTTATGAAAGTAATCTGAAATTTGAAAAAATCAGCAGCTCTGAAATGTCATGTGGACTGAAATACTGCTATTTGAAAGTTAATAAAAAGTGCAGCTTGATTCCCAAAATGCCTTTTTAATTTTCAACAGGCTTCATTGCAAGTTTGTAGCAAATGTCAGGGACTAATCTGAGGACAAAACCAGGAAATGCACCTCTTTCACACAACTGCTTCTTCTAGATCTGTCACAAAGGCAAGTATCATTTCATTACTCAAACTTTGCCCTAGAAATGGTATAAACTTTATAATATCTATTCTACCCGCAAGTTAAATGAATTTTCAATCTAAATCACTTAAGTGAACACTTGATTTAAGCCTTTTATTTCATCCTCAATAGCACAGTAATTCTTACAAAATTCCCCATTAATATTTGCCCACATCCACCTTGACTTTTAGGTAGCTTTTCTGATGGATAACCTTGCAGAAGTATAGAACATACATTTTACAGTTCCATTCTCACAAGATCCTACTGTTTTTTTTCTATTACTAACCTCTGGAAAGATAATCTGCTTTCTTCCTTTCTCTCTCTAAGAAATACAGGTATACATTACCCATTTTGTTTCTTTTTGACTGCTTATGTTTGGTTTTTTTGGTTTTTTTTTTGTTTTTTTATCCTGTTGAAATATCTTGGGACAAGGCCTTAAGAGCAGGAAGTTCTACTTCTACCCTGTTCCAAGTCTAATCAAATTCTGATTTAGAATTATTATACATAGAATACTTAGAATAATCACAAATAGACAGTTAAAATAATACAGAATTTCAGAAATTATACATTAAGTTTTACATGTAGCTAGCAACAATAAACCATTCTATCTTCTAGGCTCATTAATGACCTAATCAAAACACACACCAAATGAACTACCTTCATGGTTGCTATCTAATAAACCAAGTGTGACAAGGCTTCATGCTGTCCACAGCTCTGCTCTGAATCTGCCTGAATGTTTTCCTTATAGAGAGCTTGTTAGTGATGAACAGGCATTTAAAAGTAAAAACCTAGGTTTATTGCAAAAGCCCACCTTTTAAAACAAAAAGTCTTCAAAATTAGTAAAACAAAAACTAAGGTTTACTAAAGAAAGCCACCTCTCTCCTTTATGATTTTCCATATACCTTCCCACAGTTTAGCAGCTCCTTTATCTTCTGAGTCCACCATTTAAACATCATTTAATTTACAATCACAAAAGGATTTTCTCCCTGTTCCATGCCACTGTGCTGGGAATCTCAATTCCTTAATCTTGATCTGTATGATCTTGTACCATTATTTTACACTACTATAAGTTAAGATTTTCTATAGTTTATGAAAATTTCATTATACTAATTTCTACAATTGAATTAAATTGTAACACTGCATACCAAAATTTTGCCTTTACCATCAATCTGATTACTTCAGCACAGACTTTGTTTTATATATATGCTACAAAACAATACGCTTTAATGATATTTCTGGGTCTCAATGTCAGGAATTTTAAAAAGGTTAAAGTAACTTTTTCTTCCACTGTGCATAGTTCTTTAGAGTTATATGAACATTGCATCTAGAAATAATTGGGGCTACCATTTGGCATTTTAGAGTTTCACAATAAAACTAGATATGCAAAATGTCTTTTACACTGTATAGAGGACAGGAATAGGTATTTGGCAAAGACTAAACTACATGGTCTTCTTATTAAATACTTGTAACTTACAGTTACTTCAGTAACACAGAATGAATTAATGAGGACTACCAGCAAAAATGTATGTCTGTAGACTTCAAATCTTTCTGTAGGTACCACGTGTCCTGAAAGAACAAATGCTGTGATCATCTACCCATGCCTTCCATGGTGTGTATTCCCCTTCCACCATCATCTGCAGTCACAGCTAAGTCACAAATTGCTTCCACATCCCTACTACACAAATAAAGTAGCCTAGCAAGAAGCCACTGAAGTTCTTCAGTCTACTGGAAAACTACAATATTCATAACAGTATCAGGCCTCTCAACCATCTCTTCCTGTGGGATAAGGACATAGGAGTTCCTTGTTGCGGGGAAGATTCTTAGGTCTTCCCTCCTTAAGTTATTGATCCCAGCTCTGCTGAAGCCATTAACTTCCATTGAACAGGAGAAACCAAACAGTAAAAAAATGGCCAGTGAATGTCTTTTGTGGTATTTTAGTTAAGGCATTCTGACTTGAATGGTAGTTTTCAGTATCTATATTCAACTACTAAAACTTAACAAATTTGACCACCATAAATATCTGCTAAGTAACCCACACTTAACCCCTACATTGTAAGAGGCTGCCATATTTGCAAGGCATGAATTTGCCTTCCACAGAGAGCAGTGCTATGATTGCAGTATTACACAACACCCAGATGTGAAAACTTGTATTTACCTGACACAATGCAGTAAAACTTAAATCATTGCACAAAAACTTTTCCTTAACCTCTGACACATCTGACTGTTTGATCTATTAGCACCCCCTTTTGGTCAACTGTTGGAGATATGGTTTAAAAAAAACCAGGTATCACAAAACAGGCAATCAGATCATAATGTATAGGTAAAACAAAGTCTTGAAGAAAGCCCCATGTGCCACATGACAAATGAAGACAGTAATCAAGAAGTAAATCCAAAGGGTGTTTTAAGTATTCTGACACTGAAAGACTAGGGCACCAGCGGATGTGAAAATAAATAAATAAATAAATAAATAAATAAATAAATAAATAGAGAGAGAGAGAGAGAGAGAGAGAGAGAGAGAGAAGCCATGATGAACCATTCAATATGATTCAATATGTTGGATATTGTTAATTCTTAGAAAACCAACCTTTTTAACATTATTGCATTTAATATTATTACATTTCTAATAATATAAGGTTCAAAATGTAGCCACCATAATAGCCACCATAAAAACATTAAATTCTGAAAAAGAAGAAAAATAAACACTACCAGCTAACAACCTCCACAGCATCTAACCTAGTCATACATTGTGATTAAAAAGACTAAATACAAGTCATTATGAAGTTCTGGCACATAAAACACAGGCAATAATTATACAATGTCAAGTACAATACAGATCACAGTATTCAGCCCAATCTAATATATTTTTATTTAGCCCCTACATAAAGTGATAATGACTTAACAGAGGCAATGGTTTCTTATTTTCACTTTGTTTCACTTACTAGTCTTACTACTTTCCAACAGAAGCAAAATATGAAACTCAGTGCCAATGGCAACATGTAGTTCTATTTTGTAGTATGAACAGCAAGAGTAACCTTTGTGTTTGGAGGAAAACTAAGTTCCTTATTAATACATACTTATTTTCATACTTTGATGAAGTTGGTTGATCGTATTTTTTCCTTTGCCTACAAAATGATATTAAACATAGTAAATTATGTTTCTAAATGGATAAAAGCAGTATTAATTTATCTAAACTACTAGAAGTTCTGTAGTCGCTGAAATGATCAAAACTGAAATATAACTTGCTAATAAGTTCATGGGCAATCATTTTTTTTTTTCCAGTTGTGTGTTTGGAAAAGAGGGCAAGAACTGACTATGTTTTCCTTTCAGGGAAACTTATGAAAAGAAGCAATGGTTATATAAATGTACTAAATTAATATGGAAATAAGCATCTGACTTGTCGTTTGGAACTTAGAAGTATGCATCTTTGAAGCTAAATGTTAACCTGCCTTCACAAATATTAAACTACAGGTCTGTCAGTCTCACTTCAGTACCTGGTCAAAGTTTTGGAGAAGACCATTCCGAGAATTACTGAAAAACACTGCAAGGTCAATGCAGCCATCAGTCACAGCCAACACAGCTTCATGACGGAAAGCTCCTGCTTGTCAATTTCCTTTTATGACAAAGTAACACACCTAGTTGCCCAAGGGAAGCCAGCTGATGTGATCTTTCTGGATTTCAGCAAAGCTTTCAGTACTGTATCTCACAGGATCCTTCTGGACAAAATGCCCAGCTCACAGCTGGAAGAACACATTACAGGATGGTTAAGCAACTGGCTCATGGGTTGGGCACAAAGGGTTACAGTGAATGGGGTGACATCAGACTGGTGACCTGTCACTAGGGGGCGTTCCACAGAACTTCACCTTAGGCCCTCAGACCTTCAACATGTTCATTAGCAAACTGGATGCAGGATTGGAAGGGATACTAAACAAGTTCAACAATGATACTAAATTGGGACGAACTGTGGAAGGCACAGAAGTTGCACAGAGAGATCCTGCCAGTCAGAAGGACTGATAACCATGAACCAGAAGAAATTTAAAATGGGCATGTCCTGGACTCTGTACATGGGATGGGGCAGCCCTGGCTGTACAGACAGACTGGGGAATGAGAGGCTGGAGAGCAGTGACATGGAAAAGGCCCTGGGAATCTGAGGTTCATGTTGAACATGAGCCAACAGTGCCCTGGCAGCCAGGAGGGCCAAGCATGTCCTGACCATATAAGAAGGTCATAAAGCTATTAGACTGCCCAGGAGGGACATGGAGGTGTTGAAGGGTCTTGAGGGGAAGCCACATGAGAAGCAGCTTGGTCTGTTCAGCCTCGGGGGAGACTGAAGACAGACTACATTGTAGTCCACAACTTCCTTGTGAGAGGACATGGAGGGCAGGCACTGATTTCTTCTCTGTGGTGACAGTACCTGAGGTAACAACGTGAAGCTGCGTCGGGGGAGGTTCAGGTTGCATATCAGGAAATGGTTCTTCACCAGAGGGTGGCTGGGCACTGGAAAAGGCTCCCCATGGAAGTGGTCACAGAAACAAGCTGGACAGAGCTCAAGGTGTTTGGATAATGCACTCAGACACCTGGTGTGACCCCTCCTGTGCAGGGCCAGGAGTTGAATTCACTGATACTTGTAGATCTCTTCCAACACCAAATATACTATTATTCTTTTAAATCAGTTAAATTTTCAAGTAGTGAATACTTAATGAAGTTGAAAATAATCAAATTCTAGTTATTTTAGATTCTACTTCAATTATGCCACAGGTGAGAAAATGCTGTTGACCTACTATATTCAAACAAGTACCAGATGAACCACTGCACAGTGTAAAGACACGGACCTTTCAGAACTACCACAGGACCAGTGCACTATATCCACTCTTGCACTCCAGTGAATTCCTCAGGACACAAGTCAGTTCTGCGAAGACATGAGTTGCCCACCACCAGCTTTCTTCATCAAATCAGATTTCTTGCAGTCAAGACACAATAAAAAGGTTACCTCTGACCTAGTACCAAGCCTGCACTTTCCCTGACTCAAACAGGGCCCATTTGAGCAGCCACCTAACTGAAGTAACATGACTGGGTGCACAACAAAGACTAGTCCTTTAGAAGGCTCCACATCAGGCAGACAGTATGCCCAAGCCAGCCCAACCTACTCTGCAGAGCTGTACAGATGCTCTTTAAGATACTGAGTATAAGCATATGTACAATGCAAACAGCTTGAGTGGAGGAAAAGTTCAGCCAAAAATCCATAGAGCTAGCCTGAAGGTTCAAGTCAACTGGCAAGCAACAACTGCACATCCTGAAAAAGTTCTCTGCAAGTCTCAGGCTGGTATCAAAACACTTCTTTAAGTGCCTGAATGCAAACTGAGTCATTATTTGCAACTAAATTCTAAAAATGTCATGTCATTGCTCCTTGACCCTACATGCACATGACTCAGAGCATACCAATGGTCTCTGACAGATTACAGAAAACAAATTAGGAACACTTTTGAGAGAGGGACTCAACATGTTAAGAATAAAATTAATCAAAAATTATTTAAATATTTTTGTTGTAGAAATCCAAGAACTCCTTATGAAAGGAGACCTGGTATATTACCTTTAAACCAATATAATATGTAACTTGTAAGATGTCCAACTGCTATCAGGTCACAGGAGCTTTGAATTACTGCCACCCGTACAGTTGCCAATAAACCATTTCATTTCACATACTATTCTCCAAACTGGAACACCTAATCTTAGGAATTAACCTCAGTTCACAATCTGAAAGCAACATACTGCCAAGAACCAGAAACCTCTTTTAGGCAAGTTAGTTTGGAGACAAATAGTATTAGAAATGCTGCACAGCCCATAGCAACTATCAACTGAATTTAGATTCTCTAGTAAGAAAATAAAATAAAGTTAAAAAAGAAGAGATGCAAGTTGTGTAGGGTGTAAAGATAAAATACCCAGGTGACACATTTGCTTTGTTTGTGCTTTCTAAATGTCAAACTCCCCACACATACACATTGAGGCATTCATACAACTTGATGAAACTAAAAACTGTGCTCTCTTTATAGAAGGAACAACAAAAGTCAAAGGCTTTAATTTCAACACTGCGAGGAATGAAACTAATGTTCCACAACCCACCTCTGTATTTTTTGTGCATTTTGAAAAAGAGTCTTTGAATCATACAACGTTAAACAGAAAAAGATTAAAAATTCCTCTGTGTTTGCAAAGTGGTGCATGGCATAGCATGGTCCTTTATTTCATCCCTATCCACTTCTACTGATTCAGCCCTTCAATCTGACTGCATTAACTAGCTTAATTAATTCTTATTCTAATAATCTAAGGCACGTAACACATGACATACATACATACATACATATGTATATATATATACACATATATACATACATACATACAGACAGACAGATAGATATAGGAAAGGCAACTTCTTTCTCATTTAATGCTCTCAAACACTTGAACTTTAAACTACAAAACAAAAAAGAATCCTTTAAAGTGCTACTGGAAAACAACATCTTGACTTTCAATGGTTCATGAAAGTTAAATAAGCTATTTGGCTAGTAAGCCTTAGCTGTTGGGCAGCTACGACAAACTGTATTTAAGAGCTATATATTAATGTTTGTAGTACAAGCCACTTAGAGAAAGTCAAATGCTTTACAAATGGAACATGACATACAGGTTTTTTTTTCCAAACTGTATGCTCTTATCAGTTGTTCTAGATGAGAATGGGACAATCTAGGTATTATTATTTTGTATTATTTAATTTCACACTTGCTTTGTGAATTTCACCTTATCTCAGCTACCTTTCTCTTCACCTTCCTGACACTCAGCTTTTGTCCTCAACTCTCCTTTGAACTGTTGCCACTCTTCAGTTATGTACCTTAGCTACTCTCCATGTCACACACCTTAATCACACCAGTCGATCTGTCTGCCCACATGGTTCTTATACACCTCTGAGAACCACCTCCATGATACTTAAATAGATTTTTGACTACTGAGTTATATGCAGAGAACATACACCAATGGTGCCACCTTACATGCAAGAATATAGTCTGAGTTTACAAGTGCTCTAATATTGACAGTCTGAAGACAAACTCTCTTGGACCATGCATCAGGACACTAAGGGTCCTAGACTAGCAGGTCTTAATGCCCATGACCAGCTTCACACAGGGCCTTCATGAACATCCCCTGCCTGTGGCCCTGGAGTTTCATTTAAAAGCGCAGCTATAGGTCTTCAGCCCCCGCTTAAAGTGGCATCATTGGGTGTATCCACCTCCAGCCCTGGTTCTGGCTCTCGTTCTGGACAGTAAGGGCGCTGTCCCTGCTGGGGTCACTCTTACTTTCCAGCTTGGCTTATCTTCTGGAGTAGACAGCCCCTGATGCTCCCTAACACTTGGTTTGTCATTAATTTCTATTGAATTCAATACTGTTTCTTTCCAGTGTATGCAAGTTACATGCACTTGGTTTTCAGCCTCATATTGCAACCAAAACGAAGGACTTAATTTTTATGTAGCCTCTCTACCATAACTGATCTTAAATCTTACCTTGTTTACAAAAGATACTAACCACACAAGCTTTTAGTTGTGGGTACTAGCATGATTAAATACCTTCAACAATACACATCTGTCTTGAGATGAAAACAAATGGCTGGCTGCAATGTAAGCAACCTGTGTAAGTGTCTCCCACTGGAGTTTTTTAAAAAAATTACTACACCTAAACTCTAACTCCTATTATATACACAAGTGCAAGCAACAATTAAATGGTGCTAGCTAGGAAAAAAAACCCAAACAACTTCCTTTCTTTGCATACTGGGTCAGTATCTGCAATCTTGGAACAGCAATTCTTTAAACTGATGAAGGACTAATTATTGTGTGCTACAAGAGAAATACAAGGAAACTACCAAGCTACATAAAATGAAGTCTACACTCAAAGAAAGACTGAGTGCTCTTTTCTTCCATAATTATCTGATTTATTTCCATCTTGCATTATTTATTAATGTAAACACACTTCAGAAGTATTTTTAAGAATTCACCTTTGAGAATAAAAATAATCTGATCAGCTACCCTATTTGTGTGTTTGCTTGTACTCTTCCTTACACATGGATCTTCTCTTCCTCCACTAGTCGTATTCTTTTTTCCTTTTTATATTTCTACTATCTAATCAACTGTTAGCTCTCTCTCTGAAAGTAGACTGCAAGTATTGATATTACTCATGCTTTTCTAAAGCCTTAAGGCAACACTGGTATTTTAAATGCAAACCTTATTCTTGAATTCCAGTTCAGACATGCAGATTATTTGTCTCTTTCTCTGGTAGGCATAAACACTGGCATATGACAAAACATCACTCTTGCAGAATTTTCCTTCCGATAACTTGTGCAGAAGATGCAAATACTCTGTGAATATGCAACAGAACAGTCAAAGCTACTACATAAAGAGTTTTCTGCCTTTTTCTTTCATTTAAAATATAGTAGAAAGATGATTAAACATGATAACTTCTGAACATGCGATATCTTAAAACTACTGAAATCTATAAAAAAAAGATTAAAAATTCAACAGCCATCACCTGTAACAAAATTTTAGTTTGGACTTCAATATAAATGGCATCATTAACACTCAGCAGATTACTTCATTAACATTTAGCAGAAGATTACATCAGCAGACTGATCACAAATGACAATGTCAGAGGTGTTCACATATAAAATATACATTCATTAAAGGTCTAAAAATATTTATATCAAATACTTAAGTCTGACTTTAAAAAAATGAACAGGACTTGTTTATGAACTCTTTCATGTTAAGACCCCAGAAATAAGCAGCTGCAATAACTGTTTACCCACACACATTCTAGAGCTGCCTACGGTCTGTCTTGTTGAGTCAAAAGTCACTTTACCTCTTCAACATCAGTTATGGGTCAAGGGAAGATTCAGACAGAAACTACTGCAGTTGGAAAGAGCTAAGTAAATACTACTTACACACACTAGTACACTGCCAGGAGAGAATTGACTTTCGAAACTCAGACAGAAATGCCATTAATGTCTTAGGAAATATGAAAACACACATTATAATCAAAGTACTCTAAACTGTTCAGCTTGTCTCCTGCTAGTTTATTGATTTCTTTTATTAAAAACAAAAAAGGATAAGATTTTAAGACAGTTTGAAGGTCTGTTTTTTAACACACTCAGAATCAAATGCTTACAAAATAATTATAAAGACAGCAAAATCCACTGTATTATCCTAAGAATGAAAACCTGCAGACAGGTAAAACATATAAAACATTTAGTTATTAAAGATCATACAGATTTACTGATATTATTAATGTAAAATAGGAGTTTTTGAATTTGGGGATTTTTTTAAACTATTTGTGAGCAGGTTCATGCTTCCACGCTAACTATAAAAGCTTCTCATCATTTCAGTCTCTTAAAACAGTCAATTTCACCTAAGACAGACAATAACAAGGTCAAATGAGTTAAAATGCTCAAACCTACACTAAAGAAAAATCAAGGTAATTTTTAAAATCCAAACAGCAGTATTTTTCCTCTGAGTTAAATCTATTGAACATGATATATTAAACCTACATCAATAAAGCAAATTTTATTATTTTGCTAACATAGATTTAAAAAACTGTCCATTGACATGTAGCATAATTATTCCCCTTCCCTGTGTATCCACTTGGCATTTCATAGTCTTATTACTGACTAATTTATTTGACAAAAAATGTGGCTCAACTTAGTGCAATACGTTCTACAAATATATTTCTCTAACTTTGAGATATAAAATATTCAGTAAGAATGTTTGGGGAATTGCCTTTAAAATAAAGGGTAATTTTTCAAATGCAGTGTTAGATTTCATTTTAAATTGTTTAGTCCCTGAAGGAAAGAAAGTATTATGTCCTTCTGCTTTAGGATACTATTGTCAACAAGCTTCACCTCTACTCTCCAAAGCTTTTTTGAGGGGTTGTTTGGTTTTTTTCTTTTTGGTGCAATTTTGAGGTTTTATTTATGTCTCCACTCTTCAAATCTTTTAAGTAAAGAGAAGATTATTAGGTTCTCAAATCAGTAAGTTTTCGAAAAAAGTTATTACCATATGTGACAGTGCTTTTTTTAAAAGTAAGCCAAACTTTAAGCAAACAACCTACAGTTCTGAGCCCACAACAGTTAGCTGCCACAAAACTGCTTAGAAGAGCATTCAGCTGCTTTAGTGGAGAAGCAAGCACATTGCTTATTTAAAGTTAGCTTTCAACACAAATATACCTTAAACATCTGTCTGCTTGCCTGTGTTTAACCTTTACTTTCTGAAAAGAGTGTCATTCCTCTCCTCTGGGTTTTCAGTTCCAAAAGTGGAGCTGAATGTAGTTAAAATAAGTCATCCCAAGTTGTATGACCAATAAAAAGAGCAATCTAAGAAGCCTTATCAGGAACATTTTGCTGTCATGATGCCTGCTCTACTTACTCCTCCATAAGTACATTACAAAAACAGTCATTTCCAGCCCTATTCTCAAACATTCTCTCCCAAGTATTTTTTTCCTATCTGCCCCTCTTACTTGCACATCTTTCTATCCATCCCCTTCTTCCTCTAGATGAATACTGAAAGGACATAAACTTTCACAAACATTACCAGGAATACCATAGACTTTACGAACTCAAATGAGCTTGGTCTGAGCTCATCACTAAGCTACATGATACATGGTATTTTGCACTTTCTCATTTTGATGGAATTGTTCACCTTGACAGCAACACCTCACTTGATCCCATGTTTCATTACATCCAACACCTTCATTACTCCATGGGGGCTCTCCAGAGCTTACTCCTTCCACTCCAAAGAAAACAAGGAACATTCTTGCACCCGACTCCAAATAATGCCAGAGAAGTCAAAAGTAGGAAATCTAAGACACCATTCTGGTTCAACATAGTCACTTTGATATCTTAATAAATGGTGCATACCCATGAACACAATAGATGTGAGCAAGTTACCCTGTTGCTCCTGCTCAAGTAATGATGGATTAGTAGCTCTGAGATACTACATAAAATACTGCAAAGGGAATTAAGTCATCCTACTTATCAAAAACTTCCCCCTTCTCTTCCTCAAAGCATGCAAAATTGTTGCAGAAAGAGGACAGTCCTTCAAAAGAGATAAACACAGGCTGCCATCATAGGACCTGTGACTGTAACAAACACCACTGATACTGCTTTCAGTCATAGTGAACAAGCAAGATTTGTCTCCTAGACCCTTTCGTAACCATACAATCACTATTTGAACAGTGTGCACAGTTGAAAGGAGTTTTTTTCAAACAAATTATACACTTCAGACATAGGAAATACCAACTCCCAAGCTACTGTTCAGGGTGTCTCCAAAATCAGACAGTCAGTGCTGCCTGGAGTTTTGTTTTTAAATTTATGCTCATTAAGTGTATGAATAGTAGTGGATTTCGTTTTTTTCTTCCCTTGTCAACATCCATTTGTCTCTCCATATCTTTCACCTTGAGTCTTTTCCAACACTCCATGTCAACACAATCTCACGAGCAAAAAACTGCTGGAATTTTATTCCAGATTTCAATTCACCCTAGTGCTATTATATTGTAAGATACCGTGACTCACTGTACTTACTCTGATACACATTAAAACCAAAATGCATACTTAAGAAAAAATTGTAAAATTCCAGACAAATATGTATTTTAAAAGCCAAATAAATCATTTTTCCTGATGAATAATCAAAATAGAACTATCTAAAAAACATCTCTTATACAGCTAGGGCAAGACTGCAAAAAGACCATTTTTTCTCCCAGTCTTATCCTAAAATTTTATTCCAGGCTCTCTATGCAGATTATATCAGTCACCGGAAATAATTTTAACAATTATAAATGCTACAGAACTGGTTTTTATTAATGAAAATTAAAGCTTCTGATGTGTCTGAGTCTGACAATATATTTATATTGTCATATACACATATATTTATTATTGTGTGAAATAAAGTAAGGCAGACATGTATTACAGGTGAATGAAACAATAAATAATACAATTTCTGCAACATACTACCTATAACACTGGCTAGCACTAACACTGGCCAAACAGCTCTCTGCTCTACCCAGACCTAGCTCTGGGAAGTCTAAGCCATATTTTAGCACATGCTTTGGTATTGACATGCACCAAAAACATCATGAAAGAAGAAAAACCAAAACCAAACAAAAAGCACAAAAGAATAAGCTAGTTACCTTGTAGAATTTAGGGGGTTTTTAAGTTAGTAAGCATTTTCTCTATTTTTCATGGAAGGAAAGCATAAAAAATTAAGACAGGAGTTTTTTTTCCTGTTTTAGAAGTCTTTTATTTTGCCACAAAAAGGGCTTCTCCCTCATTTTTCTGAGCGGGAAGACTGTCTATAAAGACAGCAACTGAAAACTGAGATCTAAATGGCATCCCAGATTTCCTCAATTTCTTGAGTATGTACTGAATAACATGCTTCGTACTACACAAGTGTACATAATTCTTTACTTTCATAACCTCAGATATCCCTTTATGATTGTGTCAGGAACAGATAAAGACTGCCATATTTGGTCTGCTGTTGTACACATGGACAGGATAATGTAAAAAATCTTGCTGTTAGTTGGTAAGACTAACCTCCAGTAACGAAACTATGTATCAGTCACCTGGTGGGATTCATCCTGTGAAAGGGGAGTAACACACAACAAAGCAGTTGCTGGCATGGAGGTGTGCTCATGGGCCGTTATGTCCTCATATTATGCACTGGCCCTGCAGGAGAAGATGCTGAACTGGCCACTCCTGAGGATGTGATGTATGACGTGGCTCTGGTGTGGAGGCAAGAGGAGGACCTCATGCACATCGTTTTCATCCAGGGGATGCCATGAAAATGCACAGCCTACCTGCCCTGCCACCTGAGCACCAAGCTCCATCTCCTGCTTGGCGGCTCGTCCAACATCCAGGGGTTGGTATGTATTTATGCAAAAGTGACTAATAAAATTGACTTGCTTTACAATTCCTACTGCGAGTTGAGCTTTTTGTGCAAGAGCATCCTCCTGAACCTGAAACAATGATGAACCAGCAAAACATTTTCCTGTTGTACTCAGAGTCTACAGCAGCATTTTAAGAGGAAGGTAACACATTTTGAAAAACCACTGGAAAGTGACATGAAAAAATCATTATTATGAAATAGTGTGTGGCCATACTACACCTACACACAACATTCTGCTAGAGCAATGGAAATTAATTCTGACTCAAATAAATTGTGATAGAAAAGGTTTCTCAGAAACACTCTGAAGTGGTTTTGAAACAAATATCTGAGTCCCAGTTCAGCAGGCATTTGTTTGAAGTTCTCTTTTCCCAGCTTCCCAGCTTCAACTGTCTATATTTACTAATGGAAGGAAACACTGCTATCTTTTACATCAAACTAGGGAGAGCATGTTCTACATAATTTCAAGTCTCCTGAAAACTTCACAGATCTTACAGCATGAAAGCTTCAAAATATGATTTAAGCTCAAGTATCTGCTGGTATCTATTAGGCTCACCACCAGATAAAATAATGAGGGACTCGGCAACCATTTTTGTTTAAGTGATCTAGAAAAAGCACTCAGGATTTCATAAAGATATGAGGAATGTTGTTGCATGTTCTCTTAATTTCAGACTGAACACTTATGTCCATATTGTGGAAATAATCAGTTCAGAATCATTGGGCAGCTTGAGCATGTGTATATTAAAGTGCCTAAACGTGTCCTGATAGAAGCAGTATTTGCACTAGATATCGTAAGATTTCTAAGAACCAAGTATCACTAACAGAAATCTGAACAGAATCTCTCTTGTAACTCTTGGAAACTGATCATATTATTATTTAATTGAAGTTCTGAAGACTGGAAAGCTCTAAGAACTTCCATGTGCAAAAATCTGCATAAAAATGAACTGCAAAGAAAACTACATCTTGAATGCTTAAAATTTAAACCTACAGTGTCCAAACAATAAGCTATATTACTCTCATAACCTAATTTAGGCAATTAACATGAAACAACCAAACTTTACTCTGAATCTGAGTAAACAAAAACATAGTGCTGTAGTGATATAAGAGTCATTCATGTGCCCTCACAGTCCACAGTCCCAGAATCTTCTTTGGTCATCTCCTAAGAACACCAATAGTTTTTATCGTTATTAATTCTAACACTTAAAGACACACATCTAGCACACTGGTATAACACATTCTTTCTACACTTTGACAATGACAGAAATTACTCCACAAGTAGTTGTATTGAACACAAATACTTCAAACATACTTTAAAACAAAGAAACTACTTGTACCAAATTGTATCTGTCAAAATACTTTTCTTAAAGGAAACCAGTAGTGCAAGACTTACATATCCATCTGCAAGATATGCAGCAAACTACTAGCTTCTTAAAGAAGTAGTATTTTAGATAGCTGCTGATCACTGCAACTGCAACTAACAAGCTTAAGTGGTCTTTGGTAAAAGGTTCAGTTCTGTGAGGTCAGGAGATGTGAGACACTAAAGCTAAAAATGGGAGCTGTACACTGTCAAACTTTGAGGCATCTATACGTATATGGAAATTTATCTGATGAAATACAAAGGATTACATGCTCTGTAAGAAAGATTATACTGTATGCAACAGGAAAAC
This sequence comes from Cyanistes caeruleus, assembly GCF_971803275.1. Classification (NCBI taxonomy): domain Eukaryota; kingdom Metazoa; phylum Chordata; class Aves; order Passeriformes; family Paridae; genus Cyanistes; species Cyanistes caeruleus. The sequence continues at coordinate 64,928,092 of NC_141732.1, forward strand.
AAACAGTTGCATACAAGATGCAATACAAAATAAAAAAGCAACAGGTACACTTTCTCCTTTCTACTTCCGAATTATCACCTCACCATGAGCAGCAGGAAGACATATTGAATTTTCTGTAATTAAGTATCCTGATTCTCACTCCCAAATAGGGAGACTACTGAGGCTGGTTAAGAATAAAATTTCATATAATATTTTTTTATATGTAGATATTTTTATATAAAACAGTAATCGAGAAAATATTTACGTTTCAGTGCCTACCTAACCAGGACATAATTACTTTGCAAAAATTGTGCAACAAATGACAATCTTAAGCATACCATTATACTGCCAAAACTCTCTTATTCTGAAGCAACTTTTCCTTATTCCATGGAAAATTTAATTCTCATTCTAACAATAAGCAGTGATTACAAAGCTGTGTACAAAACTCTGAGAAACTCATAATGCTCTCCCTCTTCTCCAAGAAACCTGCTGACCTATGATCAGGTCACTGTCCTACAGAATGTGAGGCTTAAGTTTCGGCCTCACTCAGGTAAATGTCCTCAACATCCCTCTCACTGAAAACACTAAGGGGCACTAATTCTTCCTCACCCTCTGTGACAAGCAAGGAACATAATGCACTGTTTCAAAGAAGACATACCAACTGAAGTGTACCTACTTCACATTTCCATGCATCTCATACCCAGCTCTGCTACATCCTACTAATTTTTTTTTTTAATAATTATTTGAAATGTAGAGTGGTGAACCTTCAAAACTAAATTATTTTTAGCCTGAATCACTTGACTGACCCAATTTACTGCATGGGATAGGCAACTATTCTGTCAGCATCACAGAGGAGCAGAAGAAGGGCAGAAAGAAACAGCTGAACATGAACACTAAGTTTCTGGATTAGCTTAGAGAAATTCCTAAATTCATACTCACAGATGTCAAAGCATTTTTAGGAGACCAACAATTAACCTTCAACTCCATAAAACAGGTGCCATTTTAGGAGGGAGGAGGGAGCAGTAACCAATGGGACAATCAGAGGATTAAAATGTGAAAAAACAGTAGAGCTCTTTCTCTGTGTGCATATATAGTTTTTCTCTGTGTTTCTATATGCATGCACACATATCTATAACACAAAGACATTTAAAAACCCACACAGATTTAAAAAAAATTACTGGAACTAACCTGTATCTGTTAATATGTAAAGACCAAAGCAGTACAGAAAGCAAACTCTCCAAATCAAAACTGTCGGCCTTGAGCTACATTATTTCTCCTGACTAGAGTGCGGTCTTACATAAGCCTTGGGCCTGTGAGATGCACAAAAGTAAACGTATCTTCAACTTGCGGTTGGGTCATGTACCGACTTCTAGTACAGGTCTCTGCATTAAAGAAACAAAAAACAAAGCGCTACCTACTATTATAAATCTAATTCCAATATTAGTTTTAGGAAATCAGCGAAAAAGCAGATATTCATCCTCTGAAAAAGGTGCCGTGTTTCGAAGAAGGGATGGAGAGAAAATGGAACACGATACAAAAGAATGTCGTAGGGTGCAAATCTCTGGGAAGACTTGCTGGCGAGGTAACGCTCCCCGGCAGCGAGGCCATGGCGACCAGAACTCGACCTCCAGGCAAGGACATCGGGCGAGCGGTCACCGCGAGGCAGACAGCAAGGACGGGCAAGGACAAGCACCGACAGACAGGAACAGGCAGGGACACGCACGGACTGACACGGAGGAAGCCTCGGCCCGGCGCCTGCTGCCAATCTGGCCGGCCCCCACCCGCGTCGGGGTCCCCCCGGCCCAGCTCCCGGGGCGGCCGCGGCGGAGGCCCAGGCCCGGGACGGCCTCCTCGGGTCCCCGCGGGCGCCGAGGTGCGGCGGTGCCCCCCGGCCGGCCGGTGGGGAGCCTGCGGTGCCGTTACCTGGGCGGCGGCGGGCGGACCGCGGCCGCACCGCTCCTGGCGACGAAGCCCCTCAGCGCCGCTGACATTGAGAGAGACGCCGCCATGATGCTCAACGCAGCCTCTGGGAGACGGCGGCGCCGCGGGGCCAAACCTCCTCCGCCCCGGACAGGAAACGCGAAGGCGAGGGCGGGAAGAGGCGGCAGGAAGGGAAGGGTAGTGGAATAGGGTGCAATGGAGAGAGGCCGGGGTAGAGGCAGGAGCGAAGGGCACTGCTGGCCTGGGGAGAAGTTAGAGCTGATGCCCGGAGTTCCGTGGAGGAGTCGTTCACGTGGTTGGGGTGCAGACGTTCCTTTTCTCCAGCCTCATGTTTGGCCCAGAAACTTTTTCTGGCAGCGTTGGTTGTGACATCTTTATGGGCACAAACTGGAAGAGAGGAAATTAAGGTTAGCTACCAGAAGGAAATTCTTTACCGTGAGGGTGGTGAGACACTGGAACAGGTTGCCCAGGGAGGTTGTGGATTTCCCAATGTTCAAAAGCAGGTTTCGGTTTTGAATAAAGCCTTGAGAAACCTGGACTATGGAACTAGGGATGTGTCTCTACCCTATGGCAGGGGTATTGGGACTAGATGATCTTTTAAGATCTATTTCTGAATATATAAAGTATATCTAAATATATCCTTTTTTTGTATACCCTTAACACTTGCTGATTCTGTGGCTCTGGATGGCAGGAGACAAGCCCCAGGGAGGACTTCCTTGGAGACCTCCTTCCTAGGTACAGAAACTGTGGGGACAGGTATTTTTGGCCTCATTCTTTCCCATTATGTTTCACAGACAAAATGGTGCACTCTGTACAAAGACATGAAAGTGTTGGTGCATCTTCTCATGCCTGTTTTTTAGCACACTTCTCAGTTTCACTCTCTGAAATGGATTCACATTCTTAGTTTGCTGAGATAAGGAAGCCTCTAGCATTCTGGGGCATTTCCAGGAGTTCTGTTGTATTTTTAAACCAATTCCAGCCTTACCTCCTATTTTCAAGCAAGAAGGATTGACATAATCTCTAGTCTCTTCGAGTCATATTTTTAATACATTAACTGTAAACTAGAAGTAAATAACAGTACTCATTCCCTACAATAATTTGGGTGCTTTGTACAAGGTTGAAGAAGACAGATTGCTATAAATCCAAAGTCAAGTATGATTCTGTTCAGTGCCAAAAGCTCAAATGACATAAAGTTTCCAAAAACACATGGTGCAAAAGCAGTGTTAGAATAGGATCTGCAACACTGTGAAGAACTGAAAAGTTTTTGTTTCTGATGATAGATGATATTCTTGAAATTACTCTAATTATTTTTATATTAAAAATCTGATGACATTTTGGGAAAAAAGAAAAAGCTTAAATGAAGTTTCAGCATTAATTTTACTTTAAAAAAGAGAAAATTTTTAGGAAAAAAAAACCCAAAACCAGCTACTAAATTCCTACAGGAGGGGATGTTGGTTTTGACTAACTGTTTCTGCTTTGCTCCAACAGAAGCAAGCCTTGTGCTTGATTTTGACAGCAGAGTTTGACAGGGTCAGATACAAAAATTCTGCACAAGCAAGTATATTCAGCATTTTCTTGCCCTAAATGAAGACTGAAAAATAATTTTAATGAAAAGCTAAACAAACTTTCAACAAATGTCCTCTGCAGTATCAAATCAACAGAACATTTATTTTCAAAGCAACACCTATATTATATAGTCCTAATGAAATGTCAGACCTAGAGCCATTATTTCATATTTTTTGTAGTAGGCAGTTGCAAGTCATCCTATCCAAACTTTCCACTGTAAAATATGTAATTTCCTATTCTTTCTTCCCATCAAAACTTCTGGTATGTGGGGAAATGAAAGTGTATCCTGTTTTTCCCTTTCAAAACAGAAACAATGCTGCAGAAAAAGGAGAAAAGGGAAAAACCTGTCTGGGAAGCATAATTGAGAGACACGGTAATAACAACAATTTAAAGATTTATAAATTTTTAAATAAGTTTACAGATGTGAGTATTTAAAATTAATTTTTCAATTGTTAGAATGTTCAAAGTCAGGTGAAGTAAGACAGATAACAGGAATAATTTTGTACCAGTGATTAATTGGAATGGTGTATATGGGGTACTGGTGTCTTTTGTTAAATGCAGATGGGAAAATACCCCAAACTTTTGAACTTAGCAGGTTTTGTCCAGTGAGTTGGAAAGACTTGAACAACTCCTTCCCACATTTTTGTGGGATTTTTTTTTTTTCCACAGGTGTACTAGTTATCAGTCTAACAGTGCATGTCTCTCACATCAAAGCTTCAGTCACCTGCAGATGAGACATAGCAAGAATATCTGCATCTCACAAAATTCCTTAGTTTTTATTTCTTCCAAAGTCTTTGTCAAGTGCGTAAGTGATGACAGCATTCACATCAACTCAGATTTACTTCATCTAATCCAAACTTTTCTCTTTTGTGGTGCTTCAGCAAAGAGGACTGTTCTATCATTTATGTGAGCAGGGCAAGATTTTATAACTGTTCAAAGGCACCAGTGGTTTGGTGAAGCTAGTTGCCTTTGAGGGCTCCATTGTGAACTGAGGTGAATTATCTGAGTCTGTCTATCAGCTGACAGATTATCATAGCTCATCTGAAGATCTTTTAGGCAGCTTTGTGTCTTCTCTCCCTAACAGAGAGGAAGCCAGTGGTTTGGGCAGCATGTGGAACCTCCTGTTCTTTGTGTGACACAGTTCTTCAAACTCCTGCCCTCCCTGTTGCCTCTCCTTTGGGTGGGGAAAGGACAGAGGTAGCACATGGCAGCTGGAATTTGAAGTTGCCACCTTATTAACTGAATCTGCCAAAGGAGGTTGCCAAATTCAGGAGCTGCCTTTGGCAGCTGGAGGAACAGGATGGTCCTGTGTTAGATCACGACTGATGGGCTTCAGCATGTGTGCAAGTGAACGTGCTGCTAATTGCTTGCACAGCCCCTGGAACCGTTTTGACCCTGACTAATTAGCACCATCCCAAACAATGTCTGAGCACAGTCTGGGAATGAGCATGGGCCTGGGACTGTTTCTAATAAGCCGCGTGGACGAAGCCTTTCTGGGTTTTAGGTTGGTTTTTTTTTGAGTAGGGGAGAAGTGGAGAAGGAGTTTAGCTGCAAGGGTGTGAGCTGTGACATGTAAGCTGAGCTGCATCAGGGGTACAAAAGGATCCTTAAACTGTTTGTTTACTTATTTAAATGTAACCATAGCATTTGTTGATGAAGTATTTTTGTATAATAGTCACAAAATTATGAGAGACTATTTCAAGACAAATAACCATAGCTCTCCAGAGACAACATTTGTGGCAATTCCAAGCACACAGTTTACCGTGAAATTAATATGCACAAACAGTCCCTTGCAGTCTGGTGCCTGAGAAAGGGAGAGACATGAATTTTTCTGTCTCTCACTACTTACCCAGGTTTATAAGTTATACCCAGGTTTATAAGTTATTTATTAATTTTATGTGTAAGATACTTCTATGCAGGTTTAATGTGTACTGTTTTATCTGATTGGCTTAAATTTGTGAAAATGTATTCACACATACACATACTTGTGTATTCACACACCTTTTTTAATCATTATGTCTTAGGTTAAACTAACGAATTTTTGTGCATAGCACTCTTAGAAAATGGAGTATTAATTGCCATATTCCTCAAAATAGTTCAGTACATCAATTTTTGAGGTGACTGCAGAAGTATCATTTGAAGTCAAGACTTTTACAAAGGCTTAAACTTTTCATTCATAATTCTGGCTGGAAGCTGATCTTCTGTCACTGATATACTGTGAAACACTGTCCCTCAAGACTGAGACAGCTCATGTGCCAGCACTTATTGTGCTGTACAGTATGCTCACAGTTCTTATTGTCTCACTATGAGAAAGCTTATTAGCTTAACTGTGCAGAGAGTTTATATTTTCACATATGTGAGCTGCACCCATTGTGAAAATTGGAGACCAAAATTTAACCTTTTACTTTTCCCTGCTAGATTGAGGTTGCACTGCCTTACTTCATGCCCAAACAAACCAGTTCTGGTAGAAATAATTTCATAGTCTCAAGTAAACTACAGTTAGCAGAGACCAGCAGAACTCTTGAGCTATTCCTTAATGTATTGTTGCTTTGAATTAGTTTGTTTTCTTCTGGGTGGCAGAGAGGAACTATGTCGGAAACAATAGCATCAGTCTTGATCTTGACAGTCTAATGGGGCAAAGAGCTGGTGGAAAAAGGATACAAAATACAAAAAAGCTGATTATATTGTCTAGAGCTGCATGAATTCCCAGTTTCATTTATTTGTTGGTTGCATTGATTTTATATACAGAAGCTATGATTTCAGAGTTGGATATCTCTCAGATTCTGACCCTTCAGACAACTAAGCATGACAGTTTAACACAGACTAAGTAACATTAATTTATTTTCATAGGGCTAGGGTTTAGTTTTTAAAATACTAAGTTTTAGTTAGAGAATTTTATTTTGAAAATTTTATCTTTGTAAAGAGCTTTCTCTATAACTAGTGATACTTTTGGCTTCATTCTGTCTCAGATAATTTACTTTGCTGGTGAAATATCAGCTGCACTTATGCTTGTAGGATTTTTTAAGTATTTGCAGTGGGACAGAGACTATTCCTATGTAATCCTTTGCAAACCTTACAATGCTTTAGGTCTCAGGTTAAATTTAACAGGAGAAATTGTCCTAAATGTCAGTTTCTGCATTGCAAGATGAGTTAGCATAAGAACATGATGTTTTGGGATTTTAGTATTTATTTACATTCTCTATATGGTAGGCAGGTTGGTAAAAAAGCTGATGGTATTCTCAAAGTCTGTTTGATTGCATACGAAATGTAAAGTGCAGTTGGAGCTGTCTGGATTTAATTTTTCTCCCTCTTTGGTATGGGGGAATAAAATATCTCAGCTCATACAGGAGAAAAAAATTAAAACCAGGCAGAGCCAGCCCCATTGTAAGCTTCACATGCAATCAGATGTCCTTGCAGAGAAACTCCCCTTCCTGGCCGCGCTGCTGCCACTAGTGAAACACAATTTAAAAAAAAAAAAAAAAAAAAGAAAAAAAGAAAAAAAAATCACTTTTTATACTTGGTGCTTTCAAGTTAGACATTGACATGTGAACCAAAATCTTCTTTTTAACTATTGCCCGGGAGGCCACCAAAGAATCCCAGCTGACCCCCTGCCATCAGAGTGAGTGATGGTCGGCTGC